>NC_072441.2:51397500-52022500 GCF_028878055.3 Symphalangus syndactylus | reverse complement strand
GTGGAGCAGGAGAGAGAGAGAGAGAGAGAGCAAAGGGGGAAGTGCCACGCATATTAAACCATTAGGTCTTATGAGAACTTACTCACTATCATGAGAACAGCAAGGGGAAAATTTGCCCCCATAATCCAGTCACCTCCCACCAGGCCCCTCCCTTGACAAGTGAGGGTTACAATTCTACATGAGATTTGGATGGGGACACAGAGCCAAACCCATATCACCAGGAAACTGTTTGTCTTTCCCCTCATCATCACTAAGATAATTCCCTAACTAAAGTTCTCTTCAAGAAACTGCATTTAGCTTTGGAAAAACCTGCTTCTTCAAATAAAATTGAATGCTCAGAGGTTGTGACAGTATTGCATGATATTCCTAGAACAGTGAAATTTAGCTATAACTATGCACTGGTTATAACTGTTGCATCAAAAACTCAATGGTCTGCATCACATGTAAAGTCAAAATAATTCATGTTCCCAGAGTCAGAGTGGAGAAAAAGTCTGATCAGGATGGAGCTGGTGTACATTAGGATGAACTTCCCTCCCTAGAGCATGGTAAAGAAAGGACTATGCAGTTGAGCTCAAGCACTCAAGTAACATAATATGATGACATTAGCATAATGGCACAAAATGAACAAATAAATCCTTTCTCCCTCGGGTCCTGGAAATGGATATTCCCTGGTTACATAATAGAAAGTGCTTCTTCTATGCCCTTTTGGATAGTATCTCCCAGGATTTGCTTCAAGGTAGAATTGCTTTCTCCAAACCTCAAATCATGTAAACACTAGTTCATAGATTCATTTAAAGGATGTGTTGAAAAGAAACTTACTTCACACCATAGTCTCAATTATGAAAAAATAGCCCAAAACTGTATATTTGTAGTTAGATATTTATATCTAAAAATATTACATATATCTAGATACTTATCTATAATACTTATATATATTAACATATATATACAAATAGAAAGAGATTGATGCCTCACGTAACAATGGGGATACATTCTGCGAAATGCGTTGTTAGGTGCTTTTGTCATTGTGCAAACATCGTAGAGTATACTTACACACACCTAGATGGTAGAGTTTGCTGCACACCTCGGCTGTATGGTAGAGCATATTGCTCCCAGTCTACAGACCTGTGTAGCACGTTACTGTAGTGAATGGTGTTGGCAATTGTAACACAGTGGTAATTATTTGTCTATCTAAACATAACTAAACACAGAAAAGGTGCAGTAAAAATACAGTATTTATAAACTTATAGAACCACCATTGTATGTGTTGAAATGTCCTATGTCTTATGTAGCAGATGACTGTGTGTGAGTGTGAGAGTGTGTGTGTGTGTGTGTGTACACACTAGAGAAAAGAAAAAAATGCAATGTAACAAGTGCTTTTTCCTTCTAGGTATTAGGTGAATTGTCTTCTTAAACTCATTTATAATTTTCTAATTTTATATACCAAGCAATATTACTACTATAACCAGAAGTGAAACCGGGACTATTCTTTTTAAAATGTGACCTAATAAAATGCATGATCAGAGACTCTGATTTCATCTCTGAGGAATGATCAGTGGTTTGGGTCCCTCTGGGTTCACAATGACATTATTAAAAGAGTTCTGTCAAGATTAGGGTGTTCCCAGAGGGCGAGAGTGAGATGAGAGACTCCTTGCTCTGCACCCCTGCAGCCACTGGATGAACTGTCACACACTGAGTTGACGTAGGTCTACATATTGTTTTACGCATATTTCCTATTGCTCTTTGACCTTCTTGAGGTAAACATGTAGACCGTGCAAAGTGCCTAGTACTAATCAATACATATTCATTGAATAAATGATTGAAGGAATGAATGAATTGAAAGCATGTAAGAATGACTGGATTTCTCAACAACTTGTGAGGTTTTTAAATATGTTCTACAATCTGTCCTGTAACAATTTTAGTTACCACCATTTTAAATTCAAAGTTTGCTTTAAAAAAATAAGTGAGAATGCTTTCTGATTTCTTTATTCCTTCCTAGAAATATACATCACCTATTTTTAAATTCTATTGTATCTACCTAAAACAGAAGTGTCTGGAGTAACTTTTGCTGTAGGAAAACTCTTGCCATTGGAAAATGGGGACTATTTGATTGAAAGTATACATTAGATGACAGAAATTACACTCAGGAAAAATATTTATAAAATCAAGTCATATCAGGCACAGTGCTTCACGCCTATAATCCCAATGCTCTGGGAGGCCAAGCCAGGAGGATCCTTTGAGGCCAGGAGTTTGAGGCTGCAATGAGCATTGATCGCACCACTGTATTCCAGCCTGGGCAACGGAGAGAGAGAGTCTGTCTCTTTTAAAAAATCAAGTTAGTCTGTCTTATGGAATCCGAATGGCCATGGTCAGTGTAAATGGAAAAAAAAAACTCAAAGAAATATAATTTGATTATAAAACCTTACCTTGAATCAAGCACCAATGAGGTAAAGATATAAAGGTTCACCAATTCTTAATGTTATATCAAAGTTTTATATAAGTAATTCAATTATGAAAACATCGGGGAATATAACAGATGAATTACTAAAAATACTGTAAAAATCTCCATGATATTAGGCAACTGGTATGAACTAATGTATAAAGTTGTTCACTTTTTAAAAATGTATTTACCTGTTTCCTAGTAGTAGAAGGTAGCATTATTAATTACATATTAATATTTCAGGAATAGAACAAAACAGGGAGAAGTAATTTGAGCAGCAAAACAATATTTTATGAGAATAACACTTCTAATATTTTTAGAAAGTGTTCATATAACTGATCTGGCTTTCCAAAGAGTCTATGATTTAAAAATGAACTAGATGAGTGCCTTAAAATTTATGAGACTTCTGGCTCCCCAGTAGTTAGTGTCTTGTTAAGACATCAAGAATCTAGTTTGCCTCTTCTGAGTGTAGATCACCGGGTTGTGCTACTTATCTGTTGAGTGATATTTACTGAAGGGACAGATACTGGAAATGATTTTTCTGAGAAACTTAATATTTTCATAGAAATTAAACAAATTCCCTTCACCTACAGTGAAAGGTTGGCATCAACAGTGTTGGCTTCTTGTTAATACTAAAATACCCATGGAAAACAAAAGGAGAAATGGACAGGGATGTCACAGGTATCATTTACTTCCTCTTAATTGTACATCTACTCTACAAAGACATTCACTAGGAATCTGTTCTCCAGGTTTATTACAAAATATTCTGCTACAGGTAGGGGAATCTCTCAATTCCTAGACTATTCATATGATAAATGAGCATGAACCTCTCTGTGACATGTCTATTATCAAAGTGAACTGTTATTTAAATCTTGCATTGCCATTTAATTTCTCACTCATGTAGTTTTATCTCTTCAACTGGATTGTAAGGTTTGGGAAGGTCACAGAACATTATCCCATTTTCTATCCCACTCACGATGCTTTTCAGTCTCTAATAAGAACCCGATATTTATTGACTTCTTATTGGGAAAAGATTGAGCCGAAAATACCAAACCTGAGCGCTGCCTATCAGCTGCCAGTTCAATTCTGTGACTTGCCAATTTAATTTTGAGTGAGTATAAAGTAACTTACTCTGCAAAATGAAAAACTGGGTAAATTTGAAAAGAATATTTCTTCCTCTGATGCCATCAAAATTCAAGATTTTCTTTCTCCCTGAAAGGCCCAAATAACTTGCACACTTCTACTACATTAAGATCCAAGTGTTGCAATTCAAGAACTCAGCATTTCAAATAAGCCCACCCTATACATGTACTTTAAAATATGTTATTTCCATTTACAGTAGGTTTATATTACAAAGAATTAGTGAATTTTACAAGCAAATTATGTACTAATCAATGTAAATATTCTGTCTTGAAATACCAACCTAATTTTGAATTAACAGTCAATAAAAATTATATCCAGAAAGCAGATGGAATTTCTACTTAATTTGCTTGTATCACGCTGTTAAAAAAAATAAAGGTAAAAGCACAGTATTTGGAAAAAGTTGAGTATTTTCTGTTTACTGAGGAAACAGTAGTTATTTCAAATAATTGCTAAGATTTGCTACATCTTTACTTCAAATTGGTAAATTACTTTAACAACTAAATGTTTTCTTAATAATATGGAGGAATACACAGGCAAGAAGATTCTTTAGTATTGTGTCATTTTTTTCTAAATTATCTATTATATTATATCATGTTAGGTATTCCATCCTAACAATACTTTAAACATCTTAAACAGAGAGGAGAAAAATACATTGTCAAATCAAAGGGAGAAATTTTTAGTAGCATCTGTTTTAGAGCATCACTTGAACATTTTCAAACCAAATAATGTAATACTATCAAAGATACCAAATTGGCATAAAACATTCTGTTCAGAAAAACTGAAACATAAAACTAGAACTCTATACTTAAAAAACAGAAACTTCGTACCTATTAATAGCTTTAATATTCCTTTTCCTCCCACTTTCTCTGTAACAAAAAGAACCCTAAAACAACACTTTACATTTGAGTAGTTTCAAAATGTAAAGCAAGGGCATGGGTCTGTAGGTGTTAATCGCTGCTTAGTTGGTGTAAGAAAATTCACATGATATTATACTGGGGTTTTAAAAATTAGTGTCCATATTTATTTTGATGAAATGCTAAAAAGCTTTATTTTTCATCTTTCCAGTGAATGCAATGTTTCCATATTTTTTCAATAAAAATGCAGGAAATCAGCAACATTATTAAATATATTGCAGTGCCCATTATATGTCTCCAGCATTTGATTTGTTGGGGAAAAATTAATGCTAACTGGCTTTGATAAAACAGAAATTTAATACTCGAATGACATTTAATGTTGTTATAAGAAATGATGCTTTTTTAAAAAAATGTGTTTCAAAGGAGATATCTCTTCCACACAAATATACAAAAAAGGTACTAGAAAAATGGCAAAGCTGTGGAGGTAAGACAACAGAACTCCCATATACTTCCTTTGTTTTGTCATTGTTGATGTAGCCACTAGTCATTTAGATTTAAAGACTGGAACTCTGCTCAATAATCTTCCAGCTCCAACTTTCTCTTCCTAATGCTATACATATACTGACATCTACCTTTTATAGTAATTTTGTTATTTTCTTTTGTTCTTCTTTGCCTTCTTAAGAAATGTGATCTTAAAATTTTTTTTTTCTGCAGACACAAAAAGTTCTCAGTTCGTTTACTACTCTGGTAAAATATGAATTGAAATGATGACCTGGACTAGAAATAATTATTTAAATTGCTTTAGTTTCAGAGAATTGAAAAAGATAAAGCATATTTTCATTTAAGGATAGTTCATCTTAAATAAGCTCCTTCAGGAATCTTAGTTACAACTTGCCTGACCAGTGTCCACTAGATGACACTGTTGTATAAGCACAATAATGAGTGGTGATCGCTTTGACAATAACTAATTTATCATATATATATATATTTAGATATTGTCAGCGTCTCTCTTTCTAGATGAAACTGGCTTAGCATTTTTAATTGGATATGGCTGATAGCTACAACTTCACATCATTTATGGTAAAGTTATCCTAAGAGGTTAAAATGCAGTGTAAAAAAAGAAGCATGTATTTCACAGCATTCATACTTTTGAAAAAGAAAAATCTTTTCGAAATCTATATATTTCACAGTTAAAATAGATTTCATTATGAATTTTAAATTGTGCCATCTTAAATCGAGTGATAATGATTGTACTGACAACGTTGGTTATCAAGTAGTGTTTTGTCAGTAATCTTTTTTTTTTTTTCTTTCTCTCTCTCCTTCCTGGCGTCCTCCCTCCCTTCTGGTCTTTTCAGTTCTCTCTTTCTTCTCTCCTTGATTTTGGATTGAGAGCCGTTCTAGTGCAGTGCCAAAATCAGGGGAAGAATCAATTGCCTTAAGCTAACAGACCCTGTGCCGCATTGTTGCCAAGCTAGGAAACTTTAGCCTGGAAAACTCACAGAAAAACAGACACAATCACGATGTGCCTGTACACATGGAGCCATATAAGGAAACTTTGACTACTTGGAACTGTATACTACAGATTTCTAGACATAGACATTTGGAGGTAAAATCTACTACTTGGAAATATCATGTAGATTATTGAGATTTTCCCCAATAATAGTATTTCTTTGTAGGATTTCTTCCTTTCTCAGTCTTCTATTAATGCTCAAAAATCACTGTTAAATTAAGCTTGTTTGCTGTTATTTCAATTTAAAAAGAACAGTGAAGTAAAAACATCCATGCTGCCTTCTGTAGATTACGTACACTAATCTCATGCTGTTTACCTGAAAAATCTTGAGGAGGAGCCAAGCCTAAAAGAAAATTACTCTAAGCACAAGGGGTGATTGAAGTGTTTGATGGCATGTGGCATGTCTCAGAGGGAAGTGACAGTCATGTCACCTTATTTTTTTATTTTTTAAGCCAGGCATGCTAACGCTAGAGAAGTGGAGATGCCTTATACTTCAGTGAGAAGCCCACTGCACACGAATATCTGCACCCCAGCAGAATATGCCACACACTTTTATTGCTGAGTTTTCACTAGACAATGTTTTGTCAACACAACTCACAAACAGAACTCTCAGATCATGCCAGTATATTTATGGCAAGGTACAGAAAAGAGTAGCAAAGGGATTCGCATCCTCAAATTTGTTTTCAAAAACATGGACATCATGTTTAAGCACCTGAACACTCTCTTCATGGTCGGAAGGTGGGAATTCAGATCAGATGAACTTCACATACAATTAGTTTCTCTTTTTTCATATCTCACAGTCTCTGCTTTCTTCCACCTTCTTCTTCTTCTTCTTCTTTCCTCCTCCTCCTCCTCCTTCTTCCTTCTCCTCCTCCTTATCTCTCTTTCTCTGTGTGTGTGTGTGCATGTGTGTGTGCTTATTTACCAAAAGGAAACTTTAACTGAAAGCTAAAATGTTGCAGATAGAAGAAATTTTATATGCCAGTTCTCTCATTCTGGGCATACCACATAATCCAGTTGAGTCTTAAATTTCCCAGTACATAATTTTGCATAGGTTGTTATGAAGATTAAGTGAGATCATAGTATCTGTGATATTTACATCAAGTTTTTGATATGTAGTAGGTGTGCAGGAAATACTACCTATAGAAGCTTCCTAAATTGATTGAGAGAGAGAGAACTTTCAAGGGAGGTGGGTGTTAGAAAAAAATTCAATCTATTCAATAGTGGCCCATGAGATGGCATTGCTTCAGGTCCAGAGAGAAAGCAAAGGCATAAAGAGAGGAGTAAAAGAAAACAGAAAGTGCCATCAAGATGGGGAGAAGAGAATGTGGAAATGATGTTACAGGAAAAACTGAGAATAAAAAAGAATAATATTTTATTGAGTAAAAGAAATGGTAAAAGAATTACCATCTTTTGAGTAAACTTTGGGTGCTAAGCACTTTCTATATATTCTCTCATTTAATTCTCACAAAACTCTTGGAAAGAAGTTTTATGAACATGTATTTTTCCTAGTGGAGGAAACTGGGGCTCGTAGAGTTCAGGTGACATGTTCAAGGTACACTTTGCTCCTAAGTGGAAAAGCCTGTTTAAATTCCAAAGCACTTTCCAAGGCTATTAGACCATCTCCTCTCCCAGTGCTTTACAGACAGAGCAAACAGGACTCCAATTTCCATATCCTTGCAGTTAAGGACTGATAAATACCATGTTTGGAAATTTTACTTAAACACTCAGAATGCATTTTCCTCTAGGAATAAAATATTTAATGCTAGCTAGTGTTTCAATCTAACTATCAAAGCTTATTGAATTCAAAATGTAGCTGATCTATAAATTACAAAAACTGTATTCTACAGTCCTACAGGAGAGTCTACAGAAAACAATACCTTCTTAATCCTAAATTAGAAAGTTAAGGCTGGGCACGGTGGCTCACGCCTGTATTCTCAGCACTTTCGGAGGTTGAGACGGGCAGATCATGAGGTCAGGAGATCGAGACCATCCTGGCCAACATGATGAAACCCTGTTTCTACTAAAAATACAAACATTAGCTGGGCATGGTGGCACGTGCCTGTAAACCCAGCTACTCCAGAGGCTGAGGCAGGAGAATCACTTGAACCTGGCAGGCAGAGCTTGCAGTGAGCTGAGATAGAGTCACAGAACTCCAGCTTGGCGACAGAGGGAGACTCCGCCACAAAAAAAAAAAAAAAAAAAAAAAAATTAAGAAAGAAAGTTAAGGCCATGCTACTCTTTATCATAGTAGTTAGAAGCCACTTCTGTATCTTTGTCTTATGGGTAGATTTAATATATGTGAAGGCGAAGATGAAGGATAGGTTCCCCAAACTAGAAGATATTGTAGTAGCCATTATTATGCATTGCTATCTGAGAGCTGTTTGTAAGGTGAGTGACCATGTATGTGATGGACAATCAATGCATGTTTTAGCAGATATGTAAGTGTATGTCTCTAAGTCTCAGAAGCTCACTCAAATGCACAGATACACATATATGTATATAGACCCGATAATAGCTCAGTGTCCCTCCTGAGATCTGAGATATACAAGGCTTGGCATTTGCCCCTTTTCCAGCATGCCTGAACATGCTTGAAATATGAAATATGGATCTCTTACCACTGAATTACTTTAACAAGTTTAGCAAAAGGCAATATGATTTCAGTAGTTGTTTATAGAACTGGAAGTACTCCCCATCCCCCATCTTTGGTGTCAAATTTTAGATTTTAAATGTGTGCACTAGCCCAGTTTAGAAGGCCTGGCGATATGATGAGTATTTTCAATAAAACTCCCTCAGTTTCTGAAGCTCTTACAGTGATGCTCTATTTGTTCTTTCCTCTATGAGAAATCTGCATGAACACCACCAGGTGATGAGTGCACCAGCAGCATAAATAACTCATCACTATTCTCAATCCACAGTTCATCACCAACCTTGCAAGAGGGAGAAAAACTAATTGTTATCTGCTATCCTTTTTATTTTTTCTCCTGTCTCCAGCAATCCATCTCCCTGCCTCCAGCCTCCACCTTCTACTAACATTTTTCCATCCATCCTTCAGTATTTTATCCTTATGACACTACCTGCAATCTATGATTATTTACTTTTCTGATTATAAATGACACTATCTCCCTATAGAGAAAACATAAGTTATGGCAAATGTAGGGTAGTTAAAATTATGAGAATAGTTAGGAAACTCTAGTGGATCTGTTTCCTGGTACCTATGATTTTCTGATTAGTTTCCCTTAAGACTTAAAAATTATAACTTAGTACAGACAAGAGAATTTCTGGGCTGCTGAACTCAGAGATCAGATATTATCCAGGACATAGGAGGAGTTTAGACATAGTTGCTGTATTATAAATTCTTGTTTTTAGGTACCTTTTCTATGAAATGAGGCATTTCACAGGACTGGCTTCCATGGCCTTGCCTTTGGTTAAGAAAGAATGCTGTATGTTTAAAGAAAATGACTTTTCTAGGGCATAATTATACCTTAGGAACATTAAATGAGTTCTCCTATCTTTTTCTTCAAATTGACATTATTCCATGACCTTTGCAGTTAGAGAAATCAGATTTTCCACGAAGGAGGAATATTTTATGCTGAGGATTTTGAAGCAGGAGAAGTGCCTGAATGAGTAAGCAATCCTACTTAAATACTGGAAAATGAGCATCTAGAGATTTCTATGTCCCCAAAACCTATGGATGACAAACATTTTAAAAAATGAAAACACTTTAGAATCTAAAGGCATTTCTTTCTCTTCCATACTTAAATTTATAATTTCTTGGCAATAGGAATGTTAGTTTGAACAGGATGAAAATGATTAGGAAGTTTATTCTCAATGATCAGCCAAAACTGTATAGCACTATAAATTGCTCTTATTAAACTAGCATTCTAGAAAGACAAGTTCAAACATTGATTATAAGGATCAAATCATTAGAAAAATAGATTATAGCTACCTGTTCCTTACTAGACCTGTAACAGGCTGACTTTTCAGAGCAAACACATTGGTTGTGATGCAGATTTTTTTACATCTCTTCGGTATATAATTCAAAGTGCCAAAAGCACTAACTTAACATCTGAGGTATGGTCTCTTCATTTATAGAATAAAAATGTTATTATTTTGGAAGTTACTCTGAGGATTAAGAGGCATTAGAAAATATGTGAAAATGTTTTTTAAAGGGCAAAGCAGTAACAAATATAGAATATTATTGCCGTTTCCATAGTATTTTGTAAATTCAGGATGAAACTATGTTTAAGAAACAAAGTCAGAAATAAATTTTTGAGATATCCTTAAAACCATGAGTAGTGAAACTCAAGTAGGTTCTTTTCAAATCCAAAGGACTGCTGTTAAGTTGACATTTTCTTACCTGGACATGGACAACTAAGATTGTTGAAATGTAGGAAAAAATCTTCTAGAAGCCAGATATTTATCCAAGCAAGTAGATACCTTCTGAGGTAGAGTGTCCCCATCACTGGAAATGTTTTAATATCGTCATTAGGATGATAGAAGGAGCTGTCATTCTATTATGAGTATGATGGTGGAATTCCTCATCCAAAAGAAGGAATCTCTTGCCATTTCCTAGTTCTTGCCTTAACACTTATCTCCAACTAACCCACGGTACATTTTACTTATTTATCTTCTTTACTTTCTTCCCTTTTTATTAACAGTAAACTTCACAAAGGCATGTTGTTCAGCAGCATATTTCCCATGTCTTAAAATGTGCCTGGCACACAGTAGATGTATGATAAATATTTTTTTAACATATGAGAGATTGGATGAGATGCTTTCTAAGATTCCCTCCAGTTTCCAAGAAACTATGAAAAAATGTAGGGGTGAGTCTCATTACTAATCAAAAGTTTACTAACTTTATAAAAATATGCAAATCTTACATAGAAAATTCATCTCTACTTTGACTATCTTTGCTGTATTTATTTTATCCTTACGAGTATTTGGGAAGCAACAGTGCCCATTTACTCCCATTCACAGAATTAAGGTATAAAGAAAAATATGAATTGCTACAACTAAGAAAATAAAACAACATACCATGTTTATTTTGTTTCTTTCTTAATTATTTGGGTTTTACATAAAAAGAAAATAGAGATCCATTCATTTATTCAACAAACATTTATGTATGCCTTACTTAATGTCAGGCACTTGATAAACACTGGAGGGAAATGTATCCTAGAAGAACTCACAGTCAGGAATAGGGGATACAGACATCACATCTTCATGTTATTTCCTCTAAGCTTGAGAATGGAAATGATGTATGCATGTGGATGTAGTTACATTAGGAAGTTCTGCCCCTTCAAAGCCTTGCTAGCATGTCTGTAGACCAATAAAGTAAGCAGTGGCTGAAAATGTCTATGCAGACTTTAACTTCAAGTCTACAATGTGCCAAACATTGCAAGGATTCAAGAATATCCTCGAACTCTGGGAAGGGAAATAGACTTATAAACAGATCATTGTAACATGATATAAGTGTCACTCATACAGAAGTTGTGGAAGTACAGTGGAACCAGAGATTCACTCTGATTCAGAAATGGAGGTAAGGGAAAGTGTCCCAGTTAGAGTCCTGACAAAAAACACATGGTACCCTCAAATTAGGCAACAGAGGAAAGGCTTTTACAGTGACCATTTACAAAGGTGTGGACAAGTGTAGGGAAACAAGATTGTGCAATACGTTGGAAATTATATGCCAGGCTTCATGGAGTGAAGGGGAAGAGCAGGGGACACAGTAATTCCTGGATCCTGGAACAGAAAGAACTGGATGGAGAAAACTGTTTAACAGGAGCTATGATCTTCAGTACACAGACGATGGATGGTAACCCCAGGGATGCCGCTAAAGAGACAAAACCCTGCCTCACTCTCCCCTTGTCTTCTGATTTTCTGCCAGTGTTCTCACTGGCCAAAGCCACACAGAAGGCAAAGGAAAAGGGACCCCATCGATGAAGTCAATATGGGTCAGCTTCCTAGGCCACAGAGCAGAGTAGGGAAGAATGCAGAGTCAGATGTGGTGCAGCAAACAAAAGATAGACAATGCAGAAGGCTTTGGTGCCAGGAGACACTTGAGCTGGGGCTTGAAGGCTGTGTGGGAATGCATTAGCTAGTTTAACTGGGTCACACCAGAAAGAGAAGGCACATTTTGAAGAATGCTTGACAGGATGATTTCTATGCAGAACAGAAAATGTAGACTTTGTCTATATGTCTAGGAGATTTTCTGAGCATGCTTGCTACTGCCATGAGCTGATAGCAAAGCTACTTATTTGAAAGTGGTCTCAGAATCTGAGAATTGACCAAAACCTCTAGTAAATACCCGCCAAAGCATTCCTGCAATCTTTAGATGTTAAGAGAGGATTTGAAGGCCTTCAGTCCAATCCAAGCTGAGGCTGTTAGTTGAATATAGTGTTATTTTTGGTGATAGAATATGATATGAAATCAAAAGTATCTCCCTCCTAGACAAAATATTAATACATACTATGAATTAAAACTCCTTTTTCAGTCAATGCAAGATGAGGCTAGATAATTAAAAAAAAGCTTCAATATCAAATTATTTCAAGAGTATAATGGGCTCCACTTCTCTTGATGAGAAATTATTCTTTGTTATACAATTAGCTTCAGACCTTTTAGTTCTTCTGATTCTTATGTATGTGACATTACTGAAGAGCTGATTTATAAGTACTGTACCCTAGCCCATTTTGGACAATAGCATGACCTGATGCAGTGGTTTTCAAATTGTAAAAAAAAAAAAAAAAAAAAAAATCTTATTCAGAATTCCAGTATATAAAGGAGGTTAAAAGTAAACAACGGGTACCTTGATAGTTTAAATATTCACTGTTCAGTGAAAAATATTTTGTTACTTGCTCCAAACCCTGAAGCACCATTGTGAACACTTGAACTTCCTTGGGCGACAGTTTGAAAATCATTGACCTCAAGAATAGGAAATTAAGTACATGAGAGGACACCAGAGTTTAAGTCTCAGTTTTAAATTAAATCCCCGCTCTGTGGTCTCATGAAAAGCAAGGAGACTTCTTGAGGGCCACAGAAATGCTGGTATTCATTTCCCCGGGGACTGATTCACAGACTGACTCTGGGCAAGTCACTAAACCTCTTCCTGCTTTAGGGTCCTTCTCTGTAAAATGGGGTTGCTAATAGTTACCATGTCTCTCCTTTACCACGGAGATGCGAAAAGATTAATGAATGGTTGTTCCCAAGGATTTAAAAGACCTTTTGAAGAAAGTCTGTAGATAAGACAAAAAATAATATATTTTATTTGATCCTAACCAGTAAATGCTCTGAGAGAGTACAGAAACAAATATCTACAACTCTAAGTGGATAGTGTCAGTTCTAATTTACTTCTTTGCTTGGGCTGAGGTTGTACTATTAGAGCCAACCAAGGATACATGCCACTGCTCTCCCGTGTCTGGGTGTGCTGAAAGAAGCTGCAGGGAGAACAGTGAAGTTAGGATATAAGTCTAGGAATCTGGGGACTAGTGAGATGAGGGCAAGTGAGGTTGGGGATGCAGAAGAAAAAAGGCACCAGAGGAGCTCTCTGAGCACTGCTGGGGAGCAGAGTTATTGATGTGTGTGTCAAGAAGGAGCTGGCTACAATACACAGAGGCACTGCGAAAAACAACAGCAGTTCCTCGAAGTGTGCTGTGTGGGGAGGAAGGCATCTTTGGTTCCCTTTTACAGGTGTTGAAACCGGCCAGGGAGTTGTTCTAACCCATTTGCTGCATATCCCTACACTTTGGCTATCTTTCCTAGCTAGACTGGCCTTGATCATTATGACAGACAAGATTATTTTCAGATGAGAAGGACAACACTCCTGTGGCAGATCTCTTTTGTGCACCTCCTTTTCTTCCCACCCCTCACTCAAGGTCCGGATTTCTTTACTTGTAGCCTGAAATCTTTATACAGCATTCTAAGCTCAGGAATCTCTACCCCCAATATCTTCCTTTCTCCAGCTTTAAACTGGTGCTAGAAAATCATCTTAAGCACCGTCTAACCTCAACTGCTTATGCTCAGAAACATTACATAATGCTCTGTGCTGACATTGTATACGTCAAGCTCTTTGTGTGGTTTTCAGGCTGCTTCATTATCTGAACCCACCTCACACATGCAGCCCTTCATCTTGCTACATTGTCCTGACTCTGAACACATCATATTTCTCATTGTTCTCAGAACTCAATCTATTCTACATTCTTCTATTTCTATGCCCCCCCCTACTGACCAATGTAAATTGCCTTCCCATTTTGGATAAACAGGAAACCATTGATATAACTCTATCCATCCTTCAAATCTTATTTCACATGACACTCTTCAAATTCTTCTCTGACCTCCCTGCATTTTCCCCCTTCCCCTTTAACCTACCCCACTACTCTGCTTCCATAGCAACCTGTCACTGTATTTATTTTCACTTGGAGCATTTGTATTGGGCTTGGTGGTTCAAAGTCCTTGGTTCACAATTTGTTCTCATGTATTAGTTGGGACTTAGAAAAAGTAAATTAAGTTCTTTGAGCATCAATTTCCTGACTGTAAAGGGGAATAAAATATGTTTAAATGAGATTAAATGTATGAAAGTCTTTAGCATTGTGCATGGCATAAATGAGTTACTTGACAAGCATGAGTATGTGAATGAATGAATGAAGAAAAAATAAGTTGATGGATTTTGTGATGATACAGCATATTAACTGTTGTCTGGGAAGAGTGAAATCACTCATTCTTGCTTTTCAGCTATAGAATGAGAAAACATTCCATTAAGGTATCTCTTAGAAGATCAGCGTCAGTTAGCAAGTTGAATGACAGGCCTGTGAAACTTGCTAATTGCACGTAGGAGGAACCACATAGCCTGAGTGTCTGTGCTGGCTTTCTCCTGAGCTGTTGCAACTTTCTATATCTGCATGAAGTCTTTCAGATTTGTTTACCTGGTTTGTATCCAGTTTCCAGCATTATACCTGCTTCATTGTTGTCATTCTCTTTCACCAGACAAAGAGAAAAGTTTGGCTTTGAAGTTGCAGGAAGCCGCGTTGTCAGTTACCGCTGGAACCCATGGAAGTACACGTGAAAGCAGGCATTAGAGACGGTGGAGATCAGAGGGCATTTCAAAAGCTGCAGGAACTATTCAGATTCTCTTATTTAAAGGGGCTCTGATGCCAGAAGATGGTGTGTTGGACTCTTCTGTGCCAGCAGTTTGAAATGTATTTGTGGTTTAAGCATAGAGAGTCCTGATTTAAAATTCCCATTTTCAGGGGGAAAATGTTTTCTGTTCTAGGACTCTTATATAGCAATTCTTTCTGAGGAGCCATATGCCATGCTGTTCTACCATGTCTGCCATTCCTGGGGAGAATTCAGGAGCAGGAGATGAAAGGAAACTGAGAAGATGGTTGCTCCACTTATTTTTCTTGCCCCTAGGATAAAGTGATTGGCTCAATTTTGAACTCTGACACCAAAGTATGTTAAAGGTCTAGCAGACATTAAGCAAATGTTTGCAGATTGATCTGTTAATTTAAAGAATTGCTTGTCCACCCTGTGAGGCAAGAATACTCTTTTTTCAATTAGCACATTTTAAGAAAGAAATGAGGTTAGGTGTGGTCAACTCTGCACTTGGAGTTTCTCCGACAACTGAGAAGGAAAGAAGAGGATAGGAGACTCTCACCATTTATGTTCCCCCTCTGTGCAAAGCGATAAAGTTGAAGATGAGCAGACTTATTGAACTAAAACGTTAAGTTGCATGCGCAGGAAAATTGAAGAAAGCAAAATGCACAGTAGCCTCTCCCTAAAAGCCTTTTATGGGCAGGGGAAAAATATGTCCCTGTTGGTCAATTTCCCTTCTCTGATAGAAGCAGAATTCTTTCTTGCTGCTGCCCATGTGACTCTTTGGTATTGTTACTTCAACTTCCGTAGTACATTGCTAGTTGACGGTGATTACTTGGTTTTTAAAAAAAATGTGAACATTGAATAAATTTCATTACTTTTGGATAGAATACATTGAAAAAATAATTCCACAGATCTCCTAAACTTGAATCAAGTTTCTCAGTTGGAGAAACAACAGCAACAGCAAACAACAACATTTTTTTCCCTTTATTTGCATCACTGCGCTATATTCCATTTTAGGAATCAGAAGGAACATGTTTTGCAGAACAGAAATCAAAACACACTGGGTTGAAGGGAAACAATGGTAGTGGTTCAGCTCCAACTTCTTATGTAAAAGTTTACCATATGATAATGTAGTTGTACTGCATATTCAATTTTGATATGTAACCTTTGAAATAAATTGGAATACTCTTTACTGCTACTCTTGGCACACGCCGAGTGATCATAAACAATAATCTCATAAAGGTCACCTGCTCGATAAGTTTTGCTCTCAGCAAGAAGTAAAAAGGACTACTCAGAGATATTTTCCTTTTTCTCAGAGACTCTTATTCTTTTTTCCCTCTTTGAAGATCCAAACAACAAAAATTTTCTTATACCACGTAGACTCACAGAATTTCTGGAGTGTTTATTGTTTTTCTCTTTTTCTGACACTTTACACTTTTTTAAAAAACTTAAATTGGCTGACAGAAAGTAGGCAAAGCAGTTTGGCATCGTGGTGGGGAAGAGAGTTAAGTTATTCAGCCAAAAACTAATTGGCTATTTTAAAGCAAATGATGATTTGATTTCAACTTCTCTCTACCCAAATTAATTTATGTGAATAGACATGGCTAAAATAAGTAGGCATGTATACGTGTGATGTTTTCTTTTTCAGAATTTGTTCATTTAACAAAATGTATTTCAGGAACCTTATAACAAATCCCAAATGAGCTTAATATTGCTTTACCAAAGTAACTTCAGTTCCATCTACAAAAGCTAAAAAACATATTGTGTTAAAATTGAGCACCAGTTATGTCAGTTGTGTCTTTACCTTTATTCACAAGCAAAATAAGCCCAATCGATATTTTTCTACTTGTAGATAACTTGCTTTAATTTATGCCAATCACATCTCCTGCCAAATAATACAGGTGACTATTCTCTTTATGAGGTAATGACACAAGAAAGGACTCCCTTGCCACAAACATATGTAAAGATGTTTATATAAGTCATATCTATGATATTTGGTTAGCTTTAATTCAATCTGGAAGTTGTATAGAAAGGAAAGTTAAGAAAAAAATGTCACACAAAACCCTCTGTAGGAAGAATTCATCTGCAACTTCAATTTATTTCAAACCTCTTTAAAAATTTTAATCAAATAACAAAAATAGGACATTTTCAGGATGAAATGAGTAAAATAAACGTTTTCATTATTTTTTATTCTCCTCCACCTCGTTATAAGATGAAGATTTTAAGCAGTTCGAAAACCTTAATAGTAATTTCAACTTATTGTATGCCAGGTTCTATTTTATTTTTTAAATCTTTACATAAAAAGTGTCTGTTTTATTTTTTAAATCTTTACATATAAAGTATCTGTCTTAGAAGTCTTAGAGTAACTTAAGCAATGAATCTTGTTCTCTCTCTGTCTCTTTCTCTCTCTCATAATATGGATTAAATATCATACGTTTTCAGAGGATGAATTGAGTCAGTCTCTAGTTAGAGTTATGATGAGAATTACAGAATTGGTGTCATGTGGATGGGGCCTTGAGTAGGAGTAGATGTGAAGGGACACTGGCACAGGAATGCCATCCAGGCATGGAAGTCTTGGGAGAGGTAGCGAGGAGCAGCATCTTTGTACCTTATATCAAATCTTGCATCATTACGTCTTCCAAAACTTATTATAACTGTTACTGTCAAAGTGGACTTTTAAAAAGCTATAGAATCTTCAGAGATGTTCTTCAAGATCTCATATTCTCTTATAATTTAAAAATGGGACCTTATTATTGAGAAGACACCAACATTATCTGGAGCACACAGTCCTTAGAATTTAACAAAAAGAGTAATAGATTTGGATACATCTTACAAATGTTGTTAAAATGTAGATTTTGCTGTCCACTGAATCTTTTTGTCAGTCACTGAAATTATAGAATACAAATCTAACAGAAGCCCAGTTGGAGCTGACTTTGGGAAGAAGATGAACAGTTGTGGGCTCTGGAAAAGGACAGGTTGCTGTGATTGTGGCTGTTTCCCACGGAGCTTCCTTGTTCGTTGATGAAGAAAGGTTGGAGGATTAATATATAATCAAAATTTGTAGTGTATTTTTATGAACTAAAGGGTGCAGTTATCTCTTTCTCTGGATAATTTTTAGGTTGACACTGAAGTAGGCACAAAATACCCACCCCAAACATACAAATCTAAGGTAATTCACTTCAATGTTAAATATTTTAAAATAGAGATGTATATCTTTGAGACAAATTATGGTGTTAATATATGGTAGGACAGATGGACCAAATAAAAATTCACAACTGAACACATTTCAGGAGCTGTGAATACATTTTACAGCATATCTTCCATTTGTTCCTTTTTTTTCAGTTGTTTCTCTCTTTATTATGCTACTTCAGTTGTCTAGCACCTATAGGAATGTACCTAGAAAATGTGACTTGAGTTTATTAGTCCTGTAAGAATTTGCATTTATCTTTGTCAGGAGGATAACCGAAGGCAGGAAACTTTCTGTGAAGTATTCTAATTAACTCAACATATTTTGTATTCTAAAGATCCCATCAACTAAAATTCAGTTCTTAAGAAGAAGGAAAAGAGCAGAGGTGCCCCTGAGGAAGAAAAGGGAGGAATTAAAACAAAAAGAATTGAATAGAATGAAATGAAGAAGGAACCAAATAGGAAGCTTCTGAATAAACATCACCCATCTCTCTGCTTTCCTTCCAGTAACCGCTGACCTCTACCTTCCTGGAGATTCAATCCTGTTGTCAGGGAACACTTCACTCTTCCAGAACACCTAGAAACTTTTCCCGAGTTTTTAAAACTCAGCCAGCTTGTTAGTCGGTGTCTGCATTCTGGCTGCCTCATCTGCCACACATAAGTAGCAGTCCCTAATGGCAGGCGAATGTGGGCTTTTCCACATGCAAAATATGCCTCTCGGTACTAAGTAAAGCAAAAAAGGCCTGTTTTCTAAGACTTTGCACTTGAGAATGTGTTTGGACAATCTCTGTCCAGATGTCAGTGTGCAGATGCATATTTCAGACATTCTTTTTCCTGATTAGCATGCAGCCAGAACACCTGTTTTGCTGCCTGGAGGAATCATATTAGAAATGAAGATACACCTGCACAGTCAAATATTTGCACTGTATTTATAAACAGATCTTTTAGTGTTTGGGTCAATACCTTCCCATCAGTCCAAAGGTATATAACCGTAGCCCCTGAAAATGACTTCAGTCCCATTTGGTAGACTCTCGTGGGCATTTTTTAAAAACTGCATTTTAAGCAGGCTTGAAGAGTCATGTCTTCCACGGGGGTTACTCAGAACTTGTGTGTGCACTTTGGAGGGGTAATTGTTCAAAACTATAAGCAATTATCCTACATTGGCAACAGGGTAAGACAGATACCATACATAAGATTTACAAATGCTGAAAAGGACGAGCAGTCATGGTACAAATGTCTGCTTTCTTTGAACATTTAAAAATATTTAAAACTTTTATCATTTAAAAACTAAGTTTAAGCTTATACCTAGAAACATAAAATAACACATTTCTAAGAGCAATGTAAAAATGCTTACATGAGTAATTATTTTGAACTAAAATAAATGAGAAATTATTTAAAATACAACAAAGGGCAATGATAGGAAGACTTAAAATCCTATTAAAATCATCTTTAAGAATGTATCAAACTTATCTAACTAGACAGTCTGGAGAAAAATGAAAGAATGGCTATCTTGTGGCTTGATTTAAATGATAGAATTTGAGTAGCATCATTCATTATTTGTGATTGATATGCTTCTAGGAACTGAGCTTTTGAACTTTTTAAAGTTCATCAAGTACTGCTTTCACTAGGCACTTCTGTGGATAAATTATATGCTTCTAAGGGCCTTAGAATTGAGAACATTAGAATTAACCTCTATCAGTTTAATAATAATTCTACATGAGCCAGATTCCAGTCCTTCATAACTAAAGTTGTGAATCCCTTAGCCAAAAATAAGAAAGGAAACTGAAATAAGACGTTTGTGCTGTTTGAGAGAACAAAAATACAGATTGACCCTATATTTTTTCTTTAATCTGTCTAAAATCAATTAGATATTTGAATTGTGGTATTGTATTTCCAGGAAGCTTCATTGCTTTCTATTATCCTCATGACAAAAATAAACAATTCCTTTTGAAATCGTAAAGAAAAATGCCTCCCACTGAGTTGATGTTGTGTGCTATTATATGCAGAACATATGTGTAATAAAAAATGAGAAATTATGGATCAAATAATGATGTTGAAGCCACTTGCATAAACAATAGACAGCATTTTGGATGAGCTCCAAATATCATCATTATTGTTTAATTTCAGCCCCAGTTATGTATCTGCCTAGGCTAGTGTCAAAGATAATAATCTCACCAGATAGATATAAAATGCACAACTAAAATTACATAGCTTCATTATTCTGTTTACACATAGTACTAAACCACTCTTTTCCAGCTGACTGACCCAGCAGAGCATTTTGTTCATTCAGCTCCCTTGCAAATTCAGTGGGCTGATACCCATTTCTTTGTATATATTAAGTCATTTTCTATCAATGTAGGAATAAAGTAACTAAGAAGAGGCATGAACATATTTGCTTTCCAGTGAATCTGTTCTTTACATCTTGCCCTCTGTCTTTCACATACAATTATGGGTTTTTAAAGTAGGGGAGAGCCTTACTGGAAGTCACAAAATGCCAATTAAAAGAAATGGACAGAAGCTCAATGCCAAATCACTCATTCTGAGAAAAAGAAGACAAAGACGGCTACGCATTTCAGCCCTACTCACTGAAATGTCTACTGCCAGTCAACACACGAGAGAACCCTCAACAGGAAGGGGATTTAGAAAGTTACTCAATCCAAGACTGACTTTAATTCAAAACTACTTATCAAAGGAAGTTTTCATGTTTGATACTAGCAAAAAAGAAAAGAAATCGAAAAGAAAAGAAAATAATAGCCAGAAATTTTTAAAACACTGGTTAAAAAAATAAAGCATTGCCCAATTTATGCCTAAAATAAAGATAATTTAGAAAACTATGATTTCTTGGTAGAAAGAAATATCATTTCCTATTGTTAAGTTATAGATTGAAAGACAAAACTTTTGTAATTTATTTTCTTTGAATGCAAAGCATTGCACTCTAAGTAGAGCTGAACAGGATCTGCCTCTCCATCACTGACAGTTAATAATTAAATCAAACATTATATTCAGCAATAGAACATATGCATCAGCTTCTTTCAAATTGCATTTCCTTCCTGTTAGGTCCATTAGTGTAAGCCAGACTGCCTTTAGAAACCCCCTTATTGCTGCTGTCTTTCAGCACAGTTCCTGAAATGGATAATGTGGTACATATTATGGGCAATTACACAGAACTCCCCAGCGATAGGGTTTTAGAGTTACAGAATGAAACAGCTGGAATTACAGAGCTATAAGCTAATCAGAAAAAAAAAATCAGGAAAGAGTTAAAAAAAAATAACCTGAACAAAGAAAAAAAGTGGAAAGTGTGAGAGGTTCTATAAAACCATTGTTCCTAGGGAAGCTATCTGTACCAGAAGAATCTCCAGGGTTCACAGTGTAAAACTATCTAAATCTAAACAGGTTATTTTTAAAAATGGTTTTTGCCAAGTCTTTTATACTGGTGGTGTAAAAGCACATAACAGACAGCTAGCAAATTTGAGATATTGAAAACAATAACATTTTTCTCTCCAGCTTTACCAACGTGATATTCCCATATTAGTAACATTGTGAAAAATCTAGTCTTCTTTTTCAATTTTATTTCCCTAAAAACATAAATGGTACCAGAAGATGAAGTTTCTATTTACTAAATGAGCCACATATATAATATTTTCAACTTGTTATTTTACGCTTCGGCTCGGATATGTAGTGCTCGTGCAATAGAGATAAGAAATTACATAATCTATCTCTCCTCTTGGTTTGGGTACTGCAATTGGAATGTTCTGCTGGAAAAGTCAGACACAAACATTATATGTATACCTGAAGGAAAAAAAGTTTTACATTCAAAGAGAAAAATATATATTCTGATTTCTTTCAAGGTTTTAGGAAATAAAGAAATACTGGGTTTTGATGATAAAAATGTTGCTTCAGTTGGTTGTAAGCAAAGTGCAGTTTTTTGCTTGTGTCAATGAAGTGTTTAGGAATTTTTCAGTAAAATTACCTTATAACTTGAGAAATAATGGAACTATCTGCACAGTAACTACTGGGAAATGAAACAAAAGTGGGTGCAATTTCAAACTTTAAATATAGTTACAGAACCGTTTTCAAATTTGTTACTAACATATTCTACAAAAATCTGAAGATATTAAAGGCAGAGTATGTATACTGCTCTTGGAGGACTATTTCTTTCTCTATAAAGAGATGGATTATTGGGAGGCTGAGATGAGCGGATCACTGGAGGTCAGGAGTTCAAGACCAGCCTGGGCAACATGGTGAAACCCCACCTCTACTAACAATATAAAAATTAGCTGGATGTGGTGGCAGAAACCTGGAATGCTAGCTGTTCAGGAGGCTGAGGTACAAGAATAGCTTGAATCTGGGAGGCTGAGCCGGGATTGAGCCATTGCACTTCAGCTGGGGTGACAGAGTGAGACTCTATCTCAAAAAAAAAAAAAAAAGAAAAGAAAAAAAAAAAGAGATAGATTACATAGTCATAGCCAGATTTATGTGGCTACTTACATACTTTCATAAGGCTTCAGTAGCCAATATTTATTTCAACAACAATACAATGGCAGCAGGAGGAATCTGGACATTAAACTTGCTACCAGCTTGATATCCTTAACAGTCATTGTCTTCCCTTCCCTTAAGAGTAGGGGTTCTTTGTTGTTGTTGTTGTTTTATTTTTTCTTCTTTCCAGTAAAACTTTATTATGATAGAGGAGAAGGAAAGGAAACAGATGTTAACAAGACGCAACGTTAAAGTCAAAGGAAGACTATGTCTCCTCATTATAAAAAGTAATGTTCACTTTAAGAGTAAAATCCTAATTTGTTTTTATTATTGAAGCTATATTGGTGACTGTATAATATAATAAGTGAATATGCTCTGAATACCGAAACCTATTTGTCATATAACAGACAAAGTTCAGGAGATTTAATTGGAGGTTATGTTCTTGTATGTCCCTGTTTATCATAAGAAAGGACATTGAAACAGAGGAAGAAAAGACCTAAAAGTAACAGTGAGTGTATTGGCTATAGGGATAGAGAATCTCACAACTGGTATCTAAATAAATTACTCATTTTAAATTTATATCTGCATTTATGCCAAGGAGGTAAAAAAACCTGTTCTCTATTAATTTCTAATACAGAAAATATCTATATACCCTTCTTCACACTAAATAACTATACTTTGTCTCAACATGTTTTAAATAATAATATCTAGCAGTATAAAATAATAGCTCTTAGAGCACACTTAATTCATGTCAAATACTGAAGTAAGCACTTTAAAAATATGAAATGATTTATTCCTCCTAAACTTATTGTTGTAGGTACTTTTATTATCCTCATTTGCAGATGAAGAAACTCAATCTGAGGGTTTACCTAACGGCTCAGCTACACAGCTTTGCTAAATGGTGGAGCTGAGACGTGAACTCAGGCAGTCAAAAGTCAAGGATCTGAGCACTTAAGTATTACAATATATTATCTTTGAAGATAGGTATGTTGCAGACTTTTATGGTACATCAATTAATCAGGTCGCAGGACCCAAATCTCTCAGACAACATGACACTCTTCTCAAATGGGTCCAAGAGTGACTAAACAGCAATGAATCACACATCCACATCTGGGACCACAAATCATGGTTCTGCAATATTATTTTAATTAATATTAGAAGGGCTGTAAAAGTGTTACATTTACCTTAGACCTAATTCCAAAAAAAAAAAAAAAGAGAGAGAGACCAGTATGCTAATATCAGGCTACATTTAGTGTATCAATCTGCTAATTTTAACTATTTTTCTTCATTCTAACAGTTATTTTTCAGAAAGCTTTACACTCTTGGCTGGAATGGCCCTGAAAGCATCTGGGAAAATATACTCCAATAATCCAGTGAACATGAGATATAAAAAAGCTGCCTAGTTATAAAGCAGCCTATCATGAATAATAAATTAACTCCACATTCAGATCTCTTAAAATTTATTATGTTTTGCTTCTTATAAAAAGTGTTGATTACATTTAGAAGTTGTGTGATTTTGTAAAATGAAAATATTAAAAAAATAGAAAAATATTTGTATGCTTTTGAGTTGGGTGAGTTTCTTCTAAGGAAGCCAAGACTCTCAGAATTCATAAGGAACAGGATAAACATTCTTGAGTACATAACAGTTTTTAAATGTATGGCAAAGATACCATGAATTAAAAAAAACACTCAGATTATAGAGTAGGAAAACATTTGCCACCCATATGACATAGAAATGGCTAATACATATTAGCAGAGACAGGTACTTCCTACGTTGAGATTCTATCTTAATGCATTATCTATACTAGTATTTCTCAACCTAAATATAAATAAGCTGTGGATATTGTTAAAATACAGACTGCATTTCAGCAGGGGTTGGGCCTGAGATTACACATTTCTGACAAGCTCCATGTGATGCTGATGCTGCTAGTTTATACCATGTTCTGAGGAATATTGATCTAGAACTCTCCTGTTCATGCAACACTGTAAATAACCTAACTGACTTCAAAAAAATTTAAAGAAAAGTTGTCAAATTTTTACTCATGGAAAGTTTTTTGAAATGGTGGTATCTAAAATTGTTTGAAAATGTACTTTTAATGGGCAAGGTGGCTTATAGCTGTAATCCCAGCAATCTGGGAGGCCGAGGAGGGAGGATTGCTTGAGCCCAGGAGTTCCAGACCAGCCTGAATGACATAGCAAGACCCCATCTTTACAAAAACTTAATTTTTCTTTTTTTTAGTTTAAAAAAATTAGCAGGTGTGGCGGAATGCCCCTGTAGTCTCTGCTACTCAGGAGGCTGAGGCAGGAAGACTGCTTAAGCCCAGGAGGTTGAGACTGCAGTGACCTGTGATCATACCACTGCACTGCAGCCTAGGCAACAGAGTGAGACCCGGTGGAAAGAAAGAAGAAAGAGAAAGAAAGAAAGAAAGAGAGAGAGAGAGAAGGGAAGGAAAGGTAATTTAACTTTGGATTTAAGAAAGGATTTCCACGTTCTTATGACCTAAGAGTGAGATAAGACCTTGTTTTTTCCTCTTATCCTCTCTAAATCTGAATTTAAGAAGAAGAAAAAGAAGATATTTTACCTCTTTAGTTAAATGTATTCCTTGGTAATTTTTTTTCTTTGCAGCTATTGTAAATAGGATTGCCTTCTTCATTTGGTTCTCAGCTTGAATGTCACTGGTGTATAGAAATGTCACTTATTTTCGTACATTGACTCTTTATTCTGAATCTTTACTGAATTTGTTCATCAAATCTACGAGATTTTTTTGGAGGAGTCTTCAGGGTTTTCTAGGTAAAAGATCATATCATCAATGAACAGAGATAATTTGACATCCTTTTTTCCAATTTGGAATCCATTTATTTCTTTCTCTTGCCTGATTGTTCTGGCTAGGACTTCCAGTACTCTGCTGAATAATATATTTAGCCAAGAAAATGAAAGATCTCTATAAGGAAAACTACAAAACACTGAGGGAAGAAATTGTAGGTAATAAAAGCAAATGAGTAAACATCCTTTGCTCATTGATTGAAAGAATTAATATTGTTAGTAATGACCATACTACCCAAAGCAAGCTACACATTCAATTCAACTCCTATCAAAAATGCCAAGGTCATTTTTCAAAAATTAGAAAAAAAAAATCCTAAAATTCATACAAAACTAAAAAAGAGCCTGAATAGCCAAATAAATCTTAACTAAAAAGAACAAAGCTGGAGACAACACATTACTGGGCCTCAAATTATACTATGAAAATACAGTAAACAAAACAGCATGGTACTGGTATAAAAATAGTTACACTGAGTAAAGGACACCCTTCTCAATAAATGGTGCTGGGAAAACTGAATTTCCATATGCAGAAGAAGGAAGATGAACCCCTATCTCTCACGAAATACAAAAATCAAATAAAGTTTGAGCAAAAACTTCAGATGAAAGACCTGAAATTGTAAAAATACTGGAAGAAAACCCAGGGAAAGTTTTCCTGGACATTAGTTTAGGCAAAGAATTGTTGACCAAGACCTCAAACATATAAGCAATAGAAACAAAATAGACAAACAGGGCTTAATTAAACTAAAAAGGCTTTGCACAGCAAAAGAAATAAGAGTGAGAAAACCTCCTGTAGAATGGAAGAAAATATTTGCAAAATATGAATCCAACAGGGGACTGATATCCATAATTTACAAAGAATGCAAACAACTCAACCACAATAAAAAAACAGATTACCCTATTAAAAAGTGGGCAAAGGACATGAATGGACATTTTTCAAAAGAAGACCTTCAAATGGCCAATAAGCATATGAAAAAAATGCTCAACATCACTAATCATCAGAGAAATGCACATTAAAACCACAATGAGATTATTTTATGCAAGTCAGAATGGCTATTATTAAAAAGAAAAAAATAACAGATGTTGATGAGGATGAGGAGAAAAGGTAACGCTTATACACTGTTAGTGGGAATGTAAATTAGTACAACCTCTATGGAAAACAGTATGGAGATTTCTCTGAAAATAAAACTACCATTCAATCTGGCAATCCACTACTGGGTATCTACTCAAAGGAAAATAAATAATTATATTAAAAACAGAACTACACTCATAGGTTTATCATAGCAGTATTCACAATAGCAAAAATAGGGAATCAGCCTGAGTCCACTAACATATGACTGGATAAAGAAAACATGGTGTGTATGTGTGTGTTCACACATATATACAATGGAATACTATTAAGCCAAAATATTCAGCCATAAATAATGAAATCATATGTTTTGTATCAATATGGAGGAAATTGGAGGCTATATCTTAAGTCAAACTACTCAGAAACAGAAAGTCAAATGCTACATGTTCTCCCTTACAAGTGGGAGCTAAACAATGTATACACATAGACATAGAGGGTGGAAATAGTCACTGGAGACTCAGGAGGGTAGGAGGGTAGTGAGGAATGACAAATTTCTTAATGGGTACAATGCACATTATTCAGATGATGGTTACACTAAAAGTCCAGATTTCACCACTAGGGAAATGTTTTGTTACATGTTATCCATGTAAGAAAAATACACTTGTACCACTTAAACTTATACAAAAAAAGAAGCATTCCAATATAAAACTGGGCAAACATAGTAAAAGGTAGTTAACATGAAAGGGTGTTAAATTGACATTAAATTTAAGTAAGTATTATTGATCTCATTATTAGTCATGAAATACCAATTAAATGAGTAAAAAAATACCTTTTATATCTATTATATTGGCAAAAATAAAGGAGTGAAAATAAAACTTTTGCTTCTTTGGAGGGTATACTAGGTCATGGCAGGTCAATGCTGCTGGTGATTAGAAAATAAAAAGGTATATAAATTATATATAACAGATGAGAAAATAGAGGCCCAGGGAAGGTAAGCAATTTAACCAAGATCACACAGCTGATAAGTGATCATGGTGGACTTTGAACCTATATATTCAGGACCTAGATCTTATTATTATTACTACTATTTAACTCTACTGACTCTAAAAATGTATAAATTATTTACAGAGTCCAATGGATTTGTTACTACAGTGAGCTCTGCTTTATCCAAATTTTACAAATAAGAATTAAGTTGAGTGTTTAAGGTCTTTCACTACAATGCAGGTAATAAAATAAATTCAAAGAGCATTGACTTCCATGAACCTGCTCTAATGTATATACTATTTGATGGCAAAGCACACTAATAATAATAAGGTCATCATACATAAGAAGAAAAAGCTTTGAAAATATACTTTTTAAAATACCACACCCTAATTATGTGCTACAGAAAAATTAATTCCAGACAAATTAGAGTTAAGTGTAAAATAAATGAAAGCATGTAATGAGATCAAATGCAGATTTACTGTCTGATTTTAGGATAGTGAAATCTAAAAGTAAAGGAAGAAAAAAAACCAAAAGAATTAATCATATGCTTTAAAGAGAGAGAGAGATCTGTTCTGTTCCTTTGGTCTATATCTCTGTTTTGGTACCAATACCATGCTGTTTTGGTTACTGTAGCCTTGTAGTATAGTTTGAAGTCAGGTAGCGTGATGCCTCCAGCTTTGTTCTTTTGGCTTAGGATTGTCTTGGCAATGCAAGCTCTTTTTTTGTTCCATATGAACATTAAAATAGTTTTTTCCAATTCTGTGAAGAAAGTCATTGGTAGCTTGAAAACCAAGCACCGCATGTTCTCACTCATAGGTGGAAATTGAACAATGAGAACACTTGGACACAGGGTGGGGAACATCACACACTAGGGGAGGGGGGAGGGGTAGCATTAGGAGATATACCTAATGTAAATGACAAGTTAATGGGTGCAGCACACCAACATGACCCATGTATACATATGTAACAAACCTGCATGTTGTGCACATGTACCTTAGAACTTAAAGTATAATTTAAAAAAAAGAGAAAATTTCTGTCTCAATAGTATTTTCCTGTTAATTTTAAATATATTCACTGATAAATTGCATTTAGGTTTCTAAAAACAGGCTTTTATATTTCTGGCCAATTTTTCCCCATTAATTTGTGCATCATTATCTTATTGGTTGATAAGAACACTTTATATTAATGGCATTTACCCTCTGTCAAATATATTGTAAATATTGTTTTTCTATTCGTCTTTTGCTTTTTTATTTTCTTCTTAATGTTTTGACATGATTTTAGCATATCTCTTTATAAAATATATAAGTAAGCTTTTCAAAGAATAAATGTGCAAAGAATGCAAGAAAAATAGTTCAACATGACTGTTAATGAAATAAATATTTTAAAAGTGAAATATTATTTCCTCCTATCAGATTAGGAACAATTTCCAAATAATGATAAGACCTGGTGCTGGAGCAAATGCAATTACAAGTAACTCTATAACTTCTAGTTAAAATGTAAATTCACACAATATTTTGGGAAGGCAATTAAATAATTTACATCAATAGCATCAAAAAGAAGTTCAAACTTATAATCCCCTCTATTCAATGTATTCAGGACATTGTGTTAACCCCCTGGTTCGTAGACGAACATGACATAGTGTCTGCCCTTATTGAATTAAGGAATCCACGGTAGAGTCGAGTGCATGCTCAAGCAGATACAGCATCTGTTAATGGCAGAACAAGTTATTGAAATAATCTTCTATAAAGACCAACTAAAAATTCTGGATGACATAGAATAAAAGCATCTTCACACACACACACACACACACACACAATATTGAGAGATAATTTGGCAAAAATCTAGGTCTAAGAAAATGTAGAACGTAGATAGGTAAACAAGTGTTCTATGTATTTGCCATCTGGACTAAATTTCTGTGAAATTGAGCTGATAGTTTGTGGCTTTCAATGAATTGGTCTATTTCATCTAAATTGTTCAGTTAATACATGCAGAGTTGTTCATAATATTTCCCTATAACTTGTTAATGTCTGTAGGGCCTATAACGATACCCCCTTTTTATTTCTGATATTGGTAATACCCTTGTAGCTTCTCTCATTTTTTTCTTTTTTAGTTGCTCTAGAAGTTTATTACTTTATTAATCATTTCAAAGAACAAATTTGGTTTTCTTTGATTTTTCTCTATTGTTTTCTGTTTTCAATTTAATTGGTTTCTTGTTTTAAATTTGTTTTGCTTATTTTGGTTTTATTTTGTTCTTTTTCATTTCTTGAGGTAGAAGCTTAGATGATTGATTTAAGAACTTTCTGTTTTTTAAAATATAAGCATTTTTAGTGCAAAAAATTTCCTTCTAAGCACTGCTTTAGCTGCATTCCACAGATTTTGATATTTTGCATTTTCATTTTCATTTACTTCAATTTTTTTGCTTTTTAAAAATGACATGTATCCACCAATATAGTATCATACAGAATAGTTTCACTGCCCTAAAAATCCCTGTGCCCTGCCATTTCATCCCTCCTTCCCTCTAACCCCTAGCAACCACTAGTCTTTATACATATATGTGTGTGTGTATGTCTATGTGTGTGTGTATATATATATATTTTATTCAGATGGTATTAACTTTAGGGGGCCTCATAAAATTAAATGAAAAACTTCTCTTTATGCAGGTTTAAATAATATTAAAATTATGTTCTTTATGAATGATGTGGAATTCAGCTGTGAACCCATCTGATTCTAATATCTCATATAATAATAGATTTTTAATTATATTTTCAATCATTTCTACAGTAAATAATTGATTCAAGATTTTAGATTTTTCCTTAGTTAAATTTTGGTAATTTATATTTTACTAAGGAACTGTCCATTTCATCTAGATTTTATAATTTATTGTTATAGTTGCATGTAGTTTTTTTGGGGTAACTACTATTTAAGTTTATTATATTTCTTTACTCATTCCTGATTGTGCATAGTTTTCACTCTTTTTTCTCCTTAATCAAGTGCATGAGGGGGCTACCTAAAATAACTTATTGTTCTTTTAAGAAAACTAGCCTTTATAGTTATCTATTTTTTCTAATTAAGTTTTTCTTTTATTAATTTCAGCCTCTATTTTTATTACTTACATGTTTCTGCTTTAGGTTGATTAAATCGGTTTTTTCTGATAAATTAGAAAACCACCTTTATTGTTTTTATTTTTATTTTTTAAAATAGACTTTATTCTTTAAAACACTTCTGGATTCACAGTAAAATTAAGCAGAAGGTACATTAATTTTCCATATACTCCTCTGCCTCCACATACACACAGTCTTCCCCTAGCCCCATCAACCTCCTACACTAGAATGTAGTACGTTTGTTATATTCAGTAAAACTATATTGACACATCATTATCACCCAAAGTCTATAGTTTACACTAGAGTTCACTCTTGGTGTGGTACACTCTGTGGATTTTGACAAATGCATAATGACATATATCTACCATATAACATCATAAAGACTATTTTCACTGCCCTAAACGTCATCTGTGCTCTTACTCTTTTATCATTTTCTCCCACTAATTCTGGGAATCACTGATATTTTTATTGTTTCCATAGTTTTGCCTTTTCCAGAGTGTCATAAAGTCAGAATCCTGAGTATATAGCACTTTCAGATTGGCTTCTTTTATTTAGTAATATGAATTCAAGGTTCCTCCATGCCTTTGTGTGTGTGTGTGTGTGTGTGTGCGTGTGTGTGGCTTGATAGCTCATTTGTTTTTTAGCGCTGAAAAATATCCATTGACTGGAGGTACCACAGTTTATTTATCCATCCATATACTGAAGGACATCTTGGTTGCTTCCAAGTTTTGGCAATTATCAATAAAGCTACCATAAACATCCATGTGCAGGCTTTTGTGTGAACGTAAATTTTCAATTCATTTGGGTAAATACTAGGGAATGCTATTGCTGGATCATATGGTACCAGTATGTTTAGTTTTATAGGAAACTACTAAATTGTCTTCCAAAGTGGCGGTATCATTTGCATTTACTCCAGCAATGAATAAAAGTTCCTGTTGCCACACATACCAGCATTTGTTGTCAGTGTTTTGAATTTTTGCAATTCTCATATGTGTGTAGTGGTATTTCATGGTTGTTTTAATTTGCAATTTCCTAATGACATATGATGTTGAACATCTTTTCATGTACTTACTCTGTTATATTTTTTTTTTTTTTTTTTTTTTTTTGAGACGGAGTCTCGCTCTGTCGCCCAGGTTGGAGTGCAGTGGCGCAATCTCGGCTCACTGCAAGCTCCGCCTTCCGGGTTCACGCCATTCTCCTGCCTCAGCCTCTCCGAGTAGCTGGGACTACAGGCGCCCGCCACCACGCCCGGCTAATTTTTTTTTTTTTTTTGTATTTTTAGTAGAGACGGGGTTTCACCGTGGTCTCGATCTCCTGACCTCGTGATCCGCCCGCCTCGGCCTCCCAAAGTGCTGGGATTACAAGCGTGAGCCACCGCGCCCGGCCCTTACTCTGTTATATTTTTAAGTTTCACATGAGACTGCTTCTTTGACCCATGGATTATTTAGTAGTATGTTGTCTAATTTCCAAGTGCATAAAAAACACACCTGGCATTCTCTGTTTTTCATATCCAGTTTGACTTCATTATGGCCAGAGAACATATTTTACAGAATTTCATTTTGTTAAAATTTGTTAGCGTTTGTTATAATGATGTCATCTACCTTGGTGAATGTTTCAAGTTTGCTTGAAAAGAAGGTGCATTTTGTTCTTGTAGGTTAATGTATTCTATAAATATTTATAGGGTTCCAATAGTTGTTGGTGTTGTTCAGTCCTTCTACATACTTGCTGATTTTATGTCTAGTGATTTTTTTTCTTTTTTTTTTTTGAGACAGAGTTTTGCTCTTGTCGCCCAAGCTGGAGTGCAGTAGTGCAACCTCGGCTCACTGCAGCCTCCACCTCCCAACCGATTCTCCTGCCTCAGCCTCCTGAGTAGCTAGGATTACAAGTGCCTGCCACCACCCCCGGCTAATTTTTGTATTTTTAGTAGAGACTGGTATTGAACTCCTGACCTCAGGTGATCCACCCGCCTCAGCCTCCAAAAGTGCTGGGATTACAGGCGTGAGCCACTGCACCCAACTATATGACTAGTGATTTTATCAATTACCGAGAAAGGGGTATTCACATCCCCAACTGTAGTAATTAGTTTTCCTTTCAATATTCTCAGTTCACTTCATATATTTTAAAACTCTATTGCTGGTGCATACATGTGGAGGATTATTATATCTTCTTGGTGAATTGACCATTTTATAATCATGTAATAATCTTTGTGCCTGCTAATTTCCTTTGCTCTGAAGTCTACTTTGTCTAATATTTATATAGCTATGCAAGCTTCCTTTTGATTAGTGTTGGCAAGCATATCTTTTTATCTTTTTCCATTCTTTCACTTCTTTTTTTTTTTGAGACAGGGTCTCACTCTGTTGCCCAGGCTGGAGTCAAGTGGTACAATCATAGCTAGCTCACTACAGCTTTGAATTCCTAGTCTTATGTAATCCTTCCACCTGCATTCTTACTTTTACATTTTTTTTTTTTTTTTTTTTGAGACAGAGTCTTGCTCTGTCATCCAGGCTAAAATGCAGTGGCGTGATCTTGGCTTGCTGCAACCTCCACCTCCCGAGTTCAAGTGGTTCTCCTGCCTCAGCCTCATGAGTAGCTGGGACTGCAGGCACATGTTACCACACTGGCTAATTTTTGTATTTTTAGTAGAAATGGGGTTTTGCCATGTTGGCCAAGCTGGTCTCAAACTCTTGATGTCAGGTGATCTGCCCGTCTCAGTCTCCCAAAGTACTGGGATTACAGGAGTGAGCCACCATGCCCAGCCCATTCTTTTACTTTTACCTGTAATTATATATGAAATGAATTTCTTGTAAGCAATATATGGTGGAGATATGTTTTTATACCCTTTCTGCCAATCTCTGTCTTATTTATATGATTAGACCATTTATATTTAATTTAATTTTAAATGATCAATCAATAGGGCATCATCCCATACTCTCTATGACCATAGAACCCAAGAATAAAGGACAGGAATACTGCCCTATTAGTGCAAAGCGGGAATTATCAATAGGCTTCGCCCAGCCGTCTCTGTGACTGCAATGTCTGATGGGTAGGGTAAATGGCACAGGTAAACCTTTCATGGTATTCACCTGGAGTATGGCAGGTTCAGTCAAAATAATTCTGTTCTACAGGACTGCCCTTTTCCTGGTCCTTTGGCTAGAGAGAGCATGCTTTTCTTGGAAACTATTTTGCCTTTGACCTTTGGCCTTTTCTGATTTGGGGCTTCTCTAGAACTCAAGTCAGACTACATAAGGAGTACTATCATCTGAATATTTGTGTTCTCCTCCACCCTCCCATTCCCTCCGCAAATTCATGTGTTGAAATCCTAACCTCCCAGATGATGACAATAGGAGGTGAGGTCTTTTATGAGGTTATTAGATCATGATCACAAAGCCCTCATAAATGGGCTTAATACCGTATAAAATAGTTCCAAGGGAGCTTATTTCCTGCTTCTATCAAGTGAGGACACAGGGAGAAGGTGCGTCTATGAGGAAGTGGTCTCTTGCCAGACACTGAATCTGCCAGCACCTTGCTCTTTGATTTTCCAGCCTCTAGAACTGTGAGAAATAAACTTCTGTACTTTATAAGCTATCCGTTTTACAGTATTTTGTTATAGCAGCCTGAATGGATTAAGCAAAGGCCAAATAAAACAAAACAAGCCAGAGAACTCACCACCAATCCCTACCCAACCTGCCTTCTTCTCTTCACTTTTCAGTCTTCTGATAGTTGCCATTTGGATTTTGTCTAGAATTTTAGTTTTAATTAGCAGAAGAAATTGAGTGGGGTGTGCTTATTTCATCTTTTCTGGAACCAGAAGTCTTCCTAGATTCTTTTTAAAAAACATCATTATGTTCAGTAGAATTGCTTATTACTATAGTTTATACCTTAAATATTCCTTATAGTAGTAAACTGTTGAACACACTGAGCTTTATCACTTTAAAAATATTTCACTTGATACTCAAGTAAAGTTTAAATAACATGAATCTTTTTGAAAGAAATGTAAAATCATTATTTCGTTTGTCAGAATATGAAATGAAGGGGAGATCTGTCAAATGAAGTAAGCATTAATATCAAGAAAATTAGGTTCTGGGAAAAGTTTTGGTTATTATTTTATTGAAATGAATAATCCTTTATTTTCAAGAAGCAAATTTTATATATAAAACTCACTAGAACCTTTTCTATGTATTTATGTATTTTATTTTTGACGTTGCATTTGTCCCTAAAATTGTTTGGGTAGTTATTCTGGTTGCATAGATGCAATGAATCACTCCCCAGCCTAGCTCCTATGTACAGTATTCATGGCACATACTGAGTGTTCAACAAACATTAGCAACTAGACTGAGTGCTTATTTGATTATTAATTATACTTTTGTACCTTATTCCAAATTCTAGTTTTCAGTCTTCAACAAAATCATTGTTTTTCACATTCACTTAATTAACATGTATTAAATGTCTTGGGTTCTGTGGTAGGCATAGAGAAAATATAAAATGTGACCTTTTTACTCAAAGATTATAATCCCAACAAGAGAAACAAATATGTAAACAAAATCTACAGAGATAGGGGTTTGTAAATTGTTTAGGGAAACACAAAGCAGAAGGCAGTAAATTCTACCACAGGAATTGTAGGAAGCTGGTAATCAGAAAAGATTTCACAATGGAGGGAAGAAGGTGGCAGGGTGCTGGGGATCGTGGGGGAAGAAAAGGCTTGCTACTGCTTGACTTTACATTCTCATTATTTTTCACCTCCTGGTCATGTTAGAGGAGATAGAGAAGAGGATTTTGGTATGGGATATGTCAAGGACACAAAAGCAACCCAAGTTTAGATTAATTATGAACAGGAGGGAATCAAAGAGGTTTCTTAGGGGGACATAATCTATCCTTCACTGGATTTAGGCTGCTTGGCGATTAGTAATACTGCTTCCTGAGAAAAAAGATTATTTATGGCAAAGCAGAGTGTAAAGTGAAAGAAGTCCAGTTTTGTTCTGAGATGCCCATTGTACATCCAGGTGGACATATCTAGTGTCCACTCTACAAAGTGTATGGAGTTCAAGGAAGAAATTGAGTGTTCAGATATAGATTTGGAAGCCACTAGGGCAAAGTAACGTAGGGGAGTGTATAGTGAAAAGAGAAAAAATAAAGGACATCCTCTTGGGGAATAGCGTGGCTTAGTGGAAATTGGAGTAAAAGGAGCAAGAAGGAAACAGAGAAGAGAGGTCAAACAGGTGGGAGGAGAAACAGGTGTAACCAGTGTCACTGAAACCAAGGGAGGTGAAATGTCAGAAGGGTCAAATGCAAGAGAGCAGTCAAGTAGAATAAGGATTGCAAAGTCCATTGACTTTGTCAATAGACAGTGTAAATAAATTGAGACTGGCTGCTTGCAGTGTGAAAGGAGGTAAGAACATGGATACAATGTCTATAGACCCTTTCATCAAGGATCTTGGCTAAAATGGGAAAAAGGCAGATAAAGAGGGAGTCTGTAGGCGAGTAGTCAGAAAGAAGGAACAGCTTCAGGAGGAAGAATTGCTCATAGAGCAGGATTCTAGCAGAGATAAAAGCACGTAAAGAATGATTAGCCTTGAATAGGATCACATGGATCCCAGAAACCCAAAGAAAGAAAGAATCAGAACTTGTATTTAAAATGAGTATTGTCACATATATATCCATGTGCCATGTTGGTTTGCTGCACCCATTAACTCATCATTTAGCATTAGGTATATACATATGTAACAAACCTGCACATTGTGCACATGTACCCTAAAACCTAAAGTATAATAATAAAATAAAATAAAAATAAAATGAGTATTGTCTTTTTAAAAATCATCTCTTTGAAATGTTATAAAATTAAAATTTTGACTCAGTTGCTTAAAAGATTTTAGGAATACTCATCTCTTAACTTTACACTTAGAGATGGATGGATTTTACATCCCTCCCCCCACCACACACACAAGTTTTCTTGTTTAAATGTAGGAATAACTTTTGGAAATTGCCCAAAGTTATTTTAAATCATGTGTGATGAACCAGGCAAGCTGGTGGATAATCCTTTGGTGTAAAATGTTTTCTGGAATGGATTTATTAACTGGCACAAAAATAGACTTTAAAAAGAGGGTCCCCAAATGTTTGTTGTTGACAAAATATTCGATTAAGTTCATGGCCTTTTTAGTTCCATACTTTTATGCATTCATTCGACAAAAATGGATAGAAATTCCACTGTGTGTCAGACTTTAAGTGACAGGGTACTTTTACGAACAGGACTCAATTGTACATGTTCTAATAAATTTGTTATTACCTAGATTTATGTACCAATATATGCTAACTTGATATGACCACACATACTTCTCTCATTAAAACTAGTAAAAGGTAAAATCTGGCTTATGCTTTTAACTCTTCCAATGATTGTATTTCTATTGGTTCTAAAGCATTTGAGTATAATTCTCACTGACTTAATTTACAATTATATATACTAACAAAATAATTCAGCTGAATAGAGGGAGTTCTAAAATAGCATAATGTACTGCTGAATAAAGAATCCTGGATTCACAGAACTTAACATCGCTTGTATATCTCATTAGAAGTTTGGAAATATTAGCTGCATATAGAAAATGGGCTGGCATTAAGATGGATGGTAAATTTTCCCATAGTTTCATTATGTCTATGATGATGCTTCACTCCATTATAATAATGCCTCAACTTTTATATCACAGTTTCTCCAAGTGCGATCAGGTGGTGAATCTGCATTTTTCACAAGCTTTCTAGGTGATATTTATGCAGCATAAGATTTGAGAATCACTGCTAAAAGAGTTTGAAATTGCTGGGCAAATGTAATGAAAAAAAAAAAAAACTTTGTATCCACCAGAGAAAACATGCTTTGATATTGAAGAACTATGCCCAGGTGGTCAGGTATGGCAGTGGTGCAGGCAGGCAGCACAGTGTATTGCCAAGAATATTGATTTTGGATTAAGCAGATTTGAGGTGGACCCCTGTTCACTTATTTCTAGCCGGTGTGCTTAAGAACAATGATTTAACTTTTTTGGTCCTTAGTTCCCTCCTCTGTAGAATGGTGGGAGTCATTTCCTCATGAATTTACTGAGGGGATTAAATGGCAATAGGAGTACAGTGCACATCTTTTTTTTTCTGTCTCTTTGTTGAACCTATATTCATTTCCCCACCTAGTCTCCATTCTAGAGGTACAATCTCAAACACCTTTATGATTAGGCCCATGGGGAATACAAATGACCTAAGTAGTCAGGAAAAGACCATAGAAAATTATGGAAACTGTGGTGAACTGGAGAATGTATACTCCACCTAAGGGCATTCTAATGAAAAATAAAATTAAATAAATCACTGCAGGTCAAACAAAACGCATCTGCTAATCAAATCAGACACATGACAGTCTCCATTCTCTGCCTTAAACTGGTAAACTCAGGTCACTTTTTATAAACCATATGCTTCTTCTTAATCATCATGTTACACATTCTCGACTTCCTGAACTAAGTAGGTGAACTTTAGCTCAGAAACCATGGATTTACTCCCATTCTCCTGGCTTTCTCTTCAGGTATACTGGAGAACGAGCCTTAGTTAGTTCAAGAACACTTTTTCCTTTATATAGAGTTTCATTAAGTGTTGCGACCTCTCAGTTCTTCATTCTGCTCAACTTCCCATCTGCTTGAGGATGGAGAATAGCACAGTCACAATAAAGATCGAGAGCATATCAGATCATCCCTCTGTTCTAGCTAGGGTAACTTATTTCAATGTTTTCCAGATTCTAAAACAAAGGGACTAATGGAGGAAACCTGATATCCAAAGGGAAGTAGAAAAAGATGGTTATTTAATTACATCAAATAAACCTGAGTTTTATACCCAGCTTCATAACTTAGCTTCACCAACTTCTGTCAACTCTCTCTCTTTTAGTTTCAATTCCCATGCTGCAAAATCAACCCAATAATTCTTTGTGGTATTGTTTTGATGATAAAATGAGATAATGTTTGTAAAGCTTTTTGTACCACAAAAGTGCTCATCCCTGCTTTTTGAAGTCTTGCTAGGTAGTTAGCTAATGTATTTACACGTTAGGATCAATCTTAACTGAGCCAATTCTAACCACTTAGCAAGTCCATCACCAATTTTTTTTTTTCTTAAATAAGCAACTGGGTGGGCTGGTGGTATCTAGTGCTGGGTTTGAGCACAGACGTGTAATATTTCAGGGTTGAAGTTTATTGGCTTGGGGTCTTGGGAAGAGAGAAAGCACCATCTAGGAATTCTGAGTCAGTCATGGAATAGGCTATAGCTGACTAACCAAATCTCAATTAAGGCAAGGCAAAGGAGCAACTCAAGAACAAAGTCAAGTTTTCATAGCTTAAAGGGGAGCTGTGTCTAAAGTTAGGGTAGAGATAAAATGGCAAAACTAGAGAAATATTCTTGGCCAAAGAAGAGCAGCTTTTTTTTTTTTTTTTTTGAGACGGAGTCTTGCTCTGTCACCCAGGCTGGAGTGCAGTGGCGCGATCTCGGCTCACTGCAAGCTCCGCCGAAGAGCAGCTTTTTATAGGAATTTTGGTGTGAAGGTAGAGTTTACATGTTTAGGAAAACATCCTATGAATATGTTCAAGTATAGCTGAGTTGTATCCTAATTGGTATAGAATTGAGACCCAAATTCTTGTTCATCATGCTGTTGGCTCAGAGGCCAGCCAGCCAGCCTACTTGGCTGTCCAGTCTGCCTTCAGTCACAAGCTCTGCTCTTGTGTCAATGTAGCTGTCTAACTGAAGCAACGCAAGCTTCACGATATCCATTGTATTTTATGTGTATTTGCTTCTGCGGTTTCCTCCTGGCCGTGAGCAGCTACCTCACTCTAGTGGATTTTCCTTTAAGAAACCCTGGATTCTCTAGATTCTCTTTCTCCTGACCGCAGGCTATTGTCACAGACCTTTTGCATTGTTTCTAACCCTGTCATTTTCAGTCTACATGCATGCCTGTTTAAGATGCAAGTGTTATTACTCCTTTTACACACTTCTGCTTTTACTTGGGTCAGAAAATGCCTTCGAGTGAATAGATCAACCCAGCCTAAGCCATCTCCTGATATTTGGACTTCTTCATTCTAATGCTATTCACATCTCCCTAGTCTATCCCATAAATTACCTCCTTTATACCCTTCTCCTGGAGTAGCTGTGAATACTCCTATTAAAAGGCATTCAGTGAAATTTATGGAGGCTTCCTTCTGTCTTCTAATCCTCATTCTCTAATTCTAGCTTACATCTGGAAGTTGAGGGTTCGATGTGACTAAGTTTTCAAATTATCTTTCCTACAGATTTTGAAACATGTCAACAAGATAAAACATACTTAAATAAATGTAATTTTCCCCAACCTATGCTAATTATGTTTCTTTGGCCCTTCCTCCCAGAAATAGAATAAGCAAATTCAGTTTTTAAGGAATAAAAACAAGTATGTATAGTAGGTAATGAATACTATATATTACTTGGGTAATATAGAAAAGCACAGTGCTGCATAATACACTAAAATAAATAACAGCTTACTGGGCAACATGGAGGAAGGAAAAAAAGTTGGCACCTGGTTTATAAGAACTCAAGTTTCTAAATCCTGAAATAAATCAGGAAGAAATAATTTGAATTACAAGAGATTAACTTGATTTAGGACAGGTTTCATCATAGTTCTTTAAAACAGTAAACCACTGAAATTAATATAAAATATAGTTTTGATTTCCAAATGTCAATATTATATCTTTTCTAAAATACACTTGTATAAAGAACATGATTCACCTAAAACAATAAATAAACCACAAATAGAACTACTTGAATATCAGATACACAACTAAACTTCAAACCTACCAGTAAATTATACTAACTTCCTAGTCGTACTGCATTATCTACTTTCAGAACAGAGATGATTACTAGATTTTGCTTTTGCTCTCTAGATTGTCTCTTGCTTCTTCCTAGGTGAGAAAAATGCACAAACACAATTCTGTTTTGTTTTGTTTTGTTTGTGTTCAGGCTCATGGCTAAGGTTTTGCTAGAAGTTATATTTGGAGTAGAAAAAACATGAAAATAAGTAGGAACTGCTGGAGACATGCATTTACAGAAAAAATTTATCATAGAGTAAAATTTAACTTTATTGATAATGTGAATATATATGCATTTAAATTCTGATGTGCCTAGAATATAATTAAATCACTCTTGCTATAATTTTTCTTATTGTATATTATAAACAAAAAAAGCTGACAAGCAAATCTCACCCATCTACACACACCAAAAATCAGTATATGTTTCAGAGCTGCATTCTAATGCACTTATTGAAGGAAAAATGTTCATAATCTGATGAAGAACATTTGTGATAATATTAAAATGGTCAGTATGTTAAATCAAGGTTATGTTTGATGTAGATCTGTCTTTAATAAGTGAACCATAAAAGTATTTAATATTCTCGTTGTATTCTTATTTTGTAACACAATTATAGGAGAAATCTTCGGACAAGAATTATCAGAAGGAGATTTATTTTAACATGGACACTGAAATACAGATTTATGCTTTGCAACAATAACATGGTAGAAATTAATTAGAATCAACCTCTTTTTTTTTAGTCTGTGAAGCAAGTTTGTGTCTTTTTTATGAAAATATTACTTTTTGGCATTTAAATGTTGATTCAAGAGAGTGTAACAATGCATGCAAAAACAAGATCTGAATCAGTGACTATAATTATACTAGGTGTATTTATATTATTTCTGCCTGTTTGAATGTGGCTTATCACATGTAGGTTTTGTGCACTAATTACTTCATGTTTTCTATAGATTTTGTTAGTTTTAGAAATATTTGTTTTTAATTAAATAGCCTGTTTCATTCATCCAAGAAAACCTATATCTGAAGACTTGATATAATCTTATTGTTGATAGCAAATGAGCTTCACTATTTGTTATAAAAAGTATGACACAGTATTGGGAAGTCCTGGTAATTTAGGAGTCTTTTTGCTTTCCAAAAACATGTACTCCGATGGGCACGTGAGTTGTTGTTTTTTTTTTTTTTTTTTTTTTTTTTTGGTCAATCCTTCAAGATATCTGAAGAGCATTCTTTATCTACTTTGTGTCTCAGGACAAGCTTTCTCCTAAGCAAGTTCAAGATTATGTCCTTTTATACTTCTGCAGTCAATTTATCATCAGTAAATTTCTGAGATAGGTGATGTTTAATGGCCATTGTATAAATGATTAGCTGGGACTCAGAATCTTTAAGTGAGTCATAGAGCTAGAAAATTACAGAGATTTATCTTGAATTCAGATCTTTCACAGCAAAGTTCATAGTTTTTCTTCTCTACTCTGTGTTTAATATCTATAGTCCCATTCAGAGGGTCTGCCATGAGTCATACATGTAGATTTATTTTTCCATATATTACTTGGACCAATCAAGATATTGAGTGAATCCATTCTGATGGGGCATGAACATGCCTACTGCCAAACTCATGCATAAATGTGTCTCTGTTTATATATTAATATTTACATGAACAAATTTTGACAATAATATCACATTTTGAAAATATTATAAGAACTTTCTATTTAATTCAATGAACATTTATTGAGCACCTACTGTGGGATAGAGATATATATATGTGCATATGTATAATATTGGTATTTCCTATAGAAATTTATTATTTTTATTTGCAATAAAGATATATCAACCACCAACCTGCACATAAAATGGTGTTTAGAATTTTAATGGTCTGAAAAATGCAAATTAAAACCAAATAATGAAATATTTTTCATACTTGCTAGAATTGCCTAACCACTGGAAATATTGGTGCAATTATGGATCAACACAAACTCTCATATATCCAACCACTTTGAAAAACCACTTAGTAAGTTTCAAAAAGTTGATCTTCCCTCTGATGCAAGAATTCCTCTCCTAGGTTTTTGCCAAAGAGAAATAAAAACATATGTTTACAAAAAGATTGGCACAAAATATCTTAACAATTTTATTTATAATAAGCCAAACTAGGAAATAATGCAGATGTTCATAAATAGAAGTATATTCATGAAATACTGATAAAAGTCAGTAACGTTAATGAATCTCACAGGCATTGTGTTGAACTAAAGCCAAATATGAAAGACTACATACTGTATGACTCCAATATATGAAGGCCAGAACAGACAAAACTAATATACAGGGATAGAAAACTGACAGTGGTTGACTGTGCTAGGGAAGGGGTTAAGTGTCTGGTAGGGGTCACGGAGAAACTTTCTGGATGATGGAAATGGCCTATATCTTGATTTGCATGTTGGTTACTTGGGTATATCCATTTGCCAAAGCTCATCAAATTGGTCACATAAGATCTGTGCATTTCACTGTATGTAAGTTGTACCTCAATTTTTGAAAAGTAATTTTGTGGTAAATCCCTTTGCAAAGAAAACAACCTGTTTGTAAGAAATTTCCACCTTTTTATTGAATGTTAATAATTCATTTTAAAATTTAATATTTGCTTATACCAATCAGACAAATCTAGCTGAGCCATAAAAGCATGGATTTCCAACCTATTCTTTAATACTTTTGAACTTGGCTTCAGAAAAGAGTTTATTCATTCATTTATATACTTGTTCTTATATTTATGTTTACAAATGAGAAATAACATGCCTCCACCTGGAAACTGCCATTTTTCCAGTAAATTGATAGTAGCATGTATTAAAAACTCATATAGGTATCAAGCTATGATTTGTAACAACTGCTTCAAAATGTTAAACTGTTATTTGTTAATTATTTTTAGGTGTGATGAATTTGAAAAGGACTCTAGACCTTTGTGTTTAACTGCTGCTACGTAAATGAATTGTTTTGGACAAGCACACAGCTCTCAAGCTCTATATGCAACACACAGGCTCAATCATCCTGAGAGGCAAAGTGAGCTTCCCTGCCTGAGTCCACAGTGCACCTTGCAGGTAACTTGGGAGGGCTCCACCCACTCTCTGTGTGAAGAGGGTTGTCCTAGTTTCCTGGAATGTTCAATCCATGGGCTCTGTGCAGAGCCAGCCAAAAGCACTGCAATTGGTTGTGCCAGTTGTGTTGGTGTTTTATGGCTCTGCTCATCTTTAATGATCTGTAGCCTCTCTCACCATGCAAGCTTCTGAATCTTGGCTCCTGCCCAGCTGCTCTATTGATCTGAAATTTGGCCAGCAAGCAAAATCTTTTGTTTGTTTTTGGGATTATTTTTATTATCTGGCTCCAGACAGGGAGCACAGAATGGGGTGGAGACTTCACAGAAATGAGGACATCCACTCCTCTGGTAGGACTCCTGAGGGACTAAGACCAGTCATCTGGTGCTATAAAAGAACACTGCTCAAAGTTGTAAAGAGAATTCACATTTGCATTGTATTGAGGGTAACAACAGCCCCCAGAGCAGAAGGTATTCTGCAGTTCAGAGAGTCAGGGCTCTGGGGCGCCCCTTTCCAGAGTAATCTGCTGCGAAACAGCAGACACAAGTTTATAGAGGCCTGGCTTTATGTGTAAGGGGAGAAGACTCTCCCTATCATGTTAGGGCTGGGAACCCAAACTCAAGTCTTGATTTATTCAAGCTCAATAGAGTTTTTAATTTCTCCAAACCAAAAACTGGGTTTTCAAATCTGAGTGTCCTAGTCACCCTAGTAATTTGAAATGAAAAAAAAAAAAAAAACAAAAATGTGATTTCTCAAAAAAAGCGTTCTGTGGTCAAATATTTTGGGGAAAATCTACATACAATATTTATTTCTTAAAGATTTACAATTCATATTGACACCTTTAGAAGCTATGAAAAATCCTCTGGGGGAAAAATCTATTTTCCTTTCTTTAAACTAACGTTTTCCAAATTTCTTGACCATGGTATGCCATTTAACAGTGGTTTTGTGAAATATGTTTAGGATTGGAATATAAGATTTTCCCATGCAAAATCTTTCAGAGAAGGTATTCAATGAACATACATTAAGGTATAAATGATTAATATAATGCCTTTACTGGGAGCAGGTTCTGATGGGACAGAATGCGTGTGTGTGTGTGTGTGTGTGTGTGTGTGTGAGAGAGAGAGAGAGTGTGTGTGTGTGTGTTTTTGTGTATGTGTAGGTATTAGAGAGGGTTAGCTATTCAAAAAATCCATTATTCTCTTCCATAATTATAAAGTTGTAGCTAGGATGCAGCTGCCCAACCAAAGACTGCACTTTCCGGCTTCTCTCGTAGCTGGGTATGGTCATGTGATTCATATTTGCCAATCGAATATGAGAAGAATTGATATATACAACTTCTGTCTGTGGCTTCTTCCACAGAACACAGACACAAGTCCCTAGAGTATAGCATGGCCAAAATACGGAAGAAGTTTGTCCCTAAATTAACATCTAAAGGACAGCCATTTGATAAACAGGAACAAAAACCTGTACTGTTACATGAATGACAAATAAACGTCTGTTGCATTGAGGCATATTTTAGGATCTATTTGTTACAGCACTTTAGCCTTATCTTATTAATACTATATTCGGAGGAATGATAAGCAATAATTTTTTGAAAGACATTTGAAAAATAATTAGGAAAATCACTTAGGAGCATCAAATGCCTGAAGGAGTTAAGCGTTAATCACCTCCAGAGAGGATAGCCAGGACTGATGGTCCTACATTTAATTTTGCTTTTCTCATTATATTTAAGAGCCTAAGAGCACCAGCATCAGACAAACCCAGTTTCAATGTTTGGCTTTGCCAGTTACTAGTTTTATGTCTTTGCCAACTTTGCCAAATCTTACTTTTCACATAATAAAAATGGATAATGACTCTCAATGTGTAGAGTTATTCTGAGAATTAAACAAGAAGATATGTACAGTTTTTATCACAGTATCTAGCAAGAAACATACATAGAAAGTGATAGTCATTAAGGCTAGTCACAAATATTTTATCTCTACTTCTTCTGGGCACATAGTATGATTTCATTTCTTTATCTTCTTTAAAAGTAGTCACTGTCATGTGACCTTCTGGACAAAAGTTTTAAGAGCCCCTACACAATTTTCATGCATCCCCTTTCCTACCTCAATAACTATGAAAGCATGGAGATGGATCTCCTTTTGGCCTGGGCCTTGAGAGAGGACAAGAACAGAGTTTCCAACTGGCCTGCATTGGGCATGTAGCAGGAATGAAAAATAAATCATTGTGGTTTTAAGCCACTGTAGCCTAATGTAGCTTTACTGAATGACTCGGGAATCTGATACCATAATAACTGGAGTTCTCCCACAACATGAGCCCAAAATGCACCAAAATATATAGCATGCACTTACAGTTCAATTGGCAGTCAAAAAACCTGTTATTGCAGGCTGGAAAGGTGGTGACCTACATTATGAAGTCACAAACTATTTGGTAAACCTGTTGCCTGCAAAAATTTAGAAGGCAAACAAGTTAGTACCCAATGAATTTGGAGTTCTATGAGAAGAGATTGGTAAACAGAATGTCAGCCTGTGTTAGAGTTAGTCTTGGTTGCATTTGACAGGGTATTACAAAAATGAGATAAGCATTACAAAGCAATGGCTTGTTTGCAAGTAGAAATGAAAGGGGTTAGAGAGAGTTCAGACTTCAGCCTTTTTATAGGGTTAGAGAAGGCAACTGCTTCTCAACCCCAAGGGTAAAAGAAAAGAACTGAAAAGGCTTTTGAGCAACAAAGGACTATTAAAACTAAGCCTCATGAGAGAAGGATCAATTCAAGGATATGGTTCTTGTATCCATTGTTAAAATCCATGAATTAAATTCATTTCAGAGCAAAAAAGCTAATTACAACAGTGGCAACCAGTAAATCCCTTTAATTGAACATTGATTAGGGAAAAGAGATTAAAAATCACTATGTGGTTTTAAAAGAGTGAGACAGATGGTAAGGGGATATCAAAAAAGCCAAAAAAGAGAAATAATTTAAATTATTTTAAAGACAAAAAATGGGTGTGACTGCATATATATATATGACTATAATACATGGATAAGGAACCCATTTCCTTTGAGAAATTTATACTATCAAAAAGACTACCAGCGTAGATTAAATAATTTGTTTCACATACGATGACCATCAATTTCCCAACTTCCAAGGCATAATCTTCAACACCTACTTCCAATGTAAGCAAGAAGGGTAATGAAGAATGCCGAACATGCCAGAAGGCAGCAGCAGAGGCCACAGAGAACACGGAGCATCACCTAAGCATCCTGGCCTTTAATCTTGATGAGATATTTATGTTGAACTTGGTATTTTGTGATCACGAGGTTGTCTTGTAGTAGTCATCAAGACTGTTTCTAAATATCCTATTTTTCCACCATTTGGATATGTGGTAGGATGAAATGTCTCTGATTTCTTTGATCTGAGAGTGCCCAAGTTACTTGCTTTGACAAATAAGATGTGAGTGGACATAATTTACAGGGTCAATTCCAAGTAGAAATTTAGAGAGTTGGCTCATAATTTGCCACATTTCACTTTCCTAATTGGCAACAATGGTAACACAGAGAGGGAACCTTTCTCAGCTTCGGGGCTAATATGAGGATGAGCTTGCCATGCACATGAAGACTGAAAAATCAGCCACTGGAGTTTTAAGCCAGGGGGATTTTGGAGTTTGTTACTGTATCATAGTCTAGCCAATCAACTAGTAGAGAAATTCAAGCTGATACAGAATGGCATTAGGATCAGTTAGAAGAAAGACACAAAAACAGATGTGTTGGAGCTGTGTTTTTCTAATCATGGACTGTGGCTTGCTTATTAGTGGGCCATAAAATCGGTTTGGTGGGTTCGGACCCAGCTTCTTTTTCTAGAGCAGGTTAGAAAATATCATATAGTAATATTAAGCATGGTTTCTATCTCTCTCTGTCTCTCTCATTTTGTGTGTGTGTGTGTGTGTGTGTGTGTGTCTGTGGGTGCATAAAAATAGGAGAAAGATCAATAGAAAGTGTATGTATTTCTTAGTATGACTCACTGTGAAAAACTTTGAGAGTTACTGGCCTGAAACGTAGTTAATGGAAACCCTTGATTGATTGAATTTAGATATGAATGGCTATCTCCAAAGGATTTTGTGGTCTGGTGATGTCAAAGGGCACCGTTCTCAAACTTTTTCTATTCAAATATTTGTTCAGAGAGCTTAGTGAATAGCTTAACAATTTTTTATTGTGTTCAGATTAAACTGATAAACCAACGTTGGTGATGTATGAAGTGCTATGTCAAATAGAAGCTATGCAGAATGAAGAAGATTAGTATATATTGTCCCAATTTTCAAAAATTGGATACAGTTAGTGACACCTATGAGCCAGTGAGCTTGATGTTGTGACAGAAAATATTATAAAATCATAAAATGGTATATCTATGAAGACTTAAAGAAGTGACAGCATGAGACTTTGTGATTAAGCTATGTCAGATGAATACATTATTTTTAATAGAATTCCTCAATATTGGTTTAGAGCTACGTTAAAGACTATGTCAAGATTTCAGGAAATCATTTGACAGAATTTCTTATAATATACTTTTAAAACATGAAGAAATTTGGTCTGGGTGATTTACTACTGGGTAGACTCAGGATTTCTATAATGAGCATCTCCAAATGGGTATTGTTAATGAATCCATTTATTGGAAGGGAGATAGCTAAGGGTGTGTTAAAGGGCTCTGCCTCATAGCTTTCCTATTCAAATATATGTATTTAGTGTCTTCAGTGAAGAACTTATCTCCTTTTGGGGTGACATAAAACTGAGATGGATATTGAATAAAGTATTTAGAGGCTAAAAGTTTAAGAATACCTTCCAAAGAGTGGAATTCTGAGTCAAACTTAAACTCTACAATTAATAAAGTTAAATGTAAATGTAAACAATGTTTAAAGAATGAACAAACCCAGAACAGACAAAATTATAGATACACAGATATGCCTGTGTTTCAAAGACAATAGCCAATAGTAAGAGATAACCCTTATCTAGCATTTACTTTGTGAAAAATACTTTTGTGACTATTTATATTTCCTTTCCTAAATCACAACAACTCTATGATGTAGGTATGACATTTCTCACTGATCATTGATGAAAAAAGCCAAGACGTGGAATGTTAAAATGACTGCATGGATGAGAAGATAAGCAGTCTGACTCCAAAATCTATTCTATCCATCTATTGTATCCAACAATGTGGTTAAATGGCTATACCATTCATTGTGCTTTTGGGTTGAGGAAATAAACGAATAGGACAGATCCAAACCAAGATAGAAGCTATGCAGTGATAAGCCTTTGTCTGAAATACCATTATCAAATACGGGCTAACTCTTTAAGAGACATTGTAACAAACAAGAATATGTTTAGAGAGGGATTGAGACTGTATAGAGTGTAAATTATGGAAAGGATCAATAATCAAAAGAACTGATAATATTAAAACTGAAATGAGAAAACTTGAAGACTACAGTAGACGTCTTTAGAGATTTGAATCTATATCACATAGAAATGAGGTTTGTGTCGTATGTGTCAAGAGAGAAGAGCCTTGGTAGAGTTAATGAATGGTAGATTTGGGGTTTGACATACGTAATAATTTCCTAATAATTAGAGATACTTATGTAATAATTAATGGGATCCCTTGTTGGGTAAATATGTTTTTAATACTATAGGTATTTATTAAAGGATGCTTAATAATATGTCAAAAACATTGTAGAGTTTTTACACACATAGCTGAATTCAGATTACATGATCTTAAGCATTCACAGGTCTAAGAGTCTAAGATTCCATGAATCTCAAAAGAAGAAGCAAAGTGATGTCATTTCCCTTAGTCACATACCACCAGAAACACATCTATATTTGACCCAATTTGGGTTTATTGACTTGTTTCATTATTAACTTGTGGGGCATCTCAATAAAAGGGTACTAGAAAGTACTTATTTTAGGATTTGTCTAGGGTTAGGTGATTTGGAGGAGACCTTAAGGAAGTGAAGCTTTATTCTGGATTTGATGCCGGGAAGAAACAGGTAATTCTATGATTGGGCATCTTAATAATTCTTCTCTTGAAGGTGAGTGAGGCAAATGTTTCAATGAGTAGTGATGCAACTACTCATATTGGCCAGGACAGAGGATATTTGGTCTATCTGTTTGGTTGGGATGATGTTTTTGTTTTGTCTATGATCATACATGATTATATAGTTGTTTTGTTTTTGTCTTGATTTATCACAGTCACAGTATGGTCTGATGATGGTACCTGTAAAAGTGTTTATGTTCAACAAAACAGAAGCTTAGCCATGAGTGCTAGGGCATTTCTTCCTTAACTCCTCACAGCGCCTGTGGCAGGATCTCCTTTGTGGCTCCAAGTCCTGCTTGACAGGCCTACCTTTGTTCTAACCTCCACTGGGTAACCTATTCTCCAAGAAAAATCACAAGAGAAGGTCCTGTGTTTTATTTATCTGTGTATCCCAACAATGGAGGCCTGTATCTTAGAGTAGGCAGTAATATTATCATATTATTACCATATATTATAAATATTATATGGTATATGTTATACACCCTATTACATATAGTTATATTAATATGTGGAAGTGACCTGCAGTCAATGTTTGTGTCTTGCTAGCTTCCTTGTCTGAATTAAGTAGAATGGTAACAATTTAGGTGGAACAGCAGTCAGCAAATGTAACAGGCTGAAATATGCTTTATTGGTCAAATGATTCCTAAAAATTTCAGACATTAGATAATCTTGTAACTGTAAGATTCTCCATGCCAAATTCAGTTTCTTCACAGACACACTTGCAAAGCATGATGAAGAAAGCATAGAGGGTGTTGAACAATGTAACGTGCAAACCACAATTTCGGATTTGTAGTGGCCCGGCTTGTATGTGCAAATCCACACTTTTAAGTATGTCCACTTCCTTTAATGAAGACCCCTCTTAGACAGAATTGTTGTTCTTTTTCTTTTCATGTGCATCGCTGTCTCCATATAGGGTCATAGCTGTGAGTGAGGTTGCTAATTCTGAATGCAAAATGTGTAGCACATGTTTAACAGCCCCTTTTTTGTTTGTTTGTTTGTTTAAAAAATATTGTTCACTTCCACAGGAATCTAGAAAAAATACATGAAAATGACAGACATTTCTTAAAACCCCTATATAGGTGAGTCATCATATACATCAATAGTGAAGTCCTGATTATTGACATTTAAAAGTCCTCTGGAATGGTTTGGGGCTTGTCTGCGGTCCCTACAGCTAGAGTTAGCTCAGTTGGTTAGCCTCTGGTGCTAAGGAGACCAAGCTTGTGGCTTTGAACTAGAAAGCATTGTCAAGGGATTTAAAATTCCATTATAGTGTCAAAGGCTATGAAAGGCCAAATTCTAAACATATGGTGGCCACCAGAGTGAGGGGTGAGAAAGCTGATTCTCAGTGCAAACCAATCACTGCCTCTTAGAAAATTCCATTTAAAAGGGTTTATTTAAAAGGTATTGGGGGTGTTAATAACCTCAGTAAGGGCAATAATAAGAATGAAATAGGGCCACATATTTACTCACACTACAGCTTAGAAGTGCACAGAAAAAAAATGTACCTTTGTTGCATCTTTAATTCAAACTACTTCCTAAGCCATGACACACTGGGTATTGAGGAAGAAAAACAACCTTTGGTCCTATCTGTTCTAAAACTTAGTCTGATGTAGAAAATCAAGCTGTTCCTTTAGAGAATGCTTAATTCAACTTAGAAACATGTCTTTGCTTCTTGTAGTTCTATGTCTTCTGCCCTTCGAGCTCCTTTCAAGAAAGCAACCAGAAACCAAATGGGGAATGTTAAAGTCATGTCAACATTGAGGGCAGGAGACCTTAAGAGTGGTATTGCTGGCTTTTCAGATCTCCAGCATGTTATCTCTTGTCTACCTGGTTTCTGATTATCCTTCCATGCTAATGACAGAAGTTTGTCATGTCTGATGCTATTGTATCTTTTATCTCAGCCAGAGGTGCTAACTCAGCCCTTTTGCAGCCTTTGGGCCACTTGAATCTTTTGTGTCTCATCCTCCATTCAGTCCCTTGCCAGGCACAGTAACCCCGGCCTCTGCTTCAGGGTCACCTGGCCTTTTCCCAGGGTAGGTCAACTGTCTTTCAGCTCAGAGGAGGCAGTGAGGCCAGGGGGGCCCCTGAGTCCTATCCATAACATGGATTCTAGATTACTCTGAAAAAGCTGAGCTGGAAGTTCATCCCCAGGCTAACCACTCGGCACCAAGTTTGTTTAGGGGTGTCCATACATCTGGTTGGTTGGCCTTCTCACACAGTCCCGATAGGGAGTGAAAGAAAGCCTCCTCCCACCCTTACTCCCATCACTTTCTCTCCCTATTATCTCGAGGTCCCCAATGAGTACACTATCTCTCTTCCTTTTTCTTCATATCTGGATTTCATTTATGTTAAATTCAACATTTGGACAGCTAAGTATATTGTATTTAATGGGAGGTGAAAAAATTCAATAAGAAATTACTTCTAAATAATTACTGACTTCCACATCCATATTTTCTTGAGAAAAACAAGATTGATGTCAGAGGTGATTCGTTTGTAAAAAATATGGTTTCAGAGAAATTAAAATATATTTGTCTAACATTTGCAAAGTTACTATGCTGGTTTCCTAACAAAACTAATCATTTATTAATCACTTACTATGTGCTCAGCACTGGGCTCTTTACACAATTCTTACATCATTTAATTCTTACAGCAACCTGGAGAGGTATTATTCTTCCCATTTTTCAGATGAGGAAACTGAGACTCAGAGAAGTTATGTGATTTGTTCAAAATCACACCACTAAGTAGAAAAGCTAGGACTGTAGGCAGATCTGTCTAATTTGTATTCTGAGACTCTTAACCACAAAGATACTTTGTTGATCATTATACCCTTATGTTATCATATTTTTCAAAGGGCATCATATTATTCATAATATATGAGTATACTTTTTATTTGAAATAGACACAACATAACATCTTTGCAGATGGTGACCTAAAATTTGTAAATATGTTCTGCTTTGCTAAGGCAGTAATGAGTGTACAGAGGGAAACATCAAGGGTGCGGGAACATTTTCAGGACATCTGGGGCCCATCAGCATCAAATCATTTAACAGAGTGCAAACAATTTAACACTGAGAGCCTCTCAATTATCTACTTGCAAATAAATAAATGATAAAGTATACATCTTTACCCCATAAGCAAAAGAGTACACTTCTGGGTTGCCTTCCCAAATTTGGCATCATCAGTATGGTGAATGTTCAAAAAATGCACACAAAATTTAACACTCATTTGTGCAAAATATGAGTTAAATATGTCACATATGTATAAACCCCTCTAAAAACATTGCAGTAAGCCAAGCAGAAGTTCACTGTAGGTGACTTATCAGATTGGGTTGTTCATACTATTGTTTTACCAACACTTTTCTTATGTACCTGACTTATATCTGGTGCCCTAATACTTTACATGTTTTGAACTTTCTAGTATCATGAAAAGTGCTAAGATTTGGAAGCCAGACAGATCTCGTTTGGCTTTGAATTTGCTAACTATGCCTCTTTTGTATTTTCTAAACATCATTTTTCCTATCAAAAAATGTGACTAATAATACCTACCATCTCACAAGAAAAGTTGTGAGAACAAAAGGAAGAAATGTGTGTAAAATGCCAGCATGTAATATGTATTCATGTTATGGAAGCTATTACTGCTGATGTTATAATTATTACTGTTTACTTCAGTGATTCACTAGCAGTGTTTTAGTTGTCTCACATATTTTTTCTTTTACATAAAGATTATGATGACAAGAAATATGAAGCCTACAAAATGACTTTTTTTGTGTATGCAAAGTCACAGCCAGATCACAAATTCCAAATTTCAGTCAATGAAGTTTTCACTCTAGTTATTTCTGATTTTCTTAAACTTTATCTTGATATCCTCTTACTTTCTTTTCCTGAGCTTCATCTTATCCTGCAGTTACTCTTCTCTCCTTCCCAGATGTCACACGGTGAATACTGAGAAAACTTATGCTTCCCCGTATAGACCTCTTCTTACATATGAAACACAAATTCTAACAGTTTTCCCTTTGACATCTCTGAAATTAAAAAAAGAAAAAACCCTAAACCATTAAAAACTTTCATTTTTGGTATTTTGATCATCTAGGTTTAATGATAACAAATGATTCAATCTTGCTAGGTTGTATGTATCTAGGAATTTATTCATTTCTTCTAGGAATTGGGGTAAATGAGTCTCTGGTGTATTTACATTAATTTGGCTAGGCTTTGACGCTTTGTTTAATGACTGCTACTTCTAGAGATGCCAGGGGCTTTAAAGTTCCCTAGTGTCTTTGTTTTTGTCTTCTTTCCTGAATTTTGGTTTCCCTAAAGACTCCTCCCCAAAAGTCTTTGTCTTGCATCACTTTCAGCAGTAATCCTCTGTTACTATACCAGAGCCCTTTTGGTGTGATTGTAAGATATGAGAGAGAGGACACCTTAGAATCTTAGGATTGATTACATCTCAATCTTTGGGTAGGCTTATATTTCTGGCCTGTGACCCTCATGTGTTTTTCCTTGTATAGCTCTCCCCACCACTTGAGGGGAGACAGGAAGACTCCAGGAAGTTGGTATGAGAAAAATGCCCTTCTCCCTTGGTTTTAGGGTGAGGAGGCTCCACTAAAGTCTTTCCTCTTAGAAGTGGGCCTTTGTTTTGGAGGACCTGGGCCTATTTCACAAGGATTATTTTTCCCTGTGCTAGACAGAGCTCTGAAGGGATCTCTCTCAGATCTTCATAATGGAAACCTGGGGTGGTTTCTGGAGGTAAATCCAGGAAAGTGTGACATTTCCTGTCTTCCAACATGATCACCTCCATAGTTTGTCACTCTCATGCTTTCCCATACTCAGCCTCCAACAATTTGTCAAAACTACCAGTTAAGTGACATCAGTGTTTGATGCCAGTGACTTCTACTCCAGATAAGTAGATTTCATCCACGAAGACCCTGTGGATTCACCGGTCTCCCTAGATTTGGGGGTGATCCTGCAAATTCAGTTCTCTGATAGGTCCAAAAAGAGTAGTTGATTTTCAGTTTGTCTTTTTGTTGTTGTTGTTGTTGCTGTTTTTATAAGGATGAGAGTTATGACTTCCAGGCTCTTTACGTGTAGGAGCTGAGACTAGAAGTTTTGATCGATTATCTTCTAAAAGGGATATTGATCTCAAAGGAATATATGTTTTTATGATTATAAGTTTATTATGCTCATAACAAAAAATATTAGAAAAAACAAGATTAAAGATAAAAAACAGTTTAAAATTTAAATGCTTAACTAATTTCTACTGCTAAGGTTTTCATGAATTTCAGTATTTATGCATATACATATTTTATTTGCATTTTCCCTCTATGCCTATTTAATTTCCTGATATTTTTATGCTTACCATTATATAAACGATGAGAAATTATTTATAAACATCATTCTAATAGATGGATAATATTCATCATGAGGATGTTCTTTAATTTAGTGTGCCATCCTGTTAGTGGCTACTTAAATTGTTTTGTGTTTGTGTTTGCCTGTGTGTGTATGTGTGTGTGTGTGTTTCCTTGGATCTCAGATGGTTAAGAGTCTGTTTGGCCAGACTTCTCTGGTTTTTTGTTTTGCATATTTTTGCACCAGTGCATGCAAATTTCCTTTCTAATTCTTATTTTTTCTCATCTTTCATGGTCTACACTACCATTCTCATTTACTATTGGCCCTAAATATAATGTATCTGATATATATTCTCAAACATGCAAGTGTCCTTTTAAAGTATGAAATATTTTATGTTTATATATCTTTCTAACTTTCAAATAAATAGTATAATGTTTTAAAATTTCCAACATTTTTAACTAAGGGACTTTTCTTTCCTGAGGATTATGCATTCTGCCATATATACATATAATTTGTTACTTCTTATTGCTGTCCAGTGCACACTACATTGAAATCTATTTTACTTCCCAGTCTCCAGCACCTCAAATAACATTGGGTTGAACATTCTCATATATGTCCATATTTGTACATATTTGGTGAGAATTTCTCTAAAGTATATAACCCAGAATGGGATCCATGGGATAAAGAGCACATGAGTTCTTACCGTAACACCGTCAATTCTAACATTTGCTTTCTAGAATGGCTGTAATAGGGTCAATCACATTTGCTATTCATGAGACTTCCTTGTCAGCACTTGGTATTATCTGACTTACTAATTTTGCCATTCTGCTGGATGTAAAGTGATATTTCTTTCTTGTTTTAATTTGCTTTCCTCAGATGACTAGTGAGTTTGACTGTCTCTTGATAGACCTCTTGGTCATGGGGGCTTCCCTTTTGTTCCCTGCCTGGTCATTTCGTATGCCTATTTTCTTGGTGTTTCCTTTTTGTAGTTTTAAAACTATCTCCACAAATTATTGTCTACTTTTCCCTTTAAAAGGTGGAGCTTAATTCTCTTCTTGATGGTGAACTAGACTTCTAAAGAATAGAATATGGCAGAAATAATGGTGCATCACCTGATATGGTCTGTCACTACCTGTACCAGAATGATTCTGTTAATATTACTATGTCTTTCTGTCATGCCATAAAATCTAATAGGATGAGTGCCCAGGTTTACTTCAAAGTTAACCTGAATATTTATAGATTTTTACCCTTCCATAGTTATTTTAGAATGAGTTTGTTGATTTTTCCACTGATAACAGATTAAAACTGGATTTTCAAAAATAAAAATACCATCGTCATCATTCTGTTACTCATAAAGAAATAGAAATTTGTTTAAAAGGTTCAAATCATTTTTATTTCCTAATAAATACATTATTTGAATAATATGTAGCTATTACTTGTGGTACTTCTGACTCTACTCATAGATAAGACCCATCCATTTCCAAGGGGTTTGCTGTCCTGAACTGACATGAATACAGGTATCAAAATTAATGATTGACATCTATAACTATGACAGCCATAAATTTCCAGATAAAGGCTTTAGCAAACAAGGGAAAATTTCTGATTTTTTCCTATAAATTTTTCTGTAGCAACTGCAAGGCAAACTCTGTTCACAGAAATTCTTAGTCTTAATATACTTACTCCTCAATCCATTACTATATTCTATCAGAATTAAATTTAAAAATTAGTAGTAAACATTTTAAGTAAGAGTAACTTTACACCTGAACAGAATTCTAATAAGAACCTATATTCATTCTACTCAGAGAACACTTGTCGTATCTCTTATAGGGATAGATCCAGCCATGAAGAGTGATTATAATATTAGTATCTGTCCTTTTAATCAGAAGAAAAATAATATCATTACCACAGTAGGATTAGAGGGATTATTGGTTCCATTTATTGATTTTTCTTAGAAACAGCCCATAGAGTTGTTTATTATGGATAATTTTGAAAATTAAAATTACATAGAGCTCTATTTTTCAGCTTGTTTTCCATGCATTATAGTGCCTAGACGTAAAGTAATTAAGACGAAGACTTACCTGAAACTAGTTATTTACTTGCCAGTTAGTTACTTGCCAGTTATATGAACTAACAAACTCCCTGTTTTGTTTGAGCCAGTTTAGAATGGGTTTTATATTACTTGCAACCTTGGAAGTCTTAATTAATGCTGCATGATATGAAACTCAGGTTAAGAGTTTAATGGAGGCCTTCCAAAACTGTCTGGATTGGTTGCTATAACTAACAGAGGGTAAATTTCATTTGAAGTACTTTGTGCTTATAAACACATCTAAAGTATCTTGAATAGACCCAAGTAGTAAGAAAATAACCTCTAGCCTGTGTCTACTAAGTAGGAGGAGTAACCCATGCAGAGAAGCTAATAGATCATTGGAAAATCAGTACATATAGATGTACAGGAAAACCAAGTGAGGAAATTATTGCTCCAGAATTTTCAGAAGTAATAGAGATATTTTGCCTCACTATATGTAGGAGTATAGAACACCATATAAACATTTTATTGCAATTCTTTTTATGATTACTATTTAAAATGCAGTGCAAGAAATCTCCCAGTAGCTGATAATGGTTTAAGATAAAATGTTCTTTGTAAAGCAATTTTCACTATTTCCCATCTACACCAATTTAATGTATTCAGTTGTTTAAAACAGCTATTTTTATATTCAGTTAAATGCAATATTACAGTTCATATCATTTTCTTTTCACAGGAAAGTAACTCTATGAATCTGAATCTAAAAATTTAAATCAAAGAAAAACAAATGTAATATTTTTACTTGAAAAAATTGTGGAATAAAAATCAGTTATGTGATTTAACTGGGCCAACTATTTGTTCTACAAATCAACCAATTGTGTGATAAAATTGATTGGTCAATTTAGCTAAAATATTTATACAGATTTTTAATGGACATATTTATTTTGTCTTCCTATCTTTTACTTAACCATCAAGACTTAACAAACTAAAGATGGCATCATTCAAGAGACCTTGGACGTAACTCTTTTATCATTTCACTCCCAGTTTCCCAAAGGTTCAAATAGCATCTTGTGTTTATTTTTATCATAACCCTTATAGCAACAAGAATATTTTATATATTGCATTTTTACAATACAATTTAAGTTCTTCCACCAACACCATACTAAAACTATACAATGTTAATTATTGCTCTGTTTTAGCTATCATTTCCTTGTGTTGGTTTTCTTGACCAACCTTCCCTTGGAATTCTCTTTTTTCTGAGACCAAACACTATTCATGGGTTTAAACAAAAGTTCAAATAGCATCTTGTGTTTATTTCTATCATAACCCGTATAGAAACAAGAGTTAACACTTACTGAGTCCTAGCTATGTGACAGGCATAACTGTTGACATACATTATTTCACTTAATCTTCAGCTAGTCTATAAGATAATTTTGTTGGTGGTGATGTTATTTTGTTTGCTCATTCAACAAATGAGGATGTGGAAACTCAGCAAGTTAATTTGTTTACCTACAATAAGTTAGTTAATAAATAGCAAAGACAGAGAAGGTATGATCCAAGAGACAAGAGGAAACCCATGAATATTGTATAGTCTCAGAAAAAAGAGAATTCCAAGGGAAGATTGGTCAAGAAAACCAACACAAGAAAATGATAGCTAAAACAGAGCAATAATTAACATTGTATAGTTTTAGTATGGTGTTGGTGGAAGAATTTAAATTGTATTATAAAAATGCAGTATATAAGGAAATAGTCAAGATTCAAATCTGGACCTATTTGATTTAAAGTTTATTGTTTTTTCTCCAAACTCATAAGTCTCAAACATTCGTATGCATAAGAAACATCTAAAGAAGTTCTTGTGAATACCACTTCATCAGTCTCACACAGCAAATCTCTAGAGTAAGGTCTGAGGTTTTTAAGAAGTACCACCCTTGGTGACTTTGAAGTTGCTAATGGACCACACTTTCAGAAACCCTGCACTCTCATGCTAATACTAACAGAGAGATTCTTGAAGGCAAAGATCTCATTGTATTTTCAGTATCCAGCACACTACTTGACTTCCAGTGAGAATTTAATGTAATTTTATAGAGCTAAGCAACACTGTGGTTTGAAACAAATGCTTGATTATAATTTGGAAATATTCATCTTACATGGACATCATCCTAAGTCCCATAAGTTTAGGCATCCTGTGGTTTGTGTTTTGAATTTGCACACTGATGCTAAAGAATGTCCTTTTTAATTCTTCAGTGAAATCCTGAAAAAGGACGTAGTGGTTTGGATCTTTGTCCTATGAATAATTTATTTCAACCTGTAACTATTTTCATCGACTGTGGTTATAATTTTTTATAAGGCTTTATCTTTCCTTAAAATAAATTGGCTTATTTCTACTCATTTAATCTTCTTTTTATCATGTCTTGTAAATATTTTCTGATTACAAAATCATATATGGTTATTATTGAAAATATCAAAATTTTAAATAAGAAACAGGTGAATAAATTTCTCTAATTATTCCCAAAGAGACATCATGTTACTATACCTCCTTTCAGTACTATATTTATAATTATCGATACATATTTACAAAAAGGTAGTATTACAACATATATACCATTTCATAACCTCTTTCTGAACTTAATTTTAAATCATTAATAATTTTTATATTGTTAATTTTCTTTAAAACTACATTTTAATTGGCCACATAGCATTAAAATGAATGCATTTAATTAAATTTTATATGTTTGCATATTTTGGGGCCATTAGGTTATTTGCAATTGTTTGGTATTATAAACATTGTAGGGGAAATTTTAATATTTAGATTTTTTCTGACATTTAGAAAATTATTTTCCTAGCATACATTTCTAAAAGTAGAAATATTAGTTCAAAATATAATCAAGACTTTGCAAGATTGCCATTGAAAAAGTTTTACTATTTACATGTCCCTATGTACACTGTATATACAGTGTATAAAAATAAGTTTCCAATAAGTATTGAAGGAACATATTATTTCACACTGCATACTTCAAAATAATAAGAGCCAACTATGCCAAGCCCACAGCCAACATCATACTGAATGGGCAAAAACGGGACGCATTCCACTTAAAAACCGGCACAAGACAAGGATGCCCTCTTTCACCACTCTTATTTAACATAGTATTGGAAGTCATGGCCAAAGCAATCAGCCAAGAGAAAGAAATAAAAGGCATCCAAATAGGAAGAGAGGAATCCAAACAGTCCCTGTTTGCAGATGACATGGTTCTATATCTGGAAAACCCCATAGTCTCTGCCCAAAAAATCCTTGAGCTGATAAACAACTTCAAAAAAGTTTCAAGATATAAAATCAATGTACAAAAATCACTAGTATTCCTCTGCACCACTAACAGCCAACCCAAGAGACAAATCAGGAATGAAATCCCATTCACAATTGCCACAAAAAGAATAAAATGCATGGGAATACAGCTAACTGAAACTCTACAATGTGAATTGAAAAACACTGCTCAAAGAAATCAGAGATGACACTAACAAATGAAAAACATTCTATGCTTGTGAACAGGAAGAATCAATATTGTTAAAATGGCCATGCTGCCCAAAGAAATGTACAGATTCAATGCATTACTATCAAACTACCAGTGACAGTCTTCACAGAACTAGGAAAAAAACTACTTAAAAATTCATATGGAACTAAAAAAAAGAGCCTTAATAGCCAAAGTGATCCTACGCAAAATGAATGACGCTGGAGGCATCCTGTTATCTAACTTCAAATTACACTACAGGTCTATAGTAACCAAAATGGCATGGTACTAGTACAAAAACAGATACATAGACCAGTTGAATAGAATAGAGAGCACAGACACACACCTACAACCATCTGATCTTCAACAAGGCTGACAAAAACAAGCAATGGGGAAAGGACTCCCTATTCAATAAATGGCACTGGGATAACTGGCTAGCCAAATGCAGAATATTGAAACTGGACCTCTCCTCTTCCTTACACCATATAGAAAAATCAACACAAGATGGATTAAAGACGTAAATGCAAAACCTGAAACTATAAAATCCTTGGAATACAACCTAGAAAATACCATTCTGGGCATAAGAACTGGCAAGAATTTTATTATAAAGACACCAAAAGTAATTGCAACAAAAGCAAAAAGTGACAAATGGGATCTAATTAAGCCAAAGAACTTCTCCACAACAAAAGAAACTATCACAAGAGTAAACAGACAACCTATAGAATGGGAAAAATATTTGTAAATGATGTCTCTGACAAAGATCTAATATCAAGCATCTATACAGTACTTAAAAAAATTTACAAGAAAAAAAACAACCCCGTTAAAAAGTGGGCAAAGGACATGAACAGGCACCAGAAGAAGACACACATGCAGCCAAAAAACATATGAAAAAAGCTCAATATCACTAATCATTAGAGAAATGCAAATCAAAACCATGGTGAGATATTATTTTACACCAGTCAGAATGACTGTTATTAAAAGTCAAAAAAATAACAGATGTTGGTGAGGTTTCAGAGAAAAGGGAACACTTATATGCTGCTGGTGGGAGTATAAATTAGTTCAACCATTGTGGAAAGCAGCATGGCGATTTCTCAATGAACTAAAAACAGAACTACCATTCAACCCAGCAATCCCATTACTGGCTGTACACCCAAAGGAATATAAATAGTTACAAAGACACATGCATGCATATATTCATTGGAGCACTACGCACAATATCAAAGACATGGATTCAACCTAAAAGCCCATCAACAGTAGACTGGATAAAGAAAATGTGGTACATATAAACCACGGAATACTATGCAGCTATAAAAAAGAATGAGATCATATCCTTTAAAGGAACATGGATGGACCTGGAGGCCATTATCTCTAGCAAACTAACGCAGGAACAGGAAACCAAATACTGCATGTTCTCACTTATAAGTGGGAGCGAAATTATGAGTACACATGGAAACAAAGACGACAGACACTGGGGCCTACTTGAGGGTAGAGGGTGGAGGAAGGAGAGGATTAGAGAAAATAACTGTTGGGTACTATGCTTAGTACCTGAGTGACTAAATGATCTGTACATCAAACGCCTGTGACATGAGTTTACTTAGGTAACAAACCTGCACATGTACATCTGAAGCAAAAATAAAAATACTTTCCAAAAGAAATAAAATATGTTTTTAGGAATGTCATCAGCATTAGATTTTATTACTTTTAAAAATTTGATCACTTTGATGGTGACACAAACTTTTAATTAATATTTTAATTTGGTTATGCAGAAGATGAATTATTTATTGTATTGCAAATGCTTCCTATGTCCTCTTTGCTGGATAGAACTACTAATTTGTCAGGACCTTATGACAGACCAAAAGGATGGCTTTTCCATCTCCAGTTGCAGATTCAATATTATTTCCTGATTTCATAATTTTTGAAAGTTTTCTACCAAGCGCTTCTGCTCCTCTGTTGTCATGATTGGACCTGAGTTATCATAAGGATTAAGTGAGATATATAAGTAAATAAAGGCCAGGTGCAGTGGCTCACACCTGTAAACTGAGTGCTTTGGGAGGCTAAAGTGGGAGAATTGCTTGAAGCCAGGGCTTCACAGGACCAACCTGGGTAACACAGTGAGACCTTGTCTCTACAAAAAATTTCAAAAATTAGCCAAGCATAGTGGCGTATGCCTATAGTCCCAGCCACTCAGGAGGCTGAGGTGGGAGGATTACTTGAGCCCAGCAAGTCAAGGCTGCAGTGAGCCATGATTGCACCACTACACTCCAGCCTGGATAAGAGTGAGATCCTATCCCAAAGAAAAAGGAAAAAAAAAAAGAAACTAAATGAGAAAAGAAAAGTAAAGAGCTTATGTACCTGATACATAGTAAACATTCAATAAAAGGTAAAAATGATCTCATTATATTAGGCAAACAATTCTTGAAGTAACAGATAAGCAAAATGATCAGGCAAACAAAAGTTTATAAACAGGAAAATATAAGTATATCCTGATGCTTCTTGTGCAGCTGGAATAAGATATGTGGAGAGCCTTTGAAACCCAGTAGAGAACAATGAATAATATATTCAATGTGCCAAGAGAAAATAACATTCAACTTAGAATGGTATTTTCAGGGATAAATAAAGGCATTTTCAGATAGATTTGCTCATCTTAACTAACAGACTGTCATTCTAAAGAATATTCTTTAATAAGGAGAAACATGACCCCAGAAAGAAGGTCAGAGTTATGGAAAGACAAGTCGAGTAAAGAAATGATAAGCATGTGGTTAAATATAAATAAAAAATGAGTATACAAATAATAAAAATCTAATTGGGTGGATTTAAACACATACACACACACACACACACGACAGACCTAACATACTGAACAATCAGCAGAGGTTTTCCAGTATAACAATTGAGAGCATAATTTTTGGCCCTAAATTATCTAATCTCCAATCCCATCTTGAACATTTTCTAATGATGTATCTTTGGTAAACTTAAACATCATGGGCTTTATTTTTCTCACATATAAAATGAAGGTAATAATAGTGCTTGTCTCACAGGGCTTTTGTGAGGGTTAAATGAGATAATTAGAATGGAGCCTGACATTCAGTGATAGCACACTGTGTGCTGTAACTAGATATGAGTTAACTCATGCTAAGGAGTAAATATAATCATTGGACTTGACTTTTATAGAGTAACCAACAAAGAACAAAAATACAGTATACAACTTCTATAGTTTTCACGGGACCGGATAAAATAGAGGAAAAAAACCCTCAAACAATGAAAAGAAGACAATAAGAGAGAAAAAAGAAAAACCAAATAAAAAACAAAGCAAACTAGTAGAAATGAACACACACACACACACACACACAGACGTTTTAAGCGTGAATCTTATAATCTCCAATTGGCTAATATATATATTTGCCTTGGCCAGATACTTTAGTACACTAATAACCTTGGTTGACTTTAATAAAAATTCTGAAAATCTAAACTGTGATTCTTCAATTTGTAAAATTAATAAAGATTCAAGCTTTTGAACCATAAAAGGGCCTACTAAAGGCTATGATTTCTCAGGGAGGTAATTTTTCCTTTTCCACAGAGAACCAATGCTAAAAACTAAAAGCTTTCTTGATGTCTCACTCTGAGGAGAACTGCTCCTCCACCAGCCCAGTTCATCCTTTCCCTGAAGGTATGGCCTTTCCCAAGCCCTGGTTTTGAATGGGATAAGTCTACAATACAAGACCTAACCCTGTAAAGGCTAAAAGTTTTTTATTTTATTTTTTTGTTCACCTTTCCACACACACTAACTGAAACTATGGTTTAGACTTCTCAAGCGCCATATGTACACAAATCATAGAGGCATGTAACTAAAAGACAGATTCTCGATAACCAGGTCTAAGGTAGGGCTCACAATTCTGTACTTCCAACAAGTTCTCAGGTGGTGCCAATTCTACTGTTCTGAGAACCAGCACTGAGTAGACAGACTATGACTATCAGAGACTGCAGACCCAGGGGGCATTCAGCAGCTTCAATGTCAGCTCACCTCCAGTAATTTCTTCTCCCAGTTTGTTGCTTGGGTCCACAGAAGATTTCACGTAATTTCTTACGACTTCATATATTTATTTAATAGGATGTCAAATTTTATTTAGCGTGTTTCAGGTTTGTAGTATGCAGGTTTTAGTTTACTGTGTTGTGGGAAATAGAATTCTTCTCCAAATAAGAGGAAAGATTCTTACAATCCTTGGTATTCATACTTAAATTGATCCCATTGAATATTATTTGTACATCATAAAATATATTGTATGAATATAGATTTATTCAGACCTTTTCATGGAATAAAAATTTAAATATTGCTGTAGATTGATTTTGGTCATTTTAAATGACCTTTGAATTTGTTTTAATGATGCTGGCAACAAAGAAAAATGAAGAAATAAAATAAAGACACAGTGAACTTTTGCATAATTTATATAAATGACAGACGAAAAACAGATCTCACACAAACATGCTAGAAACTCAGGGCTTGGCTGTTTACTAAATCACAGTTATACTATAGGAGACTATCGTACTTTTGATCAATGCACTTAAAAATATATTTTAAAATTCCTCTGATATATTTTTTAAAAAATCAGAATTGCAGGTTTGTCTTTGTAAAATCTGAATTGATACTTGTGCTATAAGTGCTTAGATGACTTAAAAATATTAATCCATACTTAATGGTATTTCTTTGTAACTTTGATTAGATCTTTGATGATGCAAAATAATTGGTTTCTGGTAGTTTTATGTCAGAAAGGTGAGTTCTGTTAAACACTTGCTCTCCCATTATTAAAGACCCATTGCAATGACTATTTTTAAGTAATAAAAGGTTAATAAAACTATTATTATTTTGTTTAACTGCCTTCTAAAACAACCAACCTCTTAAAAGTTATCCTAATCAAAATCTCAAAAAGCTGTTCTAACCATCAGTGAATCTTTGATATATCTAGCGGCATTTGGATCGTAGAAGAGCTCAAAATCAAACAAATGAATGCTAAAACCATGAATATAGATAATACTTATGAAGCCACACAGACCATCCTTCAATTTTTAAAAATAAAAAAGGATATCCACATATCCAAGTTGTAAAGCATATTTTAAATAAGTACATGCCATCAACAATAGATTTAAAAAATAAAAAAGCAAGAAAGAACCCATTCTTTTTCCACACACAAAAATGGTGACCCAGAAAAGAAACATCTATACTGGAAATAAATGAAGAAACTTAACTAAGCATAGGTTACCTCAACTATGATGTACAAATAGAACAATCAAATATGTAAGGCAGAATGGATTTATTGTAGAGAAATAAAGTGAATGAGAGCATTTTCCCAAATATATCAAGGGAAATGACAAGATTAGCAAAAGGTAAAATACATACCATTAATGATAAACAAGGGCAAGAAATAACAAATTGCTCTTAATGGCTGATGTTCTGAATTAAGAGAAATAATTTCATTCACTGAGAATCATGCAGACACTGCAGAAAGGGTTATTGACAAAAGACATGTTAAAGAAATCTTGGTTGGGAGGTCAAGGTGGGCAGATCACAAGGTCAGGAATTTGAGACTAGTCTAATCAACATGGTGAAACCCCATCTCTACTAAAAATACAAAAATTACCCTGGTGTAGTGGTGTGTGCCTGTAATCCCAGCTACTCAGGAGGCTGAGGCAGGAGAATCACTTGGACCCGGGAAGTGGAAGCTGGAGTGAGCCAAGATGGCATCATTTGCAGTCCAGCCTGGGCAACAGACTGAGACTCCATCTCAAAAAAAAAAAAAAAAAAAAAAAAAAAAAGGAAAGAAAGAAATCTTGGGACAACTTAAAAATGCACAAATTCCAAAACTGGATAGTACAGAATCTGAAGGCGTCAGAAAAAAACTTATATTAATTTTCTTTGAATCCCTTAAAATTATTCGTAAGATATCCTTAAGAACAAAACAAGTTTGAGAAGAATTAAAAAGCAAAAACAAAACAGAAAACATGAAACCTTACTCTTAAGAACTGAGACAAGTGATCTTGGGTATGGCTTAGTGTAAGTCTATTAACAAGTAAATGTTATGAAGCTACACGTCATAAATTGTTCAAATTCCTTAAAGGTAATAAAAATTGTGTCTTTTCAATAAATTTATAACATTCCTAGTGATTGTTTCTTTCTGTGATAATAGTAAGGTTATAGATAATACAGATGCCAGATTTTCCAACTCAGTGGTTCTAGCGAAAACAACAACAACGACAAAACAAGGACAACTAAGTGAAATATGAAGTTTATCTATTTATGCATCTTCTGTTTATGCCCATAAGTAAAGTGAAGTTAGAGAAATAACACCTGTGCTCCTTTTGAAAGGACATAAAATCAAATCACATTTCTCTCAGTCATTATCTGATTAAAACAGCTTACACTGCATTCTGTGTTTTTGGCTGTTTTTGCTAAGAAGTAAAGGAGGTGGCGCTTTATCACAGAAAATGAGGAGGCTAGAAATAATGTTTTAAAAGACTTTTATACAGCTTACATTCTAAATATCTCACATAATAAAGTGCAAAACAATAAGCTATTAATAACCCATGTTCACATAACCTTATAAATAAGGCAGTGTACTTTGAGAATCTTAAATCACTAATGTTTTTTATGTCTGTGTTTTTTTCTCCTATAAGAACAGGTCTGTACTAGTCTGCATTAATTAAATTTAAGTAGGATTTCTGAGCCTGGATCATCATTAAGTCTGTGGCCCTGATTTAAATCTGCAGTAAAACATTTCTCCATTAAGTCTTGTGCTTTTGTGTCATATTTCATACACTAGTTGTCTCTTAATTAAATCCACGATGGTCCACCAACACAGACTATTAAAATAACTATACTTTGCACTTGACATATTTATGAGACACAGTCATAAGACTACAGACTGATACTTGAACTACTCACTGAGAAATGCTAATAAGATTATGATGAAGGTAAGATTAGAACATTCCTCTCTTCTCTCTTCTCTTCTTTCTAGAGATTTATTTTTATAAGTGCAGTTCACTTCTATTTCAGGTTCTGACTTTTTCCCCAGACCATCTGAAAGCTCTTTCATTGTAGAATGACTGCAAATTAATAGTCAATAGAAATCTAGGAAAGTGTTCATTTATATCACATGATGTTAATATAAACATTGAACTATATTTTTTGAGTTTTGCTTTATTCACAGCTGCAAGTAAATACGTTAATCTAGATATATGTTTGCCAATCCCTTAGGTGTTCAGAGTGAAGAAAATGTACAAGGACTGAAACGAGAAAATAGCCCTGAGTGAAAAAGCAGTTAACTTTTAGATGGGGTGAAAGGAAGTCCACATATGTCAACCTCAGACATACTGAATTTTCAATCTGCTCGCCGCAAAGAATGATGCTGTCTTTCTGGGTGAGCTTTCGGAGAACTTATCACATCATATGGTGAAAGACAGTTTCTAGTTTATTTTGTTTGCTTTCAGTGGCATAATGTACACTTTAGCTTTTGTTTCATTTCCCTTACAAACATTTTTGTTTGTTTGTTTGCCATGCAGAGGGTAGGGCCTTTAAGGGAGAGAAATGTACTTGAAGGATTGGGACATTTCAAATTACTGAAAGTTGTGTCAAAGTAGAGACTGTAGAAAAAACAACAAGTAGAATAATCATCAAGTGATCTAACATAAACAGACATTATCTAATACAAATATAGGGAGGAGTTCACAACTGTTAAGTCCATTATTTCCTTCTTACTAGTTCAGTAGATGTTCTGTAGCTTTTAAAAATATTGCTGTGCAATTCATCATTCAGCTCTATTTTTTCAGCAGAAGTTTTTAAAAAGTATTGCAAAATAAGAGATTAACTTAAAATAAAATATAGTTTTATTATAGCAGTGGTCTGCGATGAAAAATGCAAGTATAAAATAAATTCTAATGTCTTGTCAAGAATAGCAGCCACAGTCAGGCAGCTCCACTAAACACATTAAATCTAATAAAATCACCCTCACGTACTCCTGACACTAGTAGTAATTAAAATAACTTGTTTCAAAAAAATTGGTCCTATACATGAATACTTATTGGCAATTATTTCTTAGTTCTTCAAACCAAAGATAACATAATTTGATTCTCACACAATTTTCTTGTAAATGCAGTTCATATTGGGTTTTATATGCAGCTTAAGACTGTTAATTGCCATTTTGAGCCTCACAGTAAAATAGGGTTCAATATGTCGCTTTTCTCAAGCATACAGAAATGTTTGAGAAATGCTTGTCTTAGTCTAATGAACTGTGAATAATTTACATCCTGAGCCCTATTTTTCAGTTTAAGTGGTTCTGACTTTTCTTGGCGCTTGTAAAGCCTGATCAACTTGTTACATTCATCTGATTAAAGAAAGCTATGGCAAAGTAGATGAATCCAGTGCTTCTTAAAGGAAGCTATGGTGTTTTGATTTTCTAAAGGCCACTGTTTCATTTGGATCTATTCTCCCTTTGCCACACTAGAAGACATATTATAAACTAAGGATTTTATTTATATTTGTGAGAAAATATTATCTGACTTAAAATATTTGCAAAATCCCCTACCTCCTGGCGGGCTCACTCGATAACTTCCTGAATTGACAGAGACCAAACTGTTCCGTCAGGAATAAAAAGGAGCTGTTTCAGGGTGTGAACATTTTTTATTTCTGAAAGAATCACAAATATGAGATGTGATTCCAGCTAGTTCTGAATACGTGTGTAAAGAGAACTGTATCAAAGAGATCAAGGCAGTGAATGCATTCAACAGTGACCACTGAAAACAGCAGCTTTGTGTCACCAGCATGAGAGGGTGCTGCAGACATTTTATCTTGCACAGGGGGCTTGGTAAAGAAGTCAACTAATTTAATATTCGCCATGTATTTGCTCAAGAATCATCTTTTGTTCAAGGCTTAATTTTAGAGAGACTTCAAAATATATTACAGAACCTGTGAGTTGAAAGGAATTTTAGAGACAATCCGATTTTACTCCTCATTTTGTGAAAGAGGAAACTAAAGTCCAGAAGAAATAAGTAACACACTCATTATTACATAACCGTGCAACAGAATGATTGCTAACAGAACAAAAGGACATCATGATGTTGACTATTTAACATTATGGATGTGGGGAGGAGATGTGGGAAATATCTGTGAATGGACTGCAAACATTCTTTCTAAGACTCTATTATGCTGCGGCTGCCAGTAAAAGAGATCTCTGTTTGAAGCGACATGCCTGCCAGCTATGTGATTTTTTCATCCTCAATGTGAATTTTGAAGGACCTACATGTAGTGGAAAATGAAGAAGAAAATGAATTTATTTGCATTTTGAATCTATCTAAATATTAACAGTCCATGAAGTTAAATGGCAGAATGGATTTCTGTTGTGCTTGAAGATGTGATTCAATATACATATATCGTTCCTGGAAAAACTGTTAATAGAATATATCAAAAGAATCATCAGACAAAGCTAAACTGTGGATATCAACCACCCAAAAAAGTCCAGGTAAAGAAACTGAAACACAGCCACTGGCAAGAAAAATGAAGGAAACACTGAAATTAAGTTTGGTAGTAAATGAGCAACAAGGAGAGGAAGGTAGGCCAGGGGTCTTAACCCCAAGACTAGGACAAGAGAAGGATGAATAATGTATTGTGGAAAATCAAAGTAAGAAAAGGGACTGGCAGGGTTTTTTGTTGTTGTTTCTTTTGGGTGTTTTTTTTTGTCTTTTTTTTTTTGTTTTTGTTTGTTTTGTTTTTTGGTTTATTTTTGTTTTTGTTTTTATCTATTTAGATAGTAAAGATTTGGAGTCCTGAAGATTATATAGTCTCCGCAATAACCACTCCACCCTGCCAGCTATAGACAATACAAATAATAAAAAAATTGGCATGGCTGTGTTCCAATAAAACTATATTTACAAAAAATAGAGGTATCAGGCAGATTTAGCCTGTAGGCTGTAATTCATCTATACCTATTATAGATAAAGCGGGAGATATAAATACATAGATAATAGGTAGCTAAGAGAAAGAGACAGAGAGAGAATTGCATAGAAAGAGATAGTTGTTGATATACATATCTTTTTCCCTTTATAAGCAACCTATCTTCCCATTCCTGGAGATGCATTTGAACATACTCTGAGAATGGTGGAGGCTTCTAATGAGAATGAATAGGCTTCTCATAAAATAAAGAGCACAAAAACAACTGTTGGCAAGGATGTGGCTAAAAGGCAGCACTTTGAGGACTGTTGGTGGGATTTCAAACTAGTACAGCCATTAAGGAAAAGAGTCATGATGTTCTTAAAAAAAAAAAAACCCTAAAAATAGAACCACCATGTGATCCAGCAGCCCCACTTCTGGGTATATATATACAAAGGAAATGAAATCAGTATGTCAGAGAGATATCTGCACTCCCATGCAGATGCACTATTGGCAATAGCCAAGATAATCAACCTGTGTCTGTCGATGGATGAATGGATAAAATGTGGTGTATATACACAATCGAATACTATCCAGTCACAAAAAAGAATAAACTCCTGTCATTTGCAATAACGTAGATGAAACTGGAAGACATTATGTTAAGTGAAATAAGCCAATAAACCACACACAGAAATATGAATGCATGATCTCACCCATATGTGGAATGTAAATATATATGATACAGAAGCAGAGAGTAGAACAATGGTTACCAGAGACTAGGAAGGGAGGGAAGAGGAGGGGAGGTTTGTCAATAGGTACATAGTTACACTTAGGAGGAATATGTTCTGGTGCTGTATTGCACAGCGGGGTAACTAGTTAACAGTAAAGTGTAATATTATATATTACAAAATAGCTAGAAGGGAGGCTTTTGAATGTTCTCACCACAAAGAAATAATAAATGCATGAGGTGATGGATGCACTAACTCCCCTGACTGGATTATTATACAAAATATATATGCATAGAAACATCAAAGTGCACCTCAAAAATATGCACAGTGTCAATTAAAAAATTTAAAAAATTAAAATAAACAACGTGTCTTTGCTTCAAATATCTACCACACCACAACCATCATAACTTTAAAAAATATAAATTAGATCACGTCCTCCTATGGTTGAAACTTTCTTTGGTTTTCATTATAAGTAGAATAAAATCCAAGGTTTTGGACCATGTCTGACTCTGATTTCATCTTATATCATCCTCTCCCTTATTCACTACACTTTAGCAAAACTGACCTTTTGATTTTTTTGGGGACACTGAAATTGATACCGAATTTGGCTTGCTGTCCTCTCTGTGTGAAACCCACTTTCTCATATCATAGTATGATTGGCTTCATTTCAATATTCGGGTCTTAGCTCAAATATAAAGTCAACAGAGATGCATTTCCCATTTTTTTTTCATTGCATACTCATCAATATCTGAAATTATTCATTTACCTGCTTATTGTCTGTGTTCTTAACTAGAATAAAATAGCCATCAGGAAAAGGAATATGTCTGTGATAGTTTTCACTATAATTTCAGGCCTCATAAGAGTGACTGACACATGGTAGATGTTTATTAAGTATTTGTAAATGGACTGATGGATGGAAGGATGGATGGACGGATAGATGGATGAATAAATCAGACTCTACTTTTTCATGTTTTTTTTTTGTGATGCTCAAAATAGTCTTACAGTGTATTGCAAATATTATTGCCAGCTAATAAAACAAGGTTTCAAATAAGTTAAGTTGAATGGCCCACATTACTGGTCTATAAAATGGCATAACTACAATATTAACTTGAGTGTTTGCCTGTAAACCTAGTTTACTTATTTAACTCTTATCTATCAAAAACTCTACTACATTTTACAAACACTAGCTCTTTGTAAAATGTCTACGCATAAGTACTAGTATCATCATCATTGTATATGTAAGAAAACTGAGGCACAGAGACGTTAAATAACTGTACAAAGTCTCACAAATAGCAAGTGGCAGAGCTGGAAATCCAAGCCTGCTATTAGGGCTCTAGAGTTCTTAATCAGTACATTTAGCTGTATTCATAAGACACAGCCTATGTGCAGAACTCTGGGATTTGAACGATCATAAATAGCATATCTGTTTCTTACTGTTGCTATAACAAGTTACCTCAAATTAGTGAATTAACTCAAATGTATTCTCTCACAGTTTTGGAGGTCAGAAGACTGAAATGAATCTTCCAGGGCTAAAATCAAAGTGTCAGCAGGGCTACTGCCTTCTGACTCCCAGAGAAAATTCATTTGTTTGCCTTTTCTAGCCTCCAGAGGTCAACTGTATTCCATGGCTTATGGCCCCTTCCTTCATCTTCAAAACCACTGGCATAGCTTCTTCTGTCTTTGGGCTTCCCTCTGCTTCTGTTATCACATGGTCTTCTCCTGATTCTGCTTCCTCCTCCATCCTTTTTATAAGAACTCATGTGATCGTATCAGGCCCACCTTTATAATCCAGGATGATACCTCCATCTCAATATGTTTAATTTAATCACATCTGCAAAGTACCACTTAACATGTGAGTTAATATTTGCAGGCTCTAGGTGTTAGGACGTTGAGATTTTTGGAAGGCTACCACATAAAATATCTAGTTAGCTGCTCAAAATTGAATATTTTAACCGCTTAACCAAGTATAAGTGGAATGAAAGTGCATTACTAATATTGCTATTGCTCGATGTCAACCTAGTAAAGTCTTTCCTAATGCCTTATTCTAAATTGCCACCCCCGCACCAATTTTCTGCATCCCTGTTCAGACTGCTCTAATTTTCTCCATAGCACTGCCATCATTCACAACCATAAAACTTACAGTTTCTCCTCCACCAAAATATAAACTCTGTGAAGGAAGAGATTTTGATGGATTTATTTACAGATCTACCCCATCCCTCATTCCTAAAACAATATCTAGCCTATATCAGACACCCAATAATTATTTAATAAATACAAAATACATTAATAAACATCAGTGCACAGGTCAGCTTCTGAGAGTAGGGTAAGGTTGATGGGCCACTCTGTACCTCCCCTGATACCTCACCTTATGCGTCTCTGCATCTGCATCCCTTATGATATCCTTTATGATAAACTGATAAGTGTGAAAATAAATAATCAATATTTTACATGGATTATTCTGCTACAATCATATGGTTTTATTATTGAACTCTTTGTGATGACAAAAACATACAATCTAATGTAATATATGCAGAAGATATAGGTGGCTAGCACATATTAAGCTAACAATATAATTTTGAATAAATGAATGGGTCACAGATTCAGGTAAAAAGAATTAACACCTTTATTATGCTCATAGCTTAAAATGAATCTTTCCATATGCTTAAAGAAAACTGTGTTTATTGAGCATACCAGAAATCTATTAGTATATTCTAATACTGTGTAGATACTCTCAATGATAAACCCATCATAAGTTGAAGATACCATGAATTGAAAGTGTTTTTGACTTCCTATATTTTTAATGTATGTCGGGTTTCTCCAAAGGTAAACCCGTCTTACACTGGGGAGCATACTGAATGCATAGAACTTTTGCACCATCATGAAAATCAAAAAAATTGTAAGTTGAGCCATCATAAGTCAGGACCTTCTGTAATATTTAAATATAATGTATATGTCCTCCATAGTTTTCCATCTTAATCATGTGTGTTAATGTGTGTGTGTTTGTGTGTGTGCGTGTGCAGATGACACACACACACAAAGAGTTAAAAATCTCAATGTAATGAAATGGATTTTTTTTTACTAAAAAAAAATTCAAATTAGAATTTAGTCTAATTTTTATTGGTACCAGAACTTCCCAGAATTATTTCGACAGAAACAAATGAAGATCTTGAGCCCATCTACTTAAGTATAGGACTTAGAACTATCAGTCACTTTGTACCAATCAATGTTGTATAAAATGATACTGATTTCTCTAAACACACCATGATCAAGATAAATCTTTAAACTGATGGGTCACTGAGATGATGAGTAAGACTGGAATGCATTGCTATATGCAAATTATCTAAAAGACTGAAATTAGCTCTTATTTAGTTGTTTTCATCTCAAGAATGTTTTTCTAGATATTTTATAGTTTCTAATTCTGTAAACCATTCTGATGTGAGGTAATACAATTAATTTGACCTATGTCACTTATTGACTCTGTGTCCTGAAAACCTAATGTCTGCATTTAATTTTAGTGTTAAGAACATTCGTGACTAAAGAGGCAGATTTATTTTGTGGAGTTAACTTGTCCATTCCCTGCACTGATTTACTTTTTACCTCTCATGTGAATATCTATGAGTAACTCCTATGAAGCACTCCCTGCATTTCCAAGTTGTCCTTAGTCTTAACTTAAATACCTATTTAAATAAATCTTACTTATTTTATTTTGCTTTTAAAATGTTAGCCTCTTCCGTAGACAATAGTCCTTCTTCCACTAGAATTTGCAAGATTGCTTCATAGTTTACATATGTGTGCTACATATTACTTTTGAAATTGAAAGCAACAATCCATAATTTCCAGAAAGCTTTTTAAGATTAATGTGAAATGGCTGTGCTGTCCATGTAGGAGCCTCAAAATATTTCCTGTCAGAGTGCCAAACCAGTAGTTAGAAGTGCTGAGAATACTCCTGTGAATGTAGAATTCAAGTTACCTTGTATAATATTATTGCATTGAGGTGTCTTACTTTCAAATCAGTTAAACTGTAAAGCTCAACCTCACAAAGACTGAAACTGTCTCTGACTCCCCCATCCCTTCTCTTTTTAAAATTGAAACCACCACAAAGCTGAAATTGTGAATTTTTTACTGGAATTTTTTAAAAGTAAAAGTTGAGTTGGCAGTGATGTTAAAATTTATTGGCCCACTTCAGTAAAAAAACAAAATCTACAGATGGACTTATAATATTTCACTTTTATTCTTATTCTACATAGCTGGACTCCAGCTTAAGTAGGAGGTGTGGAAATTAATTATTTTCCTCCCATGTGTACCATCTTCTTGTGGCTTCTGTCACAAATCAACACACTTGTGGTTTTATAACCAGAATTCTATCTCCAAGAAAGCCTCATTAAATGGACGCTATCACTACCTAACTAGGTGATTGGCTCAATTTGGTCATGTGACTTACTGTTTTCTCTATTCAGTATTGAGATAGGGCAAGGGCAGCCTCTCATTAGTTCTATTTATAAAGTGGTGGAGTCCAAAATGAAGAAAAACAGCACAGAAATTTCAAGCCAATAAAACCTTAAAGATCACTTGGTCCAACCTCCTCATTTGCAATGAAGAAAATTAGTCTGGAGAGTTTGAGACTGTTGTCTAGAGTCCCACGGGTAGCTTAGGCTGGTGGTAGAGTTCAGTGCCTTTCCCACTGTACTGCTCTATCACTCTCATCAGCCAGTGAAACAAAATCCCCTCAGCAATAAAGTAGACCCAATACCAAGGGACTTATGTGTATGTGCTAGACTTCAATTCAGAACCTTCACAACTCAATTCAATGTTCCTTCATGGTCTATCTCTTGACTTATCAGTTTTCTCTGTTACAACGACCTGAGCTGGGCCTGGTAGTTCACACCTGTAATTCCAGCACTTTGGGAGGCTGAGGCAAGAGGATCGCTTGATGCAGGAGTTTAAGACCAGCCTGGGAAATATAGTGAGAACCTGTCTCTACCAAATAAATAAATAAATAATAAATAAGCTGAGCATAGTGGTGTGTGCCTATAGTTGTAGCTCCTCGGGAGTCTGAGATGGTAGGGTCGTTTGAGCCCTGGACTTTGAGGTTGCAGTGAGCTATGATCGCACCATTGCACTCCAGCCTGGGTGATATGGTGAGACCCTATCTCTGAATTAAAAAAAGAAAAAAAGAAAGAGAGAAAGAAAAACACGTACCTGACAAACAGCCTCATTAACACTCACTAAATATGCTAGTTTCAAGCACATAACTTTCTCCTTGTAAATATTATTTATCCATCTGCCGCAAGTTCTCTTTTGTGAGAGGCAACCAGCTAACGACACCATCCTTCTTGATCAGAACAAACATTACTTTTTTTGGAAGCATTTCCTAAGCCTCTCCTGATCATTCAGAGACTCTTCTCTATGCTTTCCCCAGAATACCTATCTTATCCACCTCTTTTACATCTCTCATAAATCTATAGCAATCATAGATCTCCTGTAATCTTCCATTAATATGAACACTTTGGTCATAGAGACTTTAACTTGTTCACCTCTCTATTCTTAGTGCCTAACATGGTATCTCACCCTGGTAAGCATGCAATATATGTTTGTTGAAAGGATGAATGTAAATAAGCATCTGTTTGATGGTCACACTCATACTTATCTTCTCCCCATTTCATCTTCATTTCCATCTCTATGCTTCTAGCTACCACTCTTAAGACATTTGTCAGCCTTCTACTATCATTTCTCTTTATGCCAGATGAGTTTGCAATTCTTAATAAGAAGATAATTCCCAGAAACTCCTTAATTGCTTTCATTTTTTACCATAATGCTCAGGGGCACAGAACAAAGGCTAGGTCTGTGCATTACAAAGTGAAGGGAGACTTGGCACTCTGACCATTAATTAGATCCATGTAGATAACCAACCCAAATAATTTAATTCCTGCAATAGAGAAGGTAAGTGACTTTAACATTGCACTTTATATTTGTTAAGAAACACAACATTGCCAGAAATCGTGTGGCTATTTCAGACTGAGTTATCGCTAGGATATTTACTTAGATCGAATTAATGAAATGTGTGTTGAATTTCCACTTCCCATTTTGCATATTCATTGTCTAAATGGTGAGAGATTTTTTTCCTGAAATATCAGCACTGGGAAGAAGGTATAAAATCTGTTTCACATCTTTAAAGGAGTTCTGTTATGTTACTGGGAGGCAAGGGGTAAGCAAAAACAAGAAAAAGCTGGATTTGAACTAGATTTATTACTAGGTAAGGCCCAAATTATCATGTTACACGTCATGAAGCCATAAATAATATTAAACTTTTCTGCTTAGCTTATCATATTAACTCTGATAAAGTTTTATATATGTAATATTATGTTTTTTTAAAAGGAAGTAAAATGTTAGGCTTTCTATTATTTTCTAGAATTAAAAACTTCGTTAATAGGATTACAGCAGGCATAGAGTGCATCATGTGGTATCTTAAATGCATACTTCTTTTTTAAATGGTCACAAAAAAGTCGAAGTTATAACAACATTTTGAGATTACTGGCTAATGTTGCTAAACTATTCAAATGTAATGCTTTGCAATGATTTATTCCCATATTTAGAATGATAAATACTTAGAAAAATTAAGTACAAAGAAAAATAAAAATGTACACTATTATATAAATATTTTTGTGACAAATAACTGCAGAATAATTTTTAAAAACTGGATATTCCTTTCTGTTTGAAAATAGCTTATTAATTTAATTTATTTATTTATTAATTTTAGACAGAGTCTTGCTCTGTCTCCCAGGCTGCAGTGCAGTGGCGCAATCTCAGCTCGCTGCAAACTCCACTTCCTGGGTTCAAGGGATTCTCCTGCCTCAGCCTCGTAAGTAGCTGGGATTACAAGTGTGTGCCGCCATGCCCAGCTAATTTTTGTATTTTTAGTAGAGACAGGGTTTCACCATGTTGGTAAGGCTGGTCTTGAACTCCTGACTTCAAGTGATCCACCTGCCTTGGCCTCCCAACGTACTGGGATTACAGTCGTGAGCCACTGTGCCCAGCCTGGAAGGAACTTTTTAAAATAATGCTTCTGGTCCTTGAGAATGCATGTAGGAGAATGTATGTTTTATTCACTGAACCAAAAACAAAACAAAGCATCAGGAAAAAGTAAGCCATATATCATGTGAAGTATTGTCTTGCCTATTCAAGGCATCTATTCTCTAGCAGTTTCTAGAATATCCATTTCATTTTTTTTTTTTTGATAACTGCTAGATACATCTTGCAAAGTGACAGGATTGCAGGGGTTGAGAACACATGATGATAGTTTCCTTCCATGTAGGAGACAAAGAGGCCAATCTGCAAAGGGACTTCTGTGAACTGGGGCCTCTGGCCAATTTTCAGGAAAACTCTTCTTCCTCCTTGAAGTAGTCTTTAATGGAACTAGAATCAAGCAGCTAGATGTCTGTTACCCTTCTCCTGGTTCTTCACAAGGTCTGGTAGATTATTTTCCACCAAAGGTCAACAAATCCTGGAGAGCAAATCATGTCTGATATTCAGGGTCAAAGGCATTTACATCCTGTAATCAAATTTCAGGTGTATTTTTCTACTGAACTTTTCTAAACTTTCTCTGTGGCTCACTGATAGAAAAGTGTGGAAAGAAGAGTACTCTGGTGGCGAGAAGATAGGATTATCACCCAGGATCTGATAGGAGTATGATATTGATGAGAGGCAAGTCATTTTATTATTGTGCTTATAAAATGAGATAACATATAACATTTTTATAAACTATTAAGATGGCAGCTTTATATATTAACATTATTAATAATTTGAGTCAGCCCTGTGATTTTTGTTTCTTAGTATTTTCTTACAATTTTCCTGGTACTATTCTTAAAATAGATTTAGTTTTTCTAAGAATGCCTAGTGAGTACAGAAATTTTACTTTTACTTCCTTTAACTTTATCTACATTACCAAGGGAATTTCTATCCATCCAGTATTTCTTGATGAATTACAAGTAGTTCAACAGGTATTATGGATGTTCACTGATATTTGGAAGCCATCTGACCCGTTGCTGTTTATCATCTTACTTTCTTTTATCAGATGCTTATAGTAAACTTGGCGTAATTACTCAATTACAAGATTTCTTTTGATGAATCAATCAATTAAGCAGCCGAGTTTTCTTTTTCTATGAAAAAAATGATCATTTGCTATCATAACAAAGGTTACAGCTGGGTAGAATCATATCTATGAAGTATGTTAACATTATAAGAATTTCCACAAAATTAAATTTTTTAAGCAATGATCATTGTTATTTTAGGAGTCCTTGTTCCAAGACACCATACTGTAATGAGCTATATGGTTTGCGCTGGGTAAGATCATTGCTTTATGTTTTCATGGTCACTATAGCCAAATTGTTCCCAATTCTGTGCCTGCACTCTTTCAGCTTTTAGTGTCTTTTTCAGCTAGCAATAGCATAAGGCTTTGCCTCTAGAATAACAACAGTATCACGTCAAAGAGGAAAATGGGCTTCGTTGTACCTGTGGTTTGATGTAATGGTTGTTAGGCACGAATCCACAGAGAGAAATTTCACATAGCTCAGAGACATTCAACATCTGCCATAAGCCTTGACCCTGTTCTACAACAATGTCTATAAGCTTTGGGGAAACATGTTATTGAAGGATGTCTGATTCCAAGAACCATCACAGCTGTCACTGGGATTTAGTCTATCCACTGGCTGATATGCTTATCATAAACCACAAACCCTATATCGACTCTTGTTCAGATCTTGACTGTTCCCATTATACAAGAAAGAGTTAGAAAATAAACACTTGTAGCAGTTTCCGCTTAATGCTTTTTAGAATTGTGTTGGCTAGACAGCAAATCAAATATTCCCCTCCCTTCTTCCCTCCCTTTCTACACTGCCATTAAAACAAACACACAAAAATCAAATAAAGCATCAGATCATAGATATTTGTGGTCACACTGCCAATGCTTGGAACTTGAAGATTGGACCTAAGGAACAGATATGATTTTCGCCAGTGGAGATATGTAAATCAGCAAATCAGCACAAGCTCATAGGATGACACCTAAAAAAAAAGAAAAAAAGTCAGGCCTGGCAGAAATTATGCTCTTTGAAAGTAAGAATTTAAACAATGCTGTGACTCTTAAGTATCAGTGCTATACTATTGGTATTTGTGACTGTCAGACAGATCATCACACATATACAGGACAAGAAAATCTAGAAAAATAATGGAAATATTTTTTCAACTTATCAGATAGGTTGATCACCTTATCTGAGAGTCTGTTAATTAAATAGCTTTTTGTATCCCCATGTTTCTATGGTCATTTTTACTTCTCATAAAACTGCTGTGATTGTATCACTGCCAATAAGAGCTAAGATTGTATTCTTATGGACATCACTCCACTCTATGTTTAACTAGGAAGAGCTACACCTAGAACCTGGCAGTGTTCATTTTACACAATCTAGGAAGTATGCTTGGCACAGTATACTTACCTAAGCCCACTCCCTCTATCATCTTAACCATGGATCTTGTACACAGTCTGGACTTCACAAAGGAAAAGATGAACATCTAGATTCCTGCTGCTCGTTCACTTCTCTGTGCCAACAGCTTAACTTCCATTATGGTTTTGTTTAGGCCAGTCGGGGAATCATTTTTGGCCTCTGAGGAGTCTCTTAAAAACAATTAACAATATCTTCATTTCTCTGATATTATGCAGCTTACTGTAGAACCTAATTACCAATCATTGTTGAGTCATCAGTTCTGTTATTCCTATTGATACATTTCTGTTAGCTATCCTTGGATGTACTATGTTGTCACATCTTTGCTTCCCATACTTAAAATTCTCTAAAATGCTATTATAATCAGGGTAAAAGTTGTCCTTTTAAAACATTTTCTGACTCCCCTCTCCATTGAGCAGATTTGCGTGAGACTCCGTGAGCTTCTCTGTGAGATCACACTCTACTTGTCCTAGGCTGACAAGTGACTTCGCAACAACCATATGGTGGTAAAGCCATTCATATAAAAAAGCCTTTTTCATGAGCTGTAAGTTGGTCTGTAAAAAATGTGTTTTGTTAATGTGGCTATAACAACAAGTTTCTTCTGCTCAACTTCTATATGCAATTAAAAAAAAAAGTTTCTCATGAGTTTTATCAGATCCATGGATTCTGGGGAGCATGGCTTTCCGTGCTCTTCCACCCCAGACTGTCACTGATCCGTTGCCAACTGTGAATGATCTTGATGCCAGTCGTGTGTGCTGCAGGCCCCTGATTTCTAAGCCTGGCTTTGTGACACAATTATCAGGGGAACCACATTAAAATGCTGATTCTTATGCCCTATATTCTACCCCATACCTACTGAATTTGAAACTCAATGGCAGTGGTAAGGTGAGCAGTTCTCAGATGAGAACGTTATCAGTTTTATGTTTTTTGAAACAAATTACCCCTCTAGTCAACCCAATCCTAGTCCACTTATTTGCATTTGAGAATTACTGTTTATTTGGTGTGAAAGCAAAGCAAATTTTGCAGGACAAGATATCAGTCCTCTGGTAAAGCTAAGGTAAAGGTAGCTTATCCTTGTGCTTCCCTTTCATTTTGTGGGACTACATTCTGTCATGAAAGGAGATTTGATATGACATGGGTACATCAGATGGTAATTACACTAAAAAATGAATTCATGATGACTTTCCTATTCTAGACACCGAGTATCCATATTGTTTGCTAAGTATCGGAAGACCTTTCATTCATTATAAATGATTATTTACTGGGAGCCCACCATATACCAGGCACCATACAGGTGTTCTGTTTCTCTGATTATACCCTGAATGATATACCCATTGTCATGTGTAATTAAGAATTAGTGGGCTGCGCGAGGTGGCTCACGCCTGTAATACCAGCACTTTGGGAGGCCAAGGCGGGTGGATCACGAGGTCAGGAGATTGAGACCATCCTGGCTAACACGGTGAAACCCCATCTCTACTAAAAATACAAAAAATTAGCCTGTCATGGTGGTGGGTGCCTGTAGTCCCAGCTACTCAGGAGGCTGAGGCAGGAGAGTGGCGTGAACCCGGGAGGCGGAGCTTTCAGTGAGCCAAGATCACGCCACTGCACTCAGCCTGAGCGACAGAGCAAGACTCCGTCTCAAAAAAAAAAAAAAAAAAGGAATTTAGTGATACAGATAAATCCCGAAGAAAAGATCATTCAAATACTTGAATGAAATGTTGTACAGAAGTTCTTGACATTCTAATCAGATAAGCAAAGCACAAACCCACTTTATAAAGTATGAAAATGACTTTATACAATAAATGTTTCATTATGATAGTGTCTATGGGTGTGACATAATGTCTAGGGGCCAAGGTATAGCATGGAGGCTTCCCTGAGAGGTAGATAAGAAAGCCTTAAAAATGTAAAAATGTACCGGGGCACAGAAATATTCACCAGTAGTGGGTGTATAAAGACATCCTTAGAGCCACAGTTTTACTAGAGAGGATCCCACCAACAGGAGATAAGGCAGTGGACCTGTTGGAATGGCAACACCATTTGGGTAGCAAGGATTATATCACAGGTACCTGTGGCTTCAAATATTACCCAAGTACTCTCTCTTTGAAACAGATTCATAATGCAGTCTGGAAAGATTTTCAATCATTGTGATATTTTTAATGTGTATAATCTTTGTAGCTATCTCTCTATTACTTACACTTCCATTTGCTAGATTATTTCTAATATGCTTAAAATTTGTAATGGAGGTCAATCTCCAGGTTTGGCCAAAAGAGTAGTTGCCAAGGTTTGTGAGTAGAGGAGTTATACTGTCAAAAGGTAACCCAGTCCTTAATTTCACTTCGAATATATGGAGATCCCAGTACAGTGATTAAAGACATTTTCATTCAACTACAAATCCCTTGAAGACATGGGCTGTATCAAGTCATTAATGTAACTTGTAAGGATAATTTCACTTGTATTAGATTTATTTCTTTTAAATGTCCTAATGCAACCAGACTTATTCCATAAAAACTACACTGAAGGCAATAATAATAAAACTGTCACTATGGAGAAATTTAAAAACCCAGAACACAGTAGCTCAACCCTGTAATCCCAGTGCTTTGGGAGGCCAAGGTGGGAGGATGTCTTGACACCAAGAGTTCAAGATTAGCCTGGGCAACATAGCGAGGCCCTGTCTCTACAAAACGAAAGTAAAAATAAAACCCAGAACACACTAAGAGAGGAAGGAGGGGATTCAATATTCTGCCATAATCCTGACTGAACTCCAAGTTGTTACTGACACCCCACTGATGCCTTACTGAAAATAGTCAGTGTTTGTTTGTAAGAATTTTTCCAGAATTTTGACTTTGAAGTATTTCTTTTCTATTTATTTCCATCATCCTTTTGTTTGGGAATTTGTTCCCTTATTCCTAAATACTTTAATAGCCAGCTAACCATCCTTCCTACCTCTAGTTTGCCACATGGCCTCTGGGATTAAACTTCTTAAAACACCACTTGATTGGGGTTTAGATCTTCAATGGTTTCTTTCAATCACTGGATCCTGGATCCATAAGTCCTCAGTGAAGTCTCCCTAAATCCTCTCTCCATCTGAAAGCATTCTTTCTTTCCTTTAAACATTTTCTGTACCCTTTTAATGGCATCTGATGCAATACTACTTTTATTACAGTAATTTTCTTCCATAGCTTGTTTTCTGGACTCTACTGTTCTACTGTTGATGGCATGTCTGTGTCTGATTCATCTCTGGTTCCCATCAGGCTCCTGGTAAGAATACTGAGCACATAGGAGCATAATGCTTTGCTAAGTGAATATTTGTAGGATGAACCAATGGAGACTCTTGGCAATCTAGAAATAGTACTGAAAATTTCAGATTCTATAGCCAGTGCAAACTATATGTAATGGTCTTGGCCAGATATATTTATTAAAACCTTGGAACTCTGATCTTATACCTAAGGTTCTGTTTAGCAATGAGGTGCAGTGAATTATAAAGCATGACTCCTAGTACATTGTGCTGACTGGGTGGCAAATATTTACAAAACAATCCAGTTAACCATTGGCTTAGTTTCATCATCCATGAAATGGGGAGAATATCAGCCTCATGTTATTGTTGCTGTGGCTGGCCAAGACATCCTATGTGAAAATGTTATGAAAAGTAACAAGAACTATATAAAGATTCGGGTTGTTGTCTTATTTTACAAACACCATTACTAAATTGATTATTTGCTTATCTGTTTCTCCCACATTTTTGCATATGTAAATATATGGACATGGCTGGGTAAGGTGGCTCACACCCCCGTAATTCCAGCACTTTGGGAGGCCGAGGCGGGAGAATCACTTGAGGATCAGGAGTTCTAGACCAATCTGGCCAACATAGTGAAACCCTGTCTCTACTAAAAATAAAAAAATTAGCCAAGCTTGGTGGCATGCGCCTTTAGTCTCAGCTACTTGAAAGGTTGAGGCATGAGAATCGCCTGAACCCGGGAGGTGGAGGTTGCAGTGAGCTGAGATTGCACCACTGCACTCCAGCCTGGGAGACAGAGCGAGACTCCATCTCAAAAGTGAAAAATAATAAATAAATAAATGAACAAACAAATAAAAATGAGGGAAAAATCTATTTAAACAGTGCTGAGACCAAATATTTTAGTATTCTTTACTATGCCTCTAAATATTTAATAGATTATTAGTAGACATAAACATAGAAGACACTATTTCACATTTGCATGTTAATGAAACATTATAAATTATACATTATTTTCTATGTGGAGTACTGGAAACAGTATTCATTTTTTATGGCCATAAAAACTTAGATTGTCTCCTGAAACACACATCAAATCCCCTTCTGTAATAGTGCCAGAAAGATCTGCAAGCTTTTTAAACCATCTCTAGCGAAATCAGATAGATTTGTTTGTGCCGCTTTGCAACACGCTAGTGTGAAAGTTCATTTTAAACAACACAGTTTTAATAATGTCATTACTAATGTACATTTGGTCATCACTAAAAAATGGGGTTTTAATATGAATGTTTCATTTTAATAAACGGCAGAGGAAGCAAGTTGCCCTGAGTCAGCAGGAAGTGGTTATACACCAGAGAACAGCCTGATTGTGTTAGATTCATCCAGAACACTGAACAGCCCAGAGACGGTCCAAGAAAAAACAACTGGCTTTATTCAAATGATTAGGCTTACTGCAGCTCAATAGTGAGATTCACACATTCTCCCATTATTTCTTGACCTTGTGCCAAAAACTCCCACTTACAGTAATAATTAGTGTTTCCAGTGCATGCCTCCATCTTCCTAACAAACAGTAAAAAAAGTGGCGCTTACAAACTATGCAGTTAATGAACATTTTCTTTATTTTGTTTGATTAACACAGCTCAATTTCCCTAACTCTTTACCATTACACCCAAATAAATCTAACTTTTATAGCTAAATCACTACAAGTACCACTACTAGTACTGTCAATACTAAAATTTTGAAAAGAACCAGTGTTTCTTTCTACCTCTCATTAAATTTTAAGAAATCCCTTTCATTTTCCTGGTCAGAGCACATATGTAAAGCTGTCTTTGACTGCTGTCATTCTGGGTTCTGTGCATTTTTGGTCCACTAAAGTAGAAAACCATAAATACCACAAATACTGAATCACAAATGTTGCACTTAGCATATAACACAAATTACTGTGCCTGTTGTTTTAATGAGCACAGTTTGTGGGAAGGTCTGGAAGGGCCCATGAAATCGTAGATGTTGATGAAATGCTTCTGTCTACATTGCCAGTCTGAACCCCTCACCAGGCTTCTCCTTAAGCTCAGTGTGCACTTCCACGAAGGGATTGGCAAGAAGAGTCATGTCATATTTATGCGTTCAGTGATTCTTGTAGCTCTGTGGTTATTACCACTCACAGAAGCCTAACACATACATCCTAGGAGTTTACCCTTAGTTGGCAGGACCTAATGGGAAATCAAATAGGAATCATAAGGTGTGAAAAACAAACAGGAGAAAAATAATCAAAACTTAAAAAAATACTTAATAGAATAAATAGGAAGAGTGACCTGAATTCCTTGTAAGAGATAGAAGTCAGGACTGGAATCCCTAAACCTAGATTGGACCCCATACCTCTGCCACTAACTGATTTTACTCTGATTGGATGAGGCATCAAGTTAGGAATTTGGGCACTCTGAGACTTCATTTTCTTATTTACAAAATTAGGCGAGCAAAATTCCTACTTCAATCACCTCACTGGTTTGTTGTCAAGAATAAATAAATGGATGCAAGTCTTATAAAGTCTACATGGCTACAGGTTGGTGATTTTTTGAGTTCATGGCAAGAGACTGTATAGTCAATCTATCACCTTGCTCCCTTGCTTCAGGCCCTTTTTGGCTTCTTGCAGCACTTGGTATCCACGCCCCTTACTTGGCCTACAAGTCCCTCCTAACCCTGGGCTCTGCTACCCTTTTCAGCATGGTCTCCTACACGCAGCAGCCACATAGGCCTGTGAAGAGGCCAAGATCATTTTCACTTCAAGACCTTTGATGTGCAGAACCTCTGAATGGAATGCCCTTTCTGGAGAACCTGATGAGGCTGGCCCCTTTTCCTTCTAGCCTAGCTAAATTTTACCTCTTCAGTGGGCCTTTCTTCGCCTCTAGCTATCGTACCTTCTCCCACAGCACTCCCTATCTAACCTATTGTCTTTTTGCAATCTGAAATTATCCTCCCTGCTTCTTCATTCACCTGATTATCCAAGAGTCCTTATAGAATGTAAGCTAACTAAGAGTGGGACTGTTGCCTGTCATGTTCACTGCTTTAAAATTGGGACCTGGAAAAGTGCCCAGCCCGTAGGAGGGACTCAATAAAACTTGTTGACTGACTGATGAATATGACAGTTGGCAGTTCACTGGGAGGGATAGATAGTGGGAAGGGCCCAGCTGGTGTTTGAACACCCCGACCACTGCCCTTTTTGTAAACCATCTTAAATGTGTCATGTGCCTTCATACTATGGCTCCTGGTCTCTCCCTGTCTGAACTACCCATGTATCTCCACTCTATCTTATCTCCCAAGGTAAAAGTAATAATAATAATAATTATTATTATTATTATTATTGAAAAAAAGGAGCAATATCCTTTTCCTGAGTGATAAATTGACTGATACAAGTCAATTATCTGTCAAGAGTAATAATAATAATTGGGCACTAACTTGTAGCTAAGTATTTTACATATGTAATCTCATTTAAATCCTTAGAACATTTTATTTTTGAGTGAACCAAGGATTAGAGAGTTGAAGTAATTTGTAGAAGGTCTCACCACCGCAAGAAGCAGGGCTTGCCCTCAAAGGCATGTTGGTGAGAGACTCATGCTCTCTCCTGCATCATACTGCTTTGTATATAGCAAAGCCCTTGCAGAGAAGAAATCACACTCTTGCTTCCACACAGCTGGACTCTTTTTCTTCCCCCTAGTATCCCCTATCCTGGGTGATAAATTGACAGAATTATCAGAGAAATGAATCAGGCAGCTCATGCTCGTTTTTTCATTAATGTATATATCTTTTCAGAAGCCATCTGAATACAAAATAACTGGCAAAGGGACACTCCAGACTGATGGTCATAATAATAGCTTACATTTATGGAGCACACACTATGTGTTAGGCATTTGAAGCTTCATGACAACTCTATGAGATATATCCTATTTGGATCCCTTCTCACAAATGAGGAAACTGAGCCACAATAGAGTTTAATAACTTGCCTCATGTCACACAGCTAGCAAGTGGTGGAGCTGGGATTTGTATTCACTAGTAAGACTAAATAGGCAGTGTGGTCAATCACTATGTTAAGCTGATGGGCCCCTGAGATCAAGGCAAGGGCTAGTTTACTTGGCCTATATGTAAAAAAAATCTCGTCTTTAACAGCAACTCATTTTTCCATGTAACATCTGGCCTAAGATGAGCCCTTAAATAAATCATTTTCCATTTTTTGGCAATGTTAGTTAATGCTTCAGTCTTGTGATTATTTTTAATATTAGAATGATAAAAAAGTAGCACAGTCTTGGATAAATAAACAACCTATTTTTCATTTGATACAGATGAGCCATCATCCAAACAATATCATTAATCACCTTAATATATCTATCACCATCACTTTCTCTAGACTTGTTTCTTCCTTTGTCAATGAGAAATATATGAAATAAAACAATTGTGTGATAAGAAATCATGCAAACAATTCACTGGTATTTCCCGTTTCTATTTTAGAAGTTTTGTTGCTGTTGTTAAAATCTCAAATATTACAGATTTTAGTTAGGCCCACAATATCATTAAATTTCTCAGTTAAATAAGGGAGGATTCTATTTAAAAAGGAGCAGAAATCGTTGCACAAAGACTCCTAAAGTAAAGGTAGTTTTAATGAGACCTTTTTTTTCACTAAAAATGAGATATTTTTTAGAGAAAGTCAACCAAAAGGGGAAAAATATGACAGAAATTTTGGATCAGGCATTTTCGTAATTAACCACCGTTTTCCTGATGATAAGGCAGAAAGCAAGCTAAGTGTTGGAGAAATTGCCCTCTGGGGAGAAAGGAAAAAAGGGATTTTTAGTTTGACGGTTCAACCTTGTACCAGCACCGTTTTCTCCTCCTGCTGGTTCAAGGAGTTCTAAGCACCCTTCTGTAAATCATCATCTCACATCTATTTATTATCTTCCAGCTCAGTGCACAATACTGTCTGTTACACATGGATACCAGCAATAATACACGGGGGGCTCTGGTGTAGGAGACAGTAAGCTCTGTGCTCATCCACATTCCGAGTCTCATCCTGCAACAGGGAGTTCCTGCTCACGCTGTAGCCACCACCATCAGTAATTAACACAAAGGTATTATGTTTCTAGTATTCATTCCTCTTTACTTTACTTACGCAATATGATGTTAGCCACCCAATGCTATATGGATACTGAAAGTATCTGAGTACCTTACAGCAGCATAAGGTGGAAGAGATTGTTTATTTATTTAGTTTTTTTTACCGTTAGAGAGAGCAATTTAATAGGAATTTGGTAACCTGCGTTACAAGATACTTGTATACACAGTAGCACTGTTTCTGTTCAGTGGAGAGCTAAAATAAAATGAATTCCACATCCCTGCCAGAATGCTACAAAAATGTTAGCTATTATTGCAGAAGAGGAAATCAAACCCAGTGGAACAAAAATTAAGAACTTTAAATGTACGCTATGTTGCAGTGATTCTCAACACAGGCTCTGAAAAGCTTTAAAAAAAAAAATCCAGACACCCAGCGCCCATCCATGAGAGATTCTGATTCAATTAGTTTGGGGTGGCACCCAGGCACTTGCATTAAAAAAAATAATAACTCAGATAATTCCAATTTGCCTGCAGAATTGAGAACAACTGGTCTGGAGACAAAACTTCAGAGCCCAATTTGTTTTACTACTAGCACAATCATTTACTTGTGAGACTTTCAACCAGTGCTTCATCTTTCATTTTGTTTCCAGGTTTCATCTATCATAAAGAGTTGTCATAACAATTAATTAAATCTTGTAAGTGAAACTACCTTGATAAGCATAAAATGCTATAAAAATATAAAATGAAAAATAAATGAAAGAAATCTCTGAAATCGAAGAATTGTGAGGTCTATCGTCAATTCTAACATGATTTTTAGACTCAGAATATTTGTCTGACTTCCAGCACATCCTTTTACATATCTTAACTTTAGTTTCCGTACCTGTAAAATGGAAACAACGTATTCAACCTGCAGCTCACAGCAAAAGAAGATAAATACCCCTATTTTATAGAAGTGTGAGGATTAGAAGACAGTATCTTTAAGGTACGATTCCAATCCAGTTTAGTTTTGTTCCTCTTCCCTTAAGGTTTATCTCAGAATCAAATAAGTTAATATATGTGAGAGCATATTATAACTATGATTCATTATCATTATGCTGTTGTTATTGTTATGTTTTCATTATGCCTCATTTTATTTAGCTGTAAAATGAGAGTATTGAACTAAATCATTCTAAAAACATCCTGTAAGCACTAAAAATCTGTGATTGTTAAAAAACATGGACAACCTTTGTACTCATTTGATTCTGGTTCTGTGTGTGTATGTGAGAGAGAGAGAGAGAAAAAGAGACAGAGAGAGAACGTGTGTGTGTGTGTGTATGTGTGTGTGTGTGTGTCTGTGTAAGTTTCAGGAAAAAAAAATTAATGAAAGGAAGTTTCCTGAGTTGTCTTAGCCTAGAATTCATCACACTTCGTGACTGCATTATTCCTCTGGGACAATTCACAGGAGAATTCTGAAGAGTTCACAAACAAGAATCTTGTTCTATTCTGGAATTTAGGTGTACCTTGACTTGGGCTGAGTTTAACTGGTTTGGATACTGAGATTTAACTTTGTTTCAAGCCAAAGGTCTGAAGGAGCAAGCCCAGTAACTATATGCTGCTCTCTAGAATAGCCTGAAGATGTCCAATTCAAGTTGCTGGACTGTCTGAATCACTTAGAAGCACCGAACCTCCTCAAACAGACCCGTGTAGCCAAATTTCTGATGCTAGATTTGGGGGAGTGAAACATATTTCTGGATTTCTGAAAGCATTCAAAGGAAGTAACAGGAAAATGCTGCGTTCTGTTAGTAGGTGTGTACCTGTGCAGCTTCTCTATTGTGTGAATCTTTAAACTGGTCCTCTCTGTGGGGTCATTTTCTTTCGGGTATAAATATTCTGAGGTTTCTCCACTCTTAAAACAACATCAAAATAAAAATAGAAATTAAAAATCCTCTCTTCCACCAAATATTTCTTTCTAGCTGCAGCACTACCTCTCTCCTTGCTTTCATAACCAACATGCTTACAGCACCATCTGTGTCTGCAACCTATGTTTCGTCTTTTCTGACTCATCCTTAAATCCCCTGTGACCTGGCCTTGTCTCTACCTTTGGCCAAGACTGGCAGTGTTCTCCTATGTGTTAATTTCAAAATGCCAGTTCTTCCCTTATGTGATCTTACTGAGTACTGCTGCACTTCTAATTCCATCGACCACTCCTCTTATCGCAGACCTTATCCTCCTTTGGGTTTAAAACACTGGTCACTCCTAGTTTTTCTTCTCCCTCTCTGCCCTGTCCTTGGCTTTCTTCAGGCCCTTCTCATGCCATTTGGTTATTATACACTGATTTCCCAGGAACCTACCCCTATACTTTTCTTCCAATCACTCTACACACACTTTCTGGACAGGCTCATTTACCTGCATGGTAGCAATCACTACCATTCCTGAGTTCCTCAAAAGCAGCCTAAGTGGGGCAAATCTTTACATGCTACTACTTTCTTAGGAAGTGCAGTCTCAGAAAAGCATGAATGAGCAAAAAGGAAAATGAGTAAGGGAAGGAGTAAGAGCAAACACAGCTGCAGTTTTGTGAAAAGCACAACTGATTTTTCTCTCACAGTTTGCTTCTAAAAGGCTATATGTATTCCCATGTGTCTGGACAGTGTCCTATGCATCTTCAAATCCAATATATGCAACTTTAAATTGAACATCTTCTTCACCGTTCCAGTCTCAGTATCTGCTCCTCCAACAGCATGTTATTTTTCTGTGAGTGCTACTTTCATCAACCTACGAAACTTAAATCATCCTTGAGTTTTCCTTCTGCCTCACACCTCCTGGTCCTGATATCTCGAGGTCACCTGATTTCAGCCCCCCTTCCACTGTCACCATTCATGCCTTCATCTGGTTTTTATTTTTTCTTAACTTTTTTTCTTTCTTCCACTCATTATTTTTCCAATCCATGATTCGGCATCCAGGGTTACCTTCTTAAAGAAATATTTGGTAAAGTAATTCCTCGGCATACAAATACTTAAATGACTTAGCAAAGCATTCAGGATAAGGGTGAAAGTGCCTGGATGATGATCTGAACTTGACTTCCACTTCAGCTATACCTTGCTCCATTCCTCTTTTTAAACTTTGAGATTTAGCCACATTGAATGACCTGTAAGTTTCTCCAGAGTGTTCTGTCTCATTATGCATCTTCCTCTGCACATGCTCTTTATACTAATTATAATGTCCCCCTCCCTCAACTTCTTCTTCTAACTTATACCTGCTCATCCTGCAAGACTTTTACCATCTTCCTCAAAACCCTTAACCTCATCCAGTCCCCTTCCTGCCATATGGGCTCAGTACCCTTACCGTTTGCTCTCTTTACATGCTAACAGTGCACTTCTCACACACCCTGCTATGAAAATATTTTTTGACAAACGTTAAGTGAATGGCTAATTTTACCTGTACTTAACTGGGTTAAGGGATGCCTGGATAGTTGGTAAAATACTATTTCTGGGTACACCTGTGAAGGTCTTTTGGAAGAGATTTGCATTAAAATTGATAGACTGTGTAAAGAAGATCTGCCCTCATCAATGTGGGCAAGCATCACCTGATCTATCGAGGGCCTGAATAGAACAAAAGGGGAGAAAGGGGAGACTTGCTCTCTCTGTTTGACCTGAGACATCTCCCATCGTGTATCTCCTCTATGTGTATCTCCTATTGGTTCTGTTTCTTTGGAGAACTCTGAAAATACAGTAAGTCTTGGAGATTTCCTATTTGCTGGCACTGCTTAACCAAACTTGCCAAATCTTGGGTGCTGGGAGGGTTAAGTAAGCCAGTGCCCATGAATAAATTAGACTATGCTAACAACAACAGAAGAGTTACTGGATGTTTTTCCATCACTCGAATTGTGTCAGGCAGAGTGCTAAGTATTTTACATATATAGTTGAATTGTCAAAAAATTAGTTTTGGGTTAGTCTATGTGTATTCCTTTTTCAGACCCAGGTTAAACCACAGGCAAATGTATCCTTGTGACCAGGATCAGATTTCCTTTCCAGCATTCCCTGCTGCTGTTCCAGGACGCTTCCTCCTATTAAAAGCTAACATTTATTGTGCTCTTACTATGTTTGAGCCAGGCACTGAGCTAAGCCTATTAATCTTCACAACAACCTGATGTGATAAAGACTATTTTATTCCTATGCTGCAGAGGAGAAAAATATAGCACAGAGAGATACAGTAACTTTACCGGGATATATTTATAGTAAGTGCTAGAGCTGGGATTTCATTATAGACCCCAGATTCCAGAGCCCGCACACCATTCAACATACTATTCCTGTAGCCAGATGATATTGTGGTTGAAGGCATAAGAAAATACAGGCATTGAGAAACCTGGCTTCTGGTCTCTGTTCATTTTTATTAAGCTACAAAACTTTGTCGTGGTCACTGGAACTCAGTTTCCTCATCTATCAAAAGTGTGGAGTTTAATTCTGATATTCACTATGCTTTCTTCTGAGTTCTATTTTGGTGACTCTATTCTAAATGTTAAACTGAGCTTCACAAGCTCCATGGGAAAGGGAATCATCCATGTAGTCTTGACAGCCAAAAAACCCATTTGCAAAAGATTAAAGAAAAAAAAAAAAGCCATTCACCAGAAGAGTGACAGGACAGGTACAGGCCTACACACCTCATACTAGGAATCCAAATGTCCCTTTGGATCGGTCTATTCTAAATAACCTCACTGTTGCTTTTTAAACCAGTTTATTATGGAAACAGTTTACAAAATTATTCTTCCTTTGTTCAATTATCTTGCATTTTTATCTTTTACGTATTTTGCCAATTAGATAAATAAAGTTACTTTCCAGAACTACTCAGGCACATCCTTCAGGGGACTGAACAACCACAAGGAAGCCACTTTGTAGCTCGTGTCTCTGAAGATGAGGACCCCCAAGCTAAGGAAAACACCAGACACCATATTTCCAGGGATACATTTAGGAAAAAAATATGATTCCAAAAGAAAGCAGCCTGTGTGACACAGTATGTATCTTCCCAATCACCCTAGTTGTGAGATCACGGTTGTAAATCTTACCTAAGCAGCCTCCAAAGGTAGGATGTTGTGGGGGAGGTGAAAGGAAGAATTAAGTGTATATGTAAAAGGGTCCCTTTCCAATGGAGGTCTCTACATTTTGCAATTAATGAAAGATTAAGAGCTCTGGCTCCAAGCCCTGACTTTCAGTCCAGGCTGAATTAGCTACACAGCCTCCGATGTCTCCTCATCTCTCTCAGTCTCTGATTATCTACAAAATAGGTAGCTGGACAAAAAACAACTCTTAAGTTCCTCAGAGTTCTAAACATTCTATAATACTGATTTTTGCTAAGGATCCAGAATTTGAATTTATTTTGTAATCCCAGATATTGCCACTGAAATGTTTTCTCGTTTGGCCAGTTTCATAAGCTCAGAATTTCACACTCAGTACAAAACATAATAAAGGCAAACAAAACAAAACAAACCCTAACAAACAAAAATCCCCCCATTCCTGTCATTGAGTTTAAAGATGAGAAAGTGGGCTGCAGGTGGTTGTCTTGGGTATACTGCAGCGTGATCACCTTGTCCTGGCTTGGGACCCTCTTCTCTTGGATCAGAACCAGACCAGCTTTACCAGGAAGCCAGTTGCCTCTCTACATCTCATCTGAGTTAGATTTGAATGTAAAACCCAAAAAGGATTTTTTGGTTGTTGTTGTTGTTGTTTTTTTAGAAGTCAACAAATTGCCGTTAACTGAAAGGTTGTTTGGGCTCTGAATCAAGTTTATTTCTTTTCTTTTTGCTCTTTTGAAAATAAAAAAATCTCACTTCCAGCTCATAAAGTAGCATTAGTTCTTATTATTCCATACATTAGAAGTCAACTGGTAATTCATCCAAATTAAATTAGTGATTTTGCATTTAATTTACTGACGACAAACTATAGGATTGAGCAGTTTGGCTCTGATAACCTTTAAAATGTATTAATTTCACCAGCGATTTACATAGGGGTTTATTTCCCACTGCTACAGCTTCATTCTCCAAAGCAGAAATGCCCCATGGTTTTTCAATTTGTTACCTAATCAGCACAATATATTCCTCCTTTTCTTCCTTTTATATTGTCTCCTAAATTTGAAACTTCAATATTTGAAGAAATTGTACCAAGAAATCTCACATGGCTTTTCTATTTCTGGGAACCTTTAAAGGAATAAACTGAGAAAAATTATTACATTGAACTAGTTGTACTGCTTGCAAACACAGCAGTCTTAAGATGATTGCATTCAAATGAATTTTTTTTCAAATCATGATACTTGGACATTTCAAAAATATTTCCACAAATCCACCTAAAGCTTCTAATATCAATATATCAAAATCCTTGGGAACTACACCAATGACAAATATTGAAGTTCTGAAAAGCAGTTTCCTAAGGTGATTCTGATGAGGCATACTGTGTGACAAAAGCCTCTCTCTACTCCCTAAATGCCCCCGTTCTGGCACCAGACTGAGGAAGTAAATTCTCTCCAACCTTGCGCTTCTTTATTGTTATCTCCAGGTTAGAGGACCCCTGAGACAACTGGGGTGAAGCCACAGTTAAAAAAAAAACTCAGGCTTTGCTAGTCAGACAGAAATCCAGTTTCTTTAACTTAGTATAATTCTATGAGCATCGTAACTATATACTTCACATCTAGTTAAACCTCTGGCAAAAAACAAAAGACCCTTCTTCACATTTTAAGGTGATTTTGGAGGTGTTTGTCTTGGCTAAAGGCAGTGAAGTCAAACCGTATATTGAGAGTGAAAATACTCTATTTTTCCAAACTCAGTTCAACAAAAGTGCTTATCTCACAGGAAAAAAAAAAATACAGCGATGAGCACTAGGAACTACCAAAGTCCCCACCACAAGTGTCTGGTGCTCCATGTTGGGGGTGCAGAACATTTGGATGAACCAAGGGGGTTGATGCTGGGGGGCAAGAGTTTGGGAAGAAATGAACGTGTATTTGGAATTTTATACTGGGCAGAGATAAGTGTTACACAGAAAGTGGGAAGAGATTTGACCATTTGAGTAGAAATATCTACTTTCTAATATGCCTTGGAAAGTTGACAAAGAAGAAACCTTCAAGGGAACTCTTTTTTGAGGGCTGCCCTAGAGAAACTTGTTTTGAATGTAAATTGAAAGAACAAATATGACAACAGTAACAGCCTTAAAGATTCAGTAGTCTATAGGGATGACATACAGTCAGTCCTCCGTATCCATGGGTTCTGCATTCATGGATTCAACCATCCCTGGATAAAGGCATTCAAAAATTAATTTTAAAAATAACAATACAATAGTAAAAATAAGAAACACTACAGTGTAACAGCTATTTACATGGCATTTACATTGCGTGAGGTATTATAATCATGTAAAGATGATTGAGTATATGAGAAAATGTGTGTAAGTTATATGAAAATACTATGAGATTTCTTTATTAGGGACTTGAGCATTGGCAGATTTCAGTGTCTGTCAGGGAACCTGGAAACAATTCCCTGCAGATACTGAGGGATAATGGTAATACTCATAAAAAGTCATTCATCTTAAGTCATCGTATTCTTTTGATTGCGTTATACTTGTTATATCTATTCTTCGCCATGTTTGAGTTCTTCTGACACTGAATCCGTGAGGTAAAAATATATGATGTACTACAAATTTTATTCATAACAAAATAGACATACCATGATATAAGCTATGAAACATTACTTTTATATGGCTAAATTTGTTTTTTTATTTATGTATGTTTCTTATAAAATACAGTTTCTTATGTAAATGTTTCCATTTTCTTTGTACACTGTTTTATAAACATTCCCCTTATCTTTTTCTTAATGTTTATTTTTATGAAAGAGGCTCTGGTTTTATTTATTTGTTGATATTATGTGACATTTAAGCCAACTCCGTTTCTTAAGCCTTCTTTTTTTGTAATTCACATTTTCTGGCTTAGTAGCTATTCCAGATGAATGTTAGAAACCATGTTTTTTCATTTTCCATTTTCCAAATAAACTCTCTTGGTTGATTACTATTCTTATTTTTTTTTTTTACTTTGTATTTTACATTCTCACATTTCCACTAGGAATAAAAAGAGAAACAAAGATGACAACTTTGACTTAACTAGAATCTATACTTAATCAAAGCGATGAATTTGTCTTCAGTTCTCCCAAAATCCTCAATGTATCTCCAGTTTCTAGAACAGTGTCTGGCACAGAGCAGGCAGCCAAACATATTTTTTAAGGAATTAATTATTAAAAACACTCCCAAGATCAGTTGACCCATGAATCTTCCCAAGGCCAGCCCAGGAATGGTGCCAGTCCAAATGGTCTGCACCAAAGTAAAACTGGTGGGGTTTTTGCCAAGCAGAGCTGAAAGCAGTCTAATGAATCCTATCCCCAAAGGGAAGCTAGAGGTCAAAGCCATTGTAAAATATCATTTTACCTAGAGTGTAGATAGAGTGCCAGTTCTTAGCCTCTTCTTAAATGTTCCATCCTGCTTTTATTAATTGGGCATGTCCCATTAATTTCTAAGGCATGGCAACATCTATGATTTCACTGATCATAATGTGGGTAAAATCAATCTAAAGAGCAAGACCATATCATATTTTTGAACCAATCAAGTGACTTCTAAAGTGTAACTGGGAGAGCAAAAAAATACCAGTGAAAGGAATTAGAAGTAAGCCACTAACCCAGGTCATTACTTTAAGATTGCATAGTAAGTTCTCAGTCCAGGTGACTTGGATATTTATTTCACCGAAAAGAAAACAATGTGTGTATTAATCAAACAGTATAACACCATTCTTGAAAATATATGTATAAGCCTCATGATGAGCATTTGAAATATTTGCTTTTTAAAGTTACCTATTCTAAAATAATATCCAATTTACTCAATACAAGTAAGGATATATATCATCAAAGTATCTGTATTTTATTTAAACCCTTTTATGCAAAATATGCATGTTTATCAGAAACTATTTAGCCTCTAGAATGTCTGACCTAATAGATTTTGGTTATATCTCTATGAGGCTGCATTAGTTTGTTATGGTAATACAAGCCAGAGTTTAAATGTTATTACATGGTTAAGAAAGATACCTTTATTTATTCATTTAGTTAGTTATTTATTTAGAGAATAAGACCATGTTCTAGTGCTTAAGGAAATTGATTTGCAAACAAGAATCCTACATCTTATTTTAGTCTCTATTTTTGGCATTTTATGTAGTCTTAGGCAACCACCTTTGCAGTTTGTCCTTAGCACCTGCATTTGGAGAATCTTCCTGCCAAGGAGATTCCAGCAGTCAAATCAGGGAAGTTCTGAGACAAGATTCTGGTTGGAATCAGCACAACTAATTCTTGCCATAACACAAAAAGGTTTCTAAAATGTGAAGATTACTTCTACCCTACCAGCTGTTCCAAATGTGTCAGATTATTTTCCATCTGCTTGTGAGTGGGAGCAATGAGGAAAAAGGCCTCTCCTTTGTGCACAATTTGCAGCGTTAAAATTTCTAGTCATAATGTTGATGTTTCTGTGATTGTAGTATAGTCGTCTTTCACATAATGACACTTTGGTCAACAATGGACTGCATGTATAATGGTGATCCCATAAGATTATAACAGAGCTAAAAAGTCCCTATCCACTGGGGACGTTGTAGCTGCCATAACGTCGTAGCCCAATGCATTACTCACCTGTTTGTGGTGATACTGGTGTAAACAAGCCTACTGTGCTGCCAGTTGCATAATAGTCTAGCATATATAATTATGCTTTTTCTTTTTTTATGTTTAATGTATGCAACTGATTCATTTAATTTTTCTTTTCATATTTAATGTAATAGCACATACAATTATGTACAGTTCATAATACTCAATAATAATGAATAATTATGTTACTGGTTTATGTATTTACTATACTATACTTTTTATCTTATTTAGAGTACATTCCTCCTACTTATAAAAAATTGTTAACTGTAAAACAGCCTCAAGCAGGTCCTTCAGGAGGTATTCAGAAGAAAGCATTGTTATCATAAGAGAGGACGCGCCATGCTTATTATTGTCCCTGAAGACCTTCCAGTGGGACAAGATGTAGAGGTAGAAGACAGTGATATTGATGATTCTGACCCTTATAGGCCTAGTCTAATGTGTGTGTTTGTGTCTTAGTTTTTAACAAAAGATCTTAAAAAGTAAAATAAATAAATAAAAAATTTTAAAATAGAAAAATACTTATAAAATAAGGATATAAAAAAAGAAAATACTTTTGTACAGCTGTACAATGCATTTGTATTTTAAGCTAAGTATTATTACAAAAGAATCAAAACTTAAAAAAATTAAACAGTTTATAAAGTAAAAAGTAATAGTATGCTATTGTTAATTTAGTATTGAAGAAAACAAAACCTCATACAAATTTATTGTAGAAAAAACCTCATATAAATTTATTGTAGTTTAAGTGTACAGCATTTGTAAAGTCTACAGTAGTATAAGGTAATGTCCTAGGCCTCCACATTCACTGTGAAGACCACTAGGCCTTCACTCACTCACTGACACACCAAGAACAAATTCCAGTCCTGCAGGCTTCATTAATGTAAAGTGCCCTATAGAGGTGGACCACATTTTATCTTTTATATTGTATTTTCACTCTATCTCTTCTATGTTTAGATGTGCTTAAATATTCTTGCATTACAATTGCTTGCAGTATACATTATTACATTGTGTTACCATTGCTTGCAGTATTCAGTATAGAAACATGCTGTACAGGCTTGTAGCCTAGGAGCAATAAGCCCTGTCCTATAGCCTAGTACACACCTAGGCTGTACCGTCTCAGCTTGTATAAGTGCACTCTATGATGTTCCCACAACAATGAAACCACCTAACAACGCGTTTTCTGAGCACCTATCACTATTATTAAGCTACACATGACTGTATACAACCTTTTTTTTCCTTCATCACCGAGGCTGGCATGTAGTGGTGCAAAAACAGCTCACTGCAGCCTTCATCTTCCACACCCAGGTGGCCCTACCCACTCAGCCTTCCCAGTAGCTGGGACTATAGCCGCACACCACCACCCCCAGCTAATTTTTGTAATTTTTTGGAGATGAGGTGTTGCTGTGTTGCTTGGGCTGGGCTGGTCTTCAACTCCTGAGCTCAAGCAATCTGCCCACCTTGGTCTCCCAAAGTGCTGAGATTCTAAGTTTGAGCCACCATACCCAGCCTGTATATAACTTTGAGCTAAACAGTATATGTTGGAGAAAGACCACAGCCAGAAGAACAGTACAAGCTCATGTGTACCACAAGTTTCAGAGCATTCCAAATCATGCAAAATTTATTTCAAAAGAGGGAGGTAACTGCTAATGTAAACAAATATATATTAGGTTGGTGCAAGAGTAATTGCGATTTTTGCCATTACTTTTAATGGCAAAAACCGCAGTTACTCTTGCACCAACCTCATATATATGTTTTAGAAATAGAATCAATGCTGTTTCACTTAGTTAATAACTCCTGCTTGTTCTTTAAAGCCTATCTGTTGCCACAGACCTGTATTCTAAAGCAGAGGTCCCAAGCAGAGATAATTACTTCCTCTTTTGTGGTGTCCCTGTAGTTTTAATATTTCTGGATTATGGCATTCATGCAACTATTTATATAATGGCTTTCCCCACTTCTTCTTTCTTTTGCCCTTAGTTGAAATTTGGGATTATGTTATTCAGTGATATTCATCTCAACATTTTGCCTATCACACAAGAGACGCAAAGTAAATTTGGTTTACTTATTGAACATGCCACAATTTTATTTTTATTCTCAGAATCAAATTTTGTTTTCTTCTATGTAGGCAGATGCTGTAGTCCAGGGGTTAGCAACCTTTTTCTGCAAAAGGCCAAATAGTAAATGTTAGCAATTGTCGGCCATATGGTCTCTGTTGCAGTTACTCAGCTCTGCTGTTGTATTGCAAAAGCAGCCATAAACAATATCTAAATGGAGGAGCTTGGCTTTTTGACAATAAAACTTTATTTACAAAAACAGGCAGTGGGCTGGCTGTGGTCCACAAGCTATAATTTTTCAATTCTTGCTTTAGTCTACTAAAGAGATTCTCTCTCTACTCCTTGCCCTCATTTTTCTTTCTTCCTGCAATGTGTTTCCCTAATGCTACCATGAGCTCCTGTCCTCATTCTCTCTTCTTTTGTCATCTGGTAAATTCATTCTTAAATATTAAGACTCCATTCCAGCAGAACCTCCTTTATGAAATATGTCTTGACCTCCTTAAAAAGCATTGACCATTCTCTCCTTTGGGCTTTCACCATGGCTCTGTTATGTGATGGATCCCATCTAATGACATTCACTTGTATCTGTCTGTTGTTTTTGACTGGGAATGCCTGGTGGTTAGAATTGGGTAATTAATTTGAGTATCCCTATTACCTAGCATATGTCTGGCACACAGTAGGTACCTAATAAATGTTTGCCAAATTTTTAGAAATAATTGATTATTACCTGGGATCCAGAGTACTTAGAGATAGATTACAAAGTATGAATATATAACTTCAAATAGGTGTTACACTTTTTCATTTATATTTGCTAGATTTGCAGAGTCAACAACTAGCTCGTAATGTAACCAATTATGTCATGAAGCAGCCAGCATTTCAATCTCTTCCATTAGGATAGAAATCACATCCTTTCATTGAAAAAATGTGCAACTGGGATAAAAGTGAATTCCAAGTCTGAGGGATAGCAATTAGCAAAATCAGTGTCTGGGGCACTGCCTGTATATAATTGGACTCATGGACTATTGCCTGTAACAATTGCAATAACAATATCTAGCACTTGCCTTGTTCAAGCTGCTTTGTGCAAAATAATCCATTAGAGCAGGCTTATAGATCCAACAGCAACATACCACACCCCTAAGTAAACTCTGAGCTGTTGCCTGTGCTGAATTTTATTGCTCTTGATGGACTGCACTTTTCAATATGCTGCTTCCCACATCTGTGGCCCTATTTCTAAGAACAGAAAGGATATGTGGAGCTTACTTTCCTAGTCAGAAATTTTACTTTTTCAGCATAGTCAGGCCTACAAATCTGAGTTGAGCATCTCCTTTCTATTGGTTTTTTCTTAAGTATTGACGAGAAATTATTGTGCAATTCTGGCTGGGTTTTCACTATGGAAATGGAATGGATTTTGAAAGCTCTGCCGAATACTAGCAGGTTAGCACTGTCTGGAAGGATATTTTAGGTCTGATTTAAGTTAACACCTACCCTGAATTCCTCAGAATTGGCATTTATATCTAACTTTCATTGCCACTTGCATTCAAGTGATTCTTAATCTATGTCCCTAGTCTTAATTACTCTCTGAGCACCAGACCCTAAATTTGGACAATACCATACAGAAACCAATTCAGAGCTTATTTAATTTTCTCAGCTCAAAACCAAGCTAAATCTTTAAGGTGCCTCTAGGAAGAAAGCCAACTCTATCACTCACTAGCCAGAAAACACTTCCTGTGTCCATCTCATTCCTTTGTGAGACTCCCTATTCCTATTCAAATATCTCTATTACCCTTCTAAGGCAGAAAAAGTATAGAATTTATTAAGAGTCAACTCTGGAGTCTGTTGGATGCCTAGTTAATGCAAATACAGGATGTCCAGTTAAATTTGCATTTTAGATAAAGAATAAATAATTTTTAGTATTAGTATGCCCCCAAATTGCAGAGAAATTAAAAGTACTCTCTAATTATTGTATTGCTCCACCTAATTGCAGGGGACATACTTATACCAAAAAATTACACATTGTTTATTGAAATCCAAATTTAACTAGGTGTCTTGTATTTTTATTTACTAATTTTCACAATCCTGAATTATGCCATTTATCACCTAAGCTTGCAAAATTTCTTAGCCCTTCTGTTGAATGGCTACAATAATGGTACCTACCTTCCTAAGGTACTTAGCCATGTAACATGTTAGAACAGTGCCTGGCACATGGCACATGGAGTGATTAGTAAGTGTTCCCTAATTTTATTATTATGATCATCTAGAGCAGGGATGGGCAAACTTTTTGTAAAGGGGAAGATAGAAAATATTTTACATTTTACAGGTCATATGGTCTCTTTTGCAACTATTTGACTCTGAGATTGTAGTGTGGAAGCAGCCATAGACAATTTCTAAACAAATGGCCATGATCATGTTGCAATAACAATTTATTTACAAAAATAGGCAGTGGGCTGAATTTAACTGGTGGACTAGAGTTTGCCACGATCTAGATTAAAACTCTATCCACTTTATATATCTTATGACATTCATCTACTTCTATTTAAATATTATTGCCCCACCCTCTTTCATTACATCTCCTATTTAAAAGAAACTTCTGATGGATCACTATTGCCTAATTATCTAATAATTCTAATACTAGCTTATATTTAGATAGAGTGTGTCTTTTTTTTTTTTTTTTTTTCCTGAGATGGAGTCTTGCTCTGTTGCCAGGCTGGAATGCAATGGTGTAATCTCGGCTCACTGCACCTCCAACTCCCTGGTTCAAGCGATTTTCCTGCCTCAGCCTCCCAAGTACCTGGGATTACAGGCACACACCACCACACCCAGCTAAGTTTTGTATGTTTTTAGTAGAGACAGGGTTTAACCATGTAGGCCAAGATGGTCTCGATGTCTTGACCTCATGATCCGCTCACCTCAGCCTCCCAAAGTGCTGGTATTACAAGCATGAGCCACTGTGCCCAGCCGAGTGTGCCTCATTTATTAAAGTGCTTCATATGAATATATCTAGTGAGAGTCTAATGATATCTGTATATGTATATGCACGTGTACATGTATATTGCGTTATTTCATTCTTCAGACCAGTATCATGGAGTAGGGTGGTATAAACTTTTCCCTTATATTTCTTGATCTTTTATTCTTTTATAGATTCTATTTTTTTCTTCTATGCATTATCTTTCACTTTCTCCCACCGTCCCCTGTAAGTCTTCTATGTTGCAATCAACCTGGAAAATTTGCTATTTCCTGAAGATTTTCCTGCCTTTCATCTGCATGGGTTTCTGCATGTTATTTCTGTATTGTGATATGTTTTCTATCCCTTCTCTCCATGTAATAGTCTGTATATTCATAGAACTAGTAGAAACCTAGAAAGACCAAGTTTCTAAAACAGAAAGCTAGAGGTTGTCTGTACCCTCCTCATTTTATAACTGTGTGGTGAGTATATGTGTATGTACATATATTCCAGCCAGTTTGCACCTTCCTGTTTGTCCCCTTTAAAGTCATATCAGTTCTTTGTCCAAAGCTTGAGAAATAAGATACCAATGTGCCAAGATTCAATTTGGCATCATATTTTTCGATACTACTCTGATTGCTGTTGTCACTGAGTGACTGTGGCTCAGCACACTAATAGCTTTGCAACAAAGAAGGCTTAAAACCAGAAGAGAAGTCAGTTCTTTAAAGACAAATTTAAAACAGTTGAGAAATTAGAAGCCCTCTCTTATTATTGTATTGCTCTCCTTTCATCTTTAGCCTTCTGATGTTTTCTTTTCATTTCCTCCTTGATGCTCTGAATGTATTACCAGACATTTTAATGAGATGTGGCTAGGTCCAGCCCTGACCAATAATTAACTCCTTCTTCTCTGTCAGACTGTAAGCATTTTCTGGCATTTCTAGCCTCTATGAGTTTAAGTGTGGGACTTCAGTAAGAAAGTGTATATCACCTTCACAAGTTCCAGGATAAGCTGCTTCTCAATCAGCAGTGAAGAATTCCACTTAAGAAGGCAACTTCAGATAGATTCCGGGAATGGGGAAACAGAAAAAGCAGGAAGATAGAGGCTCAAATAGAAAGGCAATTTTTGACTGGCTTGGAAGAAGTATGATGTGACTTAAAGAGAAGATGAGGCTGAGGAGAAGATTGCCACAACAATCACCACAAAGAGCAAGAGACATATAGTTCCAAATTCTCAAGTGAGACAGGGATTGAAAACAGTAATCTATAATCCTCCTCATCAGAAAGTAAATTTCACAAAGGGGAATGCGGAAGAGATAAAGTTTAAAGTTTCAATACAGAAATCCTATTTTCCTCCAGAAATATAGGTTAAGAATTTGACGAGTTTTGCCAAATGTGTATGCATGTTCTGTATCTCTGCACAACTCAGAAATCATTGATTATGTGACATTTTGAAATGGTTCAATTAGGCAGCTCAAAATGCCTGCAACATGAATTATACAAACATTGCTGAGAGAGTCTCTGTTTTAGTTTTAAAGCTTTGCTGGTTATATTCCTTTTCCTTCTTCAAATCACTGTGCTTTCACATGAAAAGCACATTACTCTTTCTCATAAACATACCTCAATGAAAGCTTCAGAGCATTTTGCCATTACCTACGATTTTTAATACTAGGGTTTCAGAATATTTAAGCCGTGAAGAGCCCAGTTGTCCTCATCGGTTCAAGAGAAAGTTTAGAAGGCAAAAAATTATCATACAGTCTGGTTTCACAGCCTCATCTGCACCCTAAGGATCTTTTCTGTAAGGTGATAGCTAATGAAGATTCCACAGAACACAGCAGATTGCTGGGCAAAAGGACTTGGAGCAACGGAACAAGAAGCTTAATGGTTCCCAATGGTCACAAATCAGTGGTGTCCATACAAATCACAAGCACCCCATTGGGAGCGCTAGCTCTGGCAACAGGAATGGCTGCATTGACCCTACGGTGATTTGGGCCCTGCTCTTCTGCGCTCTTCTTCCTTCTCAGCCTGGTGTGTTGAAACTTCATTGATGTTTGGTTTCCTAGCTTACTTTTTCCCTTCCAATTAGCACTTCCATTTCTTTGCTGGGAAATTATATCTCTTTCCTTTGGACAGATTCCACTGTGGCTAAAATCAGGTGTCCCGTCCAGCCATGTCTTAACCTAGAAGGAAGCACTTGACCCAGCCTAGGCCAATCACTAGTTCTGGCTTAGAATGTGAATCATGAGTACATGACACATAAATAGAAATGATAGTAGGGTCCATTCACCCCAGCAGCAGGCCTTGCAACCCATTCCCACAGTCTCAGATTCACAGACCATGGAAACACCACCGTGCCTGCAGTACACTCCTGATGGCAGCGGCCACCCATTGTGGAAATCAGTGTGGCAATTCCTCAGGGATCTAGAACTAGAAATACCATTTGACCCAGCCATCCCATTACTGGGTATATACCCAAAGGATTAGAAATCATGCTGCTATAAAGACACATGCACATGTATGTTTATTGCAGCACTATTCACAATAGCAAAGACTTGGAACCAACCCAAATGTCCAACAATGATAGACTGGATTAAGAAACTGTGGCACATATACACCATGGAATACTATGCAGCCATAAAAAACGATGAGTTCATGTCCTTGGTAGGGACATAGATAAAGCTGGAAACCATGATTCTCAGCAAACTATCGCAAGGGAACTCCTCTTTTTAAAACCATCAGATCTCGTGAGATTTATTCACTATCACAAGAACAGCACAGGAAATACTTGCACCATGATTCAATTACTTCCCACTAGGTCTCTGCCACAACAGGTGGGAATTCAAGATGAGATTTGGGTGGGGACATAGCCAAGCCATATCACTGTGCATATGTATATGATGAAGAAAAAGATGGGTACAGTAACATTTTCATCTGAAAGTTATAGAAACCAGCATACAAAGGTGAAGTTTTTTAAGCTCTGTCCAACACAAGAAAATCCTACCGCTATGCATTTTCATGCTTCCCCAACATGTTAGAAGGAAGAAGTCATGGGAGATCGCTCAATCATGTAATGTCACTTCCTCCCTCTTTGAAACACCACCAGGAGCTGTTAACAGAATATTCTTGGTTTTTAACATGGCTTACAGTAAGAATAGCTTGAAATAAAGTAGGAGCTTGTTGCCTTTAAGTCCTAGGAAGGTGAAATCTCATTAATGGTTGCTGCTCTACCCACATTCACCTGCATTTTAATACCCTCCGTTCTTATGCCTTTCTTCCAAAAATCTCCCTAGTGTTGGAGAACTGGGGTTCCACTGGGGCGTGTGCTTTCATTAAACCTCCACATGTACAGGCCAGACCAACTCTTCAAAGACCCCAGCATGAAATTCAAAAGAAAATGAATATCCATATTTAAGCACTTTCTTTCAATTGTTTTCTCCACATTTTCTTCTCTCAACAATTTGATTAGAGAAGTTTCCTACTTTAAATGGCATTCTTTTTCTGGAAAAAGAAATTGCTTAAAGAAGGGAAATATTTAGGAACTCCAGATTTCTTTTTACTTTACCACTAATTGCTGTGTAACTCTGGGTGACACAACACTTCTAGAAAATGGAAGTGACATTATTAAAGATAAATGAAAGTTTTTAAAAGTTGCATTGTATCGCAATTTAAAGAAGATTTGGAAAACTCTTGCCTGTCTTTGATTTAGAGTGGAAAAAGGGAGGTGAGGAAGTGCTAAGCATGACAATTTTTATGTAAAAGTTGAACCACTCCCTGCTCAGTAAGAATTAAAAGAATGGCTTATGAAATCACCGTAATATAACTTGTAGAACTAGATAATAAATAACATTATTCACCAGGAAATTTCTTAGAAAATATTGGTTCTTTGCACTGAGCCACATTTTCAAAGCTTCCTATGGTTATTTCAACAAAAAAGAGAGTCATAGGTTGCTCACTGCACTAAATACATTCCTAAGCACATCCCCATGTTAAAGTTGGACATGTGAGTTACTTTAGTGCCATGCCAAATTCTTTGACATGGAGCATGCAGTCATATTATGTTTATATGTGGAATAAAATAATTCAGAAACAATAATCTTAAATGTACAAGAACAAAGTGGTTTATACAAATGATGCTTTCCTTAAAATGGAATTTTGAGAAGTTTCTTCACTATGTCCCTTAACCATTTTTAAAAATGTTTGTAGGCTTCATGAATACCCAAACTCCAGAGGAGGCCTAATCTTTAACCTACATGAAATGTGATAGCGGACATAAGGAATATAGAAGAAAAAGGTCAGTGAACATGGACAGAGAGGTGATTGCTGTCACCTTTCCTCTGGCCCCAGCTAGTGGAAATAAATCAGTTACCAGAGCCTCAGTTGGCAAAAATGACTACTGTTTCTATGGAAAACAAAAGAAAATTATACAAAATATTTTCCATAATGTTCTTATCATCATTATAGAAAATCAGAGATCGGGGAATGTATTTTGGACATTAATTACTCTTCACGATTTTCACTTGAAAGTTCTTAAAAATGCATCTCACCCCATATTTATAGATGGTGGAAACTTAAAAGGAAACAACACTTTATTCTTATTTTGGAGACTTTAGTTTACACACACTGATATGGTTTGGCTGTGTCCCCACCCAAATCTTATATTTAATTGTAGTTCCCATAATCCCCACATGTCATGGGAGGGACTAGGTGGACAGAATTGAATCATGGGGGTGCTTTCTCTCAGCCTGTTCTCATGAGCTAGTTCTCATGAGATCTGATGGTTTTTTAAGGGGCTTCCACCTTCTCTCGGCTCTCATTCTTCTCCCTGCCGCCATGTGTATAAGGATGTGTTGACTTCCTCTCCCACCATGATTGTAAGTTTCTTGAGGCCTCCCCAGCCCTGCAGAAATGTGAGTGAATTAAACCTCTTTTCTTTATAAACTACCCAGTCTTGGATATGTCTTTATTAGCAGCATGAGAATGCAATAGGACAGTAAATTGGTACGGTAGAGTGGGGTGTTGCTAAAAGGATACCCAAAAATGTGCAAGCAACTTTGGAACTGGGTAACAGGTAAAGGTTGGAGCAGTTTGGAGAGCTCAGAAGAAGACAGGAAAATGTGGGAAAGTTTGGAACTTCTGAGAGACTTGGAGGGATCAGAAGACTGGAATATGTGGAAAGGTTTGGAACTTCCTAGAGACTTCTTGAATGGCTTTGGCTAAAATGCTGATAGTAATGTGGACAATGAAGTCCAGGCTGAGGTGGTCTCAGATGGAGATAAAGAACTTGTTGGGAACTGGAGTAAAGGTCACTCTTGCTATGCAGTGAGAGCATTTTGCCCCTTCCCTAGAGATCTGTGAAACTTTGAACTCAAGAGAGATGATTTAGGGCATATGGCAGAATACATTTCTAAGTGGCAAAGAGTTCAAGAGGAAACAGCATAAAAGTTTGAAAAATTTGCAGAGTGAGGAAGCAATAGCAAAGAAAAATCCATTTTCTGGGGAGAAATTCAAGCCTGCTGCAGAAATTTGCATAAGTAACAAAGAGCTGAATGTTTATCACCAAGACAATGGGGAAAATGTCTCCAGGGCATGTCAAAGACCATCACAGCCATCCCAACCCATCAGAGACCTGAAGGCCTAGGAGGGAAAAATGGTTTCATGGGCTGCATCCCAGATGCTTCAGCTCCAGCCATGGCTAAAAGGGGCCAGCATACAGCTCAGGTCATTACTTCAGAGCATGCAAGCCCCAAGCCTTGGTGGTTTATATGTGGCCTTGGGCCTGCAGGTTCACAGAAGTCAAGAATTGAGGTTTGGGAACCTCCACCTAGATTACAGAGATGTATGGAAATGCCTGGATGTCCAGACAGAAGTTTGCTGCAGGGGCAGAGCATTCATCGAGAACCTCTGCTAGCACAGTGCGGAAGGGAACTGTGGGGTTGGAGTCCCCACACAGTCTTCACTGGGGCACTGCCTAGTGGAGCTGTGAGAAGAGCACCACCATCTTCCAGACCCCAGAATGGTAGATCCACCAACAGCTTACACCGTGCACCTAGAAAAGCCACAGACACTCAGTGCCAGCCTGTAAGGCAGCTGGAAAGGGAGCTGTACCCTGAAAAGCCACAGAGAGCCATCAGCATGACCTGGATATGAGAAATTGAATCAAAGGAGATCATTTTGGAACTTTAAGATTTAATGACTGCCTTATTGGATTTCAGACACAAACAGGTTCTGTAGCCCCTTCATTTTGGCCAATTTCTCCCATTTGGAATGGGTGTATTTACCCAATGCCTATATCCCCGTTGTATCTAGGAAGTAACTAACCTGCTTTTGATTTTACAGGCTCATAGGCAGAAGGGACTTGCCTTGTCTCAGGGAAGACTTTGGACTTGGACTTTTGGGTTAATGCTGGAATGACTTGAGACTTTGGGGGACTGTTGGGAAGGCATGATTGTGTTTTGAATTGTGAGGATATGAGATTTGGGAGGGGCTAGGGGCAGAATTATATGGTTTGGCTGTGTCCCCACCCAAATCTCATCTTGAATTGTAGTTCTCATAATCCCCATGTATCATGGGAGGGACCAGGTGGAGATAATTGAATCATGCGATGGTGGGGGTGTTCCATCCTTTTCTCATGACAGTGAGTTATTTCTCACAAGATCTTATGGTTTTATAAAGGACTCCCCCTTCACTGGGCACCCATTCTTCTCCTTCCTGCCATCATGTGAAGGAGGTATTTACTTCCCCTTCTGCCATGACTGTAAGTTTCCTGAGGCCTCTCCAGCCTTGAAGAGTAGAGCCAATTAAACCTGTTTCCTTTATAAATTGCCCAGTCTTGGGCAGTTCTTTGTAGCAGCATGAGAATGGACACACACACACACACACACACACACACACATACACACACACACACATATTCTGCACTTAGGTTTTGACAGGCGATAAATAGTTTTCCCTAATGTACTCCTCCTTCCTCTTCCCCTATTTCTGGTAATCCTCCTTCTTCTTCCTTTTCTTTTTCTCCTTTGTCTTTCTCTTACTCTTTGAGTCTGTCTTCATATCTGAATGCTGTATAATTAACAAATAACTATACACTCGGGAGTATGAACAAGAGAGCAAGTCAACTGATAAAAGATAAAATTAGAGTTCTGGAAGAAAAATAGCAGCTCCCTTGTGTCTTTTGAGGATTATTGTGTATACAGTGAGTTCCACACCTTTTGTACACAATGTTGTTCTTAATTTGTCTTTTCTGGTTAGTCTTTGTTGCTAAGGTAAATTTTAAATTAATTATGCCAGTAATCCACTATATAAGCATCTTCTGTTTTTTTTTTTTTTTTTTGACAGAGTCTTGCTCTGTCTCCAGGCTGGAGTGGAGTGGCGTGATCTCTGCTCACTGCAACCTCTGCTTCCTTGGTTAAAGTGATTCTCTGGCCCCAGCCTCCTGAGTAGATGGGACTACAGGCACACACCACCAAGCCCAGCTAATTTTTGTATTTTGAGTAGAGACAGGGTTTCACCAAGTTGGCCAGGATGGTCTTGAACTCTTGACCTCGTGATCTGCCTGCCTCTGCCTCCCAAAGTGCTGAGATTACATGCTTGAGCCACCGTGCCCAACCTGCATCTTCTATGTTTTTTTAAAACATCTAGAAAATGATACTAAATAGCCCATGCTGAACATATACTTGATAATTGGTTGATGTTTGATTGTCTTATTAATGGACCAGGAGAAAGATTAATAGATTTATGGATTAAAAAAGAAATTATATAATAGAAGGTCAGAGTTCAGGAAGATTGTATTATAGCAGAACAAGCTTTTTATTCATTCACTTGTCAACAAAAAGCTATTGAACGTATTACATTTCTTTTGAAATAGTTCATCCTAGAGTAAGATGATGAGGAAGAAACATTTATTGTCTGTACTAGGGTAAATCCTGAAAACTTTCCCTCAATTGTATTAAAAGGGCGCCTACCTTAGAAAGTTAGTTTCCGGGACACAATGACACCAGAAGTAATAAGCTGTGATGTGTATTATCAGATATAGTTGCTAAAGGTGGACTGGGGACAGCTCACCATAGGAAAAGCACTGGCCATCTTAATAGAGCCACAATTGGGAAGGGCACCACAGCAGCCTCCCGTTGAATTACAAAAGTTTCCATGAGAGAGAGAACATTACGTATCAGCCAAGTTCAGAGATTATGAAGTCATTTAGGAAGATAATTCTGTCAAAGAAAAAATAGTAGTTAAAGTGATAAAAAGTAGATTTTACAGAAAGTAAAATTTTTGTAAAATCTACTTTTTATCACTTTAACTACTATTTAGATTTTACAAAAAAGTGCACAGATGGACCTATGACAAGTTTCAATCATGAGCCTGACTAAAGTTTGGTCAAGCAAGGAATCTTTGTCATGTCTCACTAGTAAAGTATTTTCCTGCTCCCACTCCATACCCATGTCGGAGGAGAGAACAGCTAGGGAGAGAGGCTGAGGTGAGACAATCAGTGAGAAGGTCAGCAGCCTACCTTAGTCTGTCCCAGCTCGGGGAGAGGGGGATTAAAATTAAAACGTTGGTTAAAGTATCAGGCTAGACACTTTGTAATTATTAAAGAGACTGTACTTAAAAAGACAATAGGGCTTTTAAAACATTTTTTTTTTTTTTTTTCATTTTAAGCTCTGGGATACATGTGCAGTATGTGCAGGCTTGTTACATAGGTAAATGTGTGCCATGGTGGTTTGCTGCACCTATCAATCCATCACCTAAGTATTAAGCTCCACATCCATTAGCTTGTCCTGATGCTCTTCCTTCCCCCGCCCCCAATCCCAGACATACTCCATTGTGTGTTGTTCCCCTTTCTGTGTCCACGTGTTCTCAGACAATAGGGCTTTTTATTACCTGTATATTACTGGAAAACTTATAAGATTGCTCAAGTTTCTATCTTGGGAGGACAACCCACAGTGAGGACATTTAAAGGGTTACTGATAGAGAAAATGAAAAATGCTTTTCTGATTACTCCCTACAAATCCTGCATGTTCCATATGTAGGTCATGAGCAAATTGCATCATCCTAATGGATGAGATTTTCCTTTTCCTCGATTTATTCTTCCTACCCTTTCAGTTGTACCCATACTATGGAAACCATGACCCTGTTTTTCTCCACAATGAAAACACCACTTCATCTTCACAGCTTACAGCCTTAATTATTAAGCCACACTGAATTACAATCAGAAGGATCTCATAAAGCCTGGTCCATGTGCTATTGCTAGTCAGCTCACTCAGCCTTTTCTCTGCAGCATTATGAACTGGCTTAGAAATATTTCATGAATGAGAACTTTTGTTTATTGCTTTAAAGACAACAGAGGTTTACTGTTACATAACTGTGGAGGCCGGAAGTCTAAAATCAGCATTACTGGGTAGAAGTCAAAGTGTCCACAGGGCCACGCTCCCACCGAAGACATTGGAGGATAATTTCTTCCTTGTCTCTTCCAGCTTCTGGTGACTGCTAACATTCCTGTGAGTGAGAGCTTTGAACAAGTTTCTTGGAAATGTTGTCTGCGAAAGAACTTTGCTTCACCATCTTCTGAATGCTTATATTCAGCTCCATGGGTTAGAATTATAAAAAAGAAGGAGGAGGAGGAGGAGGAAAAAGAGGAGGAGAAGAAAGAAGAAGAAGAAAAAAGAAAGAGGCCGGGCACGGTGGCTCACACCTGTAATCCCAGCACTTTGGGAGGCCGAGGGGGGCAGATCACGAGGTCAGGAGATCGAGGCCATCCTGACTAACATGGTGAAACCCCATCTCTACTAAAAATAGAAAAACAAAATTAGCTGGGCATGGTGGCAGGCACCTGTAGTCCCAGCTACTCGGGAGGCTGAGGCAGGAGAATGGCGTGAACCCGAGAGGAGGAGCTTGCAGTGAGCCAAGATCGCGCCACTGCACTCCAGCCTGGGGCACGGAGCGAGACTCCATCTCAAAAAAAAAAGAAGAAAGAAAAGAAGAAGAAGGAGAAAGGGAAGAGAAAGAGGAAGAAGAAATAAGAAAGAAATAAATAGAAGAAGAATAAGAAGGAGTAGGAGGAGGAAAAAGGAGGAGGAGGAGAAGGAGAGGAGGAAGAGGAGGAGGAGGAGGAAGAGGGGAAGCAGCAGCAGCATGGTTTGTCTCTACTTTAATAAACAATTTTAAAAGAATTATAATGTATACATCTGGGACTAGCTATGAGTTAGGCTGCTCTAATGTGGTCAAAATGACTGATTTAAACTAAGTAAAGTTTCTTTCTTTCACTTAGCAGTCTGTGTGTTAACAGTCTATGTCTCACTGACAGTTCACTCCATGGAGTTGGGACCCAGGTTCCTTCATTCTGTTTCTACGATCCTTCACACCAGGCTCCTACCTTCCTTTCTAAGAGGCTTATCCAGCTCAGGCATCATATTAAAATTCTAGCTGATGGGGAGAGGAAGAGGAAAGGGGAGGTATACGAATCTACACTCGTATTTTAAAGTATAGGAATCTGTAGTTCTAAATAGCATTTTTTTTGTTCACATTCCATTGGCCACAACTAATTTAAAAGGAGCCTGGGAAAAGATCTCAGCTAAAGTCCTGTTAATACAGAGGAAGGGGAGAATAGATAATGGGGAAAACAATTGGCAATCTCTCACGTATATACAAAGACTTTTAAAAAGAACTCTAGTAATAGTCACCCTATTGTGCTACTAATACTAGATCTTATTCATTCTCTCTAACTGTATTTCTGTACCCATTGACCATCCCTACTTCATACCTCTCTCTAAGATTTCCTTCCCAGCCTCTGGTAAAAATATATTTTAAAATAACTAAAAGAGTGGAATCAGAATGTTCCTAACACAAAGAAATAATATAGTCTTGGGGTGATGGATACCCCAATTATTCTGATTTGGTTACTACATATTATATGCCTGTATCAAAACATCACATGTCCTCCATAAATATATACTGCTATCATACACCCATAATGTTTTCGTAAAATAAAGAACTCCAGTATAAAATTTCATTTCAAGTAACATGCATGTTTTAGGATAGTTCTTCCAGATAGTAAAGTCGGGGGCAAGTATTCCAAGTGCTGATATTGGGTTTGGAAGGTACTGACTGCAAGTGTTGAGGATGAGGAAAAAAATGGGAAAATGAAGCAAGGAAAATGCCATAGCAACGTGATTTGATGCACCACTATGGCCATCGTTTGTCAAGGAGCTGTGAAGACCACAGCAGTCACTCAACATGTATTATTTCTTCATCATGCAAGCCTTCTTCACAGAGCTGACAAGGAAAAACTGCACCCAAGAGCAGTTCACAAATGGGAGAAAGGAAAGAGATATTATCCGCCTGTTTCCTGCCCAATTCTCGTTTTCCAATAGCCAAGGCATAACCCTCAGGGCTCTAGGTCTTACGAATGTCTGAGTCACTGCTTTTATTCACGTCTGAAAGGTGAAAGCCAACTCTGTTCTAGTGAAACAATTTTTTAAAAGATAGAGACAGCTGAGGGACTCTAAGAAAGTGCCCAACACTGTATCTAATATAATACACTAAGAAATGTAATACTTAGTCCCCATTCCTGATGTCTCTTTTTATGTGGAAGGATTTCCATTAGAGTCAGAGTTTTTGCCTTTCTCCCAACCTTCTCATTTACTCATCTCCATGGAAAGAGGAATGATTTGTGTGACTGGTAACGTTGGATGAGGAAACTCGGCACATGTGGCTCAGTCACTTCCCCATGTTTTGTGACTGTCTGTTTGCAGAAAGCATGTTCTCTGATCGGCTTGGTGCCACGCAGTAAGCTTGCTGATGAGGCCCTGCCCCTGCAGATGCAAGGAGACCTGCAGTTGTCTAGTTGGGATGCCAGCCTCATTCTGAGGCTGGCTTTAGGAGCTGTGTTATTGCCTTGAACTTTAGCTACATTCTCCTGTATCTGTTTTATCAGTAATAACGCTGATCATTTTATTTCCACCTGCCTTTTCTCTCTGTCTACCTCAGAATTCTGTCGGATAGTAGGGAGTTACTTATTGGCTCACTAAAACTTCAACAAAAAAAAGAGAAAACAATCATTGTCTCTATAGAGTGATTCTCTGCTGCTATTTAAAAAGGGAGGAAATTATAGGTGGTCATCTTATTTTTATTTGTATCATAACTATAGTTTATTGAGAGGAACAGTAGTAAGCACTTTATGAACAATATTTCATTTATTCCTATAACAGACTTGAGAGGTTTGCAGATAAGCAAGCTGAGCCTTATTTCTAAAGATTAACTCATTAACTCATTCAACATGAATTTATTGAATACCTGCTACATGCAATTATTAAATGAAAAAGTAGGGAGGATCTACCCTCATGTAATATAGAGTTTAGAGATACTCATTAATCAATTATTCATAGGAAGAAGTGTAAAATTGCAACTGTAATTAGTGGCATACAAGAAAGATAGTTTGCAATACGTTCAATGAGAAAGAAATGACTGAACTGGGTTCTCAAGCATGAGTGAGAATTAATTAAATGAGGTATGTGAATATTGTGGTTGTTTAGGGGTGTAGGAGTGGCAAGAGAAACTAGAACTCCAGACAGAGGTAACAGCATGTACAAAGGCTCTGTGATATAAAGAAGTATGGAGAGGACAAAAGATAATACAACATGGCCAGTTTGGCTGGAGTGAAGAGTGAGAGCAAGACTTGAGTAGAGGCAATGCTAGATATGTATAGGGGTTAGACTGTGTTTTAGGCTCATTAAAGGCAATTTTACTTTATTTTAAAAGGAATCAAAAGCCATTGTGAGGTTTTAAGTGTGTTGTGATGCAATGATACTTGCTTGATTGCAATTTGGAGACTGGATCAGAGGCAAGTCAGAATGCTTTTTATCAGTCAAGGAACTGTTGCTAGCATCCGGGTGAGATGAACTGACGAATATGGTGGAAAGATGTGTATAAATTTTATTTATTATTATTACTATTGAGAAAGAGTCTCACTCTGTCATCCAGACTGTAGTACTGTGGTCTGGTCTCGACTCAATGCAACCTCCACCTCCCAGGCTCAAGTGATTCTCCTGCCTCAGCCTCCCAAGTAGCTGGGATTAGACGTGCGTGCCACTGCTGCCCAGCTAATTTTTGTATTTTTAGTAGAGACAGGGTTTTACAATATTGGCCAGGCTGGTCTCGAACTTCTGACCTCAGATGATCCACCCACCTCTGCCACTCAAAGTGCTGGGATTACAGGCCCATGCCACCATGCCCGGCTAATTTTTATATTTTTAGTAGAGACAGGATTTCACCATGTTGGCCAGGCTGGTCTTGAACTCCTGACCTCAAATGATCCACCTGCCTTGGCCTCCCAAAGTGCTGGGTTTATGCGTATAAATTTTTAAAATGTGTAGGGGATAGACTGGATTACATATGAGACATGAGGGAGAACAAGGTGTCAAGGATGGCACTTATATATCAGGATAAGGTGACTTTCTAAGAGGATAGAAGCTCTTTCCACTATAAAATCACCATAAACACATCTGCTTGAGAACAGAGTTTACTTAGACAGAGATAATCCAGCACACTGCTTGACCAGGTTTACAACAGCTTCTTTCCCTCCTGCATGTTTGCAATAAATGTCTACCTTTAAAAATCATAACCAGAGCATTTCCTTTAAGCATTTTCCAAAATATATGTTACTGGGTTAGAAAACAATACACAATTGTCCTGATGTACAGTTAGACACTTGGTCAAAATTATACAATTGTTCTGAGTTTCAGATATATTCTTTCCTATGTAAATAAATATTTCCATGTTAACCAGGTATATTTTGTGAACCTGGTAGACAGAACTACTTAAAGTGATTGTACTTTTGGGTATCTGGTGGGGTTTTTCTCATTGACCAAATTTCTGGGAGATAATTAGTGGGTGTGAAAGGTAAGAAAGAAAGGAAAGGTGTAGTCAGCCAAAGGCTGGTTTTTATTTAGTGGGCCCTATTTTTGCCTCTTCTTTTCACACACTGCAGATCCCTAAGACAGATATAACTATACCAAAATACCTATTGTGTTTTGCAGCTGTGTGATGGATGCTTTGCTAGTTATGGATTCACAAATACCATGTCTTAGCTTAGCTAACAAGGCCTTTTTTTTTTCTTAAATGAAGCAGAATAGTTAAGTGAAAGCCCCTTAATTTGAGCATGAGCACTCCATTCCAATTAAGCCTGAAGAATCAAAGAAAAGAGAGTTGATTTCATTTTTTTTTTCTAAAGTGAAAAGTAGGCAGCACACTAAAAGATGAAAATGGTACAGTGGCGTCTGCAAATCACACACTTTTATTCAGAACTTGGGTTCAATGTGAAAAACCCCAAACTACGGTATGAAAAAATAAAACTTACACACAATTTATTATTGTATTAATAAGTAGATGAGACAGACATTAGCCAATGCCTTTTTATTTACCTTAAAATTGCAAATGCCAAAAGCCATCAATAGCACCATTTCATTATTGCCATGCTGTGCATGGCAACATAATATCTGTGTATGATTATCATCACTTTTATTAACATCTCCTCTGACCCTGTTGATATAAAAGGCACCATTTCTAGAAACAATTTTACTATTTGAGGAATGCAAGTCTATAGTCAGCTGTTGCACACTGCCGCCTATATTGCTGACTTTGTCCTGTTAATTACTGTTGGGCCTAATTAACCAAAGATATTAGTCAAGATAAGCTGGGATATGCTCGAGAAATATATTTACTCTGAGGTCTCAGACATTTTACACAGTGAGCTATATGTACAGCTCTGGTTAGGGGTGGATGGTCAGGAGGCCACTAGGGGACCCAGATTGACCTTATTACAACTGTCTGATGCTGCCATTCCAAAACATGGCTTCTAGGACCTGCTTCTAAGCACCTCAGACCTAAGTCATGCCCACTTCCACTCCCAGCCAGAATTCATCATCCAACTTCAACCTAATTACAAGGGATGCTGGGAAAAGTAGGGGAGCACATGGAATATTTAGTAAGCACTACTGTATTTGTTACACTACATTAGTCAGCTCTGTACAATATAAGATTGACCAGATGGCAAACTTTGATTGAAATTCTTCTAAAAAAAGAATTTGAGCATGATTTCGTGAGAGGAGTGTTACAAAGATTCATCATTAAAAAGAGATTCTGTCTAGTCTGGAGAGGCGGCGCAATGAGCATGGTTATTACAGAAGATTGATGTAAAGGGGTAGAAGAAAATGAAGTAGTTAAGAGAAGAAAGAAGAATAACAATCTAAGATTCCACACCCATGGAAGCAGGCTAAATAAACTAATTAACCAAGATGACCTTGGAAGAATAAAAATAAAACATGAAAACTAAATATAACATCTTGAGAGCTTTCGTGTTCTCATGAGGAGTTTTGACTTCACATGACGAACCTCTGAATAATTTTGAATACAGGAATAATATATGTACAGGGGACCTAAGGCAATTCCAACTGTGGTGTTTCAAACTGAGCAAAATCAAGATTAGTATCAAAGAGATGCAATGGTCTGGAAATTTGTTGAGGATTTAAGAATAGAGAAGAAGGTGCATATTAAAATGATGAAATATAATTTCAGCAACTCAATCGATGTGCGTGTAATTCAAAGAGCAGAAATGAACTATGATGATCCTTAGAGTTGTTTATCATAATGTTTAAGAGTTTGACAGGAAATGGGGGGAAAGTGATAAATGTGCAGAACAAAGGAGAGAGAAGAGTAGGAGGAAACGCATCTGCTTCTGGTCTTGAACTCCTGGGCTCAAGTGATCCTCCCACCTCAGTCACACGTAGCTGGAAGTACAGGCATGTGCCATCATGCCCAGAAAATTTTTGTCATTTTTGTAGAGAAATGTCTCACTCTGTTGCCCAGGCAGGTCTCAAACTCCTGGGCTCAAGCAATCCTCCTGCCTCAGACTTCCAAAGGCTGGGATTATAGGTGTGAGTCACCACACCCAGTCTGATCCTGGTCTTTTAAAACTTGAAAACAGGCATCTATATACAAAGAGGTGCAAAATGTTTTTCTCTGTCTATTTTACTTTTGATCATATTAATCATGGAACTAGCAATAATTTAAATTGGTCACAAAGCTCTATAATAAATAATATATATAATCTTATATTTATAACATATTAGGACCCAGTTCATTATGACAAATTACGGCTTACAGATGGCAAGTAACTTACCAAGATCAATTAGCTGATAAACTGGACTTGAGTCCAGATTTATGCAAAATCAAATTGTCAATGAAACTTTGCCTCTCAAACTCCCTATTTTTCTATTTTTCATTTCTCTAATTTTTTTTTACTAATTATTTTACATCTATATATGCCATACTTCACAGTTACAAAAAACCCCCTCCCCCCCAAAATTAGGATATATTTTACAAATTAAACTTGAGAGAGATAACAAGACTATGTACGGGGGTAAAATGTTCAGGTCCTCATTTTTCCTAATTCAGATCCTACTGGCATTTAGTAGGGAAATAAAACAAAGAATGAATGTAGCACACAAAGACCTCCATATTTACTTTAGATATCAAATTATGTCTCCACAATTACTAAACAATTCATTTGTAAACAAAAAGGACTACTTATCCGTTTTTTAAAAATGACTAGTGCTGCATAATCTCTGCATGTTATCAATTCTGGAAAATAAAAAATAATAGATCATTTTGGTTTTCTAATTGTGGAGAAATTGCAGTACTTGCTCTTTTTTTCTAGTCTTGGTTACGCTTTTATATTTTCAGGCATTTGACTTGGATTTAAGTTTTCATCTCATAAATTAAGTTCTATGGAACAATATTTCATTTTATTTTCTTTTTTATTATTATACTACACAATATTACCCAGAGTATTTCAACTGCTTAATCAATTTCTCCTTGGATTCTCTTGGATATTACTTTAAAATTACTACAATTGACTTACAGACTTAGTTGAAACCCTTTCCCCGCACTCCCCAAACCCCAACTTACTTTTCCCTTCTTATTTCATGAAATTCAAAATTGATAATAACCTTGGCAAATATTATGGCGTATACAATGAACAAAATATAATGAAGATAGCAGAAACACTGTTGTCAGTGTACTTCCTAATGCCTGGTACTACAGCAAGATGTTTGGAAACCCCAAAGAGCAGCAGTGATTTTACAAGCAGGTTACAATTTTTATTGACCTCCATCTTCAGTCCAATATCTTTGTTCTAAAGAGTGGAACTAGCCCTTATAAAATAAAATTTCTTCATGTTAGGAATCCCAGCTGCCTTGTTTTCCCCAACTAAGTTATGTGTAAAACATAAAGAGAATTCTTAGATCTGCTGGGACAGAGGGTTGCTAGGGTGACTGTTAAAGAAAGTGAGCCTGAGACTGAGAGATCAATAAGAAAAGGAAGGCACTAGGGGCTAAAGTTAGAAATATTAAATCTTTGGACAAGACCTTTTTTCTCTAAAGCTTAGAGACCTAATTGGTTTTCTTGGTTTTATCTTTCAGCAATGGTTACCTAACATACAGACACCCCTTTTCAGATCATACACTTGTTATCTCTCTTCTTTCTTCACACTTCTTCAAGACAGACATGAGATAAGTAAAAATTCATAACCAAGAAAGAGGTGCTGCTTTTGGCAGTCATATTCCATAGCTCACATTATCTCATTATTGGTCCCCAAATTTCTCTCTGCGTATTTTTCCCCATTACCCCTGCAAGAAGAAGATAAATGGCCCATAACCTTCAAACCGAAACCTCCTCCCACTACAGAGACATCCCTACCTACGTAAATAATAATGAACTGCAACTGAAAACATCATAAAAATGTAGTAAAAGTGTATTTCTCACTCTACATAGTGGTCTCACATAGGAAGAAGGAAGAAGAGGAAAGGAAATAAGGAGAAGGCATGCATGCCTTTTAAAACCTCTGACCTAGAAGTGACACATCCAAAATCCATTGATAACTTATTATTTGGCCATACCCAAATACAAGGGTGGGGAGAGGATTGGAGATTATAATTCCTGATTGGGTAGCAACAAATGTACAGTAAAGAGTCTATAATGAAGATTCTATACCATGAACAGAAAAGCAGAAATGTTGATGGATAGTTGGCTATTTACAACACTATTTAAATGTTAACATCAATATAATATAATAAATGTGCAATGAAATATCTGATGTTATGCTACTGTTTGGCTGATTTATTTCCCTTGGTTGATTAAACCAATGGTTTATTGATTGTGTGCTTATGATGTGGCCAGACACTATCCTAGGTGTTGGAGATACAGTAGTGAATAAAATAGACAAAAATCGCATCCCTTATGAAACCTACATCTTAAAAATGGCAAGTCAGAAACTAAGAAAAATCTATACTAAATTCTATAATGTAATTAAAGAGACTAGTGCCACAAAGCAAAATAAAACTGAGGAAAGGGATAGGAAATGTGAGAAGTGAGATTTCAAGGATGGTCACAGAGGACTATTGAGAAGGTGATATTTGGATAGACCTGAATGTGCTTAGGGAGAGAGCCACTCAAGAGCATTTCAAGTAGATGTAGAAGTTCAGCTGGCATGTACATGGAGCAGAAATTTTTGTGGCCAGATTAAATAAGGAGAGCATTAGGAGATGAATTCATGAAAGTAATGAAGGAAGGGAAGATCACGCAGTCTTGCACCCTATATAAATGCTTTGTATTTCACTCTAGAAGGTTTTGATCTGAAAAGCGGCATGCTCTTCTTTTACATTTTAACACACTCTAGCTACAGAGTTGAAAATAGACTAAAACAAATGCAAGAGTAGAAGCCCATAGAACAGTTAGGAGGCCATTAAATAATTCAGGTAGGCAATACTGGTAACTTAGATCGAGTTGCTAGCTAGAGGATGGTGAGACATCATTACATTCTGGATACATTTTAAAGTAGAGCCAGGACGATTTGCTGAGAGACTGGATGTGGGCATGAGGGAAATGTAAGGGTCAAAATGACTGTAAGATTTTTTGGTCTAAACAACAGGGAGGTTGCTGTTGCCATTAAGAAATGGAGGAAGACTTTCAATCAGGTTTGAGGAGGGATATACAGAGTTCTATTTGAACAAGTTGAGTGGAGATGCTTATTTATCCTCAAAGTGGAAATGTAGGCTAAGAAATTGGATATAGAAGTCTAAAGTTGGCCGGTTGCAGTGGCTCAAACCTGTAATCCCAGCACTTTGGGAGGCCGAGGCAGGTGGATCACGAGGTCAAGAGATCAAGATCATCCTGGCCAACATGGTGAAACCGCATCTCTACTAAAAATACAAAAATTACCTGGGCTTGGTGGTTTGTGCCTGTAGTCCCAGCTACTTGGGAGGCTGAGGCAGGAGAATCACTTCAACCCAAGAGGCAGAGGTTGCAGTGAGCCAAGATCGTGCCACTGCACTCCAGCCTGGTGACAGAGCAAGACTCTGTCTCAAAAAAAAAAAAAAAGAGACAGAAATCTAAAGTTTAGGAGAGAAGAACTACAGATGTAAATTTGGGAATTTACAGCTTATACAAGACATTTAAATCCATGAGACTGGATGGGATCACAAAAAGGGTGACTGTTAAAGGAGGATGTCCCAGGGACAAGCAGTGGAGCATACATACCAATGTTAACAGATTGGGGGAGAAGTTTGTCTTATTTCATTCTTTACATCTGGAAAAGTAGACTAAAGGTCAACTAAAGTTCCCAGCATCACAGTCAATAGGCCTATCCTGGAAGATAACTCAGAACAATCATAGTTAAGAAAAATAAATGGATTGTATGCATTGTTTTAGCAAACCTGTAAGTGCTAGAATGCATACAATTAATTACAGATACATATTTTCTTAGACTTCATTTCACATAAAGAATTCAGAGTTCTGACAAATTATCATTTTCAATGAACTTAAATGTTAATTCATTCTTAAAACAGGAAATAGGGGGTTTCCCAACATTAGCTTCTGATCATGAAATAGGCAAATTTCCACAAGTTCGGGACTAAATCACAACCATTTCCTGGGATGCCATAATCTGGATTAAGAAGGTATTTAAATGAGAGTAGGTTTTCCAAGTAGAGATACCAGCATAAAATAACTATAAATTTCCAGTCTAAAAACTTCAAGTTTAAGAGTTCTATTAACTCTTCAGCCTACCAAATTCTATCTTCTCTTCCTAAATAACAAATTATCTCTAGTTTCCATTCTACCTCTAATTAATGGAATTTTAAGCCAGCCATACCCATATGGAAAATACTGTGGAAATTAAATTAAAAATGAGGATACTGGCCGGGCGCGGTGGCTCACTCTTGTAATCCCAGCACTTTGGGAGGCCGAGGTGGGCGGATCACGAGGTCAGGAGATCGAGACCACGGTGAAACCCCGTCTCTACTAAAAATAACAAAAAATTAGCCGGGCATGGTGGCGGGCGCCTGTAGTCCCAGCTACTCAGAGAGGCTGAGGCAGGAGAATGGTGTGAACCCGGGAGGAGGAGCTTGCAGTGAGCCGAGATTGCGCCACTGCACTCCAGCCTGGGCGACAGAGCAAGACTCCGTCTCAAAAAAAAAAAAAAAAAAAAATGAGGATACTAATAATCACTAAACAAATTTTCAAAAGACACTGGGAAGAGTACACAACAATCTTAGTGGTATTATAGCTAATACTTAAATAATTGTTTCTATGTATTAGGGACTTTTCATAGCACTTGATAGCTATTTAATATAATATCATAATAATCCTACACAGCAGGTATGATTATAATCTTTCTTTTACTGATGAAGAAACTCAGGCACAGAGAGGTGTAGTAACCTGCCTAAAGTCTCACAGCTAATTAAAAAACATCAGGATCTGGACCCAGGCGCTCTTGCCCCCAAATCTCTGCTTTTATCCACCATGCTATGATTACATCATCATCAAATTTTTTCATTATTTTATTTACTGCTCAACATTATGTTGTTCTTTGACCGATTTATTTCTATCTCTTGATTAAACCAAAGGTTTCCTTAGAAGAATTTTGGCATTTTTGTCATTCACTGTCACAACAAATAGGCCCACTCACCATCATTGATTAACTTCACTCACTCGTTCAATTAAAAAATACTAAATATCCAATTTATGTCAGAAATTAAATTAGGTTCTAGGTTTTGTTGGTCAAAAGAGTGAAAGGAGTATTGGGCATGTAAACTTGATTAGAATTTAATTTGGTAAGTGATACAGATCTGCACTGGATCCTATGGGAGCAAGAGGAAGAGGATCAGGAAAAAATTATTCTAATTCCAAACTTACAACAGGGTTAGTAGCCAGTCATTGGATGAAGAGGGAAACAAGATGGACAGGCAGGTGTAATTGTGTGAGCAAAGATATGGAGACACAAATGAGGGAGAAATCTCAAGTAGTTCAACTTTTATTCATATTTCAAAATTATTGAGGACCCAATAGGTGCCACAGACTTCCCTAAATGCCAAGAATTCAAAGAATAAGACATAGCCACCATCATCAAGAAAGGGTAAGTCTGAAAAAAGCAAATTTTTTTTTGCATAAATTGCTTAAGACCTTTATGATCATTGCTGTTTAATTCTAGTTTCTCATGAGTAGCAAAAATCAGTATATCCTAATACTTGGGGACTGTAGTCTTTGTTTAGAGGATATTTCCATTTCCACATAATGGTCTTCCCTCACAAGAAGAAGGAACTTAACTTGCAGGGCCCTATGTCCCTGGCTATGAAGCTCTGATTTTATCCTAATGGCAAGGGAGTCTTTGAAGGCCTTAAATCTGAGACTGACATGAGGTGGAAATGTCCCATGCTTCATGCGTTTTAATGTGCTGCTTCTCCAGCTATAATGTCTCTTTTAAAAAGAGTTTAAATCCTGAAAAATGGATAACAGAATCATAAAACAGTAAACCTCATATAGCAATTTACTATAAAGCAGAAGCTTCGATATAAAATGATGAAAGATAAAGTAGGCATATAAGTTACCCTTAACATCTGTGCCGAATAAATTTAAAATACTCGAATTTCAGATGCAGAGAATAACAATTGTGTTTGCTAGCCAGAGTCTGCTTTGGTTCATTTGAGGAAAGCATGTCAGTCATTCTTAATGGTCTCTGCAAAACCCTAACCATGTCTTTGCCAAGACTCTCGTATAATAGTTACATGATAAGCCCCACTGTGCTTCACAGTAAATCAGGGAGTTCCACAGCTAAGTTACACGATAAGCCTTGCTATATTGAACAGTAAATCATGGAATTCCTCAATAAAGTTACACACTAAAACTCCCTAGCTTATTTATTTATTTTTTCTTTATAGTATTATCTCCCAGTGGTGGATAAAGGTCAGCAACGTGCCTTCTGCTGAGCTACTTTCCTTTATCCCTTCTGCATACACATTTCCAGAGAATGCTTCAAGTCCCTCCCATCAGAGCTAGAAAATGGTGAATATAAAACTTGACAGAAACCCCAAAAGATCTCGGAACTGGAATCTATATCAATAGATGGATGAGGATAGGAATGTAGAATGCAGAAGGGGTATGTGATGTGAGAACTCCATGACAGAGAAGGAGCAAATCTATGAAACCTTCATATACCATTTGTTCATGAAGAATCAATGGAACATAGGTACTAGTGACATCAATAAAATTTATCTAATGGTAATTTAATGATTATAAACTATTACATTACCAAGATGCAGTTGTGTTTCCCTAAAGGCATTATGAATATTATCTAATGCACACCTGCCGATACCCAGTACTTTATCCAGCTATGACAGGGTACTAATGGAGCCTGGGAGTAAAGAGTAATCATAGTCTGTCCTCTCCCCGCTGCTCCTCTCCAGGAAACAGAGTCGTGCGTAGAAATAACAAACTATGCTAACAGGAAACAAGAGGTGGTCTTCATGATTCACTAGTCAGGAATCTATAGACTAGGAAGACCTTTTATCACAAAAGTCTGTGTACCCCTCAAGACAGATTTCCTTCTGTTCAAGTTTAGTTATACATAACTGACATGCACAAATATGGCAGCCTAAAATAAATACAGCATACTGAGATATGAAATGGCTAACTAGTGTATGCTCAAACCTAAGTCTCAAATACAAGCACCGATTTTAAAAATTAAACATGACATCTAGCTTATCAGAAAAGATTTGCAAGCAGAGTAGTACATTGGCTGCTCATATTACTAAAACATTATTACTGTAGAAAGTAGCCTACAGTACACTTATAAGGACACTATTATCATAAATAATTAAACTCAAACAATGGTGAAAATAAATAACCAGAGTACATTTTGTACTTTAATAATCTTCTTTTGACTGGTTGTTTGAGGATCATTGGGTGTGTGTGTGTGTGTGTGGAGGCGGGGTGGTTAATTCTTATTTACTTAAGCGCTAATTCCCTTAAATTGGTAACCAACAATTTTTTCTCCCAGTTGTCAATTAAATTTAATAAGGACATATTGTATGGGCATTGATCTTATGCAAAATACTATACTATTAGTATAACAGTACAAGAAAAAGTTTAGTAAGAATTGCAAGTTTCAAAATTTCAATTTTAAGCACATTTTACCTAGTACAAATGTATTTATGTTTTTTTCTATTATTTATCAACATACCTCAAAAATTCAGTCAATTTAAGTGTGGGTCTTAAGGCTTATTTCCAAGCTTCAAAAACCTTATACTGTGTTTTTCTTCCAAAAAAAAAAAAAAAGCTTTATTCCAATGATCCATAAACAGAAAGCATTGTGATTAGGAGACATGCATTAGCATAAAAATTCAGCATTAATTATATGTTTCTCTGATTTTCTAGAGGGATGGATGCATGGATGGATGGTTAGATAAGTAGATGGATACATAAATACTTATAATTTTTAAAAAAAACACAAAAATACGTAAAAGGAAATATGTGCCATTTGTTGGACATTTAATGAGTCAAGATCTGAGCTACTTGTATTTAATACACATATTTTTTTTAATCCTCATGACCACACTTTGGTTGCATTTTCACACATGGTCAAACTGAGGTTCAGGAAATTAATTTTCCTAAGCTCATGTAGTTAATAAGAATCAGAGCAAGGATTTAAACTTAGATTTACCTGGTTACCAAGCCTGTGTCTTTCCTCTACACTGTACTTTCTTACACTTTCAAATATGAGAGTAGATCAAACTGCACAGAGATTGTCCAGGGCCTCCCATTGCCTGTCTGGTGAAGAGATGAGTAGGAAGAAAGGTTAATTCACTTTCCTTTATATAGTGGGCTGGCTTCTTCAAACTACATCCAAAAAAGGGTAGAGTCAGGGGAGTGGTTACTTGGTGCTGCTATGTAATAGTCACTCCAAATAGAAAGCTTGTAGTGGTTAAGAAAAAACAAGCAAACAAAAACAAAACACAAAAAAGCAATACATCATATAAACTTTTTCTAATTTTCTAATTTAGAAAAATACTTTCCAATTAATATCTTTTCAGAGAGTGATATTTAGAGTTTTCAGATTATCCATATTCAGATTCAGATTTTCTTAACCATGTGACTGGGATGAGAATAGGAGAGAAAAGGTGAAATATGTGGAAATTGTTTCTTCAGAAATTTAAATCTTTATGTGTTGAGTTGTTTACTCATCCACATTCAAAGCAGATTTTTCTTTTCATGCACCACTAGTTCAAAAATAGCCTTCATCAGGACACTCCTGGGATTGGCCTAGAATGCATTTTTTTTTTTTTTATGTCAAGGCTCTTAGCCATCTCTGGAACTTGGAAAGGAAGGCTAGTAGATGTCTTTTTATCTTAAATCTAATTGTTCTTCTCATTGAAACCTCATAAGCTTAGTGAAAGTCTCACAGCCTCTGATGATTGCTGACTACCAGGGAGTCATTACACTACTCGCAAGTCTTCGCAATGCAATGACAATCCTGTCTAGCAGGAGGGGTAACATGAGGTGAAGGGAGGATATGACCCTGTCCTCCAAAATTAGGAATTAGGTCCGGGGGTAGCATTGAGTGGTTTGTGCTTCAGAATGAGCAATGTCTTAAAGGGTAGATTGTTTCATTGAGTAGAATGAAGAATTTTCTCTGGCCAGTGCCAAATGGAATGCTCCCTGTATTGAAGAAAGTGAACTTGATGCTATCTAGGGAAGGAAGAGTATTCATGCAAGATCCTGAGCTGTGGTCACAGGAGGCAAAAAGGGAAGCCAGTGAGTGTCCCTGTCAGGTGAAGGGAGTTACTATTTGACAACATCAATGCAGGCAAGCACCTTTTGGGCAGTGCTTAATGTGACAATGCTGAATGCCTAGGGACAATCAGGTTTCCTGGTAAGTATGCATTCTCCAGAATGCTTTTAGAAGCATATTAGCCAGAATTTTTTTTAAATTAAATTTAATTTTTTTTTTTTTTTTGAGACAGAGTTTCACTCTTGTCACCCAGGCTGGAGTACAGTGGCGTGATCTCAGCTCACTGCAACCTCCATCCCCCAGGTTCAAGAGATTCTCCTGCCTCAACCTCCCAAGTAGCTGGGAATACAGGCACCTGCCACCACGCCCAGCTAATTTTTTGTATTTTTAGTAGAGATGGGGTTTCAGCATGTTGGTCAGGCTGGTCTTGAACTCCAGACCTCAGGTGATCTGCCCGCCTCGGCCTCCCAAAGTGCTGGGATAGCAGGCGTGAGCCACCACGCCCAGCCCAGAAAGTTTTAATGTTAAAATATCCCTCCAAGCCAAACTAAGTCTTTGTACATATTACCATACTATTTTACCAGAAATATTAACTATTTTATGCCTCTTTCCTGCCTGAAGAATATCTAATATCATCTGTTTACTTAATGAGATAAAGTGCACATACTTCAGTCTGGCAGTCAAAGCATTGTACTTTCTGGACTTGATCAACATGTCTTGTTTTATACCCTACATTGTGCTGCTCAAAGTCTTTCACTATGATTATTTTAATCTATTCACTGTCACTTAAAAATACCCAATTTGCTCATCTCCATGCCGTTTGCTTATGCTATTTTTCTCTTCTAATCTGTTTTTCTTCCTCCCCTTTGCTTCATTCAAGGCTGCAAAGACTCCATAAAGCCTTGTTTGAACTCACTACCCCTGCAGTGACTTCTCCCACTCCTGAGCTCCTATAGTATTTAATGTCTGGGAACCTCATTTGGTTGACAGTTGCTGCCTTCTATTGTTTATCTTTATGTAAATGGTTATTTCTCTTTCTAAGATTTGTGTAAGCACTTTTCTAATCATGACCATACCTGATTCTTTTTTTTTTTTAATTAATTACACTCTCCTCCTCCAGCACCTTAGCAGTCAGTAGATAAATCTTTAAGGTTTGAAAATTTAGACTGAAAAATAAATGCTAAGAAAGGATGTTAATGTAAACATATTTAATAATTACTAAGTTCATTTTTCACATTTTATCATGTAATTTTTCAAAACAGCTCTGGAAGGTAAATGATCTCAGTTTTACAAGGGAGGAAAGTAAAGCTCAGAGAGATTTTCAAACATGCTAAAGTCAGACCATCCAGTTCATTATTTCATGAGAAATATCTCTTATCTACTTCTAGAGCCCCAAAATACATTTCCTTGCACATAAATAATTTATTTGCAATCAGTTTGCAATGCTCTATTTTTTAAAAAACGAATGGATATATGTTGGAGTGATGTTTGCCTCTAAATTCCAAGTGTTGTATTTATGACATCAAAAATTTTAGGGATTTGGTAAGTTCTGACATATTTGTCATGTAGAAGTAACTTAAAACTGGTTTGCGTCTCATAAAACTTTTAAAAAGTGTTAACTCTGAACAGCTGGGAAATACTAGGATAATTTTCTGTCCTAAAAAGGGATATAAAACAAATATATGTAGAATAGAGGTTTAGGTCACTGTTTTCCAAAATTCAATCCAAAGAACTTCCACAGGATATCATTAGATGTTCTATTTCTTCTCTTTCTGTCCTTCCTTCTTTCTTTGTTGTGTGTGTGGTTGGGGTGATCTCTAACCAAAAGTGTTTGGGAAATACTGACTTAAACAAAGATTCTTTACTATGACTTTAAATATGCGAAGACACATCATGACTCTCTGGGGTGAAAACAATATGGAACATTTCCCAACAGAATTTAACCACAGGACTCTTTCTCACAACACTTCATAATACTGGAAGTCCACGAAACAAGCTTTGAGAAACATTCTTGAGGTTATAACTATATATGAAATATTTCTTATCGGTTCCTAAAGGAGGTATGGATGTACGTGGTAATTCCTAAAATTAAGAATGCTGTCGAGAATGTATCCTCTTATGTCCTTTAATATGCTGGACGGGTTGGATAATGTGACCATGGGTCTAAAGTGAAATCATGTTTCTACTCGTAGCTTAGAGCTTATAATTGTGTGCTTCATCATCAAGTTTCGTCCATTGATTTGGGAATCCAACTGTGAGTGAGACAGCTCAGATGTATGTTTACCGTGTGCAGTGAATATTTATTGTGCTTTTCTAATCATAGCCCCTTCTCCATTCTTCTGGTAACAGCACTCACTTTCTGTGGGCGACTGCCTCTCCTCATGCCTGTGTGGTTCCAGTGGGCCTGCCAAACATGCGTCCAAGGGGCTGGGCAAGTGACACAGGTCTGGTAAATTACAGCTGACATTCCCCTTGCCAGCGATGGGTCTAGCAGAGGGGAGGGCATGTGGTCCAAGCCTGGCCAATCAGAGTCCTTCCCAAAGCTCTTAGGATTTGTATTTGGAGGAGAAGAGGTCCTCCAGCTTCTATATCCTGGAAGGATAAATCTCTGGAGCTACCAGTGATCAGTCATAGTCTCCACATATCAACAAATAAAGCAAGGCAACTTGCTTACTATGAGAGTGAATAAAGCTGTTTTGAGACAAATAGAAATGAGAGAGAAGGGTAGACAGTAAGAAAAGCAGATTTGTGTGATGGGGCTAGATTTTCTGAATCCCTGCTTTTGGTCGTGTCTGAAGAATGTGTCACCTTGGACTTCCCAGTCACATGAGCCAACAAATTATTTTTTTTCCGCTTAACTAGTTTGAGTTTCTGGAGCTAATAATAGTTATTCCAGCATCAGGGTGGCTTTAGCTAGTGTGCTGGGGAAAGCATATTCTCTTACTGATTTGGTACATGTCTGGGTGCTGAGGGTCAATGTGAGCGAAAAGAGACTGTAAGTTGTTTAATTTATCAAGTACTACTGTTGAGACAAGACCTTGAGAAAATACATAATCCAATGCCCTGATGGTGCAGATGAAGAAACTGAGGTATATAAAGCTGAAGTGACTTGTCTAAATATATGACATCGCTTTAGTAGTAACACAACCAGGACCAAACTCAAGTATATCTTCTTTTCCATTAAAACATATTTGCCATTTTTCCCCACTTAGTAGGATATAATTTTCTGTATTGGGAGACAGCTTATGTCAGTGGAAAGGACACGGAAATCAGAGTGGGAGATCTGCATTTAAATCCCAGGTCTGCCATGTCCTTAAGCAAGTTACTTACCTCACCGAACCTGAGCTCTGAGCTCCCCTGCACAGAAAATGAGGCTAGTAGTCTATATTCTGCATAAACAAATAGATGATTTCTGTTAAAGCATTTTGCAAATTCTTCCACATTATTCAAGAGATGTTCTAAAAAGATTATTCTCTATCATCATAAATTTGCTTTATTTTCCTATTTTGTAAAATGAGGGTTTTATAACTCATTTCAGGGACAGTTACCCCTTCATCCATTTAGGGTAATGACCCTATGTTTTGCAGTAGCTGTTTCATCTTATTCTCAAACTGGTAAATGCTAGCTTCCCTAATATCCATAAAACATGTTTAATTCTAGATGCAGATTTCAGGATGGCAGTATAGACATATGCTACAACTAATAAGGCCTATCCAATTTTTCTGATTCATATTCCTTATGGCAGGGTCATTTGACAGATTTCTCTTTCCTCAGCAACTCCAGCACACTGATTGACACTTGATTTTTTAAAATTTAAAAAATCATTTTTATTGAATATTTTTCTACTATAAAATCAACATGATAATTCTCCCTATAAGATTATCAGAGAGAGGATGGATGCTAGTTGCCAATCTAAATGCCCTCAAAAAACTTGTGTCCACATATCTCAAATGATATAACTATATAAAAACTTTAAGATATCTTTATGTAGAGAGGAAGTAAATTTTATTATCCTTTCCAAAATTGGTTCCCTTTTTTATTCTTCCCCACCCCACTAACATCAGAATTGACCTTGTAACTTGCTTTGACCATTGAAATGTGAGCAAAAATGACATGCTACTTCTAAGAAAAGCTTTAAGAATTATTGAGTGCTTCTGTCCTCTTTCTTTTTCCCTCTCCCATGATACTAACAGTATCCCAGATTGGGGATGATACTCTAGTCCGAGTCCCAGAATGAAGAACCAAAGAAAACACTCAATACATGTGTGACATAAGTCAGAAATGCACTTTCATCTATGCAAACCCCTACACTTCTAGGTCTTTTGTTATTGCAGCATAACTTGGCCTAAACTGGTTGACTCTGTAATGATATGTTGTGTATAATGACCTACCATGCATTAGTAATGGTATTTCCATTTTAGTACAGATAGAGACAACTGAGGTATAAGAAAGAAACCCATCTAAGAGAAAAGTAGAGAAACATGAATTAAGGAAACTACATGTTATCAGTAATTTACTGTGGCTTTTTTTTCATTACACAATTGATTTTTAAAAAGGTAAATTCAAAGATTTTTAATGATGTTCCTATATATTTAACAATGTCTGGTCATGGAATCTAAACTCTGCTAATTGATAACCCTGATACCAATCCATAGACGTTCTTTAAAGTGATAGCAAATCATAATCACACAGTAGCACTATTGACTTTTATTGTATTTTACTAGAAAGAATTAACCAAAATTGCCCTTTGAATCCCCCCACCATAAATTTCTTCACTGTATCATTTTTTTCTCTCTTTATTTAAGTACATTTATACAATATCACTTGGTTGTCAAAAATTTCCTCCAAAGTTTTACTCAACAAAGAGCATGCACATTGTAATTGACAGTAGATTTTAAATACAATTTGAATATTTATCAATTTCACATATAAACCCAGGTAATGCATATTTGATCACATTATCATCTGCTGTTCATTTCTTATTAAAAGATAAATAATAAACATGCTTACCCTCCTCTTAGAAGAAAATTGATTTAAAATAAAAAGTTTGCTTCAAATGCTATTTAAATTGTGTATCTCCAAGAAAATCTTCAAATCAAAATAATGAGGAATATGTGAAATGATTTCCAATATAACCTGTCTTACTTCTTAATCTCTCTGTCCAGTGGCATAATATCAGCTCACCAACAACTATGCTTATGGTATGGTTAGGCTTTGTGTCCCCACCCAAATGTCATCTTGAATTGTAATTCCTATAATCCCCATAATCCCCACATGTCAAGGGAGAGACCAGGTGGAGGTAATTGAATCAAGGGGGTGGTTTCTCCCATGTAGCTTTCATGATTGTGAGTGAGATATCACGAGATCTGATTTTTTTTAGTGGTTCTTCCCACTTCACTCTGCACTTCTCCTTCCTGCTGCCTTGTGGAGAAGGTGCCTTCTTCCCTTCACCTTCTGCCATGATTGTAAGTTTCCTGAGGCCTCCCTACCCATGCTGAACTGTCAGTCAATTAAACCTCTTTCCTTTATAAATTACCCAATCTCAGGCAGTTCTTTATAGCAGTATGAGAATGGAATAATACAGCCTGATTTGTACAATTTAGGTACATTCCATTCTAATTTGCTTATATATTTGATCAAGGTAAAAATCACAGAATAATAAAAGAGAATAAAAAGCACCAACTTTCTGAGCTTCTTTGTTGTATTTACATCTTAAGAAATTTTGTCTTTAGTTGCGAATTAAAAATGAGTTGTCAAGTTCCCTTAATAATTAATGTTGAAATGAACAACTGTTGCAAGTACAACACATTCCATTTAATGTTAAACAGCATTATATTTACTGTAATTCTACCTTTCATCCCAATGTCAACCTTTAAATCTTTAATGCTTTAATCACACTTCTTTTGCTGATATCCCTTGTGAGTTCCTCAAACCAATGCCCACTTTTTTGTGATAAGGTGGGCATTTGATGCCGCAAGGGTTAGTCAGCAGCAATTGTTAATTATTAAGGAAAACAAAATGCAGCTGCTGGAAAATTGTGTTTGTTCCCAGCAGGGCATGTTACCTTTAATCTCTACTGACATTGAGGCAAGTGAAGTCATAAAAGGGAGATAATGCATTTCAAGAACATGGCCCCATAGAAAATTAAAGAATTTCCTATAAAATTAATGAGCCTAATTACCAGATAATGTCTGTATTTGCCTTTCAGTAAGTTACCCGCCTTTCTGATAGAGAGCTGGAAAGAGAGGAAGCAGTGGGTGGGGCCCCAAGGAGCAGCCTTGCTGCTGATTGGGTGGAGCCAGGAGAAACAGAAAGAAAATCTAACCACGTACCTTAGAGCTCCTGGAAACGGAGGAGAAGAAGAAAGGCTAACATTTTTGTTAAGAACATGCTATGTACATGTTCTCACTTTTAAATGAAAGCTAAACATTGAGCACCCACTGACACAAACATGGGAACAATAGACACTGCAGACTACTGAAGCAGGTGGAGGGGGGGTCAAAAAACTACCTGTTGGGTACTATGCTCAGTATCTGAGTGCATTATATCCAGTAACAAACCTGCACATGTACCCCTGTATCTAAATAAATGTTGAAAAAAGATCTTAATAGACAGGTGGAGTACTTTTTAAAAAATACAAAACAGAGATCATATTAAAATATTTTATGTCTTTTGTCTCTTAATTACATAGTTTGGTCATTTTTTCTTAATTGGCTAGAATCTGAAATGAGCCTTCGCAACTTTGGTTCTCTAGAAAATTAAATCTGTAGCTGGACATGGTGGCACACACACCTATACTTTTAGCTACTCAAGAGTTTGAGGTGGGGGTGTGGCTTGAGCCTAGGAGGACAAGGCTGCAGTGAGCTATGATCATGCCACTGCCCTCCAGCCTGGGCAAGACAGCAAGACTCTGTCTCTAAAAATTAAATTAAATTAAAATAAAAAGCATGCGTTGTGTGTTGTGTGCAAGGCAATAAATGAGCGCTCAGGTTATTATTTTAACTATCTGAGCCTTGATTCCCTCACTTTAAACTGGGGCTATTTAAAGGATTAACTTGACATATTTTATTTTAAGCTCTTCATACAATGCTTGAAATAAAAAAAAATCACTCATTAAATATTACCAAATAGTCATTTAATTGCTACTGTTCTCCTGAGAATTATATACCATTATCTCCATTATCGTTATCTCCCAGTTCGAACAGCTAGTATGTAGGGGGCACAAAAATGAACCTGGATCTCTCTGATTACAAAAATTGAACTGAGATTGTGGCTTAGGTGTATCTTAGATGTGTTTCTCCCTGCTCCAAAACAGGCTGATAATAGTGATTGAAGATTTATCCCCTTTCTTCAATAGATAAATTTTGTTTCTAACTTAGTATTTATGTAAATTCAAGTGGAAAAAATGACTGTATGGAAATTTTAAGAAGGAAGAGCCTCAATGAAGAGCCCCTCAAAGAAACCTAAATTTTCACATTTTTAAATGCCTACTTTGCATTGCTTGAATGCTGCAGTATCATTCAGGAGTCAAAAGTCACAATTATCATCCTAACAATGAATCTAGAGTAGTAAGAATAGATACAGGCAATTACACAAAGCCTAAACATGTTTTAAAAGGTTTTAGGGGGTTTAACTAAGCTTCATATAGCTTCTGGGGCAAAGGGAATTTTATTTGGCCAGATGTTTTGGGACCCCAGAATTTATAGGGATCCCCAGAATAGTCCCAAGGTAAAAAATAAAAAGAGTCCTAACTATCATTGGCCCATGAACCACTTTGAAAATCTTTTGAATCCTATGGATATTCTGCTGAGAAAAAGAAATGCACATATGTACTTAGGTTGAGAATCCCATATAGATTTTGCTTTTGACATAGTGATTTTTAAGAGTTTAAAGTCTAAGTTAAACTCCTTGAAATCTAAATCCAAAACAGGTGTAAGCCAGAACAAGTCTTTTTGTACTATACTCAGCCCATGAGGCTTCCCTGAGGATTAAGTTTGGTCCTGATGTGCTCAGCTTGCTGCTGAGTGATCACTGGGTGGTCAGGGATGCCCAGGGCACAGTGTGCACTCAGAATTGGTGAATCAGTACTGACTGTTCTGGAACATCTGGCCCAGCCTAATGGTGAGGACCCCTCAGAAGCTGTATCTTTTCAACCCTCCAGATATGCTGGTCAAATGAATTACTATTACTACTACTAATATGTGTTACATATAATGTATTTCATAAAGAATATTTTATATAATTAAGTATATATGAAGACACTTTTAAAAATTATAAGGCATTATATGCAAGTTATAGTTCAGGAAAAAGATGAAAAAAGAGAGAGAGAAATGAACACTTTCCATTATTTCATGTAGTTCTTATAACAGCCCTCAATAATGCTATTTTACACTTAAGGCAATACATATAAATGTTTAAGAAAAATTTTCTCACTAATATCCTAAAGTTGTTTACTACACTTCTCTATGATGCCAAGATGAAATAAATCACTAAGATATGAAACTTGGGCAGAATATTCTTTGATGAAGATACTCTTTACTGACTTTAGATTGATGTTGTTCCAATCAAGGAAAAACTGCATTCAGCAGCTGCACTTCCTCAGTTGTAGGAGAATACTCGTAATACTCAGAACCTATGCAATATGACAGGCTAAATCTTAGTTGTTAAAACCATGATCCGATTCAGACACAATTGGGTTCAAATCCTCTTCCCACCATTTACTGAGTGTGTGACCTAAGGCAATTTACTTAATGTCTCAGAGCCCCATTTGCTTCATCAATTGAAGGAATTTGTCAGAGGCTGTTGTGTAGATGAAGTGACAGATGCAAGTTAAGTGCTCAGCATAGGTCTGGCACATTGTAAGCCATCTCAGAATGTTATCATTTGTCTGTCATTTGTCCTGTATTTATTACATAACCCCTATGAGCCCGTTTACCATTTACAGGAAGTTGAAATTCCAGGAGAGTTAAAATACCCCTTTATACGGGTGTTTTATGCTTATGGAGTTTTATCCCTTTCTTTTAGGTGTTATCCCCTTTGCTCCACTTCCACTTATACCATGCCTTTCTCTTTGCTCTCTCTAATCAGGCTTTCTGCTCAGCACTGGGGGAAATAGTGATGAAGGAGGCAAAGTGCCTGCCCCGATGACTGCAAAGTTTAGTGTGTCAGAGCAGAAGATATCAGTGACTAACTGACACAAAAGTGCTATGGGGGCCCAGAGACGGAACAAAGAAAGATAATTACCTTAGCTGGGGTGGGTGAGGGACAGTTTGACATAGGAAACAAAGCACAGTGTGTACCTGTGGTTGCAGGTGAGGCTAGTGAGACACCTCGAGGGCAAAGGATGGAGGCATAATAAACCTTGAGACTCTAGACTTCCCCCTGAAAGAAATGAGGCCTTAAGGATGTGGGGAGGAAGAGGATGTGAGGGAAAGGGAAGAGTAGAAGACAGCTCTCAAGAGGGAGGCTAGAGTCACAGAGGAGAGGGGTGCCAGGCTTGATCTAGAGGTACACATGGAGGAGCAGATTTAGGGAAAGAAAACAACTTCAGTTTGGAGCACACTGATTTAGAGGTTTGTAAGGATGTTGAATGCTTCTTTTTTTCCACCTAAAAATGAAATTTGAGATGTGGACCTGTTTATTAGCTTCCCAGGGCTGCCATAATAAAGGACCTCAAACCAGGTGGCTTAAAACAAGTTTATTTTCTCACAATTTTAGAGGCTAGAAGCCCAATATCAATGTGTTGGCAGGGCCATATTCCCTTTGGCTCTAGAGAAGAATCCTGCATTACCTTTTCTTAATTTTTTGTGGTTGTCATAAATCCTAGGTGTTCCTGGGCTGGTAGATGGGTCACTCCATTCTCTGCCTCTAACTTCACCTGACTTTCTCCTCCCCTATATCTTTATGTCGGAATTTACCCTGCCAAGACTCTATTTTCAAATGAGATTACATTCACAGCTTCCAGTGAATATGAATTTTGGGTGAACACTATTCCAACCAGCACAACCCCTAACAAGAGTCAAAGAGGGGTGGCATCCCATTTATGAGGGTGTTATCAGTAGTTGATGGGCTTTAGGGAAGCCTGCCATTGATCCAAGGAAACCATGCACACCACCTGGGCAAGACCATCACTTGGTGAAGGCCACCAGAAGCACAGAGAACAGAATGAGCAAGAGTCTGCCCAGTAGCTTAAACAAAAAAATCTCATCCTCCTGTGTCCACCCTTCCTGCCCAGACCTGGTAGTGCTTAGGAAAAAAGGTGTCCCAGGGATCTACATAAACCCCTGGAAGTGAGTGGGCTGGCCAAAGCCACTCTCTCCACTTAAAATCAATGAAGAAGAGAGTTTGAATTAAATATGGAATTAAGGTTGTAAACTAGACTGGACTACATTTTAATAATTGACAGTGGCTGAAAAGCTCTGGAATCTTCCCGGATGTCATGAGATTCAACATAGTAAGGTTGAATATTACTAAGGCAGTTATTGGAAAACAAAATTCAAATCTATACCTTAATATATGGATAGAGGGCCCTTTGATCATCTGATGACAGGCATTTGTGAGATGTCTAATTAGGCTGAGACGTCACAATGAAGGTGTAGCCAAAGGTGTTAACAGAACTCGTGAGAATAGAGGAAGATACCGCAATAAGGTGATCTAATCCAGCATGTCTGTTAGGCAGGACAACACCTAAATGTAGTCACAGAGAGAATTTCACACCAAATGAAAATAAGAAAAGTTCTCATGTTCTGGAAGCCAAAGCAAGCCCCAGAGGACTTGTACTACACTGACCTCCTTCTCTAGCTCTGCCTTTTCCTTGTCTTTTTACCATCTGCAAAGGAATTTAAGTTTTACACAATAATATTCCTTTTTTCCTCAAAGCATTTTCTTTCTCCAATCAGGTCATGATAGTTTCTGGCACAGATCGTTCATCCTTTTAAAAATACCCAGTGCCACTTTTCAAATAGCTAACTGCACCCCGCTGCCAGTCAACCACATTCCCTGAAGATGCCCACTATATGCAGAGCAGGATATTAAAAGCCAAACAAGCAAACTGAAAAATGAAAAAGGAATATTAGAGTTGATCAATATGAGGAAACTTTATTAGTCACAATTTCAATCCCCTTTCATCTGAATAGGTATTCCAAACATATTGTGTGAACTGGGGTTCACCATAAGGTACATTTTTTAAAGTCTGCTTTTCTAGTATTATCATACCAGCTGGAGTTACTTATTTCATTCCAGCTCAGTAGGAATCTACAGGCTGCATAAAAATACATTAAGGAATATTTATAAGATGGCAAACAGGACCAAATGTATGGGAAAGAATAATATTGTGCATTGCTCATTACAAACATGATATTTTGTATATGTAACGGATGTGTTGTTAAAGCACAGTGGGTTGTTTGAAGTTTACAAGTTTGTTATGGATTGATTTATTCATGAAATGCTTTGTTTCTATGACAACTTTATTGGTTTGCCTGTGGTCTAAATACATATAGGCATGGCAGGAATTCCACGGTACAAAACAAATTACACAGTCACCCCTGAATCACTTGCTGCCTTTAGGGAGTGTAGCAAAAGGATTTCCAACCAGGGCAGACATCACCATTCCCAGAGCCAGCATTAGAGAGATCACATAATAAAGGAGAAAAAGGCTTTTTAAAAAGAACAACTTAAAAGTCTCTAACAGCCTCCAAGTCTGCTATAGAAGGAAAGATCGAAATGAGCAACGAAATGCCCAACGTAAGATAAGAGAAATACAATCTACCCACAATGCATGAGGGTTTTATTTAAGAAAAACACTGATTAAAGGCCCGTATTTCCTGCTATAAATAATACCCCTTGAAGAATACCATTAATATTCACAACAGTTGTGTAACTACAAAAGAAACTGAGAATTGTTGTTTAGAGAAAATAATAATGGATTTTGGAAGATAAAAGGAAAAGGTGGAAAAGAGAAAAAGACAGAAAAAAAGATATTTACTGTGGACCGAAGATCGTTATTCAGTGAAACTTAGGGAAATCATGCCTAAGGGGACTTAGACCTTGTGAAAGCTAGAAAAAAAGAAAGTAGAATCCAAATTATATTCCTCATATTACCCCTGAAACGCATCCCCATGTATGCATGGGAGGAAAAATCAAAATGAGAAGGATTATTTAGAATAAAATTATTGCTCTTCATAAATTTAAAGAATCTCATGCTATATCATGAAAGTAGCCTTAAACATGGGGGCACAGTGATGATTTCAGTGGAAAATACATACGAAGCAAGATATATTTTCCCCAAATCTCTGTTACATATTTTTGTAAAAGCTCCTTCAATTTTTCTGCTCTTCTTTTTGTTTTCATGAACTTTTGTTGTGTGTTGATAAATGTCAAAGGTCGATTATGTGGTATATGACGACATACAAAACTTAGAATTTCAGTTCCTCTTTCAATTCCCACTAAAAGGGCTGGATTAGACAGTCATGCGTCCACCATGGTACCCAGCCATCACACCATGGCAGATTAAGTCAGAGGTGAACATCTGACCTAGGAAAATCAATCCGTTCCCTTGCCAACAACTAATTCGTTTTTTTCAGTAAATTGCATATTTAGAAAATAGTAGGGGAGAGGAGTACAAAATGAAAGGTCACATCAAGTGAGGTTTGGAGCAGCCATTGTCAGCCATGACGCACCAATGTCATTCTCTAGAGAAAGGTAGAAACAATGAAGCAGAGGCACTCGAAGAAGATTGATCGCATCGGCCACTAAAGAGATGAGGTGAAATGGAGCAGGTAGATGCCTCAGTCCCTGCAGGCTCTAGTTCCCAAGAGACGTGGTTATAACTTATTTCTCTGAGGATATCATACCTTAACAACAAATTGTTCATTTGAGCTAACTTGAGGAAATTTCCACTGCAACTAAAGAGCCTTTATTAAACTGTATAATCAGAGCTTGTCATTTCTAACCATGGTTAATTCAAGTGATGGTCTTGCCCAGGTGGTGTGCATGATCAATTGAATTTGCTACTTAAGGAAAGCTATATCAACTATTGATATGGCGTAGGTACAGAGTTCCGGTAACTAACTGAAAAAAAAAAAAAAACTGAAGCATACCCTAGACATTATCAGTCCATTGCTTGGATAAAATTAGCCTAATTTCTTGGTGGTCCAGTTGGTCTAAGCACCAATCAGCAGTAAAATTTCAGGCCAATATTGGTGCAAGCATCTCTGCAGCAACAAAGCAATGTTGTATATATCTTATATACTACACAAGACATAATTGTCTTTATTTGCTGCATTTGATAGTGTCCAGTTCGAAAAATTTGGAATATGGAGCACCCTAGAAACCATCTCTTCCTTAAAAAAATTAAAATTAAAACAAGTGCACTGGTGTATAGTTTCCAAAAACTGCCCTTGTGTTAGTGAATCAAGACTATATTCACATACAATAGTTGAATGTTTCATATTTTGACTTTACGCTTCAGGGTGTTTACTGTGATACTGTGAAGAACTTGCATAGCACCGTCCTACGAGGCTGCCACTGCCATGCAGTATTAGGAAATTGCCCCTTATATACTGTCATGTTTCTCTTGAATTCAAGCCTCTCCCAAATTTGAAATCAGTAAACATGTTAATAACTATATCCCACCAAAGTCAGTTTCACAATTTGACTCAGAAACACAGAAAAAGAATGAGTAGACTTTCAAGTGCACTGAAAACTAAGTTTTTCTTGGGAAAATTTAGGTGCCATGGTTACTCAGTTATTCATACATCCTTTTAATAAAGGTTGTTTGAGGTCCTTTGATGTACAATACTGGGTCCCTCCTTGGAGATTACCCACCATCGGATAAGCCAGGCAATTCACAAGTAAATAAAGCAATAGGATACTGACAGATGATGACAAATGCTGTGTAGGAAACCAGTGTGGGGCTTAGAAAGGTACAAATAGAGAGGAGGAGGAGATAAATGACTTTAGATAGAATAATTAGGAAGTGATTTTTAAGCTTAGCCCCAAAGAGCAAGAAGAATTTAGCCATGGGGTAAGAAGTGGAAAGGGGCAGAAACTTTCTAAAATAGAGGAGAACAGTAAAAGGATGTCTTGATGCAGGAAGGAGCTTGGTATGTTTAAAAACTAATAATGATAATAAAATTCACAGCTAACACTGTTCTAAGTGCTTTACTTCTGTTTGGTAATTTAACCGAGAGGACCAGTGTGGCTCCACATGGAAAGTTCTTAGTATTTATTGAATGAATAGATTTTTAAAATAACTGTCTACATCCTTTAAAATGTTAATTACTTATCCATCTGATGCAAAAAGTAAGATGGGAAAGGGCACTGACATGTGAATATTGAAAAAGATACTCAGATGACACTGATTTGCACACCTGCTATTTAAGTAAATACTGCAGTTCTAAGTCACAAGCATATTTTCAAGGTGCAGCTCTTGGAATATATATTTTTTACTCCATGGTTACCAAAAGGAAATCTGTCCTGATGAAAGGCCACTGCATTGCACAGCTCCCACTTTGCATGCCTTCATGGGCACCATTCACATCATATTCTTTGCGAATGGTGCTGTCTAGAATTTTGTAATATGGCAGCCCTGCTGACAAAGCCATATTTCCACAGAGGTCACCAGGAGTCTGACTTACCATGATCATGCTTACCGCCAAAGGTAAAAAAGAAAAGCGAAGAAAACTTGAATCTTCTTGGAGGAGGCACTCCGAGAATCCTTCTGGGGAACACATACCATATGAACATTTTATCTAACACTTTAGTGCCTAAACCGTTTTGCTAATTTGACATGGGAAGCGCTAATAAGATAAAAAGCTCAGGCGACCTTATCCCATTAGCACTTCCTCTATAGTTTTTCTGACCCACATTCTGACCTGATCTCTCCCTTATTCCCCATGGTTTGTATTGTGCTGATTAAAGCCTTCATCCTTTTGAAAAGATGCTGGGGAATTGTCTGGATTTAACTAAAATTTCCAGCTTAAATTACTGTGTGATTTTTAGCTGATCAGAACCCATTTAGCATAGGTGGCAGTGGCCCAGTCAGGGGATAGGCAACAGAGTGCGCAGAGGATGCAACCAGAAGGAGCCAGTTAATAGGCAATTAAGGCTTCATTGCCTTCCCACCACCACAAAGCTCCTTATCTGGGCTCACAACCACGAGCAAGAAAACCAGCCAGTTGAAATTGCTGTTTATTTTGTTTGGCTATATCAGAGTTTTCTTTTTGTTTTGTTTTTGGTGGTGGTGGTGGTGGTTTTCTTTCCAGATTCATCTGCATTTAGTCAGAACTCATATTTTTCAACCTCCTGGTCTTAATCCTGACCAAACAGTTTTAGAATGTCTTTTTATTAGAAACATGTAGATTTCTCATTATTAGAAACATGCCAGTTTATTTTAGAGAAAAATAATTAAGGGATACGGTTGTATTCATCCCTATCACTCTAAGTGAAACATAAAATCCCTCTTTGCTCTTCCGCCTGCCAAGGTACGTATCCAGGCTTCAGTTATTTCCTGTTTTAATTACCACAACCGCCTACTTCTTGGCCTTTGTTTCCTATATTTCTCCTCCTAGTTCTGTTTAGATTATTACTGCCAAGTCAATTTCCCTTTCATGCTAAGGACCATGTTGACGTAGTCCTTGGATTTGACACAAGCTTCTCTAATATTTATGCTTCAATCTCGGACTCTCTCACCTTCAAAGTTCCTTTCCTTTATTAGCACCTTGTTTCCTGCTTCTCCACCTAGCTCAGTTTCCCAGTCTTTTCTGTCTTCCTGCTCACAGTTTGATGAGTTTGATGACTATGTAGGTAGAAGGCCTATCTATCTTTATTCTATTGGTCAAAGAGGGCACCGTACTAGCAAATAGGAGACCTGGTGACAGTCTAGCCATCATCTGGCATGAGTGTTCATTTCACAGAGGAGTAACCTAGGGCACAAGAGGTGCAGGTCGCTGGTCCACAGTCATGCCGCAGGTCAGTGGCAGAGGCCAAGTGAAATCCTGATTCTTCCCAGGGCTCTTGCTCTTCACCAGTGGTTCCCAGTGCTTCCAAGCATGAGGGTCCTTTATTGATGTTAAAACTTTTGCAAAGAGATTTCTGGTTAAAAATGGTAGCTAGAGGACATTTGTTTATCCTATTTCCATAACAAAATTCCTGTAAAAAATCTAAAGATATGAATCCATATTATCTCCAGAAAAGAAAGAAGACATCAATGGATAAGAAAATTTTACCAAATTCTGGAAAACAGTGGTTTAAAAAATGACTGCTGATGCATCAAGGACAAAAAAAAGTCATAGATTCGAAGTGAGTTTTTTTTTTATTAGTAGCCCTATCAATAAGAATATTTTAAATACACCCTTTCTCATATATATACACATATGAACATATCTGTATATCTAAAAAATGTGTCTTTTTAAATTACTTGGCTTTCTAAGCAATAAAATACATTGTTTTATTTATCACTTAGACTGGAGTGCAGTGGCACAGTCATAACTCACTGTAACTGCTAATTCCTGAGCTCAAGCAATATTCCTGCCTCAGGCTCCTAAGTAGCTGGAACTACAGGCATGTGCCACCATGCCTGGTTAATTTTTTAATTTTTTTCTAGAGACAGTGTCTCACTATGTTGCCCAAGCTAGTCTCAAACTCCTGGCCCCAAGCCATCCTCCTGCCTCAGCCTCACAAAGCTCTGGGAATACAGGCATGAGTCACCATGCCCAGCCCCTTGTTTTGACAAAAAATAAAAAGTACATCAAAAGAAAAAGGCAGCATTTTAAAACCGAGCAATCATGTATAATGGAAATTACATTTTTACTTTTGAGTGACTAAATGCCCAAAAAGGTAGTTAAATTCAGGAATGTTTTTAAACAAATTTCTAATTTATCAATCAATTAGTATCTGCATACATATGAAACATAGTACATATACATGAAGTGTCATTTTTTCAATATATAAGTACTGTTTGATATCTATCTGGATGATCAGACCCCTTGAAGTCACAGTGTTTGGGGAACTACCACTACAGACTATTCTTTCCATCTGCTAGGGAGTTTAATGACTAACAGCTTGAATCCAGTTAAGATTAGAAAATAATGGAACAGTAAGATTCTCCTTGTCAAAACATGATACCTGAGCAAAAGAAGACATTATTTCTTTGTGGGACCCAGTGCCAATAGAAGATTTACTTACTCTACAGCGGATTTGAGCATTTGAAAAAGAAGGAAGAAGGGAAGGAGTCATGAGGCAGAAAGTTTATTTACCTATTGGAAAGAGAAGTGGAGTTGAATAACAAATCAATGCATTTGAACATTGCAAAAGGCTCCTTAAAATCATACTTAGGCGATTGGGCTCAACTGGTACCAACTCAGGCCTGATTCCTTTTCCTAAATAATTCAAATAATTGATTTTTTAATATTTATTTATGTCTATTTTCATAATTTTAGTTATTTAGGTAATTTCAGAATAACATTGCCTTCAGTCTCCATTTGCTTCTCAGAAACAATGGCAAACCTGTTCCACCAATGAGTATATCATAGGCAGCATTCCCATTTTCTCCAGACACTTTCAGTCAGTCCCAACCTTTTTCCACACCCTGTGTGTAAGGGACATTTATCCAGAACCTCCAGCAGCAGTTCTGGCTTCCCTGAAATTACACTTCGCAATTATTGTATTTTCACTATTTTGTAATGACATTAAGTTTATCTTGATAGCTTTCAGAACTTGTAAGTCTTAATTCAAAGAAAATGACTAAAATGGCTTGATTCTATATTCAAGCCAAAAATAAGACTTCTTTTCCAAAAACAGAAAATCCCTCTAATACAGAAAAATTTGTATTCCTTTCCTCTGGAACAACTCAGAGTTACTGTTATCCTAACTTCGTTAAAAGCACATTTCTGTCTCTCGTTCACTTTCTCATTCCCCTTATTTTATCTTTGTGTTTGTATGTCTCTGTCACTCTCTCCTCTCTTACTGTCTTAATTTTATATCCCTCAAAATTTCAAGACGAGGTATAAGGTTCTATGATCATGTTGGAACTTTGAATAACATTTTTGTGATGGTCATGATTATACCTATCTTAACCAATAGCCTCGTAATGAGCAGATAGATTTCTATGTAGGTATAATTCATAAATAAAGAAAATAGGTACTCTCAACCTCTCTTTATTAGACTTAAAGAATAAGTTGCTTATAGACAGACCAACAGATAAAGAAAAATCATTTTAAGGAACAACTCAGTGAGCTAAATTAAAGAAGCATAGACTTCTTAGAAAAAGTTATAATTTCAGCAAAAATTTTATCCTTGTACATGACACTTGTCAACAAAAATGAAGATGAGTAGTATGGAACACAAGCCACTGTGAACATAGCAGTAAGTATTATACTATTAATAATCATGCGACTTTTCTGCAAAATGTTGGAAACACGTTACTTTCATTTATGATCAGTCAAGTCAGTAACAGACAAGTCTGTTACAGGGATTTGGCCTGATACCATTGTGGAGGCTAAACACTTTCCATAAGGCTGCTGTCTTTGTGTCTGCTGCTTGGGCATGAAGTCCAGAGGGCAGACAGTGAAAAAGAGAACAAGATGTAATATAAGGAAAGAAAAAGCTGGAACCCACAGGCAGGAACTGGAACTCCTCAGAACAGAGCGAAACCACATTTATTGGCTTTGGTGGTATGGGTGACCTGCAGAAGCAAAGGCCCTTCACCATAGTACTGTAGAATTGGTCCAAAAGTTGGAGAAGCTGAAGGAAAGTTTAGAGGAAAGTTGAACAGTTGCAGGCTCAGCTGCTGCCTCATTCCAAAGTGGTGGATCAGCAGATAAGCGACAATGCGTGTGAACCACAAAATAGCTGAGGCTTCCTTCCTGCCTTCCAAATCTTGCAAGAATTTCTCCGTGGCCCACCCTCACCAGAAATGTAATTCAGCCTAGCCAAAGTGGCATGTTACAAAGCCACCACAGTTTGTATATGGGTCATTCTTGGAATTACGCTTTTCTTTACCCCTACTTCCAATCAAATACATTTCTATCAAGTCTACCTCCAAAGCATGTTTTGAATTCATCTTTTCTTTTCCATCTCTATTTCTACTTTCTAGCAAAAGCCTCCATTTTCTCTCATCTGGACTCTGCATTGTTGAATCTTTCTGTCTTATTTACTCTTGCAGGTCTCCAATCATTCTTATAAAAGCAATTATGCCTCTGCCCTCTTTAAGATCTATCAAATCTCATTTCCTATAAAATCAAATCCAAATTTCATGACAACACAGTGCCCAACATGATCTCACCCCAGTCTCATCTCAGGACACTCCCTCTCTAGCCACACTGGTTTCCTCTTGCTTCATTCCTGAAACCCTCTAAGTACATTTCTGCTTCAGGCTTTGGCACATATAGTTTGCTCTATCTGGAATCATATTTCCTCAGATTTCTATTACGCTAGCTGCTTTTAATTATTTGGAAATGCCACATTTTCAGAAAAGTATTCTCTGAACACGCAATTAAAATAGGTGTCCCCCTCCAATTCTCCAAGTGTTTTTTCTCAAAGCACCATGCTTTTTCATTCATAACATTATCATAGTTTGAAAATATATAATTATTTGTATCCATTTTTAAAATATCTGTTCCTGCCTTCCCCCACTAGATTATACATTGTTATAAGGCCAGGGGCAATAACTTTTCGGTCTACTACTACATACCTAGAGACTAACTCAGTACTTGGCATCAAGTAGTCAATAATATATGTGGAATGCATGATTGAATGTGGCATTTCTGGATTGCATGAATTTATACCAAATAGCTTAATTTCACAAGCAAGAAAAAACAGAGAAGAGATATATTTACAGTTGTAATAGGAACAGCAGGGATTATTTTAGAGACTTATGGCATATCCAGTAAATTATTATGTTATATTAAACTGATGTTTTTTTAAAAAAAAAATCATGTGGAAACAGAGAAACTACTTAGGATATAATGTTAAATTAAAAACCAGGGTAAAATATATTTAACATGATTACAATCAGTTGTAAAAAGATAGATGGGAAAGCAAGGGAAAGGAAATGCATTGATATGTTAGTATCGCTTTACTGAGATGGCAAGATTATGATTGTCTCTTGCCCCTGTTTTTTAAATTTTCTGTGACAAGGCAAAAATAGAAATGCCTGACTTTTTTCATATTGAAAGATTATTTTTTTTAAAGCAGTTGTCGGTTCACAGTAAAATTGAGAGGAAGGCTCAGAGAGTTTCCATGTACCCTTTGCCCCCACATATGCATAGCCTACTCTATTATCAACATCTCCTGTGCATTTGTTATAATTGATAAAATTATATTGACACATCAGAATAACGCAGGTCAAAAGTTTGTATTAGCAAATATTTGTTATAATTGATAAAATTATATTGACACATCAGAATCACCCAAGTCAAAAGTTTGTATTAGTGTTTGCTTTTGGTGTCCATTCTATGGCTTTGAGCAAATGTATAATAACATGTATCTCTCATTACAGTATCATACAGATGCTGTATTTTCACTGCCCTGAAAATCCTTTGTGCTCTGCTGATTTATACCCTCCCCCCACCCCCTGCTGCCTCCCTCCTGGCAACCACTGATCTTTTTACTGTATTCATAGTTTTGCCTTTTCCAGAATGTCACATAGTTGGATTATACAGTATGAAGCTATTTTTGGTTGGCTTCTTTCACTAATAATATGCATTTAAGGTTCTTCCATGTCTTTTCATGGCCTAATAGATAAGATTTCTTTTTAGCACTGAGTAATGTTCCATTGTCTAGATGTACCACAGTTAATTTATCTGTTTATATACTGCAAGACATCTTGCTTCTTCCAAGTTTTGGCAATTATGAACATAGCTTTTATAAACATTAAAGTGCAGGTTTTGTGTGGACATTAGTTTTAAACTTTTTGGGTAAATACCAAACAGTGGATCATATGATAAGAATATCTTCAGTTTTATAAGAAACAACCAAATTGTCTTCCCAAGTGTTTGTACTACTTTGCATTCCCACTGGTAATGAATGAGAGTTCCTGTTGCTCTACATCACCAGCATTTGGTGTTGTCAGTCTTCCAAATTTGGGGGATTCTAAGAGGTATTTAATAGTATCTTACTATTGCTTTAATTTGCATTTCCCTAATGACATATGATGTGGAACATGTTTTCATATGGTTATTTGCCATCCGTATATCTTCTTTGGTGAGGTATCTGTTAAAGTCTGTGGCTTACTTTCACATGGGTTGTTTGTTTTTTATTGTTGAGCTTTATGAAATCTTTGTTTTTGAGTAACAGTCCTTTATTAGAAGCACCTTATGCAATTACAGTGACATACAACATAATGATGTTTCAGTCAACGACAGACTGCATATAAAACAGTCGTCCTATAAAGTTATCATGGGGTGGAAAAATCTCTATTGTCCAGTGACATTATGGCCATCAATAGTGCAATGCATTATATCGTAATGCAATGCATTACTCATGTGCTGGTGTAAACAAACCTACTTCTAGTCATATAAAAGCATATATAGCACATACCACTTCTCTCATTGACTTATAATTTTACTGTACATTTTTATGTTTAGATACATTTAGATACATAAATACTTACCATTGTGTTACAGTTGCCTACAGTGCAGTAACTTCTGTACAGGTTTGTAGCACAGAGGCAATAGTCTATAATATACAGGCTAGGTATGTGGTAAGCTATATCATTAGGTTCATGTAAGTACACTCTATGATGTAGGCACAACAACGTAATCACCTAACGACACATTTCTCAGAATGTATCCCCATCGTCAAGTGATACCTGACTGTGTTATCTTCCAACCTGTGGCTTGACTTCTCATTCTCTTGACGTCTTTCACAGAACAGAAGCTTTTAATTTTAATGAAACCCATCTTATTAATTCTTCCTTTCATAGATTATACCTTTGGTATTGTTTCTAAAAAGTCATCACCATACCCATGTTCATCTAGGTTTCCTCCTATGTTGTCTTCTAGGTGTGTTATAGTTTTACATTGTATATTTAGGTCTATGATCGATCTTGATTTAATTTTTGTGAAAGATGTAAGGTCTGTGGCTAGATTCTTTTTTTTCTTTTTCTATTTCTTTCTTTGTTTCTTTTTTCGTTTTTTACTTGTTTGTTTGGTTTTGGTTTTTCATCCAGCAGCATTTGTGGAAAAGACTGTCTTTGCTCCATTGTATTACCTTTGCTTCTTTGTCAAAGATAAGTTGACAATATTTGTGATAGTCTAATTCTGATCTCCATATTCTGTTTCATTGATCTATTTTCATTTGTTTATTTTTTCATCAGTACCACACTGACTTGATTAATGTAGCTTTATAGTAAGTTTTGAGATTGATCATGTTGTTCTACCAATGTTGTTCTTCTCCTTCAATATTCTGCTGGCTATTCTGGGTCTTTTTCCTCTCCAAATAAACTTTAGAATCAGTTTATAAATATTTCCAAAATAAGTTTCTGAAATTTTTATTGGGATGCTATTGAAACTACAGATCGAGTTGGGAAAAACTGACATTTTGATAATATTGAATCTTCCTTTCCATGAACATGGATTATCTCTCAATTCATGTAGTTCTTTGATTTCATTCATCAGAGCTTTGTAGTTTTCCTCACATAGATCTTGTACATATTTTTGTTAGATGTATATGTAAGTATTTCAGTTTTGGGGAAGCTAGTGTAAATAGTATTGTGTTTTTAATTTCAAATTCCACTTGTTCATTGCTGGTGTATAAAAAATCAGTTGAAGTTTTACATTAACCTTGAATCCCGCAATCCTACTATTATTGCTTTTTAGTTCAAGGAGTTTTTTTTGTCCAATCTTTCGCATTTCCTACATAGATTATAGTGTCAAAGACCAAAAGAGTTTTATTTCTTTCTTCCCAATTCATATATCTTTTATTTCCTTTTCTTGTTTTAGTGCATCATCTAGGACATCTAGTATGACATTGAAAAGGAGTGATGGGAGGGGATATCTTTGCCTTATTCCTAATCTTACTGGGAAAGCTTCTCGTTTCTTACCATTAAGTAGGAGGTTATCTGTAGGTTGTTTTATTTTAATCTACCTAAGGAAGCTTCTCTCTGTATTAATCAGAGTTCTCTAAAGGGACAGAACTAATGGAATGGAGATATATATATATATATATATATATATATATATATATATATATGGAATGGATATATATATATATATAAACTTATTAAATATTAACTCACAAGTTCCCACAATAGGCCGTCTGCAGGCTGAGGAGCAAGGAGAGCCAGTCCAGGTTCCAAAACTGAAGGACTTGGAGTCTGATGTTCAAGGGCAGGAAGGATCCAGCACAGGAGAAAGATGTAGGCTGGGAGGCTAGGCCAGTCTCTCTTTTCACATTTTTCTGCCTGCTTACATTCTAGCCGGGCTGGCAGCTGATTAGATTGTGCCCACTGATTAAGGGTGGGTGTGCCTTTCCCAGCCCCCTGACTCAAATGTTAATCTCCTTTGGCAACACCCTCACAGACACACCCAGGATCAATACTTTGTATGCTTTAATCCAATCAAGTTGACACTCAGTATTAACCATCGCGCCCTCTAACCCTAGTTTACTGAAAGTATTTATCATGAATGGGTGCTTACCTTCATCAAATGCTTTTTCTGCATCTACTGATATGATTGTGTGCTTTTTCATTTTTAGCCTGTTGATGTAATGCCTGACATTTTATGTCCTTGATTTACAGAATAGTTTCACAAATAGTATTTTAAGTGATACTCAGTAATCTTATATGGTGGTCAGTGCTGTACACAAAATCTCCATTTTACAATCAAGAAGCTGAAAATTACAAAAAAAAAAAAAATTGTTAGTTACCCAAGTCTTGCAATGGTGGTGGTAGGGCTGGTTAGTATATTAGCCAGGCCAGACTTTACAATTTTAGTTCCAAAGCCCTTTCTACATTATCCTATTGCCTTTTAGACAATGCTACATATTAGGACAGTAAAACATTGAAGGCTATAGCCTAGTATGGGAATGGCAATTATGGTGCCCCTTCCCACCTCCACGCCAGATGAGAAACTGCCAATCTATCGTGGGAATTTTTCTGAGCCCAGAGGTAACTTGAGAATCCTCCCTAACACAAAACTCCAGCAGTCACTACTGATGCAATACATGTTGACTATCACAAATTCAAGCCCACCTAAAAGACAGAAGAAAAAAAGCAGTGCAACTGGACAAGGCCAACTATGGTCAAATTTATTGTCTACAACAACAAGTAACCCTGGTGACTGAGAGATTTATTAAATAATCCTTTGGGCTTTACATAGATACTGGGTATAATAATCAAATAGCATAAAATACCAAAATATAATTGTCAAGATATACTAGGGAGTGGTAAAGATATGGAAACATGTTAAATATTATCTGTCATGTATATTAAAAGAGACATAGGGGTGGAAAGCCAGTGCTATGAAAAATAAGTGCTAAAAACATGGCAAAGTTCAGGAAATTGAGGGTCCATTGTGGTAATCTAGAGAGCTTTCATATGGATGTACTAAAACTTAAGACAGACCTTAAAAGAGAGGCATTATTCAGATAGGAAATAGACATTTCAAGTGAAGGAAGTGGCAGGTGCTATGGTATAAAGTGTGGACAAAACACTGTAAAGGTAGAATAAATAAGGGATTCTTAGAATAATGGGTAGAATTCTAACTCTTTCTATCATAGAATTTAAGACTGGGGAGGAATTACATGTACTATCATCATTATTCTTGGTCCATCCTTTCATATTATGAGTAAGTCTGAATATCAGAGAAGTTATATTATTTGACAATGATTACAAAACCAGTTAGAGACTGAGTAAAAAATATAATCCACTTCTCTTAATTCCTACTCTAATGCTTCTTCCACTATCCTGCATGACTTTCACATTCATTGGACATGATGGTGGAAGAAGAGGTGGCAAAAGTAGGAGTCAGATCTCTTAAGCAGATAAAGCATTTGCATTTTGTTCTTTAAGTAATGGAGAACCTCTAAATATTTTAGAGCACTATAGTGATATCATGGAAATTATATGTTAAAAAGATTAATCTGAAAGCAGCGTACCAAGCGTTAAGGATCAGGAAGAGTACATTGGAGGTTTTGCAGTTGTCCAGGTCTGAAACGGTAAGGGCCTTCCCTAAAGTGGCAGTTGTTAAACGTGGGAAAAAGAGGGGGTGGAATATAAGCAATACATCTACAGGACTTGGTAACTGGCTTGAAGAAAGGAGAATTTGAATTCAAATTAGAGTATATACATATACATACATGTATGTGTGTGTGTGTGTGTGTGTGTGTGTATCTTATGATAAGCGGGCAAAAGCCATAAGGGACTATTAGAGTACGAATAGACAGGAAAATGATGATTTTGTTTTTGACAGGTTTTGTTTGGGTTAAATCTGTGACACTCAAATGCAAACATCCTCAGACAGTAAGAAGTGTTGGCTGTGTTAAAAGAATAACAAAAACGAAGATAGATTTGAAATGAAATGAGAGCTCTGAAGCAAAACCTAGAAAAACAATAGTAGTAGACCACAAACAGTGCCTTGGGACAAAAGTGCATTGAAAGAGCATGGGGGCTTCTAAGTAATAAAAGGACAAGTGCTATAAACATTTGGGAGCTCAATAAAAATTGATTTATTTTTCAGCATGTTACTAGGGTAGAGAAAACTGTATTATCTTGAGGTAAAACTACAACACTAGAAGGATCTGCTCTTCATAAAGACATTTTACAATTCCAAATGTCTCTTCCATCTGTCACTAAAGTGGGTGGAACATACTGTACTGTCTTAGAAATTTGAGGGCATTTATATAAAAAGTACTTGGGCAAATGGCAATTTCTACCACAATAGAAGCATATGTAGAATTGTATAGTATTCTGTAAGGCTCAAAGAATTTTCCTTCACTGTAAGTTCACTAGATCAGTAGTCACAATCTGAAGGAGATAAAGGAGTTTCTGAGTCATATTTATGTTCAGGACATAAACCCTTTATTGCATTCAGATGAATGGGAAAGGAGTTGGCAGCAGTACACAGGGAAGACCAGGCATGGCTGTTTCTAGGGTGAAAGTTTTGGACCTGAGGAGGAAAAACTAATGCACAGATTTGCCTGTCTTAGAGAGGGTTGTGATATAGAGGAAGCTGCAACCTCAGCACGCTGGTGCGGGGCAGGCAGGACCTTGATCCTGGCAGACACTTCCAGTCTCTCTCTTGACTTTCCCAAGTGATAGTGTAGTTGGCCTTCCGTTTCTTTCCTTAAATTGAGGGTTTCTATTCCAAGCCATTGAATGCACCTTAAAATTCAAGTGCAATGTAGATCAACATATATGAGGAGAAAATAGAAAAAGGAAACACTGTATTTCTGGTCTTTACTTCTTTTTGATTCAGTTTGGTCATTTATAAATTTTTGTTATAGCTGGGTATGGTGGCTCATGTCTGTAATCCCAGCACTTTGGGAGGCTGAGGCGGGCAGATCACTTGAAGCCAGGAGTTTGAGACTAGCCTGGCCAACATGGCAAAACCCCGCCTCTACTAAAAATACAAAAATTAGCAGGGTATCGTGGTGCTTGCCTGTAGTCTCAGCTACTAAGAGAGTTGAAGCGGGAGAATCACTTGAACATGGGAGGCGGAGGTTGTAGTGAGCCAATACACTCCAGCCTGGGAGACAACGTGAGACCCTTTTTCAAAAAAAATAAATAAATGAAATAAAAATAAATTTGTGTTACTTCTGCTGCTTTCATTTTACTTCCTTTTGAATTTCGAAAGCATTTTGTATGAAGCATTTAAAAAAAAAACTGAAAATTTGACCCACTTTTACATAAAGTTCTCATTTTATTTTTCCCTGGAAACTAAAATTAGATGTTTGGATTTTTTTTTTTTTAATAAACACAAACATTCAGTAGTGAGGTTTGTACATGAGCAACAACTTCTGTTTGGTATTTGGCACTTTTCCCCCCTCTGATGAGTCACATTTGTATAGCTGAATTTAGAAACAATTTACTAGAAACATTGCCAATCTTAATATTATGCTTTTAACATTTTTTTAAAACCACTGATTTAAAATAGTAGAAAAAGATCATGACAAGTAAAAGTGACACAGGTGAAATAGCTGGAATCACCTCACTTTTCTCTTTGGCAGCAAAATGACAGGTGAATCATAGAGAGACCTCATTCACATTTGATAAGCTCTAGATCTTAAAGGATATTCTAAATGCCTTTACACTTATTTCTGATGGAATGGTAACTATACAGTAGGTGTTCCATAAATACTTGTAGAATAAAAGGAGAAGGGAATCAATATCTCTTAAATTTTTTAAAATAGAGATATACAGATTGAGTTTTCCTTTTAAAGACATGAAACTCAAAAAATTTAAATGAAAGCTTTGTCAGGTGTAAATCTTACAATGAAAGGTTTTGCTTGATGCCAAGTCCAATGTGCTGCCAAATTCACTTATCTATGTTAGCAACTGTATTTTTTTAAAGGGAAAAAACACCTTATTTAATATATCCTTTTATTCATCCACTTGTTCTTAAAATAAGACCCTGCAGATTGATGAGTGACTGGCAGCTCTGCATTAAACTAGAAGTCGGAGACTTCCACTCATGTCTCATTATGTACCCAAAACACCACAACCTGCCATGGAACCCCACAGCCACAGTTGGCCATGGCACAGGCTCATTGCACACTCTAAAATGATAGCAGGTGGCTGTTAGCTGAAATCAAGGGCTAAAATTATCTTTACAATTGTGCCTTGACCCTGTGCCTACAAATATAAGAAGCAATAATTGTGTATATGAGTTATAAAAAGGTATCTCTGGGGCTTAAATTTTTATTTTCAGTGGCTGTGGTTTATGTATTTATAATCATGTGTATGTGTAAGCTTTGTTTTGAGAGATACATGATAGACAGATAGACAGATAATAAATAAATAGATATTTAAAGTTAGCAAAAGGTTTTAGACGTTATTTCCCTTTAGGATATACCTGTCAATTTGGCTTCTAAAGCTAGGTTAATGTCTGCATTTGGTGTTTTTCCAATTTGTAGCAACAACAGTAGAATGAGCTTTCGGATTCTCACATAGAGAGAGTCACACAAATCAGGAACCTTAAGTCCAGAAACGTTTTGTGCTGCCTATAAAGTATAGACCTAGTGTTTCGGCAACTGTGGAGCTGTCATCAGCAAGAGAGGAAGGCCTAGAAGGAAAAAGAATGAATATTCATACAACAAATGCCGCCCAGAGAAGCTGGGAAAATAACTGATAAACCAATATATTTGGCTGAGGTATTACACATGATTGAAAGAAAAAGACATTAAAATATGGATGGGTGGAAGGCATTTCAGGAGGAACTAGTCACCAGATGGTAAGTAATTATAAAGCTCTCGTTCTTTGTATTTGTAACTTAGAAAAATGGTCATAGTGAAAGGATCTCTGAGAAGGATACTTTATTTTTAAGGGATCCTCAAATAAAGAGTAAGTTCATGTTGATTCCAAACAAAAGGTTAAGCAGCACATTTTGGATTCTTTATATCTAAGGTGCCAAATTCTTTAAAAATTAGAAAATAGGAAAAGCTATACATATTTTAATTGTTTATGGAGTGAAATAGCACAAAACAAAAGAGAAGTAAACCACAAATTTACCTAGGGATGCCAGAAGCTTGTTTTCCACAGAGAGTTTTGGCCCAAGGCATTTTAAAATTAACTGACTGGGTCAAGGGAAAAGTACTTTATAGCCTGCACTAGCTAAAACTGATCATAAACATGTTGGTGATAGCATAATAAACTTACACTCAAAGCCACTAGGCCAAGTAACTAGATTCTGAAAGTTACATTATACTTTGGCCTAGAGTTCATAAGCAAGTAACACACTGTGGACTTTATTTCCCAGAGAGTTTGAATCAACTTGGGGGCCATATGAATTGTGAAGGGCATGCATTATGGGGTTCAAGGTTCATATGATGTCAGTTTAGAGGAATTAAGTCATAGTCAAAGATGGTAAATTTATTTCTGAAAATCATAGTGATGAATTGTATTACAAAATGATTTATTTAACATGAAATTTATAGTTCAAGCTACTGTGTATGCAGCAACCTAAATTCAAAGGAAATAACGTGCTCCTACCTCCCAACTCTGTCACTTTCTCTGGAAAAGCCACCTGCATTTCTAGAAGAGTGCCATATGTTTATACACAGAAAGAGACAAGGGCCTTTAGTGGTATGCACATTTTTCATGGGCTGTCTGGAGGGAAGGAGGGAGTTCGGGATCTTGTTACTGCCACCTGCTCTTTCCCTACACAGGTTGGCCAAGGGTCTGGCCTGGAGTCTAGCACCTGAAAGTTCAGCTCTGCTCAGTTCTTGTATTCTGGAGACTCTACCCAACAGTATGTAGGGACCACCTTCCAGTAACAATGGTTATTATAGTTGGGAAATTCCCCCACTTTCCTCCATACCTTTTGTGCCCAGGGTTGCACAGAGCCCTGATGGCCCTGGATTATGTGGCTGTGGTCATCAAAGTAATATCCATCACACTTCTATAGTCTATCTAATATCTTCTTATAGACCTCAATCCTCTGATAATCAAACCAATCTATACTAGAAGAGAAGCCCAGCCCCAGGTCCTTTTCTCAAATTTGGTATTTGTTTCTGGTGTCCTTGTATCTATTCAAATCCCGATGTGATGCTGAAATCTGCCATTCACCAGAAATCCAACAATTGTGTCCTACCCTCCCTTCTCAGATTGGGCTCCTTTGGAGAACACCTCTAGCCTAGAATTTATAAAAATTGGCTATTGGCCTTGCCCTGATGACTTGGACTGTTGATCTCTAGAAAATATCCAGCTGTTCAGAGTCTTTTTAAAATTCCCACTGAGACAAGTATCCCCTTTCTCTATTCATTCACTTGAAACTCCCAAAACATTTTGGAGTCAAAGTCAGCCCAGTCATATCAAATTGAAAGTCAGTAAAACCAGGTTTTGATGCTGACTTGCTACCAACTGTGCAACCTATAGCAAGTTTCATAAAATTCTGGAGCTTCAATTCAATTTCCTCATTCACATAAGCACTAAATTCCCAATGAGGTTCCCTCCGATTTCCAAAGTCCTTTGATTTTGTGGCTACGTGTCAAAGGTTAAGAATAGCTGTAAGAACTAAACTCTTAGTAAAAGGCTTATTTAAGTAGATGTTCCTTAGAGGTGAACAAAAACACCAAAGGAAGTTTCCTTTGAATGTATATGGCCAAATAAATCTAAGCATGACCTGAATTTTTTTAGAAACATGATTACAGGCATCACTGTCCTTTGTATTTGAACAGAGTGCTACTGATAGTGATTGCTATGTCTGTGGATAGGAAACTAGAAACAGCTAAATGTGCTAGAAAACCCTTTTCAAACACACTGAAAGGGTAATCTTATTTGCAGAGCTTATCACTGAAGGTAACTTTTGCTATATTATGAACCACCTTTCCCTTCTATTACTGACCATCAAGTAAATCTGTCTGAAGCTAATATTTGCAACTGCCCGAAGCACTGCATGATTGGAAACAGTTTCTCAATGTGCCTCAAACGGAATTTTAAAAATATTTTTAATAGAAGTGTTACATTCATCTTATTATTAATGGCATTATCATTATTAGTATTCAACTGTCTCACTTATAGTCATCAATAATTTTAAGTCTAACTAAGCCAGAGGTTTAAGCCTAAGTAAATAAGACAATTGCTTGAAATACACCAGCTTCACTGATATCACAGAACCCAGCACTCTATAAAGTTTTTGGAGTAATTGAGAAGATTATCAAAATTGAGGTGCTTAGTTCACAGCTGTCATAGAATTAGCAACCATTCTTCCATTTTTATAGACCCCAAAACACTGAAATCATTTTAACTTTTTATTTTATTCATTTCAAAAAGGAAGATATACGCATCGGTTAAGTCTCACTAACATATTTAATCGTCATATCAAATGTCGTTTAGCGATGAGGTAACTGAGTCTCTGATAAGTTAAGGCATTTGCTCCAAATCACACAGCTAAGAATACCAGAATTTTTAAAAAAGTAGATTTAATTTCTTAAAAATCTAAAACCTGTTTTTTATAAGTTATCATGAAATAAAATTCTAGATATTTGACAAAGTAGGGAATTATTTGTAGACAAATGGTTACTCTTCTTAAATTTTTTATGTTTAATTTTTGTGGGTACAGAGAAGGTACATATGTTTATGGGGTACATGAGGTGTTTTGTTATAGGCATGCAATGCATAATAATCACACCATGGAAAGTGGGTATCCATCTCCTCAAGTATTTATCCTTTGTTGTGCAAACAATCCAATTACGCTCTTTTAGTTATTTAAAATGTACAATTGAGTTATTATTGACTATACTCACCCTGTTGTGCTTCAAATATTAGGTCTTTCTATCTATTTTTTGTACCAATTAAGCATCTCCACCTCCCCGCCCCCCACCCTTCCACTACCCTTCCCAGCCTCTGGTAACCATCCGTTTACTCTCTATGTCCATAAGCTCAATTGTTTTGATTTTTAGATCCCACAAATAAGTGAGAACATGCAATGTTTATCTTTCTGTGCCTGGCTTATTTCATTTAACATAATGCTTTCCAGTTTCATCCATGTTGTTGCAAATGACATGATCTCATTCTATTTTATGGCTAGATAGTACTCCATTGTGTATATGTACCACATTTTTCTTTATCCATTCATCTATTGATGGACACTTAGGTTGCTTCCAAATCTTAACTATTGTGAATAGTGCTGCAACAAACATGGGAGTGTAGATATCTCTTCCATGTACTGATTTCCTTTCTTTTGGGCATAAACCCAGCAGTGGGACTGCTGGATCATATGATATCTCTACTTTTAGTTTTTTTGAGGAAGCTCCTCCAAACTGTCCTCCATAGTGGTTGTACTGATTTACATTCCCACTAACAGTCTACGAGGGTTCCCTTTTTCTCCACATCCTCATCAGCATTTGTTATTGCTTGTTTTCTGAATATAAGTGCCAGAGTTTTTATTTTAATGGAAGTCTACCTAAATGCAAAATCTCAATTTACAACCAGCCTGTGATTTTTTCATTTTGCTTATTCACTTACAGATTACTCTTTAATTACAGAAATGGAACTATACCAGATTATGAGAAAATGAAGATCAGCGGTACAGAATCCTTGCCCTTCAAGAGAACACAGTATACATGGGGAGACATTTAGCAAAACACTTTTCACCACTGTGTGGTAGGTTCTATGAAAGAGCAGCACAGCAAGCCAGGGAAGCACCATGGGAGGAGGGATAAAGGATGCACCTAGCTATGTCTTCAAAGGTTGAGAAAATGTTAGCCAGAAGTAGCAATAGAAAAGTGTGTGAAAGCATGGAGACTTTACAGAGAGTGGTGCTTGTAACCAGTTCTGTATTAGAAGAGCAAAGAGTACACACTGAGAAAAATGACTTGGAGAACGAGGATGGGGTCTAGAGTACATATACAATAGTGATAAGTTTCAATGTTATTTTGAAAGCAATAATGAGATGCTAATGGATTTTTGTTAGTCATGACAGTATGGAGAGTAGTTTTCAGGAAAGAAAATTAAAATAAGGTCTGCTGCAAGCACGTATAAGTCAGTCAGTTAATTAAATAATTAGATCCTGAATTCACCAAGAGGCAATGAACATATAAGCCCATAAGGTTAGGAGAGTGGACACATTTGATGGAGGTTAAAATATTACAATGCGCTGGGTTCAGTGGCTCATGCCTGTAATCCCAACACTGTATGAGGCTGAGGCAGGTGGATCACAAGGTCAGGAGATTGAGTCCATCCTGGCCAACATGGTGAAACCCCATCTCTACTAAAAATACAAAAATTAGCTGGGTGTGGTGGTGCACGTCCGTAGTCCCAGCTACTGGGGAGGCTGAGGCAGGAGAATCGTGAGCAGAGATTGCACTACTGCACTGCAGCCCTGGTGACAGCGCAAGATTCCATCTAAATAAAAATACAATGCACAGGATTTGGATAATGAGTAAATATGAATGAAAGAAGAGGGGAGATAAGAAAGACATTTTCATGTTTCTAGTTAGACAAGGTAGAGAACCTAGGTAGAAAATCAGCTTTGGAGGTGGGGGTAGCATGTTCTATTATAAGCAAGTTAATTTTGAGGTAATCATGGGATCCTAAATACAGGCATAGGCATAGAAAATAAATTTATTTAAAGTATTTCAATGTTACAGTCTAGTGCAAAGTTAGTTCTGAGAATCATTGATACATAGGTGTAGATGGTGAAATGGTTTGGCTCCGTGTCCCCACCCAAATCTCATTTTGAATTGTAATCTCCATGTGTGAGAGATGGACAAGATGTGAGGTGATTAGATCATGAGGGCAGTTTTCCCCATGCTGTTCTTGTGTTAGTGAGTGAGTTCTCACAAGACCTGATGGTTTTATAAGGCAGTTTTCCCTGCTCTTGCTTGCTCTCTCTCTCCTGCTGCCACGTGAAAAATATCTTTGCTTTCCCTTCACCTTCCACCATGATTGTAAGTTTCCTGTGGCCTCCCCAGCCATGCAGAACTGAGTCAATTAAATCTCTTTCCTTTATAAATTTCCCAGTCTCAGATATTTCTTTAGAGCAGTGTGAAAATGGACTAATACAGAAGGATTAGGCAATAATTTATTAGTGAGAAAATAGTCAAATATATAATCCTAGGAATAGTAACATATGCTTTTTTTTCTTTTTTTTGGAGAAAAGGGAGCTGTTAAGAGATAAATAGAAGTAATGGTAAGAACAGACCCACCTCTAACATTTGCAGGGCCCAGGACAAAAGCACAAAATGGGTCTATACAAGATTCGACCCTTTTCTCTTCTCATCCCTGACTCCATCCTGCTATTTGTGCATGTTATGTGGATAGTGGACAACCCAGTCTGTAAATCCAAGTTCCATTACAATCCCTTCCCTTGCAAATGCCACTCTTTGCCACAGTTTAGGCCAAGGAAATATGCATTTTGGTAGCATAGTTGCCCAAGTAGAACAGATTCAAAGAAGAGGATAGTTTAGTCCTAGAAGCAGGCTCAGAGCCATTTGGTGGCACAAGTACTTGGAGCACGTTCTGAGGGTAGGAGGAAAGCTCCAGATAGGTGTGTCTCTTTGGTCCTTAGACTCTTCACCTGTTGAGAAGGACACATCAAAAAAGGGGCCCAAAGAGTAGCCTCTAGTGCATGAAGACAAGGGAACAGTGCCCCAAATGGCCTGACCTAACCGGTAGTATTGGGTGGGATATAGACATTTTTTTACAAAGCCATGGAAAGAGAAGGCTCCAAGATATTAAAAGGCAACAGAGATGGCAAGTAAAAGACAAGTTAAAAAGTGTTCATTATTAGCAACATTAATATTTGATAATGTTAAGGAATTATTATTTTTTGGTGTGATAATTGTATTGTTTATTTATTTATCTTTTCTGTTATGCCTATAGCACTGGGCTTGTTTCTCTGTAGATTACAGCTACCCCTAGAACTATGACAGCGATATCACTCTTCTGAATTAGACAATGTCTGCTGGTTGAATTTTTAATGCTCATGACGTGACCACAAAATCCAGCATCTGTGACAATCAAACGTAACAATTAGTAGGATTTAATTTTTAAAAAGAGAAAAAGTAGGAAACACACACACACACACATACAACATAACTTCCAAGGACAAAATCTGTCATAGTGAGACAGATGGCAGATTATTTTCTAGGATTTGTGTCTTTACCCTAAGTGATGTACCTTTACTGATGTCAAAAAAGAAAGACAAGTAAAGAAAAAAATATCCTAACAGTTTATGGGGTTGATAACCTGACTTATGTTCCTTCTGAAGTGCCTGGCTTAGTGCGTTATGCATAGTAGATACCCAATAAATATTTGTGAGTGATATTTGAACCCACTGGAGATAACAGAAGTGCTTCCCATTCAGAAGGATGCACTACTTCTAAGTATGCCATAATAGGAAGCTATTCTAGAGTGACCAATAGTTTTGGTTTGCCTTGGTCTTTACCAGTCATCACAATGGAAGGCCCACATCCTAGGAAACCCTTTAGCCCTAAGCAAACGAGGACAATCACTCATTCTATGTTTGACCTACATATTAGGTGTACCTCAGAAATGTTTTTCACAGAGAGTATTCTTTAGGGAAGATGCCAGATTCACCGGATGAATTCATCTTTTCTCTTTCCCAAGACCCAAAATGAAAGAAGTATATATATATATATATATTTATATTTTGATTTAACACATTATATCACAAAGAAAATCAGCAGTCAGTGAAGCTATTTCAAAAGAAGTTTTAGAAAGCAGAAAATAAGTAGAGAAATAGCTACTGCTTCAACAGGGCAAAGCAGACTACAGGGTAATGCGAGCTAAGGGGACTTGAGCTTTGAACCCCTGAAAGCTTCAGGACTTTGAGGCACCAGGTAAAGCAAAGTGGGATTAAGGTGCAGGTTTAGAATGGGGAAAGTATTGAAAGCCTATATACTGGAGAATCAGATAGCAAGCTTCCTTCTTCACACCAGATAGTGATCTGATGAGTGATAACCATCCTTCCCTGCCCAACCCACCCACAAAAGGGAGGAGGTAAATTTTCCAGATAAATTGAAACAAGATGTTCAGAATTTAGGAACACTAGATGTGGTAAACAGTGAAGGTAAAATTTCAGGTTGACAGAAGGGTCAAATGAAAATCTGCATATCAACAGGAAACACCATATTATCACTCCCTCCACCACTTCCTAAAAGACAGCAGTCTATCAGTCAAGAATCAGACTAGACAAGGACATCTCCTGACGTCAAGGACTCTGTATCTACCTGTCATATGCCCTTTCTTAGAAAGCTGTTAGAGTAGTGTACTTTATCCACCTTTATTGGATAAAAGTGAAAAGAAGCTAGGATGACAACTGTGTGGCATGCCTAAAACTTAACCTGTAATTAACACAGATACAGATAAAAATAATTTTAGAAAGATTTTTAAATCTATAATTAATACAGATTTGAGTAAAATGAAAGATTTTTAAAGGGAAAAGTGGGATTAACATATTTTGGTATTTTTGAGCATTTGGAAAAATAGCGATAATGTATGATAGCATATATAAAGTAATTTTAAATGTTCAAATATATATAGTATAGTGCACATGTGAAAAATAAGACATTTCGTAATTGCAGGAAAAAATGTAAAAGAAATGAAATAGATTCTTAATATATTATTTTCTCTGCAGTAATATTTATATAATCAAAATAATGTAAACTATTGTTTTACCTAAAAATTATTAGAGTACAAAACTCCAGAGGAGAGTGGGTGATGTGGGAATGTGTAACAGAGCTAAATTATCAATCAGCATAACAAGAAAAGCCTAGATGGATCTGAAAACAATAACTTAGGTATGGTGAGCACAAAGCCCTTTTTGGACTTAGATATATGAATTTTAAAAAGCCCAAATGACTGAAGGAAGCCAAGCAGTCAACTTGATGGGGTTGGGTAATGTGTGAGCCTGCACAGAATTTCAGGCAGAGTGAGCCTGGTAATCATGCCCTGGAAGAAGAGAATGTGATATGGAGTCCAGGCAGCTGGGCAGGTTTGAGGTGAGGGTAGAGCTGTACAGAGAGGTGAAATCTTTGAGGGTTGTGTCAAGTATATTAAAGATTTTTATTTTAATCCTAAGAGAATTTAGAGAACATCCATCAAATCAGCAGTACACAGAATGTGATCTGAAGACCCCTGAAGGTTCTTGCAGCTCTTTCGGAGGGTCCCAAAGGTCAAAACTATTTTCATAAGTAATACTAAAAAGCTATTTATCTTTTACCCACTTTCTCTCACAGTGTATATTCACAGTGGAGCCTTCCAGAGGCTATGTAAACTATGATGTCATTTCTCAGATGACTATATGCATATTTGTATTTACTAAGGTCATAATCTTAATGTACAGATATCTGCACTTTCAAAGATTAATTCAGTTTGTTATCAGTACTTTTACTGCGCTCTTGCTAATTATTTTTTGTTATACCTGCTATAATTTTTGTAACCCCATTACCTTTCAACAAACTATTATTTTGAAATCCTGAAGTTTTCCTTGCACCTATGCAGAAACACACAAAGAACTAAAATTACTTTCATGTCTTGTTTTGCATTAATATTTTTTAGTTTTGAAAACTTCTCAAAATTATTTTTTTCAAAAGTGTTACTGTCTTACAGTGAAATAATATTCTGTTCTAAAATTTAAAAAACTTATTTATAATATATTTTTGTTATATTTTAGGATAGATCATTGACTTTTAAAGGGAGATTTAAAGACTTGCTTTCTTAACCCATAGCTGTGCTAGTAAAGTCTAAAGATGCTAAAAAGATAAAACTGACATATCAGAGAGTTCTCTGACTCACAGAAGAGAGGAATGTACTGCAAATAAATGGAGCAAATCTGTAAATAAGAAATAAAACTATGATAAAAGCTATCTTTTCCTCAGCATTACTGATGTGTTTTATGCAAGAGAACTTTTGGAATAATATTTGGTGCTAGTAAAGTTGTGGCATCATTTTGAGTAGAATCAGAGTTAAAAGGAAAAGCAATTGAATATTTTATACGTAGGTAAGATAAACTCTTTAAAAGCCAAAACTTGCTCACTACTTTTTAGACCAGAAATGAAAACACCTTACAGATTAAGTTATATTTTGTATTGGATGGAGACACACATACAATCGTTGAAAGACTAACAAAGCCCTGTAGAGTTGACATTGCTGAAGATCTCTGGATGAAAAGCCAGTAAAAGAGGGCTGGGCACGGTGGCTCACTCCTGTAATCCCAGCACTTTGGGAGGCCGAGGCAGGCAGATCACTTGAGGTCAAGAGTTCAAGAAGAGCCTGACCAATATGGTGAAACCCCATCTCTACTAAAAATACAAAAATTAGCCAGGCATGATGTAAGGCGCCTGTAATCCAAGCTACTTGGGAGGGTGAGGCAGGAGAATTTCTTGAACCCAGGAGGCGGAGGTTGAAGTGAGCCAAGATAGAGCCACTGCACTCCAGCCTGGGCAACAGAGAGAGAATCTGTCTCAAAAAAAAGAAAGAAAAGAAAAGAAAAAGAAAGTCAGTGAAAGAAATCGTGGCACTGTCACATTCCAACAGTATAGTAGTTTGTTGAAGTAAAGACTTAGGTGCAAACATGAGGACTGAGTTTATTTCTTCTCTGAGAATTGTACTTTTGCCTTATGAGTAGACCAACCCTCAGATTTGTTAGGTTATTGTTTTGCTTGCAGGCATCTAATATCAGCACCAACTAATCATTGAAGAAAATTTATTGCATTTTAATTTATACCATTTGTGAAGCGATATTTATACCATTTGTGAAATATTCAGAGTTGAATACATTTTTCTAATCTCATGGTTTATTCTAGAAAAAGCCATATCACTACTTACACTGTTGTGCAGAAGCAATGGAAGGAAGCACATTAGCATGAACAAATTGAGGCTGCTGCTCTGAACTATACTAGTAGTGACTGCATTCTCCCAGGCACTTCCAAGGGGAGTGGAGAGCCAGTGTCATTTAAGAATGTCTTGGTAAAGAAGTAAAAATGATCACTCCCATTAAATATCAACCGTTAAGCTCTGTTTTTTGTTTGTTTGTTTGTTGTTTTTTTAGCGAAGTATGATTGTTGCCTTGAGGACAAGCATTTGTGCAGTTATTTGAGTTGCAAGCTGAACTAGCTGATCTTTTCATAAACTCAATTTTTACTTGAAAGAAAGATTGATGGTCAAACTACGGTTATTTAGAATTGGTATGTGACAGATATTTTATGAAAATGCACTGAGCCCATCATTTCAAGAAAAATACTAATTGTTATAAGTGATAAAATTAGCAGTTTCAAGTGAATGTTGGAAAATTTATATCTACTACCATGAGCTTGACAACTTCCTAATATGTAAAGACTTTTCATATGTGTGGTAGTAATATTAACACACATGAGATTTTGATGTTGTATAATGAAATGTATCAATGTTTAGGAGATCTATGTAACTCAGTAAGCTAGTCTTTTACAAATGAATGCATGATATAAAATCATTCGTAAGTAAAGGATCCATTCAAAATGCTAGATAGACCAATGAATTTTAATACAACAGGACAAAAAGTTCATTGATATGTTTCCAGATTCCACAATGCAACTACCTTTTAAGAAACATTTGTCAAGTTTTGGTGTAATATCAAGAAAGAATACCTGAAAAGGCTATTAAAATACTCCACTATTTTCAAACTATCTTTCAGAAACCGAATTTTCTTCATATGCTTCACCTAAAACAATATATTGAAATAAATTGAATGCAGAATCAGAGAGATTCTGCATTCGTATGAGAATCCAGCTATCTTCTGTCAATCTAGAGCTTAATAATATTTGCAAAATATGTAAAACAGTGCTACACTTGTCACTACCAGTTTTGGAAAATACAGTTGTTTTTCATTTAAAAAGTATTTCTAATTTGTGATGTGCTTATTGCTATTTTAAAATGAATTAATAAATAACTTTTTAAACTTCCCAGTTTCAATTTCTAATGCATCCACAAAAACGAAAAGGTTTTGGGGTCTCTCAATAATTTTAAGAGTATGAAGGACTCCTGAGACCAAATCATTTAGAAACCAATGCATTAAACTTTTTATACAAGGGAATCTCATGTAAGAATAGGTTTATGTGAGATAGAGTGGGATTAAGGAATATTCATTAAGAGGCCCTTGCAGTATCCCATTAAGAGATGAAAGTAAGTTAGGTTGTTGTTTGTGGAGATTGAGAGTAGTAGACAGATTTGAAAACTACTAAGTGATAAGTCTAACACTTGGAGAAGGACAGGATATGGATTGATAAAGGAACATGGTTGAGGAAGGCACCGTGTTAAGGAAATACTCTCAGGTTTGCGATTTTCTTAAGAGAATGGACCATCTTTCAATCTACAAAACACAGGAAGCAAACAAGAATAAGGAATGGGAGACAGATTTTAATTTTTGGTATATTTCATTTGAATTTCCTCTGTTTAGCCATCTAAATTGTATACACTTTCCCCAATAATTGATATCAAACTAAAATTTACTTGGAAAGGGCCTTGAGTTAACAGATACAGCAATGCAACTTGCAATTCTGAAGATTCGTTTATAAAAGATAAAAATTTTTGAGTGCCGAGGCTAGTAAGTGGCAAAAATTGCTAGTTGGACTTGTTAGCTATAAAACATTTTCTCATTAATTATGTGGTTCTTGCATTTTTTCAATGAACTTTTCCCCACAACTGCTGAGAGTGTGCTCTTTTCACATTCTGACCATGAGATACGATGTGGGTGGGATAATCATCGTGTTATCTTTAGTAATGCATTCTGTTATCCTGACAAATTAAACGAATAGCTGACAAATTCACACTGCTGGTAACTTTACTTTTGCAAATTATATAAAATATTTCAAAATACAATTATGATACACTACTGATAGGTCATTATGGTCAGCAGCATCACTTAGCACCAGATAAATAGCAAGGGATTGTCACAAAACATCGATGAGATTTGAAACTGTAGTTTTTCTTAAACAAGTTCAAAATTAATGTCAAATAATCCTTTGTCTACCCTGAGGACAACCCCACAACTTCGTATTTATCTTATGTGGCTGCATTAGCTTACTGACTCTCTGAAAACTACCAACCTTAGTGAGAGACAAAAAGGGAAACTATGCAGGAACTAACAAATAGCCTGCTTAGTGCATTCCAGACAATCATGGTGGGCATTTATACGTGAGAAGAATGAAAAAATAAATGGCAAATGCATTCCCCCTTAATTTCCAGGGACTGCTATCTCTGTTGAAACCCCGTGTGGATGTGTTTGTACACACACATGAGTTATATGCAGGAACCTTTTTCATTAAGGGTGCGGTGTTTTTCATGCTAGTGCAGCACCTATCTATCTTCTTTCTGGCAGGGCTGTCTGCTTTTCAGTCAGCATCTGACTAAAGATCAATGAGAGAAAGCTTTTTGAAGGTGCTTTCAGGTCCTGCGGCAAGGGAGATGATCAGAAAGCTGCCATAAGCTTCAGACCCACTTGACAAATTAGGAACTATTTTGGTGCTCTATAAACTGCTGTCACATCAGTTACAAACACTAATTAGAGATACAATACTTTGATAGTTAAAGTGTCCAGTGCATTAAATACCACTCTTGCTTACTACAATTAGCTTATACATTGACTTACACTTCGGACTATAAGACAGTCAGATTAAAATGCATCGACCGTTATTAAAAAATTTATAAGGTAAATATGAGCTAACCATCAAATAGCTTTTTCCTGTTGCCCTTTGACCCTTCCAGATCTTATTTTTCAATGCTTTTGCACACAATTTTTTTCAACCAGCTTTCATTTGTCTGGGCTAAATGTCATACCTTATGATGGCCAATCATCCAACATCAATTAATCAAATTCTGCATCCTGAGAATGAGGTGTGGAAAGAATACTGCCTCTGGTTTTTATAAAGCAATTAGCCATTGAGCCACTATGGGATCCAGCAGTCCCAAACACAGAGAATTTTATGCTTTTTCAGTGCAGTCCCAGTGATAGGGCATTATTGATGAATTGGCATTTAAAAATCCATCCTGTTGATTTTTGAAAAACTAAAGTTTTTGTAATGACATTTCCATCTTGGTAGCACGATACGTCTGCATTTGAAAAAAAAATCTTTTGCAATAACTGACAGAAGTGGTGTGTTTTTAACACAAGAAAACAGTGGGAAAAAAATGTCAGGATTTTGGTGCTGATTATCTCTAGAGTTCCAAGAATACTTCTTTTTTTTTTAACTTTGTGTGTGTGTGAGTGTGTGTGTGTGTATTTATGTTGGGAGGATATATCTGAAAACTTTTCTAAGATGAAAAAGTGTGTGAAATATAAAAATCAACTTATTTATTATGCATCTTTGAGATGACATATGAAGCATTATTTAATGTATACTCTGGCTTCCGAAACAAACTGATGACTTTTTCCTTCCCTTACCTACCCAATGCAGCTTCTAGTGCAGTATTTTTCAGGGAATTGCTCCAATAATGTTTGTTCAAGAATAGAAGGTGATGCAATAATAATTTATGCATGAGTATGAAATAGAGGTAACACAAATTCACTCAAAAATAAAAAAAGTGAGTCAAATTAAAAGGTGTTTTAAAAAAAAACAAATCTTACAATAATAGGTTAGATGGATAGAGCTCAAACTATTTTCCAACTATCTTGTGTGTGTGCCCATACCTTACAAAGAGGAAACTAACTCATCCATTTCAAGTGCCTAAAAATCAAACATTACTTAATTTCATGGAAACAAGCTCTGGGATCCAAATCTCTCTATTCTCTTCCCACTTCAATTTATAGCAGGGAGGCAGCATATGGTGGAGGACAGCCGAAGGCCTGCAAGTCACCTCTGCAGAGGTGGTTTCAATGGCAACCCATTGAAACTCAGTCTAGAAAATGGATGTAATAATACTCATCACTTCTCTACTTCAAAGAGGGCTGGAAGGATTAAAGAGCTAGCATTCCAAATTCAAATTCACATTTTCCTGTAAACCTCAGCAGAATTCTTTGTCATCCCAACAGAGATGATCTGAGTGAGAAGTGCCATTAAGGAAATAGTAGCACACTCAGAAGAGCTCCAGGGGGATTCAGAAGAGCTCTGGCAGAAGTTCCGGGCTAGATGTAAACGCAGCCCAGTGCTCATAAAGCACGTTGAAATTCTCAAGTGATAGGCACTACGTGGGAACAAATCATTCTTAATTTAAGAGATAAATATGCCATATCCAGAACTAATAATGAAGGGGCAGGAATAAATACAAAACTATAATGATTATGATCATTTATCCCTAAATCTCATGTAGTCTCTCAGTGACAGCTGTAAATATTAAGACAATTGTTGTCTGCCCTGCATTATATACAATGCTGGCAATGTTCAAGGTTTCTGGTGTTGCTCTCACTGTTCCTAAAACAATAGCAGACTAAGAAGATTGATCAGCCTCCAATAACCCAACCCTCTTTCAGCCCCTACAGAAACATGCTAGTTATAGCCTTAGCAATTAGGAAAAGATCCTGTGATTTCCAACCTGTGTACCTGCTCCATATATGCTTCCTTAGCTATATATTCAAAGGGCAAATTGTATACACAGGATCAGGTCACCGGAGTTTAATGTCAGAGATCACACTGTCTGCACCTTTGAGAATAATGAAATCTGCAATGAAGGAATAATTCTAATCTACTTTTTAACAATTTTGCCATGTAATAATTTTTAGCAAAATGTTATTTTCTCCTAATATCAGTTTTTGTTTCAAAAGACACTTGCTGTAAAAGATTATTTATTCAACATACTAAGGTTGAAATTATAAAATATTTTAAAGAACAGAATAATCTCTACCTATAAGTTGGATTTGCATTATGAATCTTGTAATCTTATGAATGCATTGTGAACCTTGCATTATGAATCTTGTAATCTTATGAATGCATTATGAACCTTGCATTATGAATCTTGTAATCTTATAAGATTCGTAACGCAAATCCAACTTACAGGTCTAAGATTAGTACTCAACTAATTGGAACAATGTGGAAGTATATATGGGATGTGACCACAAAGCAATGTTAGTGTTTCGGATTTGTATCAGTCCACTAGTCAACAGTATGGATATAGTCCACCTACCACTTTTGAATCCATCCATTCTCTACTACTATTTCATTGTTATCCTTCATTCTTTCTCATATGCTTTGAGCAGTGACTTGCTAAAATCCAAACACACTATGTCTATAGAATTTTTCTATCTACAAATTTAGTCACCCTAACCAACAGTAATTTGTTGAATCTCATATGGGTTGTTTTCAGTGCTTTAGTTAAGCCATGCTGTTTCTCAGTTAACTGCTTGCTGAAAATTTGTTTGTTTGTTTGTTTATTCTGGAATCTGCTAGCCATTGATAAAATGGGCTTAGGTCTGACAATGTGAATGGGCTTCATCTTTTTTATGCAATGTTTCACCATTAACATAATACATTCCTATATGTTGTAAATGAAATTCATTGAATTTGAGTCATATAGTTTGTACACACAGGAGATTATTAATTGTGATGTAATCTGAGTATGTTATATTTCTAAGGTGGAAACATGGTTTAGATTGCTTTGGTGTCTATCTTTTACTGGTTATCACACACTCTTACCATGAATGAGTGGGAAGAGAATAGCTTCAAAGCCACAGGTCAGTTGAACTTGCCTCTTACTACCTGAATGACTTTAAGCTGTTACTTAAATATTATGAGTATTCCTTTCTTACTTTTGTTCAAATAAAAATATAATGTATATCTTGAAGGACTTGAGAAATCGATAACTATATCTATATATCAATGTTTTATATATATATATATATATCTTATGAAGTCCTTCAAGAAACACACTATATCTCTATTTGAACAAAATACACACACTCACACACAAACACATACCTCTTATATATCAAAAATATAACAAATGGCAGTTTACTTCTACTTCATTCTTTCCAAAGTTTCTTTCAGTCCAGTTTCAATAAATAGTTCCTCATCGTTTACAAATGATTAAGCTTTTGGTTGGTTGTTCGTTCTGAGACAGGGTCTCACTCTGTCACCCTCACACCTCACTGCATCTTTGACCTCCATGCTCAAGCAATTCTCCCAGCTTAGCTCCTGAGTAGCTGGGACTATAGGTGTGCACCACCACACCTGCTAATTTTTTTTTTTTTTTTGTAGAAATAGGGTCTCACTATTTTGCCTAGGGTGGTCTTGAACTCTTGGACTCAAGCAATCCTCCTGCCTTGGTCTCCCAACGTGCTGGGATTACAGGCATGAGCCACCGCACCTGGCCTAGGATTAAGTTTTGACTAGGATTTCCATCTATCATTCACATATTCTCACTTATAAATGAGAGCTAAGTTCTGGATACACAAAAGCATACAGAGTGGTGTAATGGACATTGAAGACTCAGAAGTGAGCAGAAAGTTGGGGAGTAAGGGATGAAAAACTACCTTTTGGGTACAGTGTGCAGTCCTCCAGTGTAGGGTGCACTAAAATGCCAGACTTCTCCACTCCACAATTCATCCATGTACCCAAAAACTGTTTGTACCCGTAAAGCTACTGAAATAAAAAAAATTAAAGATATGCATAAAATTGACAAGGTTCATCAAGTGTTTATTAAATTGTTTTGATTTTAAAAATTACCTCAGAGTCAACAGACTTTTCTATCAAATTTGACTCATTCCTTTTCTATTGTTTTCTAAAAAGCAAAGTTTCGGGGTTTGGATGAGTTTCACTCATGAGTACCATAAATCTCTAGATAACAATGACATTAAGAAGAGATCATTGTATTTCTTTTTGATCAAAAGTTAGAGTTTATGTCAAGTTATTCTGTGGCTCTGAGATTCATACCTCTTTCAGCTTCCCATTCTGTGGCCCTAGGATTCATGGCTCAGAATGGACTCCCATTGTCACATCCATGTTCCAAGCACTAGATGGAGGGCCAAGAAGAGAGGCAAGTATGCATGCAAGTGTTTGCTTTCATTTCATCAAATACTTATTACATACCTACTATGTGTCAAACCTTATTTTAACTTCTGATGATATAACAGTAAAGGAAGCAGATAAAAATATCTGCCCTCCTGAAGCTTCTGTTATAGAATTACCCTACATAAGGAAAATTTCCAGAAGTTTCCACCTGAGGAAAATCTTACAAAACTCATCATAAAATATAGAAATGAATATTTTCACCTGTGAAGGTATTTTTTTAATTGTGCTTAAAAATGAGTATTGCTAGAATTCATAATGGAATCATCCACCCAAAATTAATACTCAAGATTAATTTACACAAATAAATCCCAGTAGGTTTCTTTTAAAATTCAGAATATTTAATGATGCACATATACTTTTCAGAGCAAATAAAATTAATCAAAAAGAAAAAGAAAACAGAACAGAAAAAAATCACTCCAACTCAACTGGAAATTTAAAGTGGTGAAGTATTTATTTAATATGTAATGATTTTTATTATAAAATTTTTCAGTCTAAAATGATGTCTTTTGCACATGACCACAACAATCACAAGGCAATGTCATACATCTTAAAACCACTCCCACCAAAACACCAAATACACCCAGCCTGCACAGGTGGAAAAATCTGAATGGATATCACAAGTCCTCAAGCCTTCGTTTATTATTACTTTTTCTTATTATTCTTTCTTTTTCATTGACAAATAAAAACTGTACAAATATGTGTGTACAATATGATGTTTTGAAATATATACATTGTGCAATAGTTAAATGAATCTAATTAACTTATGCATTACCTCACGTATTTATTTGTAGTGTAAACACTTAAAATCTATTCTCAGCAATTTTCAAGTACACAATACATTGATACGAAGTATAGTCACCATGCTGTACAACAGATCCCTTGAATTTATTCCTTCGGTCTAACTGAAATTTTGTATCCTTTGACTAACATCCTGTTTGTATCCTTTGAGCTGTATCTCTGTTTAGCTGAACATTAATAAAGATAGATGGTAGCCTGCTAACAAAAGAGAACGCACTAAATTACAAATAAAAATGTAAAATAATTCAAAAATTATTACAATATGGGTTTTAAAGTAAATAGAGTTCAACAGTAAATATAGCTTCTCCATGCATTAGATAGCTTTCTAACAGTTGTTTCTGAAGTGATGTTTTGTATCTAATATCCAGTTCTTAAAAACGCTTCCAATGCCAGATTTGTTTTCTCTTCTTTTATCCCTTACTTTCTTCCTCTCTTCCTCCATTCCCCCTTTTTCTCTTCTCTCACTGCTCTCTCATTCTTTCTCTCTCTCCAAACTTTCAATATAAATTCAAAGCATCTGTCAAATGTAGAGCTTACAGCAGATTGAAGTCTGAGATAGATTCTCACTTCACAAATTCTGTGTAGCGTAGACTGTCTTTGGTGATTTACCTAACAACCCTTGGTATAGCTTTCACCAGAATGGGATACTTACATAAGGAGACTCCAAAAACCAGGAAATAAACTTAGTTCCTTCTTTTTTGAATCATAATTCAAATTTTAAAAACTAACATCCTGCCTCTACTATTCACTGGTATGGTGTGGCTGAGAAAGTACTGGACAAGCAGTCAGAGGGTTATTTCCACTGCAGAGAACCGTCTATGTAGTTATGTCATCTTAGGGATATTGCTTAACCTCCTTGAACCTCAGTTTCTGCATGTTCAAAATGAAGAAGTTGACTTACTCTACAATTCTATTCTTATAATTCAATATCCTACTTGGGAATATATTCTTTAACAAGAAACAATTTATATGTGTGTGTATGTGAGAGAGAAGGTATCCTAGTCATGGTGCTGGATGCTATTACATAGAGAGTGGCCAGACTCTCCAGACTGTCTATCACAGTTCAGTGTCTGTGGACTATTTTAGCAATGAATCAACCAATCAAACAAAGTCAAGTGTGCCTTATTATACAGAAAATCAGCAATGACACATTAATAAATCTGGAAACTGCCAATAGCAGGAGGTAGATAATTCTCTGTATAAAATTTTCATGTATTCTTTCTGTTTTTAAAATATTAGACATTTAATGCTATATTTGGAATAATCATCTCTGCTGGTTTTCTATGCATAAGGAATAAGACCTTTATAATCAAAGTGTAGTCTATAAAAGAAACACTTTTTTTAGAAAAGCTCGATGATTTTTCAGTCCAGGAAATTCCATTTTATAGATCTGTTGGAATTTTTTTCTTCTATTCTTTTTTAAACACAATAAGCCTAAGAAAATTCATTATTGTTTCACAATTTAATGTTTATATCTGTGTTCCTCATAGTGCCTAGCATAGTGCATAGTGTATAATATATTATTAATATTAATAAAAAGTTTCTAAAATAATGATTTTCCCAAACTATTAATGTTTTCCTTAAATATATGATGGAATTTTTTGTACCTGACAATCAAAGAAGTTAGTGAGTATGGTCATCAACAAGTCAAGTATTTTTCCTCAAACTGATGCACTTAAACTGTTTTAACATTGAGAAAACTCACCTGTAATAATATCTGGTTTCTTAAAGAAAAGAGAAAAGAAAACAGTCATATTTTAGGTTGAAATGTGGGTGGTGAGCAAAGTACGTTGATTGCCATATCTTAAAAATCAAAATAAGAAAATCTGAATTAATATCATAAAATCTAACTTATTCATGCTGGATCAAAATTTTTCAATAAACTATGAATTTAACATTAATTTATCAGAAAAATAATGATATATATTTCTGGACAATAGCTGACATCACATATTTAAGTTAGTAACACAAGAAGGATGCCCACTATTACTACAAATATTTACTATTAGTCTAAAATCTCTCAACAAGGCATAATAAAAATATGAAGGGACTTCAAAAAGTTCATGGAAAAATTAAAATAAAAGATAGAAATAAAAATATAAATTTTATTTCTCAACGTAAGTTCCAAGTTCAAGACAGTTTTGTTAGTGGTGGTACCAGCCATTTAATCCATCCATAAAGAACTGAGGGTCCTGGGGATTTAACCATGTCAAGGCAGAGTTTTTTTGGGTTTTTTTTGTTTTTACATTATTAACTAGAGAAAAATGGGTGTCCTTTACAGATTTTTTAAGATTAGCAAAAAAAAAAAAAAAAAAAAAAAAAAAAGTCAGAAAGGAGTCAAATTAGGACTGTAAGGTAGATGCCTAATGATTTCCCATTGAAACTCTCACAAAATTGTCCTTGTGAATAAGCAGGAGTACTGTCATGGTGGAGAAGTACTCTCTGGTGAAGCTTTCCTGGGTGTTTTCTGTTAAAGCTTTTGCTAGCATTCTCAAAACACTCTCATATTAAACAGATGCTATTGTTCTTTGGCTCTGCAGAAAGTCAACATCCAAAATGCTTTTAGTGCCCCAAAAACCTGTTGCCATGACCTTTGCTCTGGATGGTCTCCTTTTGCTTTGACTGGACCACCTCCACCTCTTTGTAGCCATTGCTTTGATTGTGCCTTGTCTTCAGGATTGTAGTGGTAAAACTATGTTTCACCTCCTGTCATAATTCTTCAAATAAATGCTTCAGGATCTTATCCCACTTGTTTAAAATTTCCATTGAAAGCTCTGCTCTTGTCTGCAGCTGATCTGAGCACAACCATTTTGATATCCACTGAGTGGAAAGCTTGCTCAACTTTAATTTTTAAGCCAGAATAGTGTAAACTGAACCATTTAAGATGTCTATGGTGTTGGGGATTGTTTTTGCTGTTAGTCATCAGTCCTCTTCAATTAGGGCATGAAAAAAATGATTTTCTTCTTGCAAATTAATGTGGATGGTCTATTGTTGTGGGTTTCATCTTCAATGTCATTAGTCCTTTCTTAAAACAAGTTATCCATTTATAAACTACTGATTTCTTTGGGGCATTTTCTCCATAAGCTTTCTGTAAAGCATCACCATTTCACCATATTTTTACCAAAACTTCACCATAAATTTGGTGTTTTTTCTTTCTTCAATTTTAGCAGAATTCATGTTGCTCTGATAGAGTTCTTTTCAAACTGATATCTTGCCCTTCTTAGGGCCTCAAACTAGTTTGAAGTCTATGCATAGTTTTTCATAATATGCATTTTCCATGAACTTTTTGAAGACCCCTGGTATAGCTGAAGTGAAATAATAGAAAATAATTTTCCTTTCTCTGATGATTAGTGATGATGAGCATGTTTTCATGTGTTGGCTGCTTGTATGTCTTCTTTTGAGAAGTGTCTGTTCATGTACTTTTCTTGCTTTTAAATGGGATTGTTTGTTTACTGCTTGTTGATTTCTTTAAGTACTTTGGAGATTCTGGACTTAGATCTTTGTCATATGCATAGTTTGTTAATATTTTCTCCCATTCTGGAGGTTGTCTTTTTACTCGGTTGATAATTTATTTTGCTATGCAGAAGCTCTTTAGTACCATCTCACACCAGTCATGATAGCTATTATTAAAAAGTCAAAAAACCAACAACAACAAATGTTAGCAAGGTTATGGTGAAAAGAGAATGCCTATACACTGTTGGGGAGATGTAAATAAGTTCAGCCACTCTGGAAAGCAATTTGGAGATTTCTCAAAGAACTAAAAATAGAACTACCATTCAACCCAGCAATCCCATTACTGGGTATATTCCCCAAGGAAAATAAATTTTTCTACCAAAAAGACACATGCACCTATATATTCATTGCAGTACTATTCAAAATAGATAAGACAGGGAGGGAATCAACACGGGAGCTCATCAATGGTGGACTAGATAAAGAAAATATACATATATAACATGGAATACTACCCAGCCATGACTATGAAGTCATGTCCTTTGTAGCAACATGGATGCAGCTGGAAGCCATTATCCTAAGCAAACTAAAACAGGAACAGAAAACTAAATGTCACATGTTCTCACTTATAAGTGGGAGCTAAACACTGGGTACACATTAACCTAAAGATGGGAACAATAGACCCTGGGGTCTATAAGACGGGAGGATGAGAAGGAGGAAAGGGTTGAAAACCTACCTATTTGGTACGATGCTCACTACCTGGGTGACAGGTCCAATCGTACCCCAAACTTTAGCATCATGCAATATACCTTTATAACAAACCTGCACACGTATACCCTGAATCTAAAATATAAGTTAAAAAAGAAAAAAACAATAATACAAAGTAATAAAATGAAACCACTCTACAGGCATTTTCAAAAGATATTAAAGCCAAGCTAGAAAAACCAAGCGTGTGAGGATGTTATGCAATGTCCAGATACAGAGTAAATATGCAAAACAATAGCTTTCTTTTATGCCACAAATAATCATAAAACTATAACTAAATAGTAACAGAAAAACAAAAAGAAATAGTTAACAAAAATGTTAGGATATAGGAAATTTAGAATTTTTTTAGAGCTAATGAGAAAAATATTATGAGTCTCAAAAGTAAAACTTAAATAAATGCTGAAATGTAATATGTTACTAAATGGAAAATTTAGTTACTTATGGAAAAATGCCAGTTCTTTCTCAAATTAACTTACAGAGTCAGTGCAATTCCAGTCACAATTTTAATGTTTTATTTGGAACCTAACAAAAATGATTTTAGAGTTCATCAGTAAGAAAAATGTTTGAGACTAGCCAAGACAAAAAATATTAAACATATGCATAGTTGGGAGCTGAAGGAGAGGACAGGAAGAAAGCTATTACCAGATATTGAGACATAGAATGTGAAATCTTAAAAATAAAACCTAGCATATTAGATAATATAAAATTAGTGTATGAGAAAAGTTCATTTCTAGTCAGTGAGAATGAAAGGATCATTTAGAATATGATTCAGAGGTACTGAATAATTATTGAAATTCAATATAAAACAGGAATTTAGAGATACCTAGCACATAAGTTAAACTTAATTCTAGTTAATGTACTAAGTTGAAGGTCAAAAAAAAGAACAAGAATAAATTAAACTGCAATGCTTATTGATTCCTGGAGATGAAAAGAATTTCATAGGCATAAAAGTAAGTGTAGAACTAATAAAAATGCAAATGATAGATTTAATGAAAAAATTAAAACTTCTCAATGTTTAAAAGTACTGAAAACAAAATTAGGCAAGTTGAGAAAAGTATTTATAATATGTTTGACACATGACAATTTAATATAGAGTGCTTACAAATACATATTTTAAGTTAATTGCTATAATTTTTATGTATTTCATATTTTTTCAATTTATAGGAAAATATAGATAACATATTTCCTGTGTTTACAGGAAATATAGACCCATGTACTTATCACTCATTTTTTAAAATGTTACCATTTTTCTCATATTTGTTTCCGATTTCTTTATTGTTGACTGTATAGGGGGCTGGGGAAGCGTTAGAGCTTCAAGTAAAACTCCAATTCACACAGCCCTTATCACTTCCTCTTCTTCAGAGGCAGTCATTACCATGGTTAGTATGCATGCCATCATTCCAATAAATGTTTTTATGCTTGTCTCAGGTTGTATACATATCCAAAACTGTTTCAGTAATGTAAATGTTAAGACAATGTATACAATAATTGTAACTTTCTTCTTTCCAATAATGCTTATATTTTGGAGTTACTCATAACGACACATGTAGATATAATTTATTCATTTGAATTTTTGCCCGATAATCTCTTGTACTAAAAAAATAGGTTAGCCCAGTTCCCTACTAAGGAACAGTGAACTTAACTGTTCACTTTTTTTGCCATTACCTACAGAGCTGCCATGAATAATACTGGTCAATTCTCCCTCTGTGCAGAAGTAAAATTAGTGGCACAGGTGGTGTATAATGTCAGATTTAATAGGTACTGACACCTAAAATCGGTCTTCTAACATAGTTATAAAAACTTCTACCCCCACCAGCAATGCACAAGTTCCTACTTCTGTGCATTTATGTCAATTCTTAGCAATTAATTCAACTTTACTGCATTAGTGTCTTAGAACATGATCTATATGATATGCTTTTTTTATTTTCATTTACAAACACTTGCCTTGGATCTATAAGGTGGTCAATTTTTCTGTCCTCGTTTCCCACAAGTTTAAATAGACTAAACATTCTATAATTGTTCCAAGGATGTTCATATATGTCCACTTAGATTCAGTTTGTTATGCAAGTGTTGTTCAGACATTGCTTTGTGTGCACTTCATTTATCAATATTTGAGAGAGGTGGGTTAAAATATCTGACTGGGTATTTTCAATTCCTCCTTGTGATTATGTCAATTTTGATTTTCTATATTTAAGGCTGTATTGTGAGCTGTCTATAAGCTCAGTACTATTGCATCTTTCTGATGAATTGATCTGTTTCTCAATGACCTACTTCTTTATTCCTATTAAAGAATTTCCGCCTTAAATTTTTGTTTTGTTTATGTAACCACACCTGCTTCATTTTAGTCAATACTTGCCTTGTACTTTTTTTCTGATCCTTTTACTTTCATTTCAGTCTTTCCAGTCATTATTTTTTAAATTGCATCTTCTGTTAATCACATAGACCTGGGTATAAACATATAGGTATGTAGTCTGACAGTGTCTAGTTTTAGCTAGCAAGTTTCTTTTAAGTTTATAATAATGTGATTGCTGATATTTGGATACATGCCTATCATAATATGTGATGATTAATCACAATGTCCTTTCTGTGCTTCTTTTTCATTTCTTTTCCTTTAATTTCTTGGATCAATGACATTTTTCTAATCCCTTTTCCAAGTTTTACTGGTATGAAAGTTCTGAATATCACTTCTATTTTTTTCAGTTATTACTCTTAAATGTTTAACATATATATTTGAAATAGCTAAAGATAAAGTTAATCCTTTTTGCACCTTCTTAAAATCCAAATCTTCTTCATTCCCATTTTTCATTATTGTCTATAAATTAGACGTACTTTGTTTTTAACCACTCAAATTGGTTATTATTATTAATATTGATTTTATAGTTAATACAAATTTAGATTTATCTATATACTTGTCAGTTTTTCACTCAACATTGCCTCTTGACTATTATTCCTTCCTTCTGGGTTCAACTTCTTTCTTAATGAAGAACATACTTTATAATTCTAGTAGGTCCTGCAAGTGGCACTTTATTTCTGTTTGCCAAAAACATTATTTGGAATTCATTCTTGAAGGATAGTTTATATAGTTTTAGGCTTCTATGCTAACGGCTTTGTTCTACTCTAGCACTTTGAAGTATTAGGCTGGTGCAAAAGTAATTTCAGTTTTGCTATCACTTTCGATGGCTAAAACTGCAATCACTTTTGCACCAACCTCTAACTGTACTATTTTTCAGCTTCTATGGTTGATGTTGAAAGTCTGTTTTTATTTGCATTTCTCTGATGACCAGTGATGATGACCATTTTTTCATATGTCTGTTGGATGCATAAATGTCTTCTTTTAAGAAGTGTCTGTTCATATCCTTTGCCCACTTTTTGATGGGTTTTTTTTTCTTGTAAATTTGTTGAAGTTCTTTGTAGATTCTGGATATTAGCCCTTTGTCAGATGGGTAGATTGCAGAGATTTTCTCCCATTCTGTAGGTTGCCTGTTCACTCTGATGATAGTTTCTTTTACTGTGCAGAAGCTCTTTAGTTTACTTAGAACCCATTTGTGTGTTTTGGTTTTTGTTGCCATTGCTTTTGGTGTTTGAGTCATGAAGTCTTTGCCCATGCCTCTGTCCTGAAGGGTATTGCCTAGGTTTTCTTCTAGGTTTTTATGCTGTTAGGTCTTACATTTAAATCTTAATCCATCTTGAGTTAATTTTTGTATACGGGGTAAGGAAGGGATCCAGTTTCAGCTTTCTACATATGGCTAGCCAGTTTTCCCAGCACCATTTATTAAACAGGGAATCCTTTCCCCATTGCTTGTTTTTGTCAGGTTTGTCAAAGATCAGATGGTTGTAGATGTGTGCTGTTATTTTTGAGGCCTCTGTTCTGTCCCATTGGTCTATATATCTGTTTTTCTACCAGTATCACACTGTTTTGTTTACTGTAGCCTTGTAGTATAGTTTGAAGTCAGGTAGCGTGATGCCTCCAGCTTTGTTCTTTTTGCTTAGGATTGTCTTGCCTATGCAGGCTCTTTTTTGGTTCCACGTAAACTTTAAAGTAGTTTTTTTTTTTTTTTCAATTCTGTGAAGAAAGTCAGTGGTAGCTTGATGGGGATAGCATTGAATCTGTAAATTACGTTGGGCAGTATGGCCATTTTCAAAATACTGATTCTTCCTATCCATGAGCATGGAATGTTCTTCCATTTGTTTGTGTCCTCTTTTATTTTGTTGAGCAGTGACTTGTAATTCTCCTTGAAGAAGTCCTTCACATCTCTTGTTGGATTCCTAGGTATTTTATTCTCTTTGTAGTAATTGTGAGTGGGAGTTCACTCATGATTTGGCTCTCTGTTTGTCTATTATTGGTGTATAGGAATGCTTGTGATTTTTGCATATTGATATTACATACTGAGACTGCTGAAGTTGCTTATCAACTTAAGGAGATTTTTGACTGAGATGATGGGGTTTTCTAAATATACAATCATGTCATCTGCAAACAGAGACAGCTTGACTTCCTCTTTTCCTAACTGAATACCCTTTATTTCTTTGTCTTGCCTGATTGCCCTAGCCAAAAACCACAATGAGATACCATCTCATGCCAGCTAGAATGGTAATCATTAAACAGTCAGGAAACAACAGATGCTGGAGAGGATGTGGAGAAATAGGAATGCTTTTACACTGTTGTTGGGAGTGTAAATTAGTTCAACCATTGTGAAAGACAGTGTGGCAATTCCTCAAGGATCTAGAACTAGACATACCATTTGACCCAGCCATCCCATTACTGGGTATATACCCAAAGGATTATAAATCATGCTACTATAAAGACACATGCACATGTATGTTTATTGCAGCACTAATCACAATAGCTAAGACTTGGAACCAACCCAAATGTCCATCAATGATAGACTGGATTAAGAAAATGTGGCACATATACACCATGGAATACTATGCAGCCATAAAAAATGATGAGTCATGTCCTTTGCAGGGACATGGATGAAGCTGGAAACGATCATTCTAAGCAAACTATCACACGGACAGAAAACCACACACTGCATGTTCTCACTCATAGATGGGAGTTAAACAATGAGAACACATGGACACAGGGCAGTGAACATCACACACTGGGGCCTGTCAGGGGCTGGGGGGCTGGGGGTGGGATAGCATTAGGAGAAATACCTAATGTAAATGACGAGTTGATGGGTGCAGCAAACCAACATGGCACATGTATACCTATGTAACAAACCTGCATGTTGTGCACATGTACCCTAGAACTTAAAGTATAATTTTAAAAAAGTCTGGTTTTAGTCTAATTATTGATCCTTTGTAATGAATTTGCATTTTTGTGATTGTTAAAATTTCTCTTTTTCTTTGACGTTATTCCTAGAATTATTAATATTATTATTCCTGGAAATTGCATAGCTTAGGATTGGAGATATATGAGTTTTATTAATTCTCAAAAGTTCTGAACCATTCTTTTTACTTCTTCCTGGAATTCTTATTAATCCAAGTTGAAAGCACTCCCTATCTCTTTGTCTTTCTGTACTGTATTATAGTTTTTTCCCACAACAGATTTCTCTTCCAGCTCACTTACTCTCTCACTCTTTAGTGATCTCCAATCTGCTGTTTAGATCATCCATTTTTTTAATGATGATTTGTTTCTTTTTAAGTATTTAGACTGTGTATTTTGTACCTTTTCAAAACTGAATTTGTTTTTGTTTTTAAACCAATCTCCTGTCCTCTTCTATTGTTTTCTATAATTTATTTAATCACATCAATAGTTTTAAATATCTCACTTTACAATCCCTGTAATAGTATTATTCTATTATCTCATGTTTTTTAGGTGTTACATCTCTTGTTTTCCTAAGTGGATTGTTTCATTTAGCGTTTTGTAATTTTTTATATTATCTTATGCAAAGCATGCCATTATTATGGAAATTCTGTGCATCTTGGTTTTTGAAGTGTCGCCCCAGAAAGCTTTGCATTTGATTCCAACAGACACCAGAGATGTATCAGTGGCCAGAGACCAATTCCCATGTTTATTTCTCAGTGTGTGTGTGGTGTGTGTGCATGTGTTTTAATACCCAAGTAGCTTAAATTGGACTCCAAATTAATCGTAAGCACAAACTTGGATTTTGAGTTCTCAAAATAGATGTCCTGTGCCACCCAGAGTCAAGGCAAAACCCAGTTTAAGTGTTGCCTTTTGCAACCAGTCTGATTCCACAGCAAGACCATAGAAGTTGAATTGAGTGGCAATGCTATATCCTATACACCATCACCATCACCATCACATTTGGCCTGCCATAGCGGCTGGCATAATCATTGTTCTGCCTCTCAGCTGCCTCTCTGCTTCTGGTAAATAAGGTTTCCCTTTCTTGCATGCTTGATAAGGTCAGCCATTCTCATTATTTATTTATTATTTTATCACAAGTATAAAGGTAGAAGGTTTTCAAAGCTAGTATAACCAACTATTTTACAAAACTAGAACTCTGAGGTCTTTGAAATTAAAAAATAGGTAAAGGTTATTAATTGTAACTCACTAATGAGTAGAACACATGGCTAATAAAAATGGAAAATATTCAATGCTACTTGTTCACTCATCAAAACAGAGAAGACCAAAAAGAATGGTAAAGTGTAAAAATGCAGGGCACCCTTATATAATGCAAAATTTCTGAAGAACATTTATCTATATATATATGATACTTTATGAATATGTTAATAAATAACTATTTAGGCCGGGCACGGTGGCTCACGCTGGTAATCCCAGCACTTTGGGAGGCCGAGGCGGGCGCGTCATGAGGTCAGGAGATTGAGACCATCCTGGCTAACATGGTGAAACCCCGTCTCTACTAAAAATACAAAAAGTTAGCTGGGAGTGGTGGTGGGCGCCTGTAGCTGTCCCAGCTACTCAGGAGGCTGAGGCAGGAGAATGGCGTGAACCTGGGAGGCGGAGCTTGCAGTGAGCCAAGATGGCACCACTGCATTCCAGCCTGGGCTACAGAGCGAGACTCCGTCTCAAATAAATAAATAAATAAATAACCATTCAAGGTCTAGGAGATTTTTCTTAAGGAAATAATCAGATTTGGTTATAAATTTTTCATTGGAACTTTATTTACAATGGCATTTTAAAAATCTTTAAATAACCAATTGGGAAGAATTGAACTAAATTATGGTACATCTAATAATGGAGCAAAGAGTATCTATTAAAATTAAAATTATAAAATAATAAATATTGACATGGGAAAATATTTATGGTAGAGTGTTAAGTAAAACACACAAAAACAGGCACTAAGCAGTATATACTCAGATGTGTAAAACACTTACAGATATAATTTCATGTGGATAAAAGATGGGAAGTGTATACACAAAAATACTAAAAATATGAATTTCCTAAAATTGATATGTTAGTTTTATAATCAGAAAACAAAAATGGAAAATGCTATTTTTAAAAGCACTGTGTTAGGCTGTTCTTGTACTGCTATAAAGAAATACCTTCCTCCCTGAGAGGATAAAATAAAAAAGGAAAAAAGAAATACCTGAGACTGGGTAATTTATAAAGAAAAGCGGTTTAATTGGCTCACAGTTCCGCAGACTGTATAAGTTTGGCACCAACATCTGCTTGGCTTTTGGGGAGGCCTTAGAGAGCTTTTACTCATGGCAGAAGTCCAAGTGAGAACAGGCATGTTACATGGCCTGAGTGGAAGCAAGAGAGTGCAAAGGAGAAGATGCCACACACTTTCAAGCAACCAAATCTCCCAAGAACTCACTGACCATCAGGAAACCTGCACCAATCCATAAGGGATCAGCTGTCATGACTCAAACACCTCCCACCAGGCCCCACCTCCAACGTTGGTGATTAGAATTCAACATGAGATTGGCAAGGACATGTATTCAAACTGTATCAAGCACATATTCAGTCATTTCGGTAAACTTTTGTGAAGCTACACAAACTTCTTATCAGTGTCTGGTAATATTCAGTTTATTTCACTGACTCTCCCCTTACCACAAAGCGAGTTATGGAAAGCAGCCATTGTTTTATTCCTTTTTATGGTCTCAATCAAAACTCATAATAAATGCTCAATAAAAGTATGTGTAACCTAGCAAATGAATAAATAAGTGAATAAACAAATTTTAAAAATGATGTTATTACCAACTTTCTACAGGATAATGCTAAGAAAGCAAAATGAAATGAATCAATGAATTAAAATTCACTACCATAATAAGTCTAAAAAGCAAATAAAATATTTCAGAAATTGATCTTTTCAAATAAATAATATTTTGAGATATAATAACTGTATGTATATGGTTTACATTTGTACAGGCTTTTTTTTTTTTTAGACAGAGTCTCACTCTGTCACCCATGTTGGAGTACAGTAGCGGGTTTTCAGCTCACTGCAACCTTGGCCCTTCTGGTTTAAGTGATTCTTCTGCCTCAACCTCCCAAATAGCTGAAACTACAGGCATAGGCCAGCACACCCAAATAATTTTTGTATTTTTAATAGTTTAAGCGATTCGTCTGCCTCAACCTTCCAAGTAGCTGGAACTACAGGCATGGGCCAGCACACCTAACTAATTTTTGTATTTTTAATATAGACGGGGTTTCACTATGTTGGCCAGGCTGGTCTTGAACTCCTGACCTTAGGTGATCCCCTTGCCTTGGCCCCCCAAAGTGCTGGGATTACAGGCATGAGCCACTGGGCCTGGCCTGTACAGGCTATTAATAAAAGCAGAATGTAATAATATATTTTAACTTAGTTTGAAAATTTCAATTTATCAGTAATATCTTCAGAAATCATCCCCCTATAATCCATTTCTACCAAAGAATTTAACTGGGTTGCACCTGCTAATGGCTCTGAATCTTATACTTTTTGAAACAACTCATAGGAAAGGAGAGGGGGAACACTTTCAATGGATTCAACACATTCAGTACTACACTTCCTTTCCTAGCCTTATTAAGCTTATCATAAGCAGGTATCGAAAGGGGCTTTAAATCTCTGCTAAAGTGCTAACTCCACATATAAGTATAATTATTTTTAAAACCCAGAAGAAAAATCTAAGATGAAATAGAAAACTTCTTACAAAGCAAATTGTATACTCTATGTATGACACTGTGAGGTTTAGACACATGTAAAGGAAGTGCCTTCTGCTTTGCTATTTTGAAATGTCATTCCACTCTAGAAGCCAGTCAAGTTATGTTAATGTGCATTTGGTACAAATATTACCCTCATATTTTTAAAATTGAATCAATATTCAATAACATATCACACGTAATTGTAAAGGGTAAGCATTGGGATTCAAAAGATATGACTGACGTTGAAGAAACAGAATTTTACTAGTGTTTTAAGTTCTCAAAGCTTTTTTACATATCATGGAGAACAAATCCATAATTCAGCCCAAAGTGTTAATAATAATACAAAGATAAGTATACTATCAAAATCTGGTGTGAAATTCTGTTGTTCAATTGGTGCATATTTTTAATCAGTCCAAAATTTCTGATTTGGGGATTTAATACCAGTGATTGTTGTTAATTTCTTCAGGTTAGTACTCATTATGAAAATCATATTTCTATATGAGTTTTTCTTCCCTTCATAAAATCTTATCCCGAGACAGCTAAAATCCTTCTGAGAGCCTGAACAGTCAAACTTGGGCTCATAATGCACAGATAAAACACTCTTTATAGCAGCATTCATTAAAGTACTAGACAGAGCACAAAAAGCAGCAACAGGGAGCTTTCCCCTAAAAGCTTTTAATACAACTCTTTCCAAGACTCATTAAATCGGTCCAGCACTAAAGCCTCTGGCCACCCCCATCTATTGATCTCCACCACTGTGGAGCCCCCTACTCTGTCCAACTGAAGTCGGAGGTAATTTATCTCTGATGAATATATCGTCCACAGAAAAGTCACTAGTACAAAGCTGCAAGTCAGAATCCCAACTCTAAGTGAGGCAATTATTGTGTGTTTTCTGTGTGTTCCCGAAAAGCCCCTGCAAATATAAACATTCTGCCAAACTCTTTGTTTTAATTTTCATTTGACTTCCTCAAACAGGCCCTACTAACAGGTAACATTTATTGAACATATATTATGTGGCTGTACTAGGATTCATGTTTTAAGCATTGTTTTTATTTAATCCTTATACCAGCATGATGGAAAATTTATCTCCATTTTGCATATGAAGGAAATGAGGCTCAGAGAGTTGAAGTAACTTTCCAGAATCTCGAAGCCAATAGGTGGCAGAACCACCGTTAGAAAAAACCTTATAGTGAATCTTTCTGTTCACCTAACTGATATTTTATTTTGGATACCATGTACTAGGACCTGTGATAAACTAAATGGACATGCTCCCTGTGTTCATGGTGCTTGCAGCTCTGTGGGAGCAAAAACTTTAAACAAGTAAGTGGGAAATAAACAGCAAATTGTAGTAATTATTATGAAGAACAAAGTATGTACAAATATTATTCTTATTCCAGCATTAATAACTCCGCTCATCCCTTTGTTTCACATTTATTTGGCATGTGTAGATTATACTTTCAACAAGATACACCCATAGAAACATGTTTGCCTTTTTCTTTCTAATCAACAGAATGACTCACAGCATTATTAATTTGGAAGAGCAGAAATTCTTTTGAATTATCCTTTATCCATAAGATAACCATTTATTCTGAACCAAACAATCTCAATTATGATTCTAATCTCTGTCCTTTCTACTTTGACAGTTTATTTTCTGAAAAGAGTTACAGTTTAGATAATAAATTTGTATGATCACTCTACTTATACAATATTTGGAGCTGTTTGAAATGTGTTTTGGAGAAAACAGTAGTGAACTGAAAGAAATGACTGTGTCCTACTTTCTGCTGGGATCTTTTCCTATGTAATTTTACTTAATCTTCTTCAGACACCTCACTGAGGCCACAATTGCTATACCCACTTGAAGACAAGTGTCTCAAAGATATCTTATACAATGCATATGTTTACATATCCTAAATATCTCTCAAATATCTTCTCTCTCCACTTCATTCATTCATTCTGCAAATATTGATTTAACCCCTTCTTTGTGCCAGACGTTGTGCTAGGTACTAGGATATAAATGAGACAAGGTAGAGTAGTTTGTTCCTACCTTCACGGAGTTTGCCATTTACTAGAGAAAGCAGGCAAAAACAAGCAAACAAAAATAAAATACAATAAATATAAATTGTTCTAAGTGCTATGGAACTTAAGTAAAACAGAGTCCTGTAGCTTTCTCATGGGTTATGTTGTTCCAATACTCCAAAATGCCCTCCATTACACTGTTATAGAAAGTTCTGAATACAAATTTGATAATGTTTCTTTATTATTTAAATCTCTTTCAGGGATCCTTAAAATCATCAGTGTAAATTTGTATGATGCAAGTCACTTTATAATTTGTTCTCTGCTTACAGGCACAAAAATAAATTGAATGTGAATAAACAGGTGAGAATGCAAGCCTCTAGTCTTTCCATATTGCAGAAATTCCACTCTTTCTTAAGGCAAACTTGTACCTTAGTGAAATGTGACCACTGACTATCAGTAAATTAATATGTATCTTAATTTTTAGGTAAAAATATAAGCATAAATCTTTTTTCTATTGGATAGTTTAGTACAACCTATATGTATGCACAGCTGGCTTTGGAGACCCCTAGTGTGTTTGTTGATACCATTAGACTGCAGAGTTTTTTGAGAACTAAAGCTGCAGGATTCATTGTTGTGCATTTGGTCCTAGAGTGCTTAGCATTTGATCTGGATAAAACCCAGGAGGTCATCATTGTTTGCAGACTGACTGACTAAATGAGTGTAGAATTCAATCAATCCATTGAGCAAATGCAGAGTGCCCATGACTTGTAGTATGTTGGCAGTGCTAGGACCAACATAACCATGGAGGATATGATACAAGTGCCAACATTTCTCTGACATTTCTAAGCATGTCAACAAAATCCCACTATTACTAGGGCTGTAGGGAATTATGTCCTCGACACACATTTCTGTTAAGTAATCTTCATTTGGTTGGTTGTTTTTAAATAACTGTTCCACAAAAGATGAGATTTTTTCACAGTGCTCTTTCAAAACAGAGTCCCAGTGTTCCTGAACCAAACCGAGGGTCGAGTTATTTCTCGTGTCCCAATAACAAGATGCAGACGAACTGGGGAGGAAGAAAGTTTTATTCCTGTAACCCAGTTACAGGGAGAAGACCTGGAAATTATCACCAGACCAACTCAAAACACAAAGTTTTCCAGAGCTGATATACCTCCTAAGCTATAAGTCTACGTGTAAGTCTGCATTCATCTAAAGACATAAGTGATTAACTTCTTTTAATCTATAAAGTCTGAGTCCTGAAGACCTTCCTCCAGAGCCTCAGTAAATTTACTTAATCTAAATGGGTTCAGGTGCTGGGGTGATTACCCTTATCTTGTCTCCTGTTAAATCACGGAGGTTTGGGTATTCTTTCAGACCCCTAATCAACTTGTATTTGGAGGCCTGAGGAGTTTCTTCAGATCCCCAATAAAACTTGTTTAATCCTAAATGGGTCCTGTTAAGAATTCCTTCATTATTTTGTCATGCTTTAAGGCCCAGGAAAAGCATAGGCAAGATTCTTGGTGGGCTTTTGTTACATTCCAGCCTTTGTATAAGGGCCCTGGCATTTTTAGCTTTTAATATTTAACTTAACCACTCAGTACTGAAACGGTTGTTATGGAGGCCTGTATTAGTGGGGACTGGCCTGCCACACCAGGGAAGTAGATTTCAAACTTAGGGTAAAGGATGACTCATGCTCACCAGCTCTAATACACATGATTTTACCATATTACAAGTACTATAAATACTCATGAGACAGTAGGCTAATTAACTAATAGCTGAATGTCCCTAAACATGGTACAGGTGCCTATGCATGATGATCTCCTGATGGAGTCCACTAACACAAGCAAAGAAAAAGTAATCAAAGCTATTTGCAAGTCAAAAGAAAAAACAGGAGTCACTTTTTAAAGGATATTAAAATGAATAAGGGCAGAAATGCTAAAACTAGGACATAGATGTACATATAAACACATTTATGCAACAAAAAGATTCGTGAGTTTTACTGTAATCAATAGATGGAAAACTTTTTCTTTTTTGATCTGAAAAACAATTGTTACCTTAAGGAAAGAACATATATATGTGGAATACAGGAAATCTTAAAAAATAAATAAGGAGGAAAGGGGGATTACACTGCACCAACCTGGGAGGCTGAGAAAGAAGCTAAGCTGAGTGAATGAGCCTTATGTTTGCTGACGAAGGGTGCATTTAGTGCTTACCCACCCCAGGCAAGTCTGTGAACCACAGATAGCCTTCTACAAGAATCCTTTACCTGCAGCCATTATGATGGAGGTGGTGGGAGCAGGAGATGGTGGGGGAGGGACATCCAAAGAATATACAGTGAGTTGCTGATTATCCATGTTGACCCAGATGAGTCATGTCACAATTTATTCAAAAACCAATGTATATTTAACCTTACTGTCATTGTACATAAATTTGAATATATGGCTTAATCTGAAGTTCTAAGTATTCTACAGAGTTGAAACAAATAATAAAATGATTTCATTATATCTTACAGGGAAAGCTGAAAAATTTCTGTTTCCCTGCTCAGAACTCTTCCCTCATAAGGAAGCAAGATATTTAATCTATGAAAAACTTCCATTTTTGTGGACTGCATATTTCTTGAATTGGGGGCAGGTAATTAAGGCTGCAGATAGTCAGAATGAACTAAATATAGTCTATGCAGAAGAGTCTGAAAGATACTCATATTTTTTTCCCTCATACTGAAAAAAGTGTGGAAGCTTTATGCTCTTCATCTGATCTGATCATTATCATAATCCACCTACTGGGAAACAGGTGGAAAGGAAAATCTAGATTTTAGCCTTATGTGGTAAACTTTGCCTGATGCAATAATTTAAGTGTTCCCTTTAGATGATACTTAGAATTTTTAGGTTAAAATGCACAGTCTTCTAGTCTTCCAGAGCCCTCCTCTGCTCTTTTGGGATATGGGCGAGAGCATTGGTGAGAGCAAAATGGGGCTTGGGAGCTCAGGAACTTGCATCAAGTTTCGTAACCTCACTCATCTCAACTCAAGACAAGCCAGTTGAGATTTCCCCATGGACCAGATGCCTGTTGAAATTGACTAGCACTACCTCAGGACTTCTATTGACTTCTGACACTATAATACGCTTAGGTTATATGTCTGTGATCCATATTTTTCTCTCAGGCAGCTATGATTCAGTTGTATTCCCTCTTGATTAGGCACCTTGGTTCTGGAAGGCTCTGTAGACATTTTGTAACATTGGTCATAACCTCTATCCATCTTCTTCCTGAAACTTGTTATCCCGGGTCTTCTGTAGCTGAATTACCTGGTACCTTGGTACACTTCAAGGGAAAACCACAAGCCCTCAACTATACCCCTTCTACGCCTTCCTACAGAACCATCTGAGCCTTTTTAATTTCTTACAAAAACTAAGGAATAAATCTGACTCGCTCTCTACCTTATCTTGCTGCCTGTAAAGTTTACTTTGATTTAATTATCCTCTAGGTTGATCCAGGGAAACCTTTAAAGCCACTCCTTACCCTAGCAAAATCCAAGAATGGGCAGCATGGGACCCAACTGTCTCACTTCCATCCAGCTTCCCTGGCAAATACCGTCACACCAGCCAGTTGAAACACTCAGGTGGCATGAAGAGCGCCCCCTCCACATTTCCATGTTCTTAATGGTATGTGAATGGATTTAATCGGCAGAAGCTAATTCATGTCTAGAATTTTAACTGCAATAAAGTCTGGGAATGATATAATTTAAGCTTTTAGCTTCTACAATACAGGAAGACAAACTAGGAGAGTGAAACCACCACAAGCCCACAATGACTCTCACTCTTATAACCTTACACAGATTTATGCCTAACTAAGAAGTCTGCTTACTCTGGGGTATTTTCTGGGCACCCTTATGGAAATATAAGTCTCATATCACCCATATCTCCATAAAGAAATTTTCATTTTTATAGGAATAAAGAACATTAATAAATTTTATTATTTTCCTAGGATAGTGCGCCAAAATGCTAACAAGTTTCCTCTATTAAGATACCTGCAAGTTTATGCTGAGGAAAAAGGAATAGCATAGGCAAGTTCCAGGTCTTCTTTTGGTTCCTTCTATGCTCCTTTATTTAGAGAGCAGCTTATCCCTTTATTTAAAAGCCTACTAAGAAAGCCTGGGCTTGAAATTGTGCTCAGCCAGGCCTAATGTGTTGATGCCCAATGGGGATTTAGAGCCTTCTGTCATCTCAACTCCCCAGAAACTAAAATAGATGGAATGGCCCTGTGTTAGACCATTATCGTACTGCTATAAAATAATACCTGAAGCTGGATTATTTATTTTTAAAAAAGAGGCTTAATTGGCTTATGGTTCTGCAGGCTGTACAGAAAGCATGATGCCAGCATCTGCTTGGCTTCTGGTGAAGCCTCAAGGAGTTTGCAATTATGGCAGAAGGCGAAGAGGGAAGCCAGTCATCTCACATGGCAAGAACAGGGGCAAGAGAGAGGGAAAGAGAGAGGGAGGTGCCACACACTTGTAAACAACCAGATCTCACGTGAACTCACTTATCACCAAGGGGATGATGATAGCCATTCATGATCTGCCCCCATGATCCAAACACCTCCCACCAGGCCCTACCCCCAACACTGGGGATTACATTTCTTCATGAGATTTGAGGGGACACATATTCAAACTATATCAGGCCCAATATATTGTTTCATCTAAAAGCTAACTATGAGAAGCAGCTCTACCTTCTCTTTTGCAAACAACCCAAGCCTGTAAGCAGGGATAGGTTGAATTCAAACTTCTTCATGACCAGATAGAGGGTTTGGTCAATGTGTTAGTAATTTTGTTAGACAATAACATAATACAGAGATTAAGAGTACCAGCTCTGGAGCTAGACTTGCTGAGTTTGAATTCTGGCTGCTCAATTTATTAGATTTCTAATCTGGGGTTAATATCTTAATCTCTCTCCACTGCATTTTCCTCATCTGTATAATGAAGCAAATGATAACACCTACCACATAAACTTTTATGAGGATTAAATTAGTATATGTGAAGTTCTTATAAGGTGCCTAGATCTTTATAACACTTAATAAACTAATAAAGTTCTTTCTACTACTTTTTTTTCTTAAAACTTTTTATCCTAAGTTCAGGGGTACATGTACAGGATATGCAGGTTTGTTACATAGGTAAAACGTGAGCCATGGTGGTTTGCTGCACAGATCATCCTATCACATAGGTATCAACCCCAGCATCCATGACCTATTTTTCCTGATGCCCTCCCTCCCCCTAATCCCACCACCAATGGCCCCCAGTGTGTGTTGTTCCCCCGATATATCCATGTGTTCTCATCATTCAGCTCCCATTAATAAGTGAGAACATGGAGTGTTTGGTTTTCTTTTCTTGCATTAGTTTGCTGAGGATAACAGCTTCCAGTTCCATCCATGTCCCTGGAAATCTTGTTCCTTTTTATGGCTGCATAGTATTCTATGGTGTATGTGTACCACATATTCTTTTTCCAGTCTACCATTGATGGGCATTCAGGTTGATTCCCTGTCTTTGCTACTGTAAAGAGTGCTGCAACGAGCATGCGTGTGTATGCATCTTTATAATAGGATGATTTATATTCCTTTGGGTGTATACCCAGTAATGCGATTGCTGGGTCAAATGGTATTTCTGCCTCTAAGTCTCTGAGGAATTGCCACACTGTCTTCCGCAATGGCTGAACTAATTTACACTCCCACTAACAGTGTAAAAGCATTTCTTTTTCTCCACAACATTGCCAGCATCTGTTATTTTTGGACTTTTTAATAATTGCCATTCTCACTGGCGTGAGATAGTATCTCATTGTGGTTTTGATCTGCATTTTTCTAATGATCAGTGATGTTGAGCTTTTTTTCGTGTTTGCTCCTCCACGTATGTCTTCTTTTGAGAAGTGTCTGTTCATATCCTTTGCCCACTTTTTAATGGGGTTGTTTGTGTTTTTCCTGTAAATTTGATTAAGTTCCTTGTAGACTCTGGATATTATACCTTTGTCAGATGGATAGATTGTAAAAATTTTCTCCAATTCTGTACTTGGTTCACTCTGATGATAGTTTCTTTTGCTCTGCAAAATTCTTTTATTTTATTAGATCCCATTTGTCAATTTTTGCTTTTGTTGCAATTGCTTTTTGCATTTTTGTAACAAAATCTTTGCCTGAAAGGTATTGCCTAGATTTTATTCTAGGGTTTTTATAGTTTGGGGTTTTAAATTTGTATTAGTCTGTTTCCATATTGCTATAAAGAATTGCTGAGACTAGGTATTTATTAATAGAAACGAAAGAGGTTTAATTGACTCACAGTTCAGCATGGCTGGGAAAGCCTCAGGAAACTTACAATCATGGCAGAAGGTAAAGGGGAAGCAAAGCAGTTTCTTCACAAGGTGGAAGGAAGGAGAAGTGTTGAGCAAAGGGAAAAGAGCCCCTTACAAAACCATCAGATCTCATGAGAACTCACTCATTATCATGAGAACAGCATGGGGAAAACCACCACCCTGATCCAATTACCTCCACCCTGTCCTGCCCTTGACATGTGGGGATTATGGGGATTACAATTCAAGGTGAGATTTGGGTGGGGATCCAGAGCCAAACCATATCAACATTTAAGTTTTCAATCTATCTTGAGTTAATTTTTGTATAAGGTGTAAGGATGGGGTCCAATTTCAATTTTCTGCATATGGCTAACCAGTTCTCCTAGTATCATTTATTAAATAGGGAGTCCTTTTCCCATTGCTTGTTTTTGTCAGGTTTGTTGAAGATCAGATGGTTGTAGGTGTGCAGTCTTATTTCTGAGTTCTGTTTCCTGTTCCGTTGGTCTGTGTGTCTGTTTTTGTACCAGTACCATGCTGTTTTGGTTACTATAACCTTGTAGTATAGTTCGAAGTTGGGTAGCGTGATGCCTCCAGGTTTGTTCTTTTTGCTTAGGATTGTCTTGGCTATTTGGGCTCATTTTTGGTTCCATATGGCTTTTAAAGTGGTAGAAGACAAGAATGCCCTCTTTCACCACTCTTATTCAACATAGTATTGGAAGTTCTGGCCAGGGCAATCAGGCAAGATAAAGACATAAAGTGTATCTAAATAGAAAGAGAGGAAGTCAAATTATCTTTGTTTGCAGATGGCATGACCCTATACCTAGAAAACCCCATTTTCTCAGCCCAAAAGCTTCTTAAGCTGATAAGCAACTTCAGCAAAGCCTCAGGATACAAAATCAATGTGCAAAAATCTCTAGCATTCCTATACACCACCAATAGGCAAGCAGAGAGATGAATCATGAATGAACTCCCATTCACAATTGCTACCAAAAAAAAAGATAGGAATACAGCTGACAAGGAAAGTGAGGGGCCTCTTCAAAGAGAACTACAAACTAATCCTCAAAGAAATCAGAGAGGACACAAACAAATGGAAAAACATTCCATGCTCATGGATAGGAAGAATCAATATTGTGAAAATGGCCATACTTTCCAAAGTAATCTATAGATTCAATGCCAGTCCCATTAAACTACCATTAAAGTTCTTCACAGAATTAGAAAAAAAAAAACAACTATCCTTCTACTACTTTTATTAATAGGACACTGAAGTATCTCCTAGTGCTCTAAACTTTGCACAGTGCTGTAAAGGTTGAAGGGGTAGTGTAATCTGACTCAGAAAAAGGAAGTGTGTTCACTTGGGGTAGACCACACTGCTACTTGCTAATTTTTCTCTGTAACTTATGCTTATTGAATAACATGTATCAAGCCCTATGCCATGAGCTTTTCCATATCTTATCTCCTTTACCCTTTACAACAATCCTCCAAGATACTAATTATTTCCATTTTAGAGATGACACAACTGACACACAGAGATTGTTTACATTTTCCTATGAAGAAGGTCTAATAAGGTGACTTTCTAGGATTCCAGGCTAAATTAGTCAGAGTTCAAGTCCAATGCCTTTTCCATTGCTCTGTGTTACCTCTTCAAACAGCATATCTGTAGTTATTTAAGCAATTGTTCGTGCATTATTTCATTTAACTTTCAGAATAATTCTATGATATTGAGCATCAGGATGGCTCATCTGCAGGTAACAGAAAACCTAGATGGCAGTAATTTAATCAGATAAGGGTTCATTCCTTGAACGTAATAATACATCTAGGTTTAGTTAATGACAGCTTGGTTGCTGGCCTTGCATGGAGGGTTCAATGATGCCATCAAGAACCCAGGCTTTTTCCATCTTTCCCCTTCATCGTTTGATATATGTTGATTTTTCATTCTTCAGTTTGCCATCTTCTGTTTGAATAATATTTTTCACAGCTTTAGGCAAAACAAAGCCAGAAGCAGGTAGTTGGGACAAGTGCTGGCAAAGGAGTGAAACAAACAGAACTCACTTCTTTATCAAAGAGAAAAACAATGTTTCTCAAAAACCTATCCCAAAAATCTTATCAAGGGATATGTGAGTCACATGGCCATACCTAGCAACAAAGAGACTGGGAAAGTAATAAGTTGGCTTTTTACAGTCCTTCTGGTGGGAGGCAGAACAAGGACAAAGGAGGTTCGGTATAGCTCTTAGAGACAAGACAATGAATGGTCTCTTTGACTCCTAGGTATTACATAAAGTTTTTGAGATAACGTCACATGTCCAGATAGATTGTGACTTGTCCGTTGTCACAGAGGTAATATGTAGTATCCTAGGGACTTAAATCAAGGTTTTTTTTCACCCTATCCTATAAAATTTCCACTGTACCATGAAAGCCATGTAACTAGGCCTTGTTTCTAAATTCTTCAGATGTACAGTAAGAAGAATGGTCCCTGGGGAAATTATTTATTTCGTTATAACTTTTTTTTAAAAAAAGGGGGGAATATAATAAAAAGTATATATCTAATAACATTGTCCAAATTAAATATTTTTAAAAAACAAAAACAACATGGAGAAATAAAATATGCTAACCACAAGAATTATAGATTTATTGCAATTTATTTTAATATTTTGTCTATATTGATGGAAAGAGAGAATCAAATAGATTTATGAAATTTCCCCTTATATTTTAGAACTTAGATGCAAACATTACAAATCTGAAAGACAAATTCTTTTCCATTACTATATTCGAAAAAGAATTTCTCATTTTTAAGTGTATATAAAGGACATTGAAGAACATAACAAATAACAACTTCAACATTAATTGTACAAAATAAACTATAAATGGGAGGTGATGGTTAGACTGGCTAAGCTAATATTTTTATGTTATCTTTATGTTCTCTGTCTTGACATGAGTTTAGAACTTAGAATGATTAAAAGACTGGCTGAACATGTTTCTTATGCTAGCTTCTACAGGCATCAGTTCTCTCAGCCAGGCTTTCTTTTTGCATAGACATTTTAACCTTAATCACAGAGGTAATACATGTCAAATGGGAACACACACACACACACACACACACACACACACACACACAGAGATAAAGCAAAAAGTGAAATAAACCACCACTAATCCTACTACCCAGAAAACTGTTTACACATTGTTGTGTGTTTTCAGCCAATAATTTTTCATGCATAAAATATATTTTTTCCAAAAATATAATGATACCGTATACAGTTTTTCTGTCTAATATTTAATTTATGGATGTATCAGAAACACTATTCTTAATGGATAGGGTTATACAACGTAATTTTACACTTCAGTTTCATATTGCACTGTAAACATGTTCATCACAGTATTGTAACCAATTTTTTAATTTAGATATTTAGGTTTAAAATTTTCCATATTATAAGTAATAAGGTCCTTAACCATCATCATACCTATATCTTTGCACACATTTCTGATAAATTATAAAAAATTGAATTTCTGTGTTGAAGTGTTGGAGCATTTTTAAATCTTTTGTCACATACTGCCAAATTATCTCCAGAAATTTATTCTCTCACCATCTCAGCCAGACATTTGACAGAAGCTGGCTAGCAGATCATTTGAATTATACTCTCTGATGAGTACCACCATGAAGCACTGCCATGACATTTCAAACAACCTTCTCTATTTTCTAACCTCGAGTTTGGAGGTGAGATGGGACACTTGCCCTGGGAATCAGAAGACGTGGGTACTGGGCTGGGGTATTATTATCTGTTCTACCTGTTTAATTGGTCATTGTGAGATCAAATGACATAACATATGAAAAAATTCTTTTTAAATATCATTGCAAATGTAAGAAATTGTTAATTCAACAAGGGCATTCTATTAGGGATATCCTAGAAGGAAGAGAGATTTATCTTGACCATATGTGAAAGAGGAGCAAGAGAATGTCCTCGGGGAATGCTCAGAGGGGCGGAATTGCATGTTCTCAGAATCTCTTGTGTCACATTTTGCTTTGTCTTTTAGGAGATATTTAAAGAAATGTTAACACACACTCGGTCATACAGGCTTCTGGCTGGGTGTCAGTCTGTTAGTGATTTTCCCTTAAAGCCCAGAGGCAACTGGATATTAAAAGACAATACAAGAAAGGCAAGGAGTAGCGCTTTACGATTTTCTGATACATAGGGAAAAACTGAGCTTAGTGTTCATGAAACACTTCAAGTTTCCTGGCAATAAGTGTTATGCTTTGTATTATTTTAAAGTTATTTTATATATGAGTGCATTAAAAAATCACTGAAACTATTCAACATATGTATTTGGTTTGACAGGATTATTATTCTTGCCAATTCTACATCCATTCGTATCAAGTGAAATCACTATTATCATCATTGTCTTGTCTGGAAGCTTAGCTTTTTTCTCTGCCTATTTATAATATCAAATAGGATAACATGTTAGAATGATTTGTTCAATATAAATGATGGTAAATAGTCAAAATAGCAAAATATGTGACTGCAACAATAAAGTTTGTTGAACTTTAAATGAGAAAGTCCCATGCCAATAATAATTCTTTGTAGCCTTTAGTAAGTTAGTCCGAACATAAATATCATTTAATGTCATTTTTTGGTATCTATCCATTTGGCAGAGAATGTCAGAGTGTATTCCATTTTTCTGACAAAATTTGACTATTTGAATCAAAGAATTAATAGCATTGAGTTTAGGGAAGGAGGAGTTTATGCACTGATGCTTTTCCGTGGAGTTTTCTCTTCCTGTTAAATCAGCTGTTCACAAAAAAAAGTATTGCCTGCACTTGTCACATCACATGATTCTATGCTCAGACAACCCCTGAAATTCACAGCGTTTTTCCAGTGTCACACACTGCATGTCATGCTGGCTGCAACTTCGGTACTTTTTTCCTCCAATATTTTAATGGGCAAACTTGAGTAATATATTTCCCAATTTCAAACCCTTCAGCACTGACAGTCCAAAACTCCTGAGGATATGAACTAATGCAAAAGGTTCTGGCAGAACTGAGCATCTTCAGCTCTGGTCTATCAGTGTCAAGTCCTCAAGCTCTTGAGAAATAATTTTACTTATTAAAACACATTTTCCCTCAAAAATACTGTAGGAAAGACAAAGCGCTCAGTGACCTCTCAGAAAATTGTTGAATTAAGGAGAGAAGTCTACGTAACTCCTCCATTTTAAAGTCTAGTGAAAGTATAATTAATGTACCAAGAAAGAGCTCTGCTTTTCGTTCACAGATTTAAATTATTGTACTAAGCCTGTACCTTGGGACTATATTGCAAACACATTGCTTCCCAGTATTTTCTTTCTCTCAAAAATAGACAATGCCAACAGGTTGGCATGCATTTTCAAGTTTTTAGTTAATGTCTTAGAATCCTTTAAGATTCTCTCTTCCCTCAGGAATTTTGTAGAGCTTAAGTTGAAACTGTCCCATCACTGTAGTGATGATGAACTCTTGAAATACCTGAAAACCCATTGTGCACAGAGCATTTTATTCATTCAATTTCATGGAACAGGTTAGCACCATGGTTACAGGTGTCTATTGAGTTAGTGTTCCTGTACAGGAAAAAACTACTTGCAGATTCATTAATTTAGGTTCCTTGCTGATTTTATATTATGTTTTACAGAAATATTATATACCTCCACGATGTCTTCATGAAAATACTCACTACTGCAGCAAAAGCCTTTTAAAAAATATAAGTCACGTTATTTATTTCTCTGTGTATTTCCATCACAACACATTAGCCTTCCTTTTAAGGTAGTAATGATTATTAAAAGTTAGCACTATGCCAAGTGCAGGGTCAATAGCAGACAAAAATCATTTGATTTATTAAAATAAAGCAACCTCAGCTTAAAGAAAAGCTTCTGATTGAGAATCCTAGCAAAGATAACTCTCTGAGTTAAATATTTGATAAGTCATTTCTGCAAATATTAAGTCTTTATCTGAAAACAACACCCTCTAGCCATCGAGTTACTTACAGTCCAATGGGAAAGAGTAAAGAAGTCCCTATGGAATGTCAAAAGAGGACTAAAGGAAAGCTCTGTAGAGCAGAGCACACAAATTTTAACTGTGCACACTGCTTGAAAAACGATGAGGAATTCTTTGGTGAAATTGTCAAAGAGGCAGTTTATCATTGACATCATGTCATATGCCACTACCAATGGCCCTTCCTCCACTCAGACTGACATCAGACCTAGGCATGCAACTTTTTCAAAAATACCTCATAATTCATTCTAATTTATTCTAAGGAAATTATCATAAAAACTCAGGTAATTATTTAAAAATTTCAATGCAATGCTGTTTACAGTATCAAAAAATATGGACTCAATTTTCAAACAGAGGAGATTGATTATAAAATAGTACATTCAAGGAAAAGAATAACATGCTGTAGAAGACTATTAAGATATTCAAATATTTGAGAAAATATGAAAAAATAAACACATAAATGTATATTTAAGTTTAGAAGGATATACATCAAATATAATGTAAAATTACCAGGAATGATAGAATTTTGATTGATTTTCCTTTGTTTAGTAGTATTTTCCAAGTTATCTAGAATAAATTTGTCTTGCTTTGTAAAGGAAAAAAGACTTTTTTAAAAGTATTTACACAATTTCCTTATTGATTTAACACTAGTTGCTAACTATCCAAGAAAAATATCAAGGTCTTAGCAGCCAATTATAGTGTTATTTGTATTACTTGCATTATTATTTTGACGGGGAATTTCTGGAAACACAATTACTTAATGTGGAGAAATAAATCCCTAATAAAGAAATTTCTGACTCTGTAACCATCATTTAGGATCTTTGGAAGGAGCTTACAGAACCTCTCCGAAGATCTTTCTTATAGCTTGATCCAAGTCTCCTGTCTAATTCCATGTGTAAACTTCATGAAGGAGGAAATTTGGGAAAAAGCTTTAGAACTAGGATGGGAACAAGAGTTGACTAAACAAGAGCAGGTAGTACAGCTGGGGGCCTTTTTCAGATAGGAAATATTGCAGAATCAAATTAAAACTTTATTCTTTTAGCCCTAAAAGATCATCCCTGCCTTTTAATAAGTACAATGATCTAAATTTCTGTAGCTCTTCTATCCTTTAATTTATTCCCTATGTAACAAGTATAGCAGGATAGAAAAAAATACATGTTATTGCTGGTTGCCTTCAGCTCTATGCTTAGAGAAAGGATTGCCATGATTTAGGGGTGCTCGATAAGTTATTGGTTTCTTGAAGCTTGGAAGAAAACAGCAGATAAGGAGAATGGGGATTTGCGGCTATCTCATTTCTTATGTGGTGGGGAGGTGTATGGGTTAGAAACAAATAATTCTCTGTCCTGCCAGATTTTAGAAAGGAAGTCATGTATCCAATTCAATCTAACAAGCACCCTACCGGCGTGGAGTACAGATTTGTAACTACAAGCCCTGCCCCCACGGAGTATTTAGTCATCACAATCTATATTGTAATTTGTAAGTTGTTCATCAAATCGCAGTAAATTACTGGAAACATTAAAACTTAAAAATAAATAATATTCTCCTGGAAAATTAGAAAGCTATGTCTAATTTGAAAAATCTGAAAAATCTTTCCACCTTTCTGGCATTCAGTAAAGCATACACCTACCTCTGTAATTGCCATTTTGTTGAGGAATAACAGAGCATGAAGCGTCATAACCATGGTATGTCTAAATAACAGCACCCTTAACTGCAGAAAAGCATTGACTTTGCCATGTGGTCCACCCTGCTGCAAATCAAACAGATTTTCTCCATACTTTAGTATATTAGGGATATGTTACACAATTTTCATCATTATTTTGCCATATATTTTTGTCGTATCTGTTTTACTAGTTTTTTTATTTAATATTTTTATATATACATTTAAATGGAATCACCTTTTTACCTTTGTTCTATCCTGAGCAATATCCATGAAATCGTGACTTTGATGTGCAAATTGCATATTTCTAATGTAATTAAAATAAAAACTGTTCATCAATGTGTCATCTAAAAAGCCACATCACTCTACTTCAGTAGCAACACAGCCTAGACATTAAGATGGAGGAAGTCGGCCAGGCGCAGTGGCTCACGCCTGTAATCCCAGCACTTTGGGAGGCCGAGGCAGGCGGATCGCCTAAGGTCAGGAGTTCCAGAGCAGCCTCAACATGGAGAAACCCCGTCTCTACTAAAAATACAAAATTAACCGGGCATGACGGTGCATGCCTGTAATCCCAGCTACTTGGGAGGCTGAGGCAGGAGAATCACTTGAACCTGGGAGGCGAAGGTTGTGGTGAGCCGAGATCGCACCATTGCACTCCAGCCTGGGCAACAGGAGTGAAACTCCGTCTTAAAAAATAAAACAAAACAAAACAAAAAAGATGGAGGAAGTCAGACTGTCGTGTCCAAATTCCAGCTTTATGATTCATAGTTATGTGACTTTGGATAAACTCTGTGAACCTCATCTGTGTTTACCTTCTCGGTTTGTTGTAAGAAATAAATGATTTAATATATGAAAACTAATGGAACAAAATAAGCCTGTAATGAATGTTAGCTGGCATCAGCTAGCATTATACCACAAATTAGGAGTATTCCAGGGACTGAGAACAACTAATACCCTCCCTTGAGAGTATTTACAACAAATAAGGTCATGCCCAGAAAGGATCTGAGTTCTTTAACATATTCAATGAATGTGTTCAGAGCCTGTCATGCGAAAGACTCCAAGCCAGAAAGGAATACACTCCAGCATTGCTCCAGCAAGCTAGAGTGTGGTAGCAAGGTCACTGGGGGCACGCAAACCTCTGTCTGACTGCATCTAATGAATGAGAGATGCTTTAGATGTCCAGGGGTTTGCGTCTTTGCAAGAGTTCGCTAAATAAAAAGCTCCCTGTTCTCTTACAGATTCAAAATGGAGAAAACACAAAGTTCACGCCTTAACAAAATGACTTATGAGAACTTATAAGCTGACTTTAAGAAAAGGAAAACCTGATATGCCAATCCTTGTGTTTATATCACCTTTCTTCATTTCTCCATTCACAGTTGCAGCCGATGGTGTAAAGGTAGCATATTCCCACCTAAGGCCAAACTCTAAATGCACTGAGTCACTTACACTCTAAAGTATAATTTTCTGACTTTGAACTTCAGGGTCTAGACACAATATAATGTAATCTCAAATATCATTTGTATTTCAAAGTAATTGTATAGACAATGTGTGTGACTGTATGTATGTTCAAGCCTTCTGAAAACGAGGCTAACTAGTGAGGTGAAGCCTTAGGTGGAAAATTTTATTTCCAGTATATCATTACTATTTGTTAACTGCATTCCTGATTTTGGATAATCATAGGGGAAAACACACATACACACACAAACACTAAGCCACAGTACTTGAGTAAACTTGAAGAAGGGCAGGGAGCAGCCAGCCTCTCATTATACAGCTGTTTCCCAACAGGTTCTTCAGTCACGTGGAGGGTCTGACTGAATTTGAATGTGCTGTGCACCATGTTTTTTCTGCACTAAGTCAGTTCGCCTATTCTATAATCTCGAGTAGTGATCTGTTTTAAAAACAGTGTTCCATATAGCAGAATTAAGTATACATCTTGACAGTTTGCGGGTACAAAAATATCAAGTTTTCCTTATCTGGGGGGCTGAAATGCAGTGTAGTAATTCAGTACCAATTGAGCATATACATGCACACACACAAGTATTATATATAATATTAAATATAATTTGAAAGTCCTAACAGGGTGTAAAAGGCTCTGGAAGCTATGGGGTGTTCCAATGCCTCCAGCTTCATATTGTGCCCTTTTTCTCTTTACTCTTTGCCTTCTGATATTCAGGAATTGCTTCAAAAATGAGCCTATATCTCTCTGGCATTTCAGGCACTTTCACACATGCTGTTCCATCTGTCTGGAAGGCATTCTATTCTCTGTGTGGCTACTTCCAACTGACTGTTGCTCAGAATCTAGCTTAAATATCAGTTCATTCATGTATACATTCACTCATTCATTTATTCCTCCATTTATGTACGCCATTTGTATTTATTGAACACGTGATAAATTCACGCACTGTGTTAAACCTTCAGTATGTGAACAAAAGAAATGCAGCTCTCACTTCCTTGGAGCTTAAAACAACACAAAATACAAATAATGAATAATTACATAAATTCACATGTAACACATGTATGATAATGTGTTTGAAGGGACACAATGGAATGCTATGAGAGAAAAAAATAAAAATCTAATTTAGATGAGCCTGAGATGAGGTGGGAGAGGAGGCTAAGGAGGTCTCTAAAAAGTAGCTGTTAGAGTGAGATCTGAAAATTAGACTTGAGAAACGATAGTGGGAGGAGTGTTCTAGGTATAGGAAACAGCACAAAGACTCCAGCTTCCTTCTAAATTCACTCTCATATTTTATGTTCTTATAGCATTTTATTCTCCTTTGTAATATTAATCACAGTAATCATTAAATAGTTATTTGGAAAACACTTGCCTCTCCCACTAGACTGTTACTCTCATAAGGCCAGTAGTAATAGTCTATGCCTTTCTCTGCTCTTTCCTAAGCACCAAGCACAGTGAAAGTCTAACCCATGGTGGATGCTTACAAAGGTCTGCTGATGAATACAGACAGTATTAATGGACTGGGAGGTCAGCAAGGGAAGCACTGCATTACAACTTTTAATCAATATTAAAGCTCTGCTTAAATATGTGCAATGAAATTAGGTGCACTTTGCCCATTTAAAAAATTTAAACTTAAGTATGCGTGTTAGAGGATATGGTGGGCATAATACTGAAAGGAAAAGATCAAAAGGTAGAAATATTTATTCACTCGAAATTGACATATCACTTAGTTAACAAAACCTGCCATTTGTGTCGCTATACTATGTAGCACAATATCCTTTGGGCACGTAGTAGGCACTCAAATATGTGTACAATTAATGACAATGAATTAACTAATGGAAGAAATATTTATGGGTATGTTCACTTATACCAGTTTATTTATTCAACAATATTTATTGTGTGCCTATACCTGGAGTTTTGCTGGGTGCTGAAAATACACAGATAGGTCTCAAAGAGCTCAGAACTCAAAAGAAAAAGAAAAATCAAGGTTCACAATTGTAGTGAGGTAAGTGATGAAGAAGGCATAATATAACTTCCTATGTGAGCTGGAGATGGGGAGAAAAGCAGGGCATTAGCTAAGCCTAGGGTGGATAGCAACTTTTTCTTTTTTTTTTTTTTGAGACTTAGTTTCGCTCTTGCTGCCCAGGCTGGAGTGCAACAGTGCGATCTCAGCTCACTGCAACCTCTGCCTCCTGGGTTCAAGGGATTCTCCTGCCTCAGCCTCCCGTGTAGCTAGGATTACAGGTATGTGCTACCATGCCCAGCTAATTTTGTATTTTTTAGTAGAGACGGGGCTTCACCATGCTGGTCAGGCTGGTCTCGAACTCCAGACCTCAAGTGATCCGCCTGCCTCAGCCTCCCAAAGTGTAGGATTACAGGCTTGAGCCACTGTGCCCAGCCAGATAACTTTTTCAAGACATGATGACAGTTGCTATGCTGCTTAGGACCAATAGGGGTTACCCAGATGCAAGCAAGGGAAGAACATGCATCCCAGCTATTTAACATTTTAACTGTTGATAGTGAAGAGTAAATAACTTGGCCATTCGGCCTTCCCAGCCATATGGAATTGTCTAACAAAAATGATATGTGCCGCTAAATTCTTCAGGCAAAGTTATTTTATACATTATAGATTGCTAAATTATCTGCATTAAAACTGAACACAAGAGGCTTAACTCGATTGAGGATAGAAATGTATTCCTTCAAATAAGGTAATTTTTGTTTTTGTTTACAGCCTCAATGATCTGTGCATTCTTTTAGACCTGAATGGATTTAGGGAGGAGTTTTGTTCACAGAGGAGAATTTCTAAAACAACAACAGTAGCTTGAAATTTACCCATGATCTTAAAATTGTGGTGAATGTGGCAGAACTGATTCGCTGTGACTGAGACCTGTTTGTTGTGAATTGCTAATTAGAATAATTATTAACATTCAGAGAATTGCAAAGCAGGAAATTTTTAGCCTTGACTGCTTATTATTCACACGACAGTACTAAATTAAAATAAAATAACGCAGTCACAGAATAAGCAACAAAAGGTTCTTAAAAATATATCAAGAGCAATCTATTTGAGAGCTATAGAAATTGTTCAGCAATGCAGATTGCCATTTTATTTTATTTCTATAAAATATTTTTTAGAAGTCTCAGAGAAAGTACTTTGTAAAGAGGAACATCTACAAAGGACTATATTCAGTTTTTTCCAGATCATAGCGCAAGAACATATCTTCAATATATGATCTTTCCACCAGCCCCCAAAAATCATTTATAAAATGTAATGTTGAATCTCCTTTATCGTTCACACAAAAGCTGAAAATTGTGTTCTAAAGAAATCAATACATATTGTAAGCAGAAGAAAATTCATGGAAATATCCAGGGAAAGTTGGAGAGTATAAAGAATTTTTACCTATGCTTATTGAAAAAAAATGAAATAAGGAAAAAGCATATTCATACAAAAAATATCCTCAGACAAATACTTCGAAATTGCTTTCTATCTGAAATTCAGTTCGAAATTACTGACTAAAATTAGTATTTATCCTTGAGCTGGGAGTTGAACCAAACCCTAAACAGAAGTCTGCTTTAGATTAGTTTCAATTTAAATCAAAAAGTAAATTCTAATCAGTATTTTTCGGTTTTGTTGAAACTCTTTTGAACTAAACAAAAGAAAAAAGTTACTTGGGTTTGAAAAGCAGCAGTTAATGAGGTTGACACCATCCACATCATATCTGTGTCCTAAGCTATGAAAATAGATATTTCTTAAACTTGTGGCCCTCACTACATAAAAGATAGTGAGACATATGTAAATGAGCTGACACAACTCCCTACAAAAGCTTGTGACCCCACACGTACATATGTAGTATGAATTTTAATATCTAAGTATTTATATAGGACACATTAATAACAAAATACCTTTTGGAAACACTGAATAAGCCACCATCTTACATACATATAGGTAAAAATAGCATATATAAGCATGCTAATTATACATTTTAAAGTTCATAAAACATTGTTTCATTTATTCATTCTTGCTTATTCAACATTGAGTACCTCTTCTATGTACTACACTATGCTTGGTGTTAGCAATGCAAAAGAATGAGCTTAATATGATCCCTGCCTTCAAAGAGTTTTAATCTAGGAATTACTTAAAATCCATTTGATGGTAATCAAATTATTAAAAGATTCTCTTTATGTAGAGCAGATAATGGTAAACTTATTCCATAAACTATCTCAATATATTTTTCCATTCTTGATCTTTACAATACAGGTTAATATGAAGGATATAGAGACTATTCAGATGACAATTAGAAAACAGAACATTTGGACTATCATAACAGGTCCAGAAATAACTGCTTGACTAAATAAATAAGTATTGTTAATAAAATTTTAGTATAAGGAAACAACCATAAGAGCAAAGGTCACTGACATGCATAGAATTTAGGCACCACTCTGAAAGAAGAGAAACTTAGAACCAGAACAGAAACAATTCCCTTAGCTACATCTGGCTAAAGGTTTTATCACTGTCTATTGCAAAAGTGGAAGTTAATATCAAAATATTGTTTTGAATTCATTTGTAAATTGTCATATAATATAATCTGTGTAGTTTTTCCTCTGTGGTCTGGGTTCATCCACTCTCAGTTAAACATGTCTACTTTTTATAAAATGCCAATTTATAAAAACACTTGAGATATTTTTGCAAACAAACGCCTGGCTCCCATTTGACCATTATAGTCAAGTGTGTCCATAGCAAGCCTTTCTGATCCTGTATCAGGGTTATTTTTGTCAGTGTATGTACTACAAATTCTTTCTGTATACTTGGATTAAAATTTTGATATAATCTAGCATCTTATCCAATGTTGCTCATGGATTTCCTTGGAATATGGTCTATCTAGTAAATAGGCCACTGAAGCTACCCATGTGCTACATGCACCCCGGATGAGAAAGGCCAGCTATGAGTGCTCCCTGGAGATCATTGCAATATCCCTGGAAAGATTTCACAATTTAACTTTTTGGAAAAAATTATTTCTTCCACTCTTGTCTATTGTCCATCCTTTTGTCTCTCTAGCTGCATATTTCATAATTTATTCCTAACTACTGTCCATTTCACCAATGCTCTCTTTGGCTATAACTATGCTGATGCTAAAACTATCCACTGAGTTTTTCGTTTTTGTTACTGTATTTTTATTCCTCGAATTTAGTTTTTTCAAATTGGGCATTTTATTCTATACAATTTCAGTTTCTTGCTATAATTTTCAAACTTGGCTTTCTTTTCATTCTTAATCAGATAATTTACTATTTTAATCTATGGTTGATAGTCTATGTTTGATACTATGTATCAAGTTTTTGTATATATGTTTGTCTATTGAGTTTTCTGATGCCCATACATAATGTCTTATTCTTTATGTGTCTACTCATCTTTGACAAGTACAAAAAATGCTTCTTGTGACAGAAGCATTCTTAGCAGGAATGACAGCAGATTTCTTGTGGGAAACAGGGCCAAACCAAAAGACTGTGGGTGAACATCTTTAAAGCGATGAAAGAAAAAAGATATTGTCATCTTACAGAAACATCTTTCAAACATTAAGGTGAAGTGAAAACATTTGTAGGTATACAAAGTCAAAATAATTCATCACCAACAAAGCTATACTATAAATAATGTTAAGGAATATCCTGCAAGCAGGAACAAAATGATACCAGGCATAAATATGAATCCACAGAAAGGATTATAGAGTACCTAAAATTGTAAATAAGTGGGTAGATTTTTTAAATTTAAATTTAAAATCCCCATAAAATATAATTAAATGTTTAACAAAAGTAATAACAATGGACTGTGGGGTTTATAATATATGTAAAAGTAAAAATACCTGACATCACAGGATGAAAACTTAAAGTGAAGAAATAAAACTATATTATTTTAAAGTTCTTATAAAAAATATGGTTTTATGTGGTAATACTTTAAGACAAATTGTGTAAAGTTGTACACTATATACATTTTATAAAAACCAATAAAACATTTGAGTGAATAAGCAAATCTAAGAGCTCAAATGGAATAATAAAAGGATAAAAGTGCTAAATTCAAAAGAAGTCTGAAAAGGAGAAAAAAGGAACAAAGAACATATGTGATACATAGAAAAAAATGGAAAGATGTCCGATTTATACCCAACCATGCTAATAAATATATTAAATGTAAATGGTCTAAATAGCCAAATTAATATAAAATGTGAAATTGTATTTTTTTAAAGATTCAAATTCATGTTGCCTATAAGAAATCCTTTTTAAGTATAAAGAAACTGATTAAAAGTCAAAGAATGAAAAAACATACCTTTTCAACACTAATCCAAAGAAAGCTGTAATAACTGTACTAATATTAGACAAAATAGGGTTCAGAACAAAATATTATCAGGAATATAATGAATAATTTAATAATGAAGATGAGGTCAATTCATTAAGAGAATATAATAATTCTAAAAGTTTATACACTGATATGGTTTGGTTCTGTGTCCCCACCCAAATCTCACCTCAAATTGAAATCCCCATAATCCCCATGTGTGAGGGCAGGACTTGGTGGGAGGTGATTATGTCATGGGGGTGGTTTCCCCCATGCTGTTCTTCTAATAGTGATTTATCAAGAGATCTGATGGTTTCATAAGCATTTGACATTTCCTCCTACACACTCTCTCACCTGCCACCATATAAGACATGCCTCTTCCCCTTCCTCCATAATTGTAAATTTCCTGAGGCCTCCCCAGCCATGTGGAACTTTGAGTCAATTAAGCCTCTTTTCTTTATAAATCACCCAGTCTCAGGCAGTTCTCTATAGCATTACGAAAATGGACTAATACATACGCCTAATAATAAAACTTCATGATACCTGAAGTAAAAACTGATGTAATTGCAAGGATAAATAAATCCATAAAGTCAGAGATTTTATTACCATTCTTTCAATAATTGATAGAATAAGTAGACACAACTTGATCTAATTCATATTTATAGAACACTCCACCAAATAATGGAAACACCAAAAACAGTCTTTTCAAGGACTCATGGAACATCTATCCAGAAATAAGTTGAGGAGTTTAATAAGTTTTCTGGATATATAATTAATATACACAAATATACTAAGCATACATTTAGAAAATATAATATAAAAATATAATATTTATTATAAGCAATAACAATATATGTAAATAAAAATAGCAAAAACTGTGTACAATCTATCCATAAAAAATATAGAATTATGAAAATCTCTTCAGAACACCTAAAAAATGAGATACCATATACCTGGATAGGATAATTCAATATTTTAAGATGTCAGGTTTTCCCTGACTTTAAATATTTTCCATGGATTTAAATAACTTTTAATCACAATCCAAATAGAGTTTTTCAAAAAACTAGACAAACTGACATCAAATTGATATAGAAGAGGAGAAGTCAAAGAATAATGAAGAGAGACCTGGTAAAGTATAGGGGGAAGGGGCCTTGCCTTTTCAGATATCAAGATTTATTATATTTCTTTTTTGATTATTGCTTTAAGATATTTATAGATTCTGGATATTAGACCTTTGTAGATGGATAGTTTGTGAAGTAGGTTGTCTGTTTACTCCTTTGATAGTTTCTTTTGCTGTGTAAAACCTCTTTAGTTTAATTGTTAATTTTTGTTTTTGATGCAATTGCTTTTGAGGACTTAGCCATAAATTATTTGCCAAGGCTGATATCAAAAAGTGTATTTCCTAAGTTTTATTCTGGGAGTTTTATAGTTTCATGTCTTACATTTAAGTCGCTAATCCACCTTGAGTTAATTTATGTATATAGTGATAATTAGGGGTCCAGTTTCATTCTTCTGCATATTCTAGCAACATTTATTGAATAGGAACTCTATTCCGTATTGCTTATTTTTGTTGAGTTTGTCCAAGATCAGATGGTTGTAAGTGTGTAGTTTTATTTCTGGGTTCTCTAGTCTGTTCCATTTATCTATGTGCCTGTTTTTGTACCAATACCATGCTGTATTGGTTACTGTAGCCTTGGAATATAGTTTGAAGTTAGATAATGTGATGCCTCTAGCTTTGTTCTTTTAGCTTAGATGCACTTTGGCTATTTGGGCTCTTTTTTCATTTTATAGTAATTTTATAATAGCTTTTTCTAATTCTGTATACCTTTGTAACAAACCTTAATATGTACCCCTGATTCTAAAATAAAAGTTAAAATAGAAAAAACTACTTAATATACAACTGTAATAATTAGAACTATCTAGTATTGATGATGAAGTAAGACTATTTCACTACTGGTACAATTTGGAGACTTCAGAAACAGACTCACACATGTAAACAAAGTTAATATATGTGAAAGATTTCGTGGAACATTACAGGAAAAAGAAACCTGAAGTGATCCACGAGAATGAACTGAAATTAGATTGCTACTTCACATTACACATAAAAATCAATGCACAATGAATGAAAAACTTAAATATAAAAGACAAAACGTTAAAAATTAGTGAAGAAAATCTGGGATAGAAGTTAAATCTGGGGGAAGACTAAGGTCAGAAGCAGTGTATAGGTAGAGGTAACACTGTCATATTCTAGTTCTTAATTGTGTTCACATACATTCTTGTTAATATTCTGCATCATAACCTGCATCTGTTCTTACATGCATTCTTTTGTATAGTTCAAATATTATAAAAATTTTAAAAATCTGTTGTCCTCACTTTAGAATAATACTCAGCTTCAAAAGGGTGAAGTTTGCCCACATCATTACTTTCTCCAGTCAAAATTAATCAATGCCATCTGTCCTCAGTAACCCTTCCATTTTTTCTGCCCTGTATTGAATCATCCTCATTCTCTTATCATTTCTCTGCTATCATAAGACATAAAAAATGAAGTTGTATTCAAGTAACTGTTGAGTGTTTAAGGAAGATTTCTTTCTAAATATTTCTTGTTACTTTACTGTTAACATACTTCATTGCCAAGTGAGTTGTTTGAATAGGAGTACTCTCACTGACTCATTTTAAGCATATAAAGCAACAATGCCTAGAAATTTATTTCCTATATGTTAATTTATTTTTATCACATTATTATTTAGTACATGGCATTTATTTCTTTCAGGGATCACATAATTAGTTTCTGAAAATCACTCTGAAGTGGAGGTCTGTCTCCAAAAAGGCTAATAACTTCATTGAAATTAAAGTAGATCTATGTGACACCTAACTATAAAGCAGAGAAAGCATCTGGAATCTTAGGTTCTGGTCCTAGGTTTTCATTGACAAGCAGCATATTCTTATTTAAATTAATCTCACATTCCAAATCTCAGTGTTCTTACTTAGAAAATGAAAGAGTTGGTGTAGTTCTCCCTTAATAAGCTACTTAATTCGGTTTCTAAAATAATACAAATTGCATTATTAGTTTTTTTTACAAATAAAATAATTTCTATAAGACACAGGTCTAGTGTTGGATGCATCGAAATTGTTAGTAAGATTAATACTCAATATTTAGGATGTTAGTCTTTCTCTAACTTCATTCCCTGTGCTGTCACAGATTCAGTGCAATCTCGCTCACTTTATTTAAACATTTTCTTAAGAATAACAATCTTCTCAGAGAGAAAGTAGATATGGCCTAAACAATTAACTCTATTGAGCTTCTGGATGCTGTTTAAACATATAGTCTTTAAAACAATGGACTTGAGTTATTTTGAATTACAAATTTAACATAAAATATCAGAGACAAAGCATAAAATTACACACACACAAATTAAGAATGCATGATAATGTAGAAGTTAATTTTCTCTCCAGGAAAAAGCAGACAGTCAACAAGATATATGGAAAAAGACGTGAATTGGTATAGGAGAGTAATTATATAAAACATAGGGGATCTCCTTTTAAGGTCCCAAGCTCTAGCTTTCTTATCCTTGGTTACCATGAGATAGAGAGAGGGATATAGAGATCTTAAGTTTGTTTTATGATGTGAGAAGAGAGAGAACATATGCCTTGCTTTCTATGTAATAGCCATAGGGGATACACCAATTATCTTACTGAAGACCCATTTCCCTTATGATGCCAGATCAACAGAGTAGCAATGGCTGAACTAGGCCCTTGACTAATAATGAGCCTGAGACACGCCCCAGTTTCCTTCAAAGAATGGTAGGGAAGCATGACAATACCAATAGAGGACTGGCAGACCTGCATACGAATAAGGAGGAGGAGGAGTCAGGTCAGATTACTTAGACCTGATTGCTGAAGGCCGTGGCAGAACTGTGAACCTCAGCACACCTGTTACCATATGATGACAACAGCCAATTGAAGCAAAGTACACCACAATCACAGAAAACACTGGAGGGTGGTCATGAGCCAGAATACTCCCTTCCATGATGCTATGTATGCCTAAAAAGATACCACCCTGGGAAAGTGAAAGGTCAAGAATTTGATGTCACTGAGTTATCATTTCCTTAGAAAGATTTTTAATCTAACAGAATCTCAGTTACACTTCTGGTTACAACTAAGGTTCCTTGCATAAAGTGAAAATAGGAACATATTAGCTAAGTCAATTTTTATTTATAGATAAAGAATACAACATTTTTAAATATTGAAATATATGGCTATGATATGTTCACCTGCTTTACCAATATTATTGTTATTATCTTTATTGCAGTTGTGGTAACTATTTTCACAAGATCCCCTTTAACTCTTAAGCACCTTGATCAATTTTATTTTTAATTAATTTTTTAAATTTATAATTGACACACGATAATTATGCACATTTTGGGGGTGGAGTGTGATGTTTCAATGCACGTATACATTGTATAATGACCAAATCAAAGTAATTACACGTGTTATTTTAAACTTCTATAATTTCTTTGTTGTGACAACATTCAAAATCTTCTAGCTATCTTGAGTATACACTGCATTGTTATTTGCTATTGTATTCATGCATTTTCATGATGCTGATAAAGACATACCTGAGACTGGACAATTTACAAAGGAAAGAGATTTAATGGACTTACAGTTACGTGTGGCTGTGGAGGCCTCACAATCTTTGCAGAAGGTAAAAGTCATGTCTCACATGGCAGCGAACAAGAGAAGAGAGCTTGTACAGTGAAACTCCCCTTTTTAAACCCATCAGATCTCATGAGACTTATTCACTATCATGAGAACAGCGTGGGATGATTCAGTTACTTCCCACTGGGTCCCACCCACAACACACGGGAATTCAAGATGAAATTTGAGTGGGTACACAGGCAAACCATATCATTTCACCCCTGACCCCTCCCAAATCTCATGTCTTCACATTTCAAAACCAATCATGCCTTCCCTACAGTCCCCCAAAGTTTTAAGTCATTTCAGCATTAACTCAAAAGTCCACAGCCCAAAGTCTCATTCGAGACAAGGCAAGTCTCTTCTGCTTTAAGCCTGGAAAAATCAGAAGCAAGTTAATTACTTCCTAGATACAATAAGGGTATAGGAATTTGGTAAATACACTCATTCCAAATGGGAGAAATTGGCCAAAACAAAGGAGCTACAGGCCCCATGCAAGTCTAAAAATCCAGTGGGGCAGTGAAATCTTAAAGCTCCAAAATGATCTCCTTTGACTCCATATCTCACATCCAGGTCACACGGATACAAGAGGTGGGTTCCCATGGTCTTGGGCAGCTCCACCCCTGTGGCTTGGCAGGGTACAGCCTCCCTCCAGGCTGCTTTCATGGGCTGGCATTGAGTGCCTGTGGCTTTTCCAGGTACAAAGTGCAAGCTGTTGGTGGATCTACCATTCTGGGGTCTGGAGGATGGTGGCCCTCTTCTCAAAGCTCCACTAGGTGGTGCTCCAGTAGGGACTCTGTATGGGGGCTCTGATCCCACATTTCCTTTCTGCACTGCACTAGCAAAGGTTATCCATGAGGGCCCCACCCCAGCAGCAAACCCACCTGGGCATCCAGGTATTTCCATACATCCTCTGAATTCTAGGCAGAGGTTCTCAAACCCCAATTTTTGACTTACACCTGCAGGCTCAACATCACGTGGAAGCTGCCAAGGCTTGGGGCTTACACCCTCTAACGCCATGGCCCAATCTCTACAATGGCCCCTTTCAGCCACTTCTGAAGTGGATGGGAGGCAGGTCACCAAGTCCCTAGGCTGCAAGTAGCACAGGGACCCTGAGCCCAGCACTCAAAACCATTTTTTCCTCCTAGCCTCAGGACCTGATAGGAGGGGCTGCTGTGAAGACCTCTGACATGCCCTAGAAATATTTTACCTGTTGTTTTGGGGATTAACATTTGTCTCCTCATTACTTATGTAAATTTCTGCAACCGGCTTGAATTTCTCCTCAGAAAATGGGATTTTCTTTTCTATTGCATTGTCAGGCTGCATATTTTCTCAACTTTTGTACTCTGCTTTCCTTATAAAATTGAATGCGCAGCAACAAAAGCCAAAATTGACAAATGGGATCTAATTAAACTAAAGAGCTTCTGCACAGCAAAAGAAACTACCATCAGAGTGAACAGGCAACCTACAGAATGGGAGAAAATTTTTGCAATCTACTCCTCTGACAAAGGGCTAATATCCAGAATCTACAATGAACTCAAACAAATTTACAAGAAAAAAACAAACAACCCCATCAACAAGTGAGTGAAGGATATGAACAGACATTTCTCAAAAGAAGACATTTATGCAGCCAAAAGACACATGAAAAAATGCTCATCATCACTGGCCGTCAGAGAAATGCAAATCAAAACCACAATGAAATACCATCTCATACCAGTTAGAATGGTGATCATTAAAAAGTCAGGAAACAACAGGTGCTGGAGAGGATGTGGAGAAATAGAAACACTTTTACACCGCTGGTGGGACGGTAAACTAGTTCAACCATTGTGGAAGACAGTGTGGCGATTCCTCAAGGATCTAGAACTAGAAATACCATTTGACCCAGCCATCCCATTACTGGGTATATACCGAAAGGATTATAAATCACGCTGCTATAAAGACACATGCACACGTATGTTTATAGTGGCACTATTCACAATAGCAAAGACTTGCACCCAACCCAAATGTCCAACAATGATAGACTGGATTAAGAAAATGTGGCACATATACACCATGGAATACTATGCAGCCATAAAAAAGGATGAGTTCATGTCCTTTGTAGGGACATGGATGAAGCTGGAAACCATCATTCTCAGCAAACTATTGCAAGGACAAAAAACCAAACACCACATGTTCTCACTTATAGGTGGGAATTGAACAATGAGAACACATGGACACAGGAAGGGGAACATCACACACCGGGGCCTGTTGTGGGGTGGGGGGAGGGGGGAGGGATATCATTAGGAGATATACCTAATGTTAAATGACGAGTTAATGGGTGCAGCACACCAACATGGCACATGGATACATATGTAACAAACCTGCACATTGTGCACATGCACTCTAAAACTTAAAGTATAATAAAAAAAAAATCGAATGCCTTTAACAGCACCCAAGTCACATTTTGAATGCTTTGTTGCTTAGAAATTTCTTCCACCAGATGCCCTAAATCATTTCCCTCACGTTCAAAATTTCACAAATCTCTAGGGCAGGGGCAAAAATGCCACCAGTCTCTTTCCTAAAACATAACAAGAGTCAACTTTGCTCCACTTCCCAGCAAGTTTCTCATTTCCATCTGAGACCACCTCAGCCCGGACTCTATTGTTCATATCATTATCAGCATTTTGTGCAAATACATTCAACAAGTCTCTAGGAAGTTCCAAACTTTCCCACATTTTCCTGTTTTCTTCTGAGTCCTCTAAACTGTTCCAACCTGCCTGTTATCCAGTTCCAAAGTCGCTTCCACGTTTTTCAGTATGTTTTCAGTAGTACCCCACTGTACTGGTACCGATGTACTGCATTAGTCTGTTTTCACGTTGCTGGTAAAGATATACCAGAGACTGGGCAATTTACAAAATGAAGAGGTTTAATGGACTTACAGTTCCATGTGGCTGGGGAGGTCTGACAATCACGGTGGAATGTGAAAGGCACATCTCACATGGTGTCACACAAAAGAAGAGGGCTTGTGCAGGGAAACCACCTGTTTAAAACCATCAGATCTCATGAGACTTATTCACTATCATGAGAAAAGCACAAGAAAGACCATCTCCTATGATTCAGTTACCTCCCACTGAGTCCCTCCCACAACACGTGGGAATTCAAGATGAGATTTGGGTGGAGACACACTGAAACCATATCAGCTATACTCACCCTACTTTGTAATAGAACACCAAAATTTATTCTTCCTGTCTAACTGTAACTTTGCATCTACTGAACAACCTCACTGGTCCCGCCTGCTCATCCCTACCCTCCCCAGCCCTGGTAATCACTACTCTACTCTCTATTTTTATAAAATCAGCTATTTTAGAGTCCTCATGTGAGTGAGATAATGCAGTGTTTGTCCCTCTATTTGTGGCTTATTTCACTTAATATCATGTCCTCCACGTTCATCCATGTTGCCAAAAATAACAAATTTCATTTTGTGTAATGGCTGAATAATACTCTCTTGTGCATGTACAAGAGTGAATTTGTGTGTGTGTGTGTGTGTGTGTGTGTGTGTGTTACATTTTGTCATCCTTTCATCTGTAGATGAGCATTAAGGTTGATTCAATAGCTTGGCTATTTTTAATAGTGCTGCAGTGCTGCAACAAATTTGGGCATGCAGATGTCTCTTCAACATACTAATTTCATTTCCTTTGGATGTATACCCAATATATGGGATTGCTGGATCATATGGTAGTTCTATTTTTAATTTTTTGTGGAACCTTATACTATTTTCCATAATGACTGTAGTAATTTACATTCCCATCAACAGTATATAAGAGTGCCCTTTTCTTCACATCCTTGACAGCATTTCTTTTTTGTCTTTTTGATAATAGTCATTCTAACTGGAGTAAGGAGATATCTCATTGTGGTTTTGACTTGCATTTCCCTGATGATTAGTGATGTTGACTATTTTTTCATGTCTCTGTCAGCCACTTGCATGTCTTCTTTTGAAAAATGTCTATTTTAGCCTTTTGCACATTTTTAATTGGATTATTTGGGTTTCTTTTTTGCTATTGGATGATTAAAGAAATTGAAGAGAACATAAATAAAAGATATCCCATGTTTATAGATTGGAAGAATTAATACTGTTAAAATGTCCATATTACTCAAATTGGTCTACAAATTCAGTGCAATCCCTATCAAAATACTAATTACATTCTTCACATAAATAGAAAAGAATTATCTTAAATTCATATGCAAATGCAAAAGATGCCAGATAGTCGAAGCAATCATGAGTGAAAAGAAAGAAGCTGAAGGCATCCCACTACCTGAGTTCAAAATACAGTACGAAGTCATAGTAACCAAAAATAGCATAGTACTGGCATTAAAACAGATGCATAGACTGATGGAACATAATAGAGAACCCAGAAAGAAATCCATACATTTACAGCCAATTGATTTTCAGCAAAGTCAACAAAAACACACATGGAGGGAAGGACAGTTTTCAATAAATAGTACCGTGAAAACTGGATATCCACATGCAAAAGAATAAAATTAGACCCCTATTTTTCACCCTATAGGAAAGTCAACTCTAAATGGATTAAGGACTAAAATGTAATAATCAAAACTATGAAACTACTGGAAGAAAATCTAGGGGAAATGCTTCATGAGTTGAACTGGGCAAGGATTTTTAAAATAAGACCTCAAAAGCACAGGGAACAAAAGCAAAAATAGGCAAATAGGATTATATTGAATGAAAAAGCTACTGTACCACAAAGTAGGCAATCAATAAAGAGACAAACCTGCAGAATGGGAGAGAGAACTCAAGAACTATGGGACAATGCTGAATGACCTAATGTAAATGAAATTGAAGTCCTGGACAGAAGGAAATTTGACCAAGAATTTCTTGTGAGTGAAGACATCAAACCGAAGGTGTAATATCCCAGCATAAGCCAAGCAGGATGTTTAACCCTACTATACAAGTTAGAGGTCAAGGGAGTAAAATCTTTAAAGTACTGAAAGACAAAAAAATACTATGAACCCATGATTCTGCACCCAGGAAAAATACTTTTCAAAAGGAAGGTAAAATAAAGACTTTTTTTCAGTCAAACAAAGCCTGAGAGAATTTATGTCAGTAGAACTGCATTTTAAGAGATGCTAAATGAAAGTCTAGGCATCTACACTAGAACTGAATCTACACAAAGAAATGAAGATTGGTGTTAACTACGCAAATGAAGGTAAAAGTAAAAAGCATATATTCTTCATTTTTAATCACTTAAAATATTTGAGTGTTTAATGCAAGACTTGTGACAATATTATGGAGTTTAAACTCTATATAATATTAATATATGTGACAATATCACAAAGGATGGGAAAAAGGGTTTGGAAATATTCTGTTGTAAGGTTCTGATGCTATTTATGAGCGAGTGTATATAATTTTTTTTTGAGACAGAGTCTTGTTCTGTCACCCAGGCTAGAGTGCACTGCTACAATCACAGCTCACTGCAGCCTCAATGTCTCATGCTCATGCTATCCACCTGCATTAGCCTTGAGTTGGTGGGACTACAGGCTACACCACCATGCCTGGATAATTTTTTTTTTTTTTTTTTTTTTGTAGAGACAGGAGTCTCATTATGTTGTCCAGGCAGGTCTCAAACTCCTGGGCTCAAGCAATCCAACTATCTTGGCCTCCTAAAGTGCTAGGATTACGAATGTGAGCCACCACGACCTGCCTATATTATTATTATTTGAAAGTAGCCTCTGATAAGGTAAATACGTGTACTAACCCCTAGGGAACAACTGAAAGTTGGTGGAGGGATATAAATAATTAGCCAAAAATGGAAATAGAAGCATTTTAAAATATTTAATTTAAAATAAGATAGAAGTAACAAACAATCAAAGGAATTAATTAAAAGCAATTAGTAAGGTAGTAAATTTAAATCCAATAATATCAATAATCATACTAAGTGTAAATTGTCTAATTTCCCTAATCAAAAAGCAGAGATTTTAAAAATTGGGTCATAAAGGAAAATCCAACTATATGTTGTCTACAAGAAATTCGTATTAAATATAAAGGCAAGTTAAAAGTAAAAGTATTAAAAATATTGTAAACAATAATTTTTAAAAGGTGAAGTGGTAATATTAACATCCGATGAAATAAACTTCACAACAAGCTGTATTACTAGGGATAAAGAAGGACATTACATAGCGGTAAATGGGTAAGATAATAAAAAAGACAAATCATTCCTAAATGTCACTGGATAAGATTAAATATGTGAAAAAAATAGTATGCTTATCTATAAATTAATGCAATAAATATAAATATAATAGCATTGAAAACATTAACAACTTAGGTATTTAATAGGATAATCAAGGTATATATCTGACAAAAGAAATACAAAACTTGTCATACTGAAAACTATAACATATTGATTTAAATAAATCAAAACCCTAAATAAATGAAGAAAATATCATGTTCATGAGTCAGAAAATAGTATTCTTAAGATTTCAGTTCTCTTTGATTTGGTCTATAGATTTAGTGCAATCCAAATCAAAATCTCAAACAGGCCTCTTTTTTGTTTTGGTTTGGTTTGGGGTTTTTTGTAAAAATCAGTAAGCTGATTCTAAAATTTAGGTGCAAAGAGCAAAGAACCTAGAATAATGGAGGCAATTTAAGAAAAAAAGGAGTAAAGATGAAGAACCCTCACTACTCCATTTCCAGATTTACTGTAAAGCATTGGTATATAGAACAATTGAACAAAATGGAGTCCAGAAATAGACTGAAACATTTATGATACATTGATTATTTACTAAAGTTGCCAGGGCAATTCAGTGTATAAAGAATGACCTTTCCACAAATGATGCTAGAACAATTGGGCATACATTTTTAAAAAGTATTTAAATACTCATATCATATTTATAAATGAACTCAAAATGAACTATAAACCTTGATGTAAAACCCAAAACTTTTAAAAGACAGGAGAATCTCTGTGATCTTAAATTAGGCAAAATATTTTAGAGAGGACAGAAAAATCACAATTCATTAAAAAATTGGTAAATTGGAACAATAAAAACTAAAACTGCTCTTCAAAAGACACTATTAAGAAAACGAAAAGGCAAAACACAGATTAGGAGAAAATATTTGCAAACGTGTTTGAAAAAGAACTTGTAGTCATAATACATAAAAAACGCTCATGAAGTGAGAATAGGAAAACAAACTGCCCAATTTTAAAATGTTGGCAAAAGAATTGAACAGACACTTCACAAAAGAGATATTGATGGCATGAAAAGATGCTCAGCATCATTCGTCATATGAAAATGCAAATTAAATCCAAAGTGAGGTATCACAATAGACCCATTAGCTAAACTTAAAACCTGACAAAACCAAGTACTGCTAAGGAGACAGAGCAATGGGAACTCTCATACATTACTGATGGTAATAAAAAATAATTAAGAAATTTTAGAAAACGTTTTGTAGTGTCTTATACATTTAAGCATACACTTAGACCCAGTAATTCCATTCCTATTTATCCAAAAGAAAACACAACTTATGGACATACAAAAATTTTCATGTACACGTTTATAATCACGCCCACAAATTCTAGATAGCAGAAATGGCCAGATATAAACTCCACTTCTTGTTCATTGTCACTTAACTAATGCCTTGTAAACTCTATTGTTGTAGCCAGAGATTAAAATACTGAGTAATACAAGGCCTGAGATTATCCCTTGTGGAAACTGATTGACTCTCCAACATAACAATTGCAATGATTTTTTGTAAGTTCTTCCATAGAACTTTCAGTTTGGCACAAAGCCTTTTGTAATTCATGCATATTACACTAATTGCACTCCCTTAATAAATACAAAGCTTAAGAGATCTGCTATTTTTGAGACGGTGTGGATGAAATCACAGCACCGTAGCTGCAGGATTAAGAACATAATTGGGAAAGAGAAAGGAAACAATAATCTAAATTAAATTACTAGAAAACAAGTAAAAGACACCTGTACAGTAATAAAAAAAGAACACTCCTTAAAAGCAATAATCACAGTTGATTTAATGTATATTAGTTTAATATTTTACAGTAAATATGAATGAATGCACGCAATCTAGAAGAAAGGTATAATGGGCATATATTTTTCAAATATAATTTAATGTTAGTAGGTACATGCAAAACATGGTGACTAATCATTGATTTAAGTATATTTTTAATCATTACTTGAAGAAAATTCATCATTTTCTTTGCTCCATTTACCATTATTCAGTTTCTGATGAGTTTGCTATGAAGGAAGTTGCACTTCATTGCACTGGGGACAAAATTAGTGCTTGCTTCTAATTCATTTGTTGACTATGGTTGTATCATAGAGGAAGAAACCTAAAGAGTTCTTTACCTGGCTGCTCTTATTCTGGGTTCTAAATTAGAACTATCCTCTACCAGAAAGTCCCTGTTTTCTCCTCTTTGACCTGTAATGTAGCTGCCCTAAAGTTCTAGAACTGTGCTGTCCAATATGGTAGCCACTAGTCATATGTGGCTATTTAAAGAATTTTTTTTTTTTTAGCGACTGCAGTGGAGTGAACATAGCTAACTACAGCCTTAACCACTTGGGCTCAAGTGATCCTCCCATGTCAGCCTCCTAAGTAGCTGGGAGTACAGATGCACATTCCACCATGCCTGGCTAAATTTTTGTTCGTTTGTTTGTTTTTCTAGGTACAGATGGAGGCTTGCTGGATCTCCCCAGCCGGTTTCAAACTCCTAGCCTAAAGTGATCCTCCAGCCTTGGCCTTTCAAAGTGCTCGATAACAGGCATGAGCCACTGTGTGCAGCCACTATATACGTTTAGATGAATTAAAGTTTAATAAAATTAAAAATTCATGTCTTTACTTGTAATTGTCCCAGGACAAATGCTTGAGAATCATAAGCAAGCCAGTGCCTTCTGTATTGAACGGTGCAGATTACAGAACTTTTCCATAATCACAAAAGTTCTATGGGTCATTCCTAAACTAGAGCCAATAATTTTCTATCTAAAAGTATCTGCTTACAGTAATGATAATCTTCCTCAACTGTTGTCCTTCTCCCTAGGTCTACCTCTACAATGCTCTTATTTTTCCATCAAATTATTCACCAGAACATTTGGTCTGAGGACGTCATGTGTATTCTCTACTCCTTCAAGGTGTCTTTAAGGTGTACCTGATCTATAATGAATTTAGTTTGCATTGAAATATGTTGCCCTTCTAAAATGCAACATTTCCTCTCTTCCTGCACTGCTACTTCCCAGAGCCCTACTCTGGGAAAATTATTGTATTAAATGAGATGGGAGCTCACAACATCATGAAATGCAACTAACAAAATTAATTCGAATTGCCTTACATAAAAGTACCATCAAATGGATTGAATAAAGGATGAAAGTCTATAAGCAGAGAATAAAAAATGGTTCTATTTTCAGTTCAGGTTTGGTGTTGCATAGGCTGCCAAGAAGTTCTTTGTTCAGTTTGATTTTATTTAACAACATTATTAATGATTTGGAAAGAGAAGTAAACAAGTTCTTAATGAAACTCATTGATGAGGCCGACTGGGTAGTGTTACAAACACAACTCATGACAAAGAAATTATCTAATGAGATGGAGAGGGCAGTGAACTATTGACAGAAGCAGCCCCAAATTATATTCTACTTCGTAAAAATTAATGCTTAGTAATAAAGATGCCTAATTCAAAACAAAACTGCTTAACACAGACATAAGGAAAATAATTTCTGGTCTTTGCAATATTAAACCCTACAATAATATGCTTATAAAGGAAGCAGTGGGCTTTATGTTCTTTGATCAAAGTTGTATTATCTGACATAGAGAAAAATAATTTTTTTTACCCATGGCACTATCATCTTGGGATGTCTGGCTAATCAATAAGTAATAAGTTAGAGTAAGTTTGACTACTACTTTTCACTGAATTGATCTTCAGGTTGTGTTTTTGAATTAGGTTATATGTATGTGCAAAGAAGTTCATGCAAAATACAAATATAACTAGAAATGTTATTGTCTATCCTATTCACAGTTTCTTACAAGGAACTCTGGCATGTATTGAGAATATATATGCATATATATGTATACACACACATACATGCATACATACACACATATATTTGGTTATACTTTTTTACAAATTTTACTTACATACTTTACATTTGAACAGTGGAGAAGAACAACAAAAATTGAAATTACTGCTGATTTTATAAATATGGTTATAAGTTACAGTTATTTTAGTGTTATCTAACTCATTTTTATTGTGCTAAAATATAAATAAAATTTACCATTTAACCCAGTTTTTTGGTGTATAGTTCAGCAACATTAAGTATATTTACACTGCCAGACTCTAATACCTCTGAGAAAGTGGAAAATATTCACTCTGAACTTGAAATTATCACGAAATAGGCCTATCTTTGTATTTGCTGAGACTCCTTCCTGCTTGCAGAGTGACCATTTGTTCAATTCACAGCTGGCCACCCATCCCAAATCCCTAGGAATACACCATAGAGAAACTCTTTCACATGTTCATCAAAATACATATATATGTATGTTCATAGTATTAGTGTTTATTAAATGAAAAGTGGAAAATAGAAACAACACAAACATTCATCAACAGGAGAAGGCATAAATAAATTATGACATCTGTACACAATGTAGTTTTCTATAATAAACTATAGCGACATGTAACAACATAGGTGAATCTCAGAAAAAAACAAATTGTATTTAAAAACTAAGCCACAGAAAACTTCATACAATATATCATTTCTTATCAATTTTATAAATTTCAAAAGAAAGATAGTATAAATGATACATTGTTTAAAAAACACATGATAAAAATACTTTTTAAAGACAAAGGAGTAATAAATGTAAAATCAAGGAGGCAATTATTTCCAGGGGTCGAACTAGATGAAAAAGAGAGCACGAAGTAACATGTAGCACTACTGATCATACGGTAGATCTTAATTTGGGTGGGTGGTTTTTCTTTATTTTGTGATTTTTTTCTTTTTTGAGTGGGAGCAGTCAACCCGTTGTAGAACTGCTACTTAGAATTCTCACGTGTGTGTAAAAAGGTGAAGATTGGAAAGGCTACACTTCCCTTACTACCATGGGCTTCTACTTCCTACACTCCTGTCATACCACAAGGGGAAGTTTTATCACTGTAGACCGTTCCCACAAGCGTGTCACCCACAGAGTGAGTCTCTGATTTGAAATATAATATTTTTCTTAATTCTAAGTCATTGCTTGGCTTCACATTATTAACATTCCTGATTGTTAACATTGTTGGCTTATCCACAATAGCTGTGTACATGTGTAAAATAACAGTGGTTATTTAAACTATTTTCCAGTCACTCAGATCTATTCTTAAATTGAGGAAGTGTTTTTACATGAATGAAGAAATAAGTACATGAATAAATGAATTAAATATCTGTTAATAAATTATTTAAAAGAATTAAAATACTCTGATGCAATGGAAAATTATATACTTGGGCTGGGCACAGTGGCCCATGCCTGTAATCCCAGCACATTGGGAGGCTGAGGTGGGCGGATCACGAGTTCAGGAGTTCGAGACCAGCCTGGCCTACATGGTGAAACCCCGTCTCTACTAAGAATACAAAAATTAGCCGGGTGTGGTGGCGTGTGCCTCTAATCCCAGTTTCCCAGGAGGCTGAGGCAGGAGAATTGCTTGGACCTGGGAAGTGGAAGTTGCAGTGAGCTGAGATCACGCCACTGTACTCCAGCCTAGGCAACAGAGCAAGACTCCATCTCAGAAAAAAAAAAAAATGAAAATGAAAATTATATACCACCCCAAATCACTGAGGTACGTATTTATGTAGGAAAAACATTATATATATATATTTAGGTAAAAGCAAGTTTTAGAATACATCTTTTCTATTTGTTTAAAATTTTCAATGTTATGAATACTCAATTAGGAGCAGATGAGGGCCACATTGATATGCCTTTCATAGAAATTGTATGTTTTTTAAAAAAGTAATCCATGAGTATTTTAAATTGAGACTTTTTAAATGTATTTCCTCACATCTCCCCAGAATTCAGGGCAGTTCTGAGGCATAGTGCTATATTTTCTACCTTCCTTTTGGGTCTCTTTTATAAATCCTGACCCCTTCACTCACCATGGAGCAAGGCGAATGTTTATATTTACTAAGCCTCCACTCTCCCATATCATGGCAATTGTAGAACCCACCACTCCTGTCTAATGTACCTGTGGCTTTTGGAAATGGTTCTATTGTAAATTTATTCTCATTAATTTCCTCCTAAAACAGGTTCTTTGAATTGCTGGCATCTTGGGTTTCCCCATTTAAACAGCTACACACTGAGTACTCACCTGCAGTAAAGCTTACTGATTGACAAGCTCTATTTTTATATAGAAAGTTTCCAGTCAGCTTCTTAGCACTTTTTAATACATTTTAATTAAATTATGATGCACATATAGGAAGTACACAAACTTAAGTGTGTGGCTCACTGAATTATGGCAAAGTGAGGAAACCTATGTAACTACCACCAAATTAAGAAATGAATCATTGCCAGGATCCCAGAACTGCTGCTGGTAACCCCTCCCTAGCCACTCCCACCTCCTTAAAGGTAACCATTATCCTAACTATAAAAACTTTAGTTTAGCTTTAGCTTTATCTATTTTAAAATTTTTTGTAAGTGGGATTATATATTATGTATTACTTTGCGTCTGGCTTGTTTCCCTCAATGTATTTGTGAGATTCATCCTGCTGTATATAGCAGTTCCTTCATTCACATTTAAGTTTAATTCAATTTATCCATTTGATCATTGATAGATGTTTGGATTTGGGGATGAGTATTTTTTTTTCAGCACAAACAGCTACAAAGCATTTGATACCCTGTTTGATAGTACATACAAGAACAAACATAAACACTTGACTAGGAAACATTCAAGCCTAAAAACTGTCGGGTTGAAAATGAAGACAGCACATTTTTCGTGATCCTTCCCCATGTGAAAACTAGGACCATAAATTATATACAATAATATGCATATTATATATAAAAATAAAATGATCCTATGTTCTGCAGCCCTCTTGGTTGACTTTTCCCTTTTTAAATTTTTTTCAACTTTTATTTTTAGTTTATGGGTACATGTGCAGGGTGTGCAGGTTGTTAAATAGGTAAACATGTGCTATGGTGGTTTGCTGCACAGATCATCCCATGACCTGGGATTAAGCCCAGCATCCATTAGCTATTCTTTCTGATGCACTCCCTTCCCTCAGCCCCTACAGGTGCCCAATGTGTGTTTTTCCCTGCCATGTGCCCATGGGTTCTCTTCATTCAGCTCCCACTTATAAGTGAGAGCATGTGGTTTTTGGTTTACTGTTCTTGCATTAGTTTGCTGAGGATAATGGCTTCCAAATTTATCCATGTCCCTGTAAGGGACATCATCTCATTCCTTTTTATGGCTGCATTGTATTCCATGGTGTATGTGTACCACATTTTCCTTATCCAGTCTATCACTTATGGACATTTAGGTTGATTCCCTGTCTTTGCTATTGTGAATAGTGCTGCGATGAACATAGGTGTGCATGTATCTTTATAATAGAATGATTTATATTCCTTTGAGTATATAACCAGGAATGGGATTGCTGGGTCAAATGGTATTTCTGCCTCTAGATCTTTGAGGAATCACCACACTCTCTTTCACAATGATTGAACTAATTTACACTCCCACTAACAGCGTAAAAATGTTCCTTTTTCTCCTCAACCTTGCCAGCATCTGTTGTTTTTGGTTTTGTTTTGTTTTGTTTTGTTTTTTTGAGATGGAGTCTCTCTCTCTGTCTCCCAGGCTGGAGTGCAGTGGCATGATATCAGCTCATTGCAACCTCCACCTCCAGAGTTCAAGCAATTCTCCTGTCTCAGTCTCCCCAGTAGCTGGAACTACAGGCGTGCACCACCATGCCCAGGTAATTTATTTGTATTTTTAATACAGACGGAGTTTTACCATGTTGGCCAGGCTGGTCTTAAACTTCTGACCTCAAGTGACCCACCTGCCTCGGCTTCCCAAATTGCTGGGATTACAGCCACTGCACCCCTCCTGTTTTTGGACTTTTTAATAATTGCCATTCTAACCCGCATGAAATGGTATCTCACTGTGGTTTTGATTTGCATTTCTCTATTGATCAGTATGTTGAGCTTTTGATTGTACATTTCTTGGCTGCATGTATGTCTTCTTTTGCGAAGGGTCTGTTCATATCCTTTGCCCACTTTTTAAAGTGGTTGTCTTTTTCTTGTAAATGTGTTTAAGTTCCTTGAAGACTCTGTATATTAGACCCTTGTTAGGTGGATAGATTGAAAAAGTTTTCTCCCATTCTGTAGGTTGTATGTTCACTCTGATGATAGTTTCTTTTGCTGTGCAGGGGCTTTTTAGTTTAATTAGATCCCATTTGTCAATTTTGGCTTTTGCTGTGATTGCTTTTGGCATTTTCATCATGGAAGCCTTGCCCATGCCTGTGTCCTGAATGGTATTGCCTAGATTTCCTTCTAGGGTTTTTATAGTTTGGGGTTTTGCATTTAAGTCTTTAATCCATCTTGAGATAATTTTTGTATATGGTATAAGAAAGGGTCCACTTTCAATTTTCTGCATATGGCTAGCCAGCACTCCCAGCACCATTTATTAAATAGGGAGTCTTTTCCTCATTGCTTGTTTTTGTTGGATTTTTCAGAGATCAGATGGTTGCCTGTGTGCAGTCTTAGAAGAGTTCTCTATTCCATTGCAGTGGTCTATGTGTCTATTTTTGTACCAGTACCATGCTGTTTTGGTTACTGCAGCATTGTGGTATAGTTTGAAATCAGGTAGTGTGATGCCTCCAGCTTTGTTCTTTTTGCTTAGGATCATCTTGGCTGTATGGGTTCCTTTTTGGTTCCATGTGAATTTTAAAGTAGTGTTTTCTATTTCTGTGAAGAATGTAAATTGTAATTTAATGGGAATAGCATTTAATCTATAAATTACTTTGGGCAGTATGGCCATTTTCACAATCTGGATTCTTCCTATCCATGAGCATGGAGTGTTTTTTATTTGTTTGTGTCCTCTCTGATTTCTTTGAGCACTGGTTTGTAGTTATCATTAAAGAGGTACTTCACTTCCTCTGTTAGCTGTATTCCTAGTTATTTTATTCTCTTTGTAACAATTCTAAACAGCAGTTCATTAATGATTTGGCTACCTGCTTGTCAACTGTTGGTGTATAGGAATGCTTGTGATTTTTGCACATTGATTTTATATCCTGAGACTTTGCTGAAGTTGCTTATCAGTTTAAGAAGCTTTTGGGCTGAGATGATGGGGTTATCTAAATACAGGATCATGTCATCTGCAACAGATAATTTGACTTCCTCTCTTTGTATTTGTATACCTTTATTTCATTATTTTGCCTGATTGCCATGACCAGAAGTTTAAATACTACGTTTAATAAGAGTGATGAGAGAGGGCATTCTTGTCTTATGCTGGTTTTCAAGGGGAATGCTTCCAGCTTTTGCCTATTCAGTATGATATTGGCTGTGGATTCATCATAGATGGCTTTTATTATTTTGAGATATTTTCCTTTAATACTCAGTTTATTGAGTTTTTAACATGAAGGTATGTTGAAATTTATCAAAGGTCTTTTCTGCATCTATTGTAATAATCATGTGGTTTTTGTCTTTAGTACTGTTTATGTGATGAATCATAGTTATTGATTTGCATATGTTGAACCAACCTTGAATACCAGGGATGAAGCCAACTTAATCATGGTGGATAAGCTTTTTGATGTGCTACTGGATTCAGTTTGCCAGTGTTATAATGAGGATTTCTGCACTGATGTTCATCAAGGATATTGGCCTAATGTTTTGTCTGTTTCTAGATCTTGAAAATTATGTCCACTAGTCTGTTTTATATTCTTCAGAGAATATCAAATTGTTTTAGTTACTATAGATTCAAAAAAATTTTGATAACTAGTAGAATAAATTCTTCTATCTTGTTTTACTCTTATTAAGAATGCCTTGGCTAATTTTGACCATTTGCATTTCCAAATAAATGTTAAAATTAATGTATTTTTTGTTAAATAGATAATAAGTGGAATATCATTTGAGATTGCCTGGCATTTATAGATCAGTATGGTAAATAACTACAATTGCTTCAACATAGTCTTCTCATGCATAAAAATTACATATGACTTTATTTGTTTAGGTCTTCTTTAATTTCTCTTGATAATATTCTATAGATTTTTCTATAAACATTGTGTATCTTTTCTCATAGAATTATTTTTATGAATTGAATATTTGTTGTTTTATAAATACTATCTTTTTGTGTTTCATTTTGGAATTGTTTATTCCTTGTGTAGAGAAATATTGTTAATTTTTGGATATTGAATCTGTGTCCAGAAAACTTGCTAGGCTAATTCATTGATGCTACTAATTTATCTGTAACTCTTTCAGATTTTCTACATATACAATCATATCATCAGCAAATAATGACCATTTTATTTTTTCCTTCAAAATCCTAAATGCAGTAGTTCCTGCTTATCTGTGAGGCATACGTTTCAAGGTCCCAAATGGGTACCAGAAACTGCAGTGTTAATACTAAACCCTATATATACTATGTTTCCCCTATACATACATACATACATACCTATGATAAAGTTTGATTCATAAATTAGGCACAATATGAGATTAACAATAACTAATAATAAAATTAGAACAATTAGAACAATACACTGTAATAAAAGTTATGTGACTGTAGTCTCTCTTTCTCTCCCCTCCTCAAAATATCTTATTGTACCATAGTCACTTTTCTTGTGATGATGTGAGATGACAAAATGCCTCTGTGATGAGATAAAGTGAGGTGAATGACATAGGCATGTGATACAGTGTTGCACTATTATTGACCTTCTGATGTTATATTAAAAAGAGGATCATCTGATTCAGGTGATCCTGGATCATTGAGCCATGATGATATTCATGGTTGGATATCAGCGGCATATGATCTTGATGACTAACAGATAGATGGTATACACAGCATGGATACTCAAGGCAAATAAATGATTCATATTCATGGCTGAACAGAGAAGGACAACGTGAGATTTTATCACCCTACTAAGAATGGTGCACAATTTAAAATGTATTGATCATTTATTTCTGGAATTTTCCTCTTAGTATTTTGGGACTACAGTTGACTGTGAGCAACTGAAACTGTGGAAGGTGAAAACACGATAAAAGAAGAGTTAAAATTAATTATTTTTACATAATTTTCCCATTTCATCTACTTTCTTAATGTGAATGCTAAGTTATTAATCTGAGAACTTTCCACTTTTCTAAGAATATAATTTGATAACATTCCCTTTGGCACTGCTTCATATCCCAGAGATTTTGATATGATATGTTTATACTTTCACTGAGTCCCAACTATTTTCTAATTTCCATTGTGTTTTTTTCTTTGGCCTCCGGGTTATTAGGGAGTTATTGTTTAAATTCTAAATATTGGTATTTTCCACATATTGTTCTGCTATTTCTACCGTAATTTTGACATAGTCTTAAAAACCACCAACCTTTTTAAAATCCAACCCTCCCGTAATTTCAACCCTCTTAAAATTACTAAGACTTGTTTTATTGGCTAACGCACGGTCTGCCTTACCAAACGTTCTCAATGTAATTAAAATGAATGTGTATTTTGCTGTAGTTGATGAAGTGGTCTATAAATGTCAATTAGATCAAATTGGGTAATAGTGATGTTTAGGTATTCTATATCTTTATTGATTTTTTCATTTACTTATTCTATTAATTATTGAAAGTGTTGAAATCTCCAACTATACTTGTGTATTTATTGCTTGTCCTTTCAGTTTGATCAGTTTTTGCTTCGTGTATTTTAAAAGTCTGTTTCTATGCTAATACACATTTAAAACCTTACGTCCTTTTGATGAATTGATAACCCTTTAACTTTATGAAGTATCTCCTGTTACCCCTGGTAATATTCTTTGTTCTGAAGTACATTTTGTCTGATATTAACATAGCCACTCTAGCTTTTGTGATTAGAGTTTGCAGGGTATACTTTCTTCTATTCTTTTATTTTTAACCTTTCTATATCTTTAAAGTCTCCATAATCTTCTGGTTTGCAGAGTTTCTGTTAAAAAGTGTGCTCTTATGTATATTTTTGTTTTTCTGAACATAAGGTGTCTTTTCTTCTCTAGCTGCTTTTAATATTTTTTCACCACTGGTTTTCAATAATTGTTTTATAATGTGCATTGATATGGTTGTCTTTGTGTTTACTCTTAGATAGGTTCATCCAACTTCTTGGATATGTAATTTGCAGGCAGAATAGTGTTCCCCTAATGTCCATTTTCATCCACAGGACATGTGAATATGTTATATAACAGCAGACAGAAATTAAGGAGGCAGATAGAATTTAACCTGCTAATCAGATGACCTTGAGATGAGGAGACTACTCTGGATTATTCAAGTGGGCCTGATGTAATCACAAGGGTCCTTGTAAGTTAAAGAGGGAAACAAGAGAGTTAAGTGTCAGAGTGATGCCATGTGAGAAAGACTCAGCCAGCCACTGCAATGCAGGAAGCTTCTGGCATCTAGAAAAGACAGGAAAATTAATTCTTCTCTGGAGTTTTCAGAAAGAAACACAGTAAGCCTGTGCCTTAATTTTAACCCAGTGAGACCTCTGGAATTGTAAGATATACATTTTTGTTGTCTTAAACCACGAATTTGTGGTAATTTGTTACAGCAGCAATAGAAATACAATTATGTACGTTTATAGTTTTCCTTAAATTTAGAAAATTTGAGGCCATTAGTTTTTCAAATATTTTTTCTGTCATACTCCCACCCCCCCATCTTAGGACTTTAATTACATGTATGTCATACCACTTGATATTATTCCAGAGGTCACTGATGCCCTGTTGATTTTTTTTCATATCTTTTTAACCTCTGTACTTCATCTTGGTTATTTGCTATTAGCATGTCTTAATACTTACAGACATTTTCTTCTTTAATGTCTGATATGCTTTTATTTCACCCAGCAGATTTTTAATTTGTGTTATATTTTTTCAACTCTAGATGCTTAATTTCAGTCTTTCTTAAATCTTCTCTTTCTCACCACAATGTGTTCATATTTTCTTATACCTCTTGAACACATGGACATATTTGTACCTGTATTACTGTTCTTTTCTGCTAATCCCACTATCAGTAATTTCTAGGTGTGCTCTATTGGTTGTTTCTTCTCTTGGTTATGAGTCATGTTTTCCAGTTTCTTGGCATGCCTGGTAATTTTTAATCGGATCCCAAATACTGTCAATTTTACCTTTTAGTTTTAGATTATATTTATTTAAATAATACCAGATTCCTTTCTGCCATCCCATTTGTTCTTTGCACTCAGGGCAGTGGGAACATGAACAATTCCCAATCCAGTATGAACTCTAGAAATGATTCTCCCTCCTCCTTTCTGTCAGATCTTTCCCCTATTCATATTGTCTCCTCACACACGTGCTAATCGGTACAAAGCCAAAGACTTGAGAGAATGCCTCTGCATTCCTCTGGATATCTCTATGTGTGCAGATTCCTACTCACCGTACTCAGCCACACAAATTCTAGCCACTTTGACCTCCTCAAATTCAATCTTTGCCATACCAATTCAGTGGCCATTTGAATTCCCTATCCTTGCACTTCAACCTGGTAACTGCTTGTAGGGGCTCAATTTGTTATGGGGCTCAATTTGTTTTTCCTTTTCTCAGGAATCATGATCTGGCATGATCTGTTTTCTAATGTCTGCAAACTGTCATGTCATTGATTTTGTCTGGTTTCCCAGTTGTTTAAGGTGAAAGAGTAAATGCTGGCCCTTTGGCCGGAAGCAGACGTCTGTCCACATTACCTAACGTTTTATTTTATTTTTATAAAGTTGTTTACGATACCTTTTAATTAGGGAGTGATGTCCCTTTGTCATTCCTGACATTAGCTTTTTTTCATCTCCTTTCAATTTTTTCTTCATTAGTCTTGGAGGGGTTTATTAATTTTGTTTATCTGTAAAACAAAACAAAAACTAACTTTGGGGTTTATTGACACTCTATCGTATATTTGTTTCTATTTATGTAATCTTCTCTTCCTTTTTTCTTGTTTTTTTTTAGGTTTAATTTCTTCTTTTGCCAACGTCTTGGATGCTTATATCATTTGTTTTAGTCTTTCTTCTTTTTTATCTTATAAATTTAAGGCTGTGCACATTTATTTAATCAGGACTTCAGATAAATTTTCCATTTGGTATTGAATTTATTATCATTCAGTTAAAGCTATTTTTATTTTTTCATTTTCTTAATAATGGGGATTTTTTTCAGTCATTCTCTTATATTAATTTCTAGCTTAATTTCATTATTATAAGCTTATATAGTCTATATAATTTCAATTTTGTTGAGACTATATTTATGGCCCAGTATGTTGTTAATTTCTGTAAATATACCTTGTGTACTTGAAAAGAATGTATTTTGTAGCTGTCAGAATATACATATATATATCTATATCACATATATCATATATATACATATACACATGCATATATATACACACACATACACATATATAATTTAATGATGCTATTTAAATTATATATATAACCAATTTTAATCATGCTATTGAAATCCTCTTCTGTATACTTGGTAAAAATCTATATTCTTCCAAAATCAATATTCCTGATTTTTTCTCTGCCTTTTCTATTGTTACTTAGAGAGGTGATAAATTATTTTTACTAAGATTTTTGACGAGTCTATTTTTCTTCTAATTATTTTAATTTTTTAATATATTAGGTAGTGTGACTATGTTAATATAAATTAAGAATTATTCTAATTCCTTGGAATTTAAACTTCTATTAGTTTGAAATATCCCTTTTTATAGCTGTTCTTAATATAAGGGTTAATCCAAATCACTTAGGCTGCCATTACAGATATGAAACCAGTAACTCACTCTGCAAATAGGAATGAATGTCAGCAGATTAGAAAATAATTTAGGAAAGCTTTTTGTATGAGTTATAGAATCAAACATAATCAAAAGTGAAGTGGGGGATGGGACACAGAGAAAACAGATACTACTTAAATTAAAACTCTCTAACTTATTTTCTCTGAGATATAAAGACATAACAAGATATTGTATCCAATAAAATAGAAGGTTGTATAAATCAAAGGAAATCAGAGAAAATGAAAAAGATCCTTGAAATCAACAACACAGTAATGAAATTAGTATCAAGGATAAGATTTTAAAAATCAGGAACTCTCACAAAAGAACAAAAATTAAGATATACAGAAAATAGAAGTGAAAAGTTAAGACAATGAGAGACTTAGTTAGATAAATAAAATGGAGGTTTAACGTTGAGCTCCTGTGGAACATTCACCTAATAGCAGTCTAAATGTAGAGATCAGAGGGAGCAGAAGGGAGAGTTATTAAATAATGATATTAGGGAAATTTGAACCTATACATTGAAAGCATCTGCAATTTACTCAAAACAATATATAACACTTTTAAAACAGATAGTCTCATAATCATAGAGTCTCAAAACAGCAGCAATCAGATGAGATACTAAAAGCTTCCAAAGAGGGGAAAAAATAGTGCATATGATATGGAGAAGTCAGAATGGCATGAGATTTCCCAGAGGAGAGAAGAGAAAGCAATTCCATGGAGTAATAGGAAGACCCCACCTCAACATCTAAGCAGCTGTCCTAGAGGGCAACCAGTACAAGTGGGATGAGGAAATGGAGGTCTAACACAGGGAAGGTCCTTGATGGAGGGAGGGGAAATTGAACTACTGGATCATTTGATGTATTTGAGAATTTGGAAGAAAACTAAAGATATGCATGGAAACATTTGTCAAATTATAAAAGTAGGTCTATAGAAATCTAAGGAAATGAAAAACAAAAATAGTTATCATAGAAAGCCAAAAATTGCATGAAATAAAAGATATAATCATAATTCATTACGTGAATCATCAGAGAATGTTTACCTCATCATATTCAAGTAACAATGCAATCACTAGACACCAAAATTATAATATTATTAAAATGGGAAAATAGTGAAAAATAAAATAAAAGATATAAAATGTTCAGAAACCATAGCAGCAAGTCAATACCAGAAATTAATAATTCAAGAAATTGTGGGATACGTTATTTATGAATACGGTGGTAATGATAACATTAAAAAGTTAAAAATTAAAACCTTAATTTTAGTTAAAAATCTGTTTAATTAAAATTTTAAAAATAAAATGAGATTTGGAAATCTAAAAGTCATAATCCAGCTCTGTCTCAAATCTCATTCTTCTTGATCACCACCACTACATACATTTCTATTCATTCTACACATGTCAGCTCCAGTGAGTTTTCAAAATGCAAATCTTAGCATTTTTATCCAACTCCTAAACTCCATATGGAGCTCTTCAGGGGATTCCCACTGTCTTCGACCTTTCACAGGCTTGGAAGGCCATGCATAGAAAAGTGTCTTCCTCCTTCCCGCTTCTCCTCACTCTACTCTTCCTCTTACCTTTTATGCTTCAGCCACACTGACCATGTTTTTTTGGTTGTTGTTTGTTTGTTTGTTTGTTTAGGCAGAGTCTTGCTCTGTGGCCCAGGCTGGAATGCAGTGGCATGATCTTGGCTCACTGCAACCTCCATCTCCCTGGTTCTAGCAACTCTCATACTTCAGCCTCCCGAGTAGCTGAAACTACAGGCACGCGCCACCACGTCCAGCTAATTTTTTTGTATTTTTAGTAGACATGGGGTTTCACCATGTTGGCTAGGCTGGTCTCAAACTCTCATCTCAAGTGATCCACCTGCCTCAGCCTCCCAAAGTGCTAGGATTACAGGCATGAGCCCACACCATGCCTGATCACGTTTTAATTCAAAAATGTCAAGCTCCCTGTTGTACTGGGGTTTTGATACATGCTATGCTGCTCCCATGGTTTAAAAACATTCTGCCACCCAGTTCCCACACCCTTTTCACACACACACACACACACACACACCTTCTGTTTCATAAAGGTAGAGGCTTATTTTGAGGGGAGATATTGATGACTCCAAGTCTATATGACCATCCTCTGGCTTGAGCTGTCCTTTAGAGAATGACTTGGTTTTCCATTTTCCATTCTTAAGTGAGTATCTAATTGATTTCCTGTACCCACATCTCTCCCTCCTTTCATTAGACAATAAGCTTCAAAAAATGACAAACATTGTCTCTCTTTGCTCATCATTGTACACTAGTATTTAGTACAATACTTAGAACAGAATAGGTAGTCAATAAATGTTTTGTAAATGAATGAAAAATTTAAAAGTAAACTGAACATCTAAATTCTAGGTGAAGTACTACCTTGATTTGTCACTAATAAGTGGTATTGTGCTATGTGACATTGAGCAAATCATTTAATTGTTCTCAGCTGGAATTCCTCATCTCCAAGTCATCATAATAATACATAGGTTAAAAATTATTTTAAGGATTAAATGAAATATAACACATGTAGAAGTAATTTTTCCTCTGTATGTGCTATATAAGTGTAAGCCTTCTTTTCTTTCCTTTCTTTAAATCATTAATGATGACCTTGGCATATATTTGATTATAACATGTATTCTCTAAACTTAAAAGGAAAAAGGAAAAGAGACGGTACCTCATCAAGAGCAGTGTGCTTCAAGGGACAGTAGAGTAGCTGTGTTCACAAAGTAAAAAGGGCAAGACTTCGCTAAGCTTTAAAGTTTTCAACCCAGTTCATCATTATTCACATACTGCCACCAAAACAAGTTTGACTGTGGCACAGTTCATAAGTGCAAAATATTTCATTTGTGGCTGGAATAAATGAGACACGTAATCTCATCAAATGTATATTCAGTAGGAATTCTATTCTGCCATCTGTGGGTTTTCACATACTTCAGTGTAACTGAATTTCTAACAGAAAATCCAGCTCTCAATGACATTATGTGAATTTGTGACACCACTGTAGGACACTTGCTGGGAAGGTAAAATAATGAACATGCTAGATTTTTTTCATCTGTCTAGGAGATTCATCCGTGACAGATGTAATAGTGATAATAATTTAATCATAATTATGCTATTATGCCATATTATTATGACAGTTAAGGTTATAATTTAATGTCACACCCTTTTAATTCAATAAAAGTTATTAATATATTAGAAATATTTTACTAGTAAAGATTTACTCGAGCCAAGTCTTTTCTTTCTCTTGATGGTATAAAAATTATCTGCTCAGATAAAAAGTAACCTCATGGCTTGAGCGACAAAACTAGGTATTAAATTTAGATTCTAAACAGATATCAATTCTCAGGGGTCTTGGTAATTCTCTTAAATTTTGACCCATGCATGTTCTCTCTCTCTCCCTCTCTCACTCAATCCTTCCACCTCTCCCTCTCTTCCTTTCTGAAACACTTGTTCACTGCTTCACCAAGGTTGCTTATTTTTAAAATTTCTCTCGCCAGTTATTCTATCTTTGTGCATTCGCTCTTTTGACATCATCCAACTGTGTTCCCTTCATGCCCAGACTGGAGCTGAAGTGAAAGCATATATGGGCATGAGACAAAGGTCTAGACAGAAAGAGAAAAAGAAAGATAAAGAAGCTATTGTGATAATGTTGGCAGCTTGCCAAGTCTCTACTATTTTGATGTGATTTCCCCTGAGTCTGGCTAGAAAGATTGCTGGTGCCTTAGCCACTCTAAATCCCATGGCAACCCCTCCTAGCAGTCTCCTTCTTCATTAGAGTACTGAGCCCCAGGTTTATAGACAGCACTGCAGGTCAATTCAAGCTCTCCAAAGTAAGTAAAAATACCAACTCAGCTTCTATTCGGTAAATCAGTCACCTAGACTAGTGCTTCTCAAAATTTTATGTGCCCATTAATCACCTGGTGATCTGGTGAAAATGCAAATTCTAATTGGGTAGGTCTGGAGCTGGGATGAGATTCTGCATTTCTAACAAGCTCCCAGTTGAATCTGATGCTACTGACTCCTGGACCACAGTTGGTATTCAAGCAAGGACTCAGACTATCATCTATACCCCTAAACATAACCCCACTAAGACACTATCTGACCTTCTTCTCTACCTTTCTTTCCCACTTCTCCTGGATTTCCACATTTTTATTCTTATATTAATAGGTTTTTTTTTTTTTAACTTCAACCCAGAAAGAACCAGACTTATATAGAATACAGAAATACTATCCAAGGAGTATTTCTTTGATCCCGCAGTTTTCTAATTCTTAGAATGGAATTGTTGAACATACACTGGCTGTGTAATTACACTGAACTGGGTGTGCATTCCAATCGCAGCTCTTACTAGCCAGGCAATTTTAGGGCAATTTATTTAATTTCATGTCAGTCTTCTCATCCATAAAATGGATATAATAATATAATGATATCTACATCATAGAGTGTTTATGAAGCCTACATAAAATTACATAAAATAGTCCCTGTGATACACAAGTTCCTGATAAATGTTGGGAAATAGTAATTTGATACACTCAGCTCAATGGAATTACTCAACATTATATAAATTATTTTTAAGTTGGAATTCAGTGTGTAAAATACATCAAAGATTAAACGAATGCTTTTTAAAAAGAAAACCAAGGCTGTATTAACTATTACATGCTTGGCAAACAGTCTATTTTTAAATTTTGAATTTCATTTGAGATAAATGATTTTGTATTATAAAGTGGCTGGCAGGTTTTTTTAATCAGCTTTCACCACCTTTCAAATACATTTGTTAATTGGAAACAAAATAAGTGGCTTAAAATTTCTGTGGATGCAGCAACTCTAGTTAATATTTTCTAAATGGTGCTTGAAAATAAATATGTATGGATCAAAAAAGTACCTGATAAGCAGCTAAATATGAAGAAAAACAACTTCCTCCAAAATCACTAATGCATCAAGATATATTGATGCATTGATAGAATGGTCTCCAGTAATTTACTGCTAATCGGTTTTAAGAAATAGATGACAGCAAGGTACTTTTAAATAGTTCCTGTGCAGCTGACATGAATTTGGATTATGTGAACTGACTCGACATTTAAATTTGACTATATAGAATGGTGTGCTATTGATTTAGACAGTCCTTGACCTGGGGGATGGGACTTGACTTAGCTGAGGAAGCCAATATTTAGTTTAGAATGTGTTGTCTTTCAGCATCTCTGCCTTTTGACAACAACAAAACAGAAAGATTAAGAAAGCAGACAATGAGTTAATGCAATAAAAGTTTCCCAGCCTTACCCAAACTATTCCTGCTAGGGAACGAATGACCGCCCCCCTTCCTGAGGAAAATCAAGCCAGGCTTTGGGGATATTTTTGACCCACACCCCTGCACAGTTTGATTCACATTTTGAGGTGAGCAAGTCTGGTTTCTTTTCAACGTCACTATTTTGTCTTTCTAATGAACATACTGTCTGAATTTCCTACAAGGTCTTAGATTTGAGGTGTGAAGATATGCTGCCAACACGAGATTCAGCTGTGTAAGGATGTACCTGATTCCAAATTGGAAGATTGTTAAATAAGTTTAGAGAACATCTTCCTTAGTGGAGCTTTTTATTTTCACTTTTACAAACGGGCAAATAGAGCACCGTGATGAAGAGAGCATGTTTTCCAGTCAGAGAGATACCAAATCTCATGGTTGAAAGCAGAGCTTCCAGCCCAATATTTAATTTTATTTCCTCCAGGTAACAACAGCTTCTTGTTCTCCTCTCTCCTCTCTTGTGTTTTAAGTTTCTCCCTCCCTCTCTTGATAGGTAGAGATATCTCTAGCACATGCACTCTCTCGTATGTGTGCCATCTCTACATAAGATTCTGCATTTCTAACAAGCTCCCAGGTGAATCTGATTATGGATACATAGAAGATAGGTAGATAGATAGATGATGATAGATAGATAGATAGATAGATAGATGATAGATAGATAGATAGACAGACAGACAGATATATAGAGAGAGATGAGAGAGACAGAGGCACACACATGTTCATCCTCCCTGTTCCTTAGCCTCTCTCTTCCTACTTCCTAACTTTGTGTTTGGGTGAAAAGAAATAAGTACATTATATATCCATCAGAATTAACTGACAGGGATTCCACCTTGGAAAGGGACTATTAAGCTTGATGATTTTGTTTTTAATGGTATCCTCTTTTATTATATAATAGAAAGTAGCATTTTTAAAAGTTTTCATAATCCTCAATATGCTTACACACACACACACACACAGAGAGACAGAATCTGCTTTAAAATGTGATTATTCCACAAATAGGGAGTCAGGATAGCTGCATAATTAATTGAAATCCACAGATAATTTTAAAAACTCTTCTCTTATTCAATGAGTTCAACTTTCTCTCTTCAAATTTTCATCAGAATTGCTCACAAGTAGCACACGAATTCATCTGAAGTCTGAAAGTTTTAATTACTTTCTGTCCTTTGTGCAAACACTGAAATGCCAGAAATAATGATCATCAAAGGATTAGAGGAAAATGGCAAGTTTAGGTTTACATAATATTAACATAACATATTTAAGCGTCAAATTAAAAGTGAGATGTGTGTTTTACGAGCTATGAATCAAGTCAAATCATGGTTATGTGATTATATACATATACACACAAATACATATACACGTATATCGATAACATTTTTTATTTATCAATTCGTTTCATCCATGCAATTCAGGAATGGCATCCCACACATTCTCCACCTAGAAAATTCAGTGTGTCCTTTAAGATAGCTCAAATAACATAATTCTCTTCGGTAGTCTCTCAATACTTCAGGATGCATAACTTTAAAAAAAATGAAAGCATATGTATTGGAATATGTGTAATCTACTATGAACGTATTTTATACACCTTTACAATGTTAGGTCTTTGAAGCTGAAAGTATGCGCGCGCACACACACACACACATATACACACACATACACATTATATGTATTTCTAAATTTTTTCAAATTTCTTCTCATTCTAAAAATTCTATATGTCAAAGAACTAACTAAACTGCTGAAAATAATCAACTTCCTAATATTTTATAAGCCTATGCACCGATTCTATCATCTCCAATGATAAGAACCTAAAGCGAATGATGCCACAATATTTGAGAGACAAAAAAAAAAAAAAAAAAAAAAAAAAAAAAAAAAAAACAAAACACAACCAGAAAGACAGACACACACGGGAGGAGAAATTATTTTGCCTGGCAAAAGTATACATTTGAGTACTTTTTAAAATACTCAATATTTGCCAGGTAAATTGGGCCAAAATTTATGCTTAAAGAGTCATAAACAAAACAAGTGAGCCTTGTTAAACCACACTCTACATATGGGAAAGAAACATGAACTGTGTGAATTGCATAATGCAATCCATACTTATTTTATTACATAAGGACCTAAGTGTTATTTACCTAAGATTAGTGATACATCATGATTATTACTCTCTTCCTAGGAAATCACTATATGAAACACTTCAATGTCACAGCAGGAGCATTGCTGCTTTTGATGGGGATAATACTAGGTAAAGTAATTGCTTCCAGTGACCTTCCTGCTTTTGTGTTTCATACTGTATGTTCAACATAATATATTGTCTACAACTAAAGTTCTCTTCATTACTTCCACTTATAAACAAAAATTTTCCCAGTTATGTGCACCAGTCATTTGAATTCTAAAAGTTCAAAACTGTGAGCTATTTACATTCTTAGCCACAAAATAACTGCTTATTATTTTATTTATTGGTGTTATTGGTGTTCCTATATATTTTTGCTAATGCTAAAGTGTAAGAAGAAAGTAATACAGTATCACAGCTTTAATTTCAAGAAATGCAGGCAGCAATTTCAGGTAGTTAGTCTTTCTTACAGACTGGTGTCTCTTGATACATTGAAAAGACTAGAGAAGCTGTTACAATGATAATGGAAGAACCTTATACATTTTCATTGACATCAAGTTGCCATTGACATCACAGAATTGACAAGGTAATGGTTTTCACACATACTTCCATTGACACCATAGCATCAGAAGTGTCAGACACAATGGAAGTGTCTTACGAGATCTATTGATATTAAAAAAGGAAGCAAAGTAAATTCAGAGGGCTATGGTAATATAATATTATGTCTCTAGCATTCCTAATTGTCCATAAATTCATCTGATTTATAATGAACTCCTATTGCAGATATCACCTTTCACATACACGCACATACACATCTGGCAAAGGGGAAAGGTGAGAAAATTGAAGGTGATGAGTGTTAAGGCTATTGTGATTGATGTAATAATAAACTTCATCTGGAGCTAACATTTATAAAGTACAATGTACAATTGCTCAAACTGAGAACAGGCTGTGGTAATGAGAAAATAAGAAACTCACACCAATTTGGTATTTTAGGTTAATCGCTTTATTATTAATACAGAGAGGTTGCACATTAGTTCTGTCTAATTAGAAATTATGCCGTGTTTCGTAATTGTAGCAGGATTCTGTAGTTTGTTATAACTTTGTGCTGAACCAATATACAAAATAAAGAATTACAATCTTTAAAAAGAGACACATGGTTGGCATCAGAGCATAACTTGAAGGAGAAGCTGATCTATGACAGATTTTCATTATTTTTGCAAGGTAAGTTAACTCGATCCTATCTGCATGACAGAGTATTAATAAGATACTAGGTGATATTTTTAGGGTAACTGAAAGTACTTCCAGCGGCTAGAGATTTAACTTGTTTTCTTCCCACTTATGAACACTTTATTTCTGAATTACCTGTTCACTTTATATCTTTCAATTAAGACTACAGAAGTGTAGCTGGTACTGAATCTTTTCTGTGACTTTTGTTACAATTATGCTTATCTAACAAAAATTTTAATCTCTATAAACTTTAGTGCATTATATATTTCAAGCACCTCGAAGCCTTGGAGACAGGGAAATGACCAGGACAGGCATAGCCTCTGTCCTGAAGGAAGACACTAGGTTTCGACAGGGAAGGCAGAACAGAACAGGTAATTTCCTAATTGGTATTTAATTACAAGATCGTTAAAAGTTCTCTTGGAGAAATCAGGGTGCTAAGAGATCATATAAAAAGGCAGACCTGAATTAGCCTTGGAGACAGGCAAGGCCTCTCAGTGGAAATGGCATTTGTCTGAAACCTGAAAACGGAGTAGGTTAGCTGGCACAAGGAGAGAAAGTGAGGAAAATATTCAGATTAAAAGGAACAATTCATTCGAAAGCCTCGAGGCACAGAGTATGAATATGGAAGAAAATCAGGCTGCCACGCCATGTTCCTTTAAAAATGTGTTTATTTTTATTCTACATACTTGAGTGAAATACACCCAAGTGAAGAAAGAGCATCATCTACTTTCCTGCAAATTGGCCACTGTTGCCAGCTCAGCAAATCTGCATAACTTATTTGGGGATGCTTCCTTCCACCATGCTGTCATCTAGACAATCTTCACATGGTTTTCCCCTCCTACCCCCAATTTACTTCAGAACACTTCTGCTTACAAGGCCAGTGATGGGGTCAACTTTTAAAAAGTGAACGTAATTTCTTGCTTATTATCTGATTTATACCTCGAACTTACTTGTTCTGGCAATTCCCATTAGAAAGGTGGCAAGTTATTCTCTCAAAAGTTGTATTGCCAGGCTGGGACTACACTATTGAACAAGATACACACAGCCTTGCCCTCTCCAAGCTTATTGTTGGTTAATGAAATCAAATAAAGTACAGCAAGTAATAAGATAAGAGACTGGAAAATTGTAAGATAGTTCTAAAATATAAATTAACAATTTGGAGAATACAAAGATGAGAGATATTTATTAATTCCACAAATCTACTCTCTGCCAGACATTGTACTAAAACTTAAACCTATGAAGAAACATAACATATAATCTACGAGCTTCTCAATTTCAAAACTCTACTGACTGCAATTCTACTAATGTTTATTGAGCATCTACTATGTAAAGCATTGTGATTCCACTATTCTCTCACTCAGCTTCACCACTCCAGCTTCCTTTTTGCTCCTTGAACATGCCAGGCACATTCCCATTTCCGGGATCTGCACTTGTTGTTCTCTCTCTCCAAATACTCTTCTAAGTTATCTCCACAGCACTACCTCACTTCCCTCACTTCTTTCTCCAATGTCAACCTCTCGATGAAACATTCTTTGACCACCCTGTCTAAAATTGCATCCCAGGGCCCATATTCTCCGTCTCTCCTTCATACTTCAGATATATCCATAGAAAATGTTTCTTTACCCTCTAATATGCTATATCGTATGCTCCTAGCATTCAGGGACATATCCAATAATGTTAATGATGTCATCATCATAGGATATGTCCCTGAATGCTAGGAGCATACAATATAGCATATACAGATTACAGACAGCTAGTAATTAATTTGGCAGCTTGATTATTTGCTGGAGTGATCATCTTCGCCTACATTATTAAGTAAGATATTTGAGGCCGTGCACGGTGGCTCAAGCCTGTAGTCCCAGCACTTTGGGAGGCTGAGGTGGATGGGTCACATGAGGCCAGGAGTTCGAGACCAAGTCTAGCCAACATGATGAAACCACGTCTCTACTAAAAATACAAGAATTAGCCAGGTGTGGTGGTGCCTTCCTGTCGTTCCAGCTACTTGGAGGCTAAGGCAGGAGAATTGCTTGAACCCGGGAGGCGGAGGTTGCAGTGAGCCGCCATCATGTTACTGCACTACAGCCTGGGTGACAGCGAGACCGTCTCAAAAAAAAAAAAAAAAAAAAAATACTTGGATAAATTAGGCTGAACTTAAGTAAATAATTAACATTGAAAAAAACATAATTTGTGAAATAAGAAGAATGAAAATTTTTAAGTAAATAACAGTGAAATATGAAGAATGACAAATTTCCATTTTAAAAATATAACTTTTTAGTTTTTTTCTTACTGCAAAAGCAATCCATGTTCATTGCAAGAAAAAACCACAAAGACAGACAAAAGTAACACAAATACAAACCATATTCCAAAAACCCAACTATAATCATTGTTAACATTTTAAGTATTTCTACACCAAAAATAGAATCATAGTAATCATATACTTCGTAACCTATTCAATCAGTGCCTGCATCAAACACCCAGGCATCTCCTGGGTGGGCTCTGACCTACTTCAAACATGCATACCTGAAATGCCTTGGGGATGCCCACAGATGCATCTGCTCAGTGCCTGTCCACACATGAATAACCTGGAAGTGTGGAAGAATTAACACCCCAGAGGAAAAAAACTGACCAACAGATATAGAAGCCAGTGGACACATTCTTCCCCCTTTCTACTCCCAACCCTTACTCTACAGAGTCTAGAGAGATGCTTTACATGGCTACTTGAGGAGGGCTCAGCCTCACTTAACCAGTAATCAGTTTAACTCAGCAGTGACCAACATCACTATCAATATCAATAATGCCTTCTCCTCCTGTTGGCTCTCCCTTTCTTCCCTGCCTTACTCCCCTGCTCTGTCACTACTCTTTCCTGAGATGGCACTTGCTAATAAAGCAATAGTACATAAGCCATCTGCCATTAGATTTGCTTCCTGGGAAACCTGGGTTTAGCCACCTAATTTTTCTCTTAAAAATATATATTAAATGTACTTTTCTGTCACTATCAATTCTTCCATACATAATATAAATTCAATAAGATCATAGACCTTGTTTTTATTCCTTCTTTATGCTTAGTATCTAGATTAGTATCAACACATTTTCAATGCATACAAGAGTGTATCATTGCTGTGAAGGTATGAGTCCACCTACTTACATTTTCACTAGAGTATACCTCAATATATTCATTCAGACCACACTTGGACATTGTTCCTAATTTTACCTGTTTTAATGTGCCATGGTTAGGCAGCAAACTCCGGGCTCAAACACATGATTATTTCTATATTCTTAAAAGCAATTTATCTGAGTCTAAGGTTATGCACAATTTTAGGAATATTTTACATGCATTTGCTATCCAATTTGAATAAAAATTATGATATTCTATTCATTTTTATCTGTCAGCATTTCTTCTAGTGAACCAAGGTATTCTCATAGCATTGGCAGAGGAAAAGGCATAACTCATGTTCACCTTTTTCATCAGCTTAAAATCCATGTGCTTTTATGGATGGCAGTGAAGTTGATGGGTAGGCTCAAGCCAGCAAATTCGGAGTAGGGAGGGGAATTAAACCTTAAAAATCTTTGCTGCTGAAACAATATTTTGTTCTTTTCTTCTTTTTCTTTAATAATGGTATCCCTCTTCCCACTACCCTTCCCAATTATAATTTACTTTTCATGTCACAGAACTCAGCACCAAACAAATTACACACCTTATCCAAAGCTATCGGCTCAAAATGCTCAGACGGCTGTTTTCACTATAAACCACAGGCGAAGTGATTCCAGGGTGTTTTTTTTTTTTTTTTCTGATAGTAAAAGAAATCCTGGAAACCCTTTAAAATTATTCCTGCATGGATCAACGTGGCGTAGAGCAGTAGTCCAGAGATCAGTAGGAGACGTATTTGAAGCTGAATCCATGCTGACAAAGAAATACTTGCCATTCCTCAGATACTTGAAGTACCTCATTTCCTATGAACTGGATTATCTCTTCATAAATTGTGGGCAACAGCTAAGATAAGTTTAGCCCCTGCCTTTGCTACCAAATATGGCAAGCAGATTTGTGAGTAATGGAGACAACCAAGTAATCAGTTTCAGAACCGCATCCCCCAGCCCGCAAAAAAAAAAAAAAAAAAGAAAAAGAAAAAGAAAGAAAACAATTTTCATGGTTTGGGAAACTAATCAGTCCCTTCTCTGCCTTAAAGAAAAAGCCACACTTAGAAACCTGTTTGCTGTAATGAGTTTGAATGCCTCATACCTGGCTTGGTATTAAAACTTGATGTTGGAATTTGGAAGACTGCTTTCAACTAGTATTGAGTTAATTATTGGACAAGTACATTAAAATGGGTTGATCTCAGAAAGTCAGCTAACAGCCCTTATCATACTCTTCTATATCAAAGCAATGTCACTGAGCATCACTACAAACAGTTAGAAAATTAAGCCTTTTTTTCCTCTTAAAATATTTTCTGTCTCAAAAAGTTCTTCATAATATGTGATAAACTTCTTTAAATAAGATTTTCTCACATTTTCTTTAAAAGTTTCAATTAAACATGTATCTTTTAATGGGGGCAACCGAACCATATCACGGATGAAAAATAAAATCACCAGGTATTCAACAGAAGGGCCAGTGGGTAAATCAGGCTGCCTGGGCTGAGTGAAAAACAGATCTGTTCATTGCAGAACTCGGGGGATTGAAATAAAACCTCCAACACATGTCATCAATACATTTCTGCTTTAATAAACACCGCTTAAATTTCCCCTGGCATTTAAAAAAATGCATATTAAAAGGAAGAACATGCACAACTCAGGCTAAGGACAAATCTTGAGCCTTCTCAAGTAGAAATGTGTTCAATTTGATATTTTTAGTGCTGTGTCTATGGAGAGAATGAAACTTGTGTTCCACCCCCATCTACAAATTTTGTGCATCTATTGATAAAATCTGTAGATGTCCTTGGCCCAATAAAAAGACAAAAAGAATACTGCCTGCCTGCACAAACCATGACGCTCTCACTGCAAACCATCTCAAAGACCTCTCTCTCTCTAATCAAAACAATTCACCAAGGCTGAGTGATCATCTGAAAGAAAAAAAAAAGATAAAATAACAAAGAAAATAAACCAAACTAACACGTTTTTAACCTACATCTGTTGAAATATAATTTCTTACAAATAAACAACAGCATGATGTTTTGACTAAATGTTCTTGATTAAATGCTTACTTTAAAAATACATAAAAGAAAGACCCAATTATAGAATAAACATTGCCAGGAAAACCAAAGCTATACGATTTACCACAAATTTGCTCTTTCTTTCATTTTAGCATAGATATGACCTTACTTTGTATATGTTAAATGATTAAAGATTATACTATTTTTGTTTTATTTTTAATTTTGTGGGCACATAGTAGATATATATATTAATAGGGTACATTAGATGTTTGGATACAGGCATGCAATGTGTAATAATCAAATCATAGAGAATGGGACATTCATTCCCTCAAGTATTTATCCTTTTTATTACAAACAGTCTGATTACACTCATTTAGTTCTTTTAAAATGTACAATTATTATTGACCATAGTCACTCTGTTGTGCTATCCAATAGTAGGTCTTTTTCATTCTTTCGGTCCATTTTCTTGTGTGCCCATAAATCATCCTAATCTCCTCTGTATACCCCACCCCCACCCTCGAACGCACTACCTTTCCCAGCCTCTGATAACCATACTTCTACTCTCTATGTCCAAGAGTTTGTTTTGAGTTTTAGATCCCACAAATAAGTGAGAACATGTGATGTTTGTCTTTCTATGCCTGGCTTATTTCACTTAACATAATGATCTCCGTTCCATCCATGTTGTTGCAAATGATAGGATCTCATTCTTTGTATGGCTGAATAGTACTCTATTATGTATAAGTACCACATTTTCTTTATCCATTCATCTGCTGATGGACACAGGTTGCTTCCAAATCTTAGCTATTGTGAACAGTGATTCAACAAACAAGGGAGTGCAGATATCTCTTCAATACACTGATTTCCTTTCTTTTGGGGAGACACCTAGAAGTGGAATTCCTGGATTATATGATACCTCTGTTTTTAGATTTTTTGAGGAAACTTTTCTTTTTAAAGAAATTCTGATTTATCTTATACCTGTAAACATCTAGAGTCAGCAACTGTCCAGTAAATGATCAGCTGATAGATTTCAAGCCTTTTATGTACCAAGTAGGATCTCCAAGTATTCTATGTAAATAATTCAACTCATTTCTATGTCAACTACCTGCACTAATTTCAACATAAATTAAATTTTAAAACATAAAGGAGATTTTCCATGAAACTTGGACTTGATTCTTCAATGACAGAGTCCTACTAGATTAAGTTTCAAAAAGGTGTGCTGCTTTAAAGACCATCCTTTTCTTTGTAAAACTAATCCATCTATATAGAGTTTTGGCAACATAAAGGAGATGATTGTCATATTCTCAAAAGCTACCTTGTTTCCAGAATCATAAATGATCTTCATTGTTAAAATCAATAATACATTCCTTATGCACATTTTATTGAACACATCAATTGTGTGTATTTAGATTTAACAACTGTTTTATTCTAGCTCTTTTTACCTCTTTTGATTACTGGAGATTGTTCTGACACCATGGGGAAATGTATAAAGAGAAATATTAAATGCCACACTAGACCAGGCCTGTCAGTAGCACTTTGGAGTGAGCTTTTCAATGCTAAGCCACACGACAACTGAACAGTTCCTGCCAGACATAAAGTGGACTTGTATTCAGTTGACATTTCAGCACTTCTTTGGAACACAACCACTTTTTAGAATTATAAGGTTTTCTTAATTGAAAGTAGATTTTAAAATTATAGTAGTTGTTAAATACTAGGAGCTAAATTTTCACTTGCATGCAAAAGCTGTTATTTGGAGCTGAATCGGGCATGCAGTTTAACAAGCAACAGGAAATGTTTAAAATCACCACGATCATTATCCAGTAAAATTAAAATACCCAAACCAGAGGGCTAAGCATTATGTGGGAATTTGCAAGTGAAACCAGCATCATCATCAGGAACACATCTGGGTAGGTAAAACTATTAGATACACTGGAGTACCTAAGAAGGAGAAGAGCAGGCCAGGCCGTCTCCAGCCTAAGGGATGTCATACTCCCTAAGGCTGCAGACATGGACTGGGTGGTACAGTGTAAGAGACCTGTCCACTCAGGTGAAACCAACTGTGCAAGTGACCTTGTTGTTTGTGCTCATGTACATGTATATGTAAATCCTATTTCCCAGGACTCTTTCCTGGGCCTGTGGATAGGGTGGGAACAGACAAAGAGTTTATAGGGATCCCGAACTGACAGCAGCAAACAAGTTAGCAGCCTACGAAGTAGTGGTAGGTGGAATAATGGCCCCCTAAAGATGTCCCCATCCTAGTCCTTAAAGCCTTTGAATATGCCACATTACATGGCAAAAGCACTTGTGGAGATAAATTATATTCAGGATCTTCAGATGAGGAGATTATCTTGGATTATCTGGATGGGCTCAACGAAGAGGATAAAATGGCCCCTAAAGAGGGAGTCAAGAAGGTCAAAGTCAAAGGAGATGTGACAATGAAATCAGAGCTCAGAGAGGAGAGAAGATGCTATATTACTGGCTTTGAAAATGGAAGAAGAAACAACAAGCCAAGGAAGGTATTGAATCTGGAAAAGACAAATGACTTGATTTTTCCCTAGAGCCTCCAGAAGGAATCAGCCTTCTGATTCCTTCAAGGCGTAGACACCTTGGTTTTCCCACCAGTGAGATAGATGACCTTCCGAAATGGAGATAAGTTTGTGGAAATGTGTTACAAGAACAATAGAAAATTAATACAGATATTTTATCGAAATTTAATGAGAGGCAGCTTGCATTCCATCAGGAAACTTTAACCCGTGCCCACCTGGTATGCATGGTGGTGACCAAGATGGTCTTGGGTTCCCTGGGCCACATGGGAAGAATTGTCTTGGACCACACATAAAATACACTAACACTAACAACAGCTGATGAGTTAAAGAAAAAAAAGTCACAAAAAAATCTCATAATGTTTTAAGAAAGTTTATGAATTTGTTTTGGGCTGCATTCAAAGCAGTCCTGGGATGCATATGGCCCACAGATTGCAGGTTGGACAAGCTTGGTCTTAACATACCCCTCAGATTGACTAGACTTTTGACAGGTCTTTCCCTTTTTCCTTCTTTTCTTCCTTCCTTCCTTCCCTGTTTTCTTCCTTCCTTCCCTTTTTTCTTCTCTCCTTCCTTCTCTCCTTCCTTTCTTCCTGCCTTCTTTCATTCCTTCCTTCCTTTGTTCTTTCCTTTCTTCCCCTTCCTTCCTTCTTTCCTTCCTTTCTTCCTTTCTTCCCCTTCCTTCTTTCCTTCCTTCCTTCCTTCCTCCTTCCTTCCTTTCTTCCCCTTCCTTCTTTCCTTCCTTCCTTCTTTCCTCCTTCCTTCCTTCCTTCTTTCTTTCTCTTTCTTTCTTTCCTTTCCTTCCTTTCTTTTCTCCTTCCTACCTTCCTTCCTTCCTTCTCTCTCTCTCCCTTCCTTCCCTCCCTCCCTTCTTTCTTTCTCTCTCTCTCTTTCTTTCTTTCTTTCTTTCTTTCTTTCTTTCTTTCTTTCTTTCTCTTTCTTTCCTTTCTTCCTTCCTTCCTTCCTCTTTCTTTCTTTCTTTCTTTCTCCTTTCTTTTTTGAAACAGGGTCTTGCTCTGTCACCCAGGGTCTTGCTCTGTCACAGCTCAATACAGCCCCAACTTCTCAGGCTCAAGTAATCCTCCCACATCAGCCTCCCAAGTACCTGGGACTACAGGCATGTGCCACCATGCCTGGCCTTTTTTTTTTTTTTTTTTTTTTTAAATGTAGAGACAGGGTCTCATCAAGTTACCCAGACTGGTCTCAAACTCCTGGGCTCAGGGAATCCTCCCACCTCAGCCTCCCAAAGTGCTGGTATTGAAGATCACAAGTTTCTTTCTGATTTAAGCACTTGACTTCCCTTTTCTTAGATCACTCACTTAGAGAACTTGCAGTTGTAAATTCTTTCTCTACCTCTTTGACATGTAAATCTTCTCCCAGCCTCTTTCCAGTTTTACAACCCAAGAATGTCTTTCTCAATGACCTGAGGCCATCCCTTTGAAATGTAATCATCAAAGGAAAAAGCACTCCTATGTCCCAGTGGCTATGGGCAGGTAGCTGCATAACTTCCATAAACAACAATTAGCAAACACAAATGTCCCAATCATATTTAACAACCTCCTCCCTAATATCTTCCAGTACTTTTCAACTCACTCCGGTGCTTAAAGCTCTCACTTTCACCTTTTGTTTCAGTGGACTTGAGTTCAATTTCCATTTTCTACTGCAATAGTCTTGAAATTCCTTCATTCTGTGCTACATTATTTTTTAAATTTAATTTACCCTATTTAGTACACAGTGGAACAAAAATCTGTGTATATATATTTTTTGAATACATAATTTTTTTCTACTATTTCTTTGATCATTTTCTCTTTTCCATTGTTTCTCTGTCATTAAAGATCATGTTATATAGAGGTTGAATCTGCTGTATCTTCCTTCTACCATCTTAAATATTTTCAAATATTATTTATATTTTTGGGAAGAGAGTTCCTTGACCTTATTTTCCAAATCATTTGTTTTAGCTTTAATACTATCTTTTACATTATTCAGTCTATGTATGAACTTTTAATTTAACAATTATAATTTTAAGTTAATTAAATAATTCTTATTCTGAGTTCTCTTTGTTCCAAGTAATACATTCTCATTTGAATATTGAACTGTTCTCACATTTCTCCTTGTTAATCATAATTAAAATTTTTGTAGTAATCATAGTTAAAAATTTTTTTAGAATCATCTTCTCTGTCTTTGTTTATCTGTGTCCCTCTGGCATCAGTTGTCCCATTCTTTGATCTTTGCCTCCTCCTTCCTATTGTTGGTTTTGCTCCACATTGGAAATACTTGGTTATTGGTTTGTGGCTATTTTTTGGTTAGTATGCCTATTAATATGTTTTTCCTCTGCAGTCATTTTGGGTCTTTTACCCTAACAGAATTCTTCCTTAAATGGAAAGGCAAATGGCAGGCTATGTGTATATTATGGAGTATGTGAGTGCAAGGTAGACAGGAAGGATGGAGACTCTCTGGCAGTGCGGAATTTTAGTAAATTTCTCTTCTGGTAATAATTTTTCTTTCATATTCCACTCCGTGTTTACTTGAGGGTGCAGCATTACTTCTATCTTGATTTGTTCCTCTCCTACAGTGACACAGAATCATCTTCACCTGGTGGCTCACTTCTTGCAGAAAAGAAACGGTCAGCCACCACAATCTGTGAATGCCCAGGAGAGGGAGAAAATGGTGCCATCTGGGCTCAATCTCTCTGACCACACTCTGGCCTACACTGGCTCTCTCTGTGTTGACTCTAAATTTGGACTGTCTCTAGGCTATTTCTAATAAGACTTACCTTATTCTGCTACTTTTGGCCAGTGGATCACTCTTCTTGCTTTTCTTCATAATTCTCATTTCAGTCTTCCAAGATTTCCTTAAAATCCTCAAGCACTGCCTGCTTTCTTTCTTATTTTCCAGTACTATTATGCAACCAAAGGTACGTATATATATATGTTTATTGAGACTTGGTGGAGGGGATGGTAGACCCACATGCTCAATTTGTCATTTTATACCTAATTTTCTGTTCTTAAAATGTTCTGTATAATACTCCCACCAGATTGAGCTTTAGCCCCACCCCACCCCCAACACACATGCAGCCATCTATTTGGCTTCTTTCTCTCTTTTCTGCTCTTCAAAAATAAAAATACCCAAGCAAAAATAAAAAGAAAAGTCTCCCTATTTCTTATGCCAACAAATTCAGCTTTCTTTATCCCCTGTCTTCAGCCCTGGATCTTTTCTGAAGATTCTCTGGTACACTTAAATGAGTCATCTACTAAGCGTCTCCCTCCACTCCCTGCCCCTGACCCCCATCCCTAACTTCCTCCACCAGTTTCTGCTAAGGGGAGAAGATGATATAGAGCTCTATCTCCACACTGAGATAGTTACAACATCTTTATTCGAGGACAGAAACAGCTACAATTAGTTTGAGCTTTAAATATCTTTCTTTCCTATTACACTTTATTAAACTACACAGAAAATATCATATGAGCAGCTTTATATTCATAATGGGGGAAGAAGTGGTTGTAAAAATATAGAGGAAGAAATACGTTATTTGATTCCTCCTTTATCTTTTCCAAACATATAGGCTTTGGGCTCTTTTTGACCATAACAATATCCATATTCTGTTCTGACTAAACAGTCCAAAAAGTTTAAGGCAAGTGAGTGATTACTATGCATTAGTATCTTTTTCCTCTAAGAATTGTTCACTGGACCTGGATCCACCTAAAAGTGGATATTCCTATGTATTTTCTCAATGGGTAGAAAACAGTAAGAGTGAATAATCACATTGTCAACAGCTACCTAAACTTATACCACTAGGTGAGTGGACTGAGGATGGCAACTGGTTGGAAATATATATCCTAGTTACCAACTAGGGTAATAAAGTATTTTCCTCTTTTCATAGAGAAAGCAGCATTGTTGGGGCCCTCCCAGAGGAAAAAGGGCCATATCAATTAAAATCACTCATCAACTTGAGCTGGTAGCCCAAAATCCACCCTTTTTTCCCCTTTCTTTTTTCTTCTTTCTTTCCTTCCTTCCCTTTTCCCTTTGTCTTTTCTTTCTCTGTCTCCCCCTTCCTTCCTTCCTTCCTTCCTTCCTTCCTTCCTTCCTTCCTTCCTTCCTTCCTTCCTGGAAGTCCAAGATCAGTCAGCACAGTCAAGTCCTTGTGAGGGTTCTCTTCATGGCTTGCAGATGACCATCTTCTCACTGTGTCCTCACATGGCCGAGAGGAGGAGAGAGAAAGAGAAACAGAGGAGACAGAACTTTCTGATATCTCTTCTATAAGGGTACTAATCCCATCATGAGATCCCACCTCAAAAATCTCATCTAAACCTAATTTTCTGTCATGGGTTTCGTCTCCAAATGCCATCATATTGGAGGTTAGCGCTTCAACATATGAATTTAGAGGGAAGAGAGGACACAATTCAGTCCATAGAAGGAACTCTTGCAGGGATGTGGAGCATAAATTTGAAAGAAGCAGTGGATGCTGGAAAAATCTGGGAGGGTATTAAGTGGAGTTAAACAAGGCAAACCAAGACAGTGTCAGCATGGGGGAAAAGGAGATTAATTTTATGGATATTTCTGAGCTGGAAGCAACAAGTTTTGTTCTGTTTTGTTTGACATGAAGAATGAGGAAAAGCAAGCGTTTAAATATATGACAGGCTTTAATGTATGGGCTTTAGCTTTTCACCTCCTGGTAGAGACTCTAAGCTTGCTTCACCACAGTGTTCAGTTTTCCACTTCTTAATAGGAACTATTTAGACTCAATCACCAATTCTGTACCTTTTGCTTAGCCTTTTGCCTTCAAGCTTAAATAAATGCAGCAGTGCTTTATGTTGAAGAAATAAATCCTTTGGATCTCAAAGAAGAATGCCCAACATAATTGATTTGCCTTTGCGTGGGTTTAGAAATCGTCACTGCTTGTGCCAAATCCCGTAGATCATGAGCAGGGCCCTAGCATTCTCGGGAAGTCAGCCTATGTCAGCCAGGAAGATAGATTGGGAATCTTGGCTTGTCGACTCTTTGTTGGATTTTATGTGCCTCTTTATAGGTTGAGAAAATGCAATGGGGCTTTCAGAGGCCAAGAAAAGTCAGGAAGAGCATGAAACCTCAACAATTTAGTGAAGTCATCTGAGTGTTCATAGAAGGAGAAATGAGAAAAGAGGCAGACAATTAAGTCTGTATGGAAGTGGGAGAGAGCAGTGAAAGAAAAGCAAGTCTGATGAGGTAGCAGAGTCAATGACATAGGATGAGTAGCCTCTGGTGAAGAGTGGGTTTATTTTTATAAGGAAAACTTATCTAAAGTGTATTTATAAGGAAAATTAGCAGAGGATTACAAAATACCTATTGGTCACTCCAGTTATGTGCTAGCAATGCACAGAAATACAAAAGCATTTCAAGATATGGGCCCTCCCACTAAACACATTTACATTTTATTTTCCTCTTTTCAGCATTTCCAGTCCCACTTGCCTTCTCTCTTTTTTACAGATCATTTCAGAGTGACATCAAAATACAGAATGCCATGAGAACACTTTAAAATGTTTTGTATTTCTCTTCCCCCACACTCTGTATCCTATAATTTAGATCTCTTGTTAATACATGCATGGATATGTATGCCTCTTTTAATGCATTTATCTTAACTGTAAGCTTCATATATGCAGAGAATAAGGAAAGTGCCTCCAACCCCTTCTAAGTGCCTAGCACAGTGCCATGTGAACAGTGAGATCTTAATGTTAATTGATATTCAGTTCCGGCTGAGATGACTGCTAAATAATAATTTCATGCTTTGTGCATTGCTATTTGGATCTCTACAGCAGTAATATAACTTGGGTACTTATTTTAGTCCTGAACTTTTCATTTATACAAAAAGCAAAAAATGAACCCCAACAGATGAATCCTGACCCTGAGACCATTTTTTAATACTTAGTTGACCCTTGTACAAAGCATCCCTATTCCATTGTACTTTCTTTGACCCTTTCATTTCATTAAATTTATGCCTCTAGCAGGTAATAGAAGTACATCCACTTAATTTAGTTGTATTACTTTCTGTTAAGACATGTATACTTTATTAAAAATTAATTGTATAATTTAAAGGGATTATTTTTATTAGTATATTCAACTCAATTAAGTAGAAATTTAATACCTACTGTGTGTCAGTATGTTGTTATTATGATGGAGAAACAGAAATCATGATAGAGTTTGGTCATTAAAATTCCAGTGGGGAGAAAACAAGACATATATAGGCACACAAACAAAGTTAAATATCAATATCAAGTGCTGTGAAAAGAAGCACCAAATGCCTCTTCTACCAGAATTATATAGAACGTAGATTTTACCATGAGCCAATAAAAGCAAGAAGAATTCAAGTACCATGGATGTGGTGGCATTTGAACAGAGAAAAAAATCAAATAAGTGGAGAAAAGAGATTAGAGGATTCTGGGGGGTCAGGGTGGAGAAGAGGTGGAGAAGCAAAAACAAAGGAAAAGAAATACATAGAGCCTGCTCAGAGGTCCATGAGGTTTCAGACAGCCTTGGTGGCCTGAAAGGCTTGGGAGGGAGCAGGAGCAGATAGGTTGAAGGATGGGGGAGCCAGAATATAAAAGACTTCAAATTTGGACTTATTTCAGTTGTCTTCAAAAAAATCAAGTAATCCCAGCCTCCTCCTAGTGTAAATAATTCATCCCTCCATCATGAGACTATTGTTGCAGATATCTATAGTACAAAAGTTTCAGAGCAGAATACAGTTAATTACTCTGCTAAGGTTTGGAGTCAGGCATACCCTGCTCTTTTACTACTCACAAGTTATGTGATATCAAGCCAATTACTTAAACTTGCTGAACCTCATTTTCTTTATCTAAAAAATAAGGATTGTATTATGTATCTCAAAAGTATGTTGTAAAGATTAAATTAAATTATATGATACCTGTAAAGTTGACAGCCCGATGTCTAATACACATTCAATAAATGCTGGCTGCTATTGTGGCTATGATTATTATTCCTTCTTGGTGACCCTGGAAAAGCGACCTAACTTCCAAGCGCTTCATACACCCATTTCTTCAGGCTATTATTGAAATCAACATTGAGCATCATTAGGTGTTCAATAAATTATGACTATTTCCATTATCTAGTTACAATTTGTTTACTATCATTGCTTCTCTATTATCTATCTCATTGATATATAATTGCATACTATGTATTAAATAGTTATTGAATAACAGTTTTATATTATTGAGTGACTTCTATATAAAATTCACTGTGTGGTGGCTACTGGATATATATAATTTAAATTTTAATTTAAATTAAAATATATATTTACTATATATAGGTGTGTGTGTGTGTGTCTGTGTATACCTTACAGTCTGTCACAACTACTCAATTCTGTTGTTACAATATTCCTATTCTTGAGAAATACTTGATCTGCCAAACTGTGCTAAGATCAGACATAAATATCTAAATCAGAATATAGATTTCGTTAGGGCAGTATATACAGATTTCATAGAAGGAGGTAACTAACTCAGTGGGCTGATCAAAAAATTATTATAACAAAAATATTTGTTATAATACAAATACCTTTAATTAAAGCTATATAATACCTTTAATTAAAGCTAAAATTTATTTAAAAGATTAATTTGGTTATTTATTCATTCAATAAAAATCCATTAATAGCCACCATATGCCAGGAACTGTCCTGGGTGCCTCGAATGTGGCAATAAACAGAATAGACTAAGACCTGACTCAGACGGAGCTTACCTTCTAGTGTAGCAGGCAATATACAAATAAATACATACATAAATAATACAATGTCAATTGTTTTAAAGAAAGAGAAGCAAAATAAAGGAATAGAGTGGACACAGTGAGTACTCTTAGGATCATTAGGTAAGACTCCTTTGAAGAAGTGGCATTCTAATAGTGACCTAGGAGCATAAGTCATGCATGTGCCTGGGGGAAGAGTATTACTGGCATAAGGACAGCAGGTGCAAAGTCCCTGAGGATGGTACCTTACATGTTTGAGTAAATTTACTCACTAGTACTTCCTATGCTATACCATTGCTTAAAAGCTTTAAGTGTGAAGACATATTATCTCACTTAATTCTCCCAGCAACTTTATAATGTATGTAATATTATCATCATCATTTTAAAAATGTAGAATTTAGCTCTAAAGAGGTTAAGTAACCAACCCAAGGTCATAAAGCCTTTAAATGGAAGCACTTGAACCCAGGTCTGTCTAACTCTAAAGACAAGGCTCTAAATCATTGTATTATACTGCTTTGAGGGGCATCTACAAATTGTACAGATGCAGAAAGAGAAAATACAGAGGAACATATTTCTAACATGGGATGTGTTTGGACAACAGCAAGTTTTCTAATTTGTCTTTAATGTAGACTTTTTATGGGACATTAAACAAGATAATGCACAAAAAACAGGTTTGGAACACATTGTGATGGGCCAAGAATTCTAGGCAGAAGAGTGTGTTCTTAATCCAGTTGGTAAAAGGAAGTCATTGAAGGATTGTGGTAGTAAAATAGGTGGATCAGTGCTCTGGGAAGATCAGCCTGGCAACAGTGAGTGTGATGGCTTTGTGTAGGGAAAGCTGGAGGCAGTGGAACTAATTCAGTATTCATTGTATTAGACCAAACAAACTGCAATGAGAAATTAAACCAGGATGATTGTTTTAAGAATGGACACAAGAGGAGGTATGTGAGTTGAACTTCAGAGGCACAATCTATATACTGTGACAACTGACGACACGAGGAAGATAAAGAATTCAAAGATGATTGTGAAGTTTTAGGCTTGGATGAAGAACATTGTGACCATAAACAGAAAGAAGAAAGTGGAACTGGCTTTGGGACAAAAGGAGAAACCAGGGTTAGAGTATGTGGCAATGACTCTGGAAGAGGGAGAGATTGAACAATTACCTAGGAGATGGGACTAGAGACGTATAACAGGAAGCTGTCTGTAAATAAGTGAGAGTTGGCATTAGATGAGATGGTAATATCATTGAAGCAGGAGTGTGAAAAAAATCATAAAGGGCCTGAGACAAGAAACTGTAGGAAAGCCTACATTTAGGGAAGAGAAGGAAGAGAAACTGATCAAGTGTCTAAATGCTTTACATATACCCACCCATGAATAATGAGTTGCCATGGGTAGAGTACCAAGAAATGAGAAATATGTCTATAAATACCTACTGATATGGCTGCCACTGGGGTGGGTGATAGAGGGTGACAAGGAGGGTATGGCTGTGCATCCAGGGCTCTAAGACCTCACACTGCAGCCACACCCTGTGCTTGAAAGACAGTAGTTCCACTTTCGTGTTCTATGTAAGATTTCATTAGGAAAAAAACAATGGGGCTCTGCATGCTAAAAATGTAATGAAGTCCATCGGCTTAGTAATTTGAGGAAGAAATGACCTCATGGGCAAAATTTTCCAGTGGTAAGAAAGAAGGAATGATCAAGATTATGGGAACATTCACAGAAGGATAAGAAGCAGGAGGAGTTATTGGATGTTTATGGAGGAAGAAAGGGGTGCATGGTTTTTAGGATTGTCCCCTTGAGTTTAGTGGTCATGAATTTGAAGTGAGAGCTGTCAGCATGTCATTACCTACTCTGTGATATCCCAGGAAAGCAAACATGAAAAGGTGTTGCCTCTGACCTTAAAGAAGGAAAGGAATTGGATCTTACTCTTTATACATTACCTTGCTTAATCTTCATTACAATATTATAAAGTGAGGATTAAATATAGTATAGTATTATATTATATATATGTATACACACGTGTATACATATGTGTGTGTATGTATATACACTCAGTCATGTGCCAAATAATGGCGTTTTGGTCAATGGTGAACTGCATATATGATGATAGTCTCATAAGAATGTAATGCTTTATTTTTACTGCACCTTTTCTATGTTTAGATATGTTTAGGTACAAAAATTCTTATCATTGTGTCACAACTGCCTACAGTATTCATTCAGTACAGTAAAGTGCTCTATAGGTTTGCATATAGCTTAGGTATGCTTTATGATGTTCATACAATGACAGAATCACCTAATACTGCATTCCTCAGAATGTAGTCCCATAATTAAATGATATGTTATTGTATTATGGTAGAGTATGCAACTTAGAGATAGCCACTGTACTCAAATGAAGAACAGATCGGGGATCCCAGATACATCAACTGACTCTTATGACATATCAGTGGTTTCATCATCACCTATTCATGAGCCTTAAAATTAAGCCATGTTCTCAAGGTGTGGGGGTTAGTAGCTCAACCACAGCTGGTAGGCTATATTGTGTAGGTTTTCAAATTTTCTAATCACGGCACAGTTTTAATTAGGAACTCAAATTTCTGGTGACCTATTTAAGAATCTTATAGGGTTATTTTTTTGAAAATGTAGAAAACTGTAGGTTGTATATTATCATGTTTATTTCATTTGATTGCTCTTCATCACTGGGTTACCATTGAAACAGAATAATTAGCTTATTTGACTATGTTTCTTTATATTTTCAAAACTGGAATATTCTCACATTCCAGTAAATACTTGATTTTGATTTTTCTTTGAGACCAACTTAACGTTTTGTGAAGTCACAACATCTACCATTAACTTGTAGAAAGTCACTGAGTAGTATCGATTTAACCCATATGGCAAGACTTGCTATGCTCAGTGTTCCATCTGACAGTGTAGCCTTAACAATGTATCTATAATTTTAATAAGGTTGTGTAACTGACATATTGAAAGAGAAGCACTCAATGAATGAATCATGATGCAATTTCATTCCTCCCCCACTATTCTTCAGACCTCTTCTGGAAATCATTTATTTCCAGGCAGGTCCCTTAACACTCCTGATCCTTTTTGGTCGCAGTGTCATTCCAGGCACTAAAATGACCAGTCCCTTTTAATATAATACCCTAATTTGAAATTTACATCCAGGTTGTCTTCCATTTTCCAAGCTAGGGCTTGTCTCTGGCCTGAAAGCCTGAGGTGGAGAGTGTAATATGGTATTTTCTTCTTTCTTCCATTGTCTGTCTTACTCTGATAGTGAGAGCTTCAAAACCCTCTGGGTCCAGCCTCAGGGGAAGAAGGGATCAGAAGGCAAGGACACAGTCTTATTTTGTATAAGGGTGTGGGGAATCTCTGGATACAACTCTTTTTTTCTAAGCAGGCTCTTGTAGGTTCTTTAGAAAACAAAAACAGAGCTCCTTAGATAAAGGCAATGCTGTTTTTCTGACTTTACCCTAATCATTCAGTCACACACTCCTGCCCTCATCAGCATCCTACAATTCAGAAATTGTAGGATATGGTGTCTTGCTTTGGTTTGCCTTGCTTTTCCTATTCAGGTCATCTTGCTTTTGGCTGGAAGACCTTCAAGGTCTCCTTTAAAACTATTTTGGGTCAGCCTACTCCGAAGGACCACTTGGCCTATGGGAAACTCATGCACCCCTGTTCTAGTCAGGTGGAAGCACAGCTTACTCACTCCCAGTGCAGCCTTTCTCCTCTTTGCTCTTCAATCCCAAGCCAAAACTCTGTGGACATGTTTCAACCCTCCTAGAAAGTCCCCTCAGTAACTTGATTACCTCTGTAAAGAATGAATGAATGAATGAATAAATAAATTTAATTAAAAAATAAAACAGAAAGTCCTCTCAAAGCTTATGTCACTTGCAGGAGGAAGTGAAACTCTGTGGTACTCCAAAAACTCTTCCCACAACATTCTCACCCTTCTCCAACCTCTTCGACTTACAGAGACTAGAGGTGAGAGATTGCTAAAGTTGTCTGAACTAGTCTCATGATCTTTTAACATGTCCGGATTAAGTGGACTAGCTCTTTGGTTTAGGACATAGAGTAACAAGGTACCTTTGTATTGTTCTCAGCCTGTGGGGCTTTGGATAAAATAGAGATAGAACGAGTCCCATTTTATCATCTTGTCAGATGTAAAAGTATTGTGGACATTGATAACCATTTGATAGCACACTTTGGAAGGCTCGTGGCACCCTGTTTAAAAGGCTCCTTTCTGCTTACTGTGGCAAGTCTTTGATAAAAACATCCATTTCTATTTTGATGTCTTTTGCAACACGTTTGTCTCACACTTATTTTGCCTCCTTGTTCCCAATGACTTCTGTTTTCATGTCACCTCCACATTTCTTAGATCTTAGCATAAGTAATAGTTTTTGACCTAGAGATGACATATTTTCTAAACAACCTCAAACTCATTTCACTATTTTCAGCACTCAACTAAAGGACTTTCCTCTTTTGAACATTGACAACGATTAAAGCAATTGGAAAAGACTTTCCATAAACTTCCACTAGTACATCTTCCTACTTACCTATGTCTGTGTCCAGATGCTCTGCCTTTTCTGTTCCTAGAAATCAATTGTTAGTGTTCCCATTAAGGCCACCACTGCCAACACCCCACCCTACACAAACTCACACTTGTGCTTAAGATCCGGTCCCTTACCCACTTAAGGATATCTCTACAGCTAATATTTTGTTACCTAAACCATTTGTCTTTCTATTTTTTTCAACATTACAGACATGGTACTAAATCCATCATGTCAAAAACAAACAAAAAAAACACAAAAAACAAACTATCCAAAAATGTTTCTGCTCAGTATTCTTTTCTAGTTAAAAGTCTATGTCTTTGTTCTCTTTCCAAAGGAACTCCTCAAAAGTTGCCTCTACTCATTGTTGGCAATTCTTCCCCTCTCATTTTGCCTTGATTCCAGGTTTTTGTCCCCTCCATTCCAGTGAAATAGCCCTTATCAAATCACCAAAGACCTTCAGGTTGTTAAGCTCAGGTGTCAGCCCTTGTCTTACTCCAACGATCTGGAACATTAAATACAGTTGATTACCACCTCTTTTTTTGAAGGAAAGAAAAGGAAGGAAACTTCACCCATGGCTTCTCTGACCCCTCTTGGTTGGCTCTCCTCTTACCTCACTGGCCGCTTCTCCTCACCTACCTTGCTGGCTCTTTTCTTTTCTTCTTTTTTTTTTTTTTTTAATATCCTTGGTCTTAAGTGATGAAAAGTCCCAGGGCTCTTTCTTTAAACTTATTTTCTATCTATACCCACTCCCTTTGTGATCAAAACAAATCTCAGGGTTATAAACCTATGCTGATAACCTATACTGATAACTACCAACATTACATTTCTAGCCTGGTTCCCTCTCCTGAACAACAGATTCGTCTGTTCAACCACCTATTCATATTTCAACTAGGATATCTAATAGGCATCTCACACTCAACATGTCCAAGACAGAATTCCTGCTTTTTCTCCAAGACCTGCTCCTCCTGCAGTCATACCAATTTCAGTAAATGTGACTATCCTTCCAATTTTCCCAGACTATAAAGCATGGAATCATTCCTGACCCATCCCTTCCCTGTTGATCCTACCTTTTAAGAATAGGTAACTTCTACTTAACATCATTAAGCATTCCTGCACATCGGATGTTCTGCACCAAAACACAAATCAGCAGCCTATTTCACATTATTTCAAGTGAGAAAAATACAATGAGCTACATCAAAACAAAAGTCCCCAACTAAATTTCTAAAGGACTAAGGATACCTAAAATACAGTAAAAGTTGTTAGATTTTGAAATCTTTCATGGTAAATAATATTTATCCAAAATATGCAGGCAAAAATGTACAATAAAAATTAGACAATTCTCTAATACATATTTACCAAGTGAGTTGGACACTTGAGGCTCGGCAAATGTTAGTGAGAAGGAAAAAGGGTAAAAGATTAAAGTTATCTTTGTCACTTATTTTAGAAGGTGGTGGTACTGACAATTTGGGTAATGAATGGGCAATTTCAGGCAAATTATCAAACTTGGAGGAACTGGTAGAGATTATCTGTCATTTGGGTATTTGTAGAGACCTTTGAAAAGTCAAAACTTGAAAAACAGATTTGATATGTTTAGATTAAAAAATGCAAAATCGATTTTTATTTACATTTCCATTATTTTTTGAACAAAGCTGTAAGGGATTGGCTACTTTAAAATGTTAAGCTTCTCATCCTATCATCTTCATGTTTAAAGATAACGCTCATCATTCCTGCTAAATATGACGCCGTTAGGCCTCGTAGCATATGCAAAATCCAAAATGCATATCTTTTTTTTGCCAATTTGTTGTTATTCTAATATCTACACATAATTCTGGAGCTCTAGCAACTATTTTTCAGTTTCAAGTTTTCTCCTGCATATTATATTTTTAAATGTTTGTGTGTTTAGGACATAAATATTAATTTTTTTCCTATATTAGTCTAGTCTTAAAAATGTACTGAGAGAGTTGTGTATGAGTAATATGAAGTGTGGGTAATTAGACAAACAAGAGGCGTTCTTATTTATTAGAGAGATTTTATATAGGATATGCCTGTATATTCAAAATCTAACCACTTCTAACAGCACTATCAACCTTTTTCAAGAGCCCATCCCCACTGGACTATACAACTTGCTCTGTAGCTATTTTCCTTACTTGCTCCCTAGCATGTAATCAACACAGAAGCCCAAATTATTCTTTTAAAACATGAGTCAAAGCATGTCACTTCTCTGCTCTAAACTATGTATGAATCCCATTTACTCAGAGTAACAGCCCAAGTCCTTCAAGAACCCACTGAGACCAGGAGCGGTGGCTCACGCCTGTAATCCCAGCACTTTGGGAGTCCGAGGCAGGCGGATCACGAGGTCAGGAAATTGAGACCTTCTTGGCTAACATGGTGAAACCCCATCTCTACTAAAAATACAAAAATTAGCCGGGTGTGGTGGTGCATGCCTGTAATCCCAGCTACTCGGGAGGCTGAGGCAGGAGAATTGCTTGAACCAGAGAGTCGGAGAATGCAGTGAGCTGAGACCCGGCCACAGCACTCCAGCCTGGTGACAGAGTAAGACTCTATCTCAATACAAATTAATTAATTAATTAATTTTTTAAAAAAACTCACTGACTTCTCTCCTGCTGTTCTGCCCCTCACCACTCTACTGGACCCACACTAGTCTCTTTGCTGGTCCTTGGATGGTCCAAGCAAAAGTCTGCCTTGGAGTTTTTGCACTTGCCTGGAACACTCTTCCCTGCATTATCTACTGGCCTTCCTTGCTCGTTTCTAACCAGAAGGCTTTCCCTGACATTCTGTATTAATAGTAGTGGCATTCCTTCCTCCAAACTCCTTTGTCCTTTACCCTGTTTAGTGTTTTTGACAATACTTATCGTCAGCTGGTATATATATATAAAGGGGGACCTAGTAATATTTCACTCTCATTGAAACACTTTGAGCTGAAAGGGTCTCTATTTATAACTATTCTGAGTTTCCAAGTTTATTCTCTGTTGCTTTTTATGAGAATGGAAGCTCCAGGAGGACAGGTAGTTGGTTTTACTGACAGCTATACGGCAAGATTTTCAAAACATCTGAGACATAGGAAACAATAAAAAAGGTATTAAATAAGTGAATAAATCAATGAAGGAGTGTGTTGGTTTATATCTATTCTATTTAAAATAGAATTATGAAAAATGATCTGTGAATTTTTCCCCAGGGAGCATCCTTCCCTCTCCAGATGTCCACGCTTTCTATGGAGGAAATTCAATATGGAAGATTTTTTCTCCAGGAAACACAAAACCGGCAGTTTTTACTACTCAAAATAAGGCTGTCAATCTTATTCTAATCTAGAGAAATTTAACTGAGACATCCTAACTTAGAATCCCATTTAAAATGCGAACCCAATATATGCCCATCTTTTAAGTGGGTAAATTATTATGGTTTAATATAAAGAATTTCCTACAAATTCAGCATTTTGTGTTACATGATTTATTAAAGTATAATTTTCATGAAGCAGTGTTACTTTACAAATTCTTAGTCCTCTGGCTTAAGCTCTAGTATACTACATACCACTAAAGTCAAATCCTTTACTCCTGATCTCAGTTTCAGAACTGAAAATCATATGTTTAGTGATCCTGTAGCCTCCATCAAACAGCTGCACAAAGCTATCTGCTCTTCTTTAAAATGCACAAAATCCTAAACCTGTTCCCTCTCTGTAAGTAATGAATGAAATTTACTAGCTGGAAACTAAATGATTATAGTTTAACTAAGACCACCTTTTTTATCCAGCATATTTTGTCTGGGCACAGAAAAGACTAAGATTGAAATGCTTAGGTACGATTATAGTAGATTTAAAAAAGAATAATCATATACTTCACCTGGCCTGGATTTAAATTGAATATTTAATCCTGTTAGTAGTAGAAGTTCATTAACCTTACTGCACTTTGTGCAGTAACAAGCACAAATCACTGCCTTTTCCTTCTCTGATGCTTGCAGTATTTAAAATATAATAGGACATTTTTATAACCAAAGACATTCAGAAAGACAGAAAAACACAAGTAAATAAGAAAAATGATCCTAAATATATTATGATGTTATTCTATGAAATGTTTTAATCTTAATAAAAGAAATGTTTTAAGCAGTACTGCCTAGGCAACTGTACTTTTATTTTTTATTTCACTATGAAGCAGCTCTGAAGTCTTATTATTGCATATATGTGCATGTAAGGCTCCTCAAGTCTTTGAGATGCCATTTCCGGAAAGAGTTTAAAGTACCAAACAGATGGAGTACAACAAGGTGCATTCATTTAAAAATGCACACAAATATATGTGAGCATCTGCCCAATTTTGTGGAATTTTTTCTGAAGCACCATAAATCTTCTCTGTTTGTATTAGAATATGTGTGAATTTTGAAATTTATCCTGAATAAAAAAAGGTTTTAAAAAAATGTTTATAGGATTTTATGAGTATCCTGATGTTGTATAAAAATTTAAAAGTTTATATTCCATTTATTACATTTTAAGAAAAGACTTGGATATATCTAATTTCAATAAAAAGTGATAAGTAATATGAGCTGCTACCAATGTAAAATTCTCACTTATATAAGCACAAACCATAACAATTTGTCTTCTACAGTTTTCCCACTACCTCAGTGGTATAATTGTTCTTTTATTAAGCCACTCTAGTGTTCGCCATTTTTATTAATCCTTTTATTTGCATTACCACATCCAATCCATAGAAAATATTCTAATCTGGAAATACTAGGCTGCAAGGAATATATATCCATGAAAATAACTTAGGAAGATCAGGAAAGAGGGTTGAAATAATGAAAAAAATATCTAATATATAACAGCTAATATTTGCTCCTCTCCAACTTTCACTTGTACATGATAGCTGTGATATTGACACTGGTTCCAATTTTTTATTAGTCTTAGCTAAGGATCTAATCAATGACTGACAAAAGTTTCTATCTCACAGTTCCACTTCTCATCAAAGAGAATCTGATTTGTTCCTGGTCAGGTAATCAACCTTTTTATTATCCAACCAGATGATTACAGTAATCACATTGTACACCAGGTTTCCCCTTTACAGAGACTCTGTGAAGTTCAGATTCTCTAGACACTCCTAGAAAGGGACACAACAAGTTGAATGAATATCCGCAGATACTGATCTTATTGAAACAATGGCAATACTCTCATAAAATATTCCTGTACAATATCTGCTTAAGTTTTACAAGTAGATTCTTAATCTGAAAGAGTAGCTTTCAAATTTTTGTGATTCAAAACAAAAAGTAATTGCAGACACCTCCTACAATTTATACAGCATATACAAATATTAACAAGTTATTCGAAGAACACATTATACCACAGATAGAAAATATGAATTTAAAGCATGAAATAAAATTTTGCTATAAATGAATGTTTATTACTTCCCCTACATATCCATGATGAGACCACCTTTCCATAATACTTTGGAAATTTACTTGACTAACAAACCCATATATTATACTTGAGATCTGTCAAGCCCTATTCTAAATGTTATTCAGACAGTAACTCACTTAATTCTCATAACTACTCTATGAGAAAGGTACTGTTATTATTTCTGTTTTGTACATAAGGAAACTGATGCATCAAAGGTTAAATAGTGTGCCCAACATCACAAAACTAGTAAGTGAAACCACAAAAATTTTTACGCTGGTACTATTGTAATTACTACCTTATGCTTCCTCTTGGGAATCACCTACTTCAAGAGTCACAGTGACTCCTCTGTCATAAAACCAATCCACAATTCCCAGGTGCCTCCATGGTCTTTCTCACACATCTCTCCATAATTTAAGTTTCCTTTCTTTATTTTACCTTGTTTCACACTCTGTTCCACTCTGTTGCCCCTTGTCTCATTAGAAGTAAATATCTCCCACATCATTGACAAAGAAACCGGTGAGATCTCCAATAGTCAGATTACTGCAGGGAAAAAGCAATTGTAGAAAATCCTCGTGTATATCACCGTAATGATAAACATGGAGACATTCCTTGGTGGATTGGTCTTGCCATGTGTATTAAGAAGAAACCCAGTGGGCAGTATCTTGGGTGGCATCTATTCTGTCTTTCCTGACTATGCTGTCTCAAGGGCAACTTAGTGTGAGTTGCTCAAGATATTTTTTCTTTCTCTCAAGCAAAAATGAGCTTGATAATTCACGCATGATGAGATGTCAAACTAATTATAATTTTACTTTCTCTATTTTCAAAGTAGAAAATATGTAGAGTAGCTTCAGAAATGGTTAGATGATGCAACAAAGGCCCCTTGTTAATCACTAGAAGAGTTCTGGGAGTACATTTTCCATATCTACTCTTTTTTTGTCTTTATGCCATGCCTGTTGCTTTTTGTTCTTGTCATTACTTCTCTCTCCTTGTGAGTTATAAGACTAAATTGCTTTAACAAATAACATTTGTTGTTATAAGTGTTTCCATGGTCATCTGCAGAGATCCATGTTTTACTTTGAAAGGGAGTAGGCAATGATTTCAAACACTGAGTTATAAGTACCTAATCTGCCCCATTTGGCTTCCCTACTCTAGAGGACATTGAATATAATTATTTTACTAACAGCCTTCACTTATCCTCATGTTGTCTAGAGCCTGCTTTTATTTTCTTTGAACATCTTTTCATCTTTTCTACCTAATCCTGAAAACATCTCTCTTAGTTTGTAATAGAACACAACCATAGGTTGATTTAAGAGGATCTTGAGAAGGCAAGAGCCACTTCACTTCCTGGTAGTTTCTTAGATAATTTTTACGGCTTTTTACTCAAATGCTCTGGTTCTGAATCTTTCCTTGAGTAACCTTTATGCTGCTCTTCTTGCTCTATGAAGGAAAGAAACACCTCAAAGTTGTGGAATTCATTGAACTATCAATTGAGGCAAGGAGTAATTATCAGAATTCTCAAAGTTTATGGACTTTCTGAGTTTTCAGTTAGCCCATATGATTGGAACTGAGCTTCTCAAGTTAACAAAGGACTTATACTAATCTAAGTAGAGAGAAAGTCACAAAAGGCGCTGCTTCTGCCCAAGGGAGATCGAGCCTTCCGCTTGCATTTCAGAAAGACACAGCACATTTGAGGGAAATAAGAATAAGCCAGAAAGGTCAAGAAACTGATAGCTTTAAGAACTTGCCCATAGGTTTCAAGACTTCTCCACTGTTTTCCCTGTAGGAGTTCAGCAGCAATGGAAATAGTCTGTGAATAGGTATTGGCCTCAGATCTTTGACTCTGCAAAGAGAGTCCCAAGATGCCAAACACAGCTTCAGGGAAAGTTGTCTTTGATATGTACGTAACAAGGATGACAAGAGACATAATATGAAGTTCACAATCCATTCCATACTAATATAGTCCTACAATAAACAGTAAACAGAAAATCAATTTTGGGAAGACCACAGGGAAGGAAGTCTTTCAGGAAGTTATGCTCTGGGGAAGTTGTAAAACTGGAAGAAAGCAAAAAAGGTGGCTGCAATGGAATAGAAAGAATGGAAATATGTTCTACTTCAAGGCAAAGTTGTTGAGTTTTAAGAGAAAAAGAGGCATGAATTTTAAAGCCTGCAAAATCAGTCCCAAGACATCTGAGTGAGCCAAATTCTGGTGCTTCTGCCTAGGAATGCCAAAAGCACAGTCCCAGGGGACTGGGAGGAGAGAAACTAGGAAGTATTTCTTTCAATAAGCCATCTCAGTGTTAAGACTTCCCACATGCAATTAGACTAACAGACTCCCCTTAATGCACTCATTCAATAAATATCTACAGAGTTTCTAATATATTTGAGGCTCTGTGCTAAGTGAAGATACAAATATGAAGAGATGGCATACCTGCCCTGTCCTCGGGCATCTTGTCATTTGGCAGGGAGATGAACATGCAGAAAAACAGAAAAGGCAACTGTTCTAAAGAGCACTGGAGACGGAGAAAATAGACTGAGTTTCATAGATGATCGAGTATTTGCATTGAGGCTTTAAATATGATTACAAATGTCCTTCATTACTGAGAAATGAGATTGCATTTTTGTCAAAGGGACTAATATGTACCAAAGTACACAAGGATGAGAATGCCTGGCCTCTCCCAGAATAAATGATGAAGACTCAAAGCTATGAGAGAAGAGACAGAAGAACAAACCTGTGAGAGAGTGAAGAAAAGGAGTGTTTTTCAGTTTCTTATTTCGTCTACTAAGTGCATGCTGCTTTAAATTTATTAAAAGTTTTAATGTAACTGTTAAGACAGATGATAGACGGATAGATAAGATAGATAATAGATAGATAGATAAATAGATAGATAGATAGATAGATAGATAGATAGATAGAGACCTATGATGCATTTCAGATGTTCCCAAGTGAAAAAGAAGATAATACAACTCATCAGTTTTTCATGAAAATAATTAGTAGTGACAGTGGATAACAATTCAACAGCACTGTTGTTATACAAGCTAAAAAATAGGAAATCTGAAATGCCTTCTCAAGCATATGCCCTTTTCCTCACTTAAAAATTATTTTATCCTGAATATAGGAAAGAAGAAAGTGTAATGATTCTCCATACAACCATCAATATTTTGTTCCATTTGATTTGGCTATTTTTTAGTTTTGCTGATCTATTTTAAATCCCAGACCTCCTTTCATTTCACTCTTACATATTTCAGTGTATATCTTTTTTAAGAATATGGCATTTTTCCTAGGCAATTAGGATGCCATTATTACACCTAAAACATTAGTGATAACTCACTGTCATCGCCCAAGGTACACTCCATAATCAAATTTCCCTAGATGTATTGTAAAAATGTCCTTTTTACTGTTGGTTTACTTGAATCAGAATTCAAACAAGATCTACCTATTATATTTAGTTGTTTAAAATAAAGCAGGCCCTTGTTCCTGATACCTGTTTTCCCCACATCATTGCTTTACAGCAAAAATTGGTTTATTCATTCTGGAGAATGGCTCATTTTTGGATTTACCTATACTTTTTGTAATATTATTTGTTTATATTTTTATTTTCTATTTTTCCTGTAAATGGAAGTTAGCTCTGATGGCTTGATTAAACACAGAATCAACTTATTTTGTGGCAAGAACACTCCATTAGTGCTCATCAACTGGAGCTGTTTGTCTACCTTAAAATATACTTAGTAAAATCCAGAAGAGTAAATGTAGAATAATGTGTAATTATTTCCTTGCAATTGCTAATTATCAGAATAAAGACTTAGTACTTCTCACTTTTTTAAAAACCAAAGCAATTAATATTGTCCAGTCAGATAAAAAAAACTTTTTAGGGAAACTACCAAGATGAGAAAACTTGAGCTTGAGTATATTCCCTTTCTATATTCCTCACTTCTAAAGGTAAAATGTTAAACTGTCAGACTTACTTGGCACCATATTTAGTGGAGTTCCATATGAAAATAAATCCTAAATAAAACCCTAAATCAGTGTACAGATATAATTTTGCCACTAACTAGCAATATACTCCTAACAACCAGTTTTATCATTCTCTCCCACTCTAGAATTTTCATAATGATAATTATGGAAAAAAACTAGCCTGTCGTCCCACTTCCTATTCACAGGAGCTTAGAAAAAATAAGCAGGAAGTAAGAAAATACATTGTCACTTTCTATTCTGCAATTTTGGGGATTGTGAGAAATACAAATTTTGACAATAGATGTATGGGAATATAGCAAATGCTCTATAATCAAGAAGTGGCATTGCTAACTTTTCACTCTAATCTGGAGAGCAAAAAGATGGCCTTACTACAGGTATAAGAATTTGGGTGCTTTCATAGGATGACTTAAGGACCATGCTCAATTACATTTTCTCCAAAGGATATCATTCGTAACTGGCATTCCTAGCTCCATTTTCACCAACCCACAAAGGAAGTCTACAAAAAATAAAAAATCCTATTTGAAAAGCAAGATCATAAATTTCTCCTCCAAAAGATAAGCAATTTCATCTAGGTACAAGATAGCTACAACTATTTTTTTAAACCTGAATATTAATGTGTTGTGAAAAAAGCATGAACTCCATAAGCAGATAGATCATCAACAGGGGGATTAAAAAGCCCTCAAAAGGCTCTCCAAAGAGCCATTATAAATTGTCAAGGAATCAGAAAATTCCATAGTAAATGACCCAAATGACTTTGAGAGATGAAAAATAAGGAAGCTAAAATAGCAAAATAATAATAGTACTTGCTACTTACATAATAGCTTTCTTGAGAGAATTCTGAAACACTTTCCAAACATTAATCCAATAATTTTTTGTCATTAGTCTACACAGCACAAGGGAGCCTTTTCTATTATTTCTCACTGAGCACTTGGGGAAAACTAAGGCTTAGAAAGACAAAGATAGTGTGACTTTAATAGATTTGCTCCTGATGTTGGAAAGTCAGTTCTAGAAGAGAATTCTCAGAGAAAATATAATGCAACTTCATTTTCCATTCTAGTATTACTAGACAGCATTGATTCAGAATTAATTTGATTTGTTAATAAAAAGAAATGATATAAAAGTTTTGTCAATAGTTATCTAAAACTCGAGGAATTCATTAACTTCAAAACAAGCATACCTAAAACGAAAAGCTGGAGAGAATGTATACTCCACATTTGAAAGATATTTTGGAAAAAAATTTAATGGAAAGATAATTACATGCACACATTTTTTGTTAAAGTATTATATTCCATTATGTTCTAAAGCAGCACTTAAGGCAGCAGCTTAAGAAAACAGTTAATATCATACAATTCTAAATGAAAAGTAACTAATAATGAAGAACAAGCCAGGTAACTAAAACCAAATTTCAGCAAAGAATCACAGCCTTCTGGTAATGAATTCACAGCTTCTTTGATACAAACTCACAGTTTAATACAAACAGCAAAGCATCTGAGACTCACAAACTGCTGCTGATGGAAGTAAACCAGGTAAGGAACTCTGCAGGGGAGAACAATATAAACCAGCAGCAACAGGAGGAAAATTCAGTTTGCAGTAGAAATTGTAGCAATACCAAAAAGCATCATACAACGGACAGAACAATCACACAGTAAGGGGAAAAAAAGCATGCCTCTTCCTATTTGTAAAGAAAGGCAACTGGGTGAAAGAAAACCCTATGTGCTTTTAAAGCTCATTTCTAGAAAATAAATTCCCTTATTCCTAAAAGAAAACATTATTTTTATGTGCGATATGTGAGATTAATAAATGCTATGAACTACATGGTGAAAAAGGTGACTAACTTTTGAGGTGACATTGTGTGAGTGTGTATGTGTGTGCGCGCACACGTGCACACACACACACACGCGCGAGAGAGAGAGTGTGTGTTTATGGTAGTTCCCACTTAGCCATGGGGGATACTTTCCAAGTCCCTCAGTGGATGCTTGAAACCTCGAATGGTACCGAACTCTATACATACTATATATTTTCCTATATATACATACGATAAAGTTTAATTTATAAATTAGGCACAGAAGAGATTAAACACAGAAACATAATAAAATAGAATAATTATACTAATAGCAATATACTGTAATGAAAGTTGTGTGCATGTAGTCCCTCTCTCTCTCTCTCAATATAATATACTGCACTCACCTATTTTCAGGATGCAGCTGACTACAATCAACTGAGACTATAGAATGGTGGATTAGGAAGGACTACAGTATACTGAAGGGTGAGGGTGAGGACAAGAGAAAGGAAGGTGTTGGAGATGATTATTCAACAGTCAAAACTCTGCTAGTACACAGGACACCAGAAATCTGGAAGACCTCTCCCTGCCCCGCCAAAACAGGAGAAAAAATAAATTTCTGAAAGATTTTGATATATTTTAAATAAGGAAAGAAGTAATCATTTTGAGTAAATTCTAAGAATTGTTAGGCCTCATTATATTGATTTGTAGTTTGGTATTGTTTTTATTTCAAATCTGACATTGAAGATACACCATAAGCTTTATAAGGCTTGGGACCTCTGAAGATCGCTATCTCGGTACTGAAGCCTAGTCAGAAAACAAGATCTTCCCCTAGGAGGGAAAAGCATCCCAGAGCACTGGAGATGACACTCTGATTATGATAGCTCCAATTCATAAACCCTGTGCATGCAGTCATGTATGACACATCTTAGAATCCAGCTTAATGACAGGCTTAGGGTTCTTATTCCACTGAGTTTAGGATTTTTTTGTTTGTTTGTTAGAATTGTTTGCAGAAATTGGGCCTGAGAGCCATGAGTTTCTTCTTCTAATTTTGCAGAATCCATGCTTCTTTTTTTGTAGGGAAACACAGGCTCTGAAATCAGACTTCCCAGCTCAACCACATACTAATGTGTATCATACTGGATTGATGAGTAAATTAAATGGGATTAAAAGAGATGATATATATTCTAGCCTTAAAATTGTACCTAAACCCTAATGAGGACTCAGTAGTATTAAGTATGAATTGATCAGGGTCTAGGCAACAACCTTTTGTCTAATCCTGACACTAGCAATTGGAAAACATGATTCTTTTGGATTGGAAACAGAGCCCTAGTAGAAATTATTCTTTCATGATTTTAGAAAATGGCTTCCACTTTTCAGACTAGAGAAACAAGCACTGGACACTCATGGTGCCTTTCCAGATCTTTTAAGGTCCCTTTTACAAGTTCTGTGTGGCCCTCCCCCAACACCTGCCTGCTTTGCCTCTGAAGACCGGCCTTTGGTATGGAGGAAAACCAGAAGTGCCCAGAGGTCAGCATTACTGCTTCGGGGCCCTTCTCTTCCCAAGGACCTCCTAGTGGACCAATTGGCCTAAGAGCGCAAACAACCTGCCCCTTTGCTGAGTAGGGAACAAATTCTCAAATTCTGAGGTATGGCTTATACTCTAAGTTGGACTAAAAAAAACCACCAAAGCTGGGCTGGGCTTTTCCTCTTCTCTATTCTGCTGCCTATTCCCTTCATGGTGTCTCTGGAGAACACGTCCTTAATAAAATCATCTGCACCCCAATCCTTGGTTCAAGATCAGCTTCTAGAAAAGCCAGATCTAGGATGGCCTTAATTTGAAATTATTCTGAGAGAAAAAGCGAAAGGAGGTAATAGAACAGAGAAGAGAATATATATTGCAACTTAGCTAAGCAAAGATTGCACAGTCATAAGTTAGTTTGATTCTGTCTTCCATTCTTGTTTAAAAGTCAGTTTCTCTTTCCTTCTAAAACTTCTTCCACCAGTGGACAGGTAGTGAGGGGCAGAGGCTAAGTGAGTTAGGATTCAATCTAACGGCAAGAAAGATACATCTTTCTAACCCCCTTTTCCCTTCCAGAATGCTGTATAGGGCTGATTCAAGTGACCGGGGGAATACAGTGTTAAGGTGAAAAGCACACAGAGACTGAAATTAAATATAAAGTTCTGTCCTAAAGACAGGGCTGAGGGTCAGTTCAGATAAGCATGACCAAATAAGTGTTTAATAGCAGGACCTGAGATAAGAACTAGAAGTCAAAGATCAGAGCAAAGGTGAGTCACACAGCCAAGGATCATGAAAGGAAGTAATAATAATTAATTTGGTTGGTGCGAGTGCCTGAGGCCCTTCTCAGAGTGGCACAGAGCAAGGTTTCCACCATACTCACAAGCCAAACATTCTAGCAAACTGTTGTATTCATGAGGTAGAATGTAAGTGGTTGTACCTCAACTTTTATCCTTAACTGCCTATGAAAGGGGTAGAGGGTAGATTTAGGGGAAGATAGGGCTGATCATAGATTACCTTCAACAAGTGAACTATGCATGGCCCGAGAAAAGGGCATGCCGTAACATCTCTCTCTCCCTCAGATGTCCTAAAGCAGGAATATTCTTCTTACCAATTCCTAGTGTAGTGGAGGTGATCTCAAAAGACCCTACTTAACTAGTCATTTGTCTACAGCTGGTGAAGCTTAGGGTGTTTGGGAGACTGGGAGGTCAGAGAAGTAGCAAGGTTGTGGGTAGCAAGGTTCAAACTTTTTTGAAAGGAAAAAAGCCGAGCAACTGAATCATAATCCAGTCACACACTCACATACACACATGCACACACAAACTGCAACCAAAACAAATGTTTCACAAAACTAACACTGTCCATTATTTTGTATATACATGCTGCTATTTTATATTTTATTCTATTTTGTATATATAATAAACAAATTTTACCCAGAGGATAAATTCCATCTGGGTGTCATTTGTCTTGGGATAGGATTGGTTGTTGACAGATACCCGCAATAAAGGATATGGGGCAGTATTTTCTAAAACTAAGTTATAAACTGTAAATCAAAGTCTGAGACAAGATACTGTCTGAGATTATACTTACAGCAGGTTTTGGGGACACTAAAATACACCTTTTGTGGATGTGGCATATCTATATGATAAAAAAACGCTTCTCTGTATTGTATTAGCCACTCTCTAGCCTTTCTTGAGCCCCTTATCCCAAAAGAATCATTCTGTTTCATCATATCCCTCACTGGCCTGAATTACCTTAGGTCTTCCTTAATATATTCAGCTATTATAGGATAGTAGGAGGCAGACATACAAGGTATGTGTATATTATAACAGATAAGAATGAGATAAAGATAAAAGAACAAAGTGTCAGCTCAGGTATGGGAAGAAAAACATTAAGCAAAAGAAACATTTTTTGAATAACAGTCCTTTTCTCTACCAGAAATTCTTGTTAGAATTTTAGTGTACTTTGAAAGGTATCTCATGTGATAAAAAATAATTTATAGTAAGGAATTACTAGAACGCCTAACAAAAAATCAAGTAATCACTTGATTCTCACTGTCTAGGAACCAATTTGAAAATCTCATATCAAACTTATCTCTTGATGACAGCCAAATTAATTAATGTACTTTTATCATTAATGACAGGACATAACATGTTTTTGAAATTATCTTTTGGGCCTTTATTCTCCATAAAATGACATACTACAGCAAGCCACCCTTATGGCCTTTTGCATCAATTATTTAAAATCAAAGAGCCATTAATTCATATATCTGTGCATCTGTAATAGTAATGTTTAAAAAGGTGGGGAGTGAGAGAAAATCTGTCAATAAAATCATTGGACCTTTCAAGACTGATATGATTTATATAGAATCATTGCAATTCTATTTAGAGTGCTGTGATCTTAGTGGCTAGGTATGAGGGGGCTGAATTATTCATGTTTTCCTGATCAATATATATTCACACACACAGGCACACACACATACACACTAAGCAGTTCTTCATTTTTAGGCTGCTTGCATGGATTTCTGAATTTGGTTCCTTGTGGAGTGATTCAGAGTCCATCAGTAACAAGCCGTGTTCTCCGCACATGGATACCAACAGAGGCTTAAAAATAGGAGCCATGTGCAACAGAGCTTCTTGTGCCAACCAACAGATTCTATCTGCATCTGCTACATATGGATTGACAGGAGAGGGGCCAAGTATACGTTGGTGTGAAGCAGCTTGCTGCTTCTGTTTTGAGAAAAGCTCATCATTGTACAAGTCCTGAACAAATTAGCCTTCCAATCACAATGCAAGTATATTGAAATAGAGTGAAAAACCTAGATGGTACCAAGCCGTTCTTGCCAAATTAGTAGAGGATTAAAGAAGGGGAAAATCATTTGAAGACTGATAATAAGTAAGATAGAAAAGATGTGAGGGTATGTTCAGCTATGTGACTGAAACTTACATTAAAAAAAACAAAACAAAACAAAACAAAAACAACAAAAAAAAACTTGTTGCCACCGGATGGAAAGTAGCTGGAGTCAAATGGGTACAAAATAATACAGAGCTTTGAGTGTTTTTTGGTTGGAAACAAAAGAATTAGAGTCAAGGTTGTAAGGGAAGGTTAGGTAAATTTCTGGATCTGGAAGTCATTTTCCAAATTCATTGGGCTGACAATAGGCATTCTAAGGGGAAAATGAGATTGAGTGCATATTAAGACTTATTATTATGAAACAATAGTATGAAAGTGCTCTGTGAAATATAAAACAGTGCACAGATTTACTTCTGGTTATTTTACTATGTGAACATTCTAATCCTTTTATAACTATATTACCTTATGTGAAATAGATAACTTAGTCATTTTCCAAGTGCACAACATAATTAAATAAATGAATAAGTCAAAGAGGGTGTGTGAACAAGGCCCATATTTTCATACATTCTTTTGTCTCCTGAACAAATGGCAAAATTTAGTCTTTGTGAAAATTAAAAGGGGATAATAGTGGATAGGGTCCATATCCCATCCAATTTATTTATTTTACTATTACTATTACATGTAAATTTTCACTTCATATCCCTTACACCTGTATTTCTATCAGAGGAGAATACATATCCTTAAGGACACAGGCATTGGAATATGGCTACTTGCACAGCTAGCTCACTCTCTCATTCATGAACAACAACCACATAAAAATTATTAAGTACCTACAATATACCGCACATTGTGGTGGTCAGCAGGCACACAATGCTGCCTGTCCTATTAGAGCTTATAGGCTGGAAGGGAAAGTAAAACAAGAAAACAGAGTAATTGTCACAGGGCATGGAGCTGAGACAGAAGAAACAGGATGTTTTGGGAGTACATGGGAGGGACATCAGCTTAGACTGTGGTGATCAGAAAAGGCTTCTTTGAGGTAGGTGACTGGATTTACAAGTTCACATTAACCTATCCTGGAAAGAACAAGGGAATAGGTGAAAATAAATCATCATCTGAAAGAAATAAGCAGGCATGTTTGTAGTATGAGCAGGACTTGCGAACATTTGGTTTTGTGGCTTGGGGTGGAATTCATAAGGCATCTCACATTTTTTTTTTTAACAAGGTCAAAGGGATCCATGAGGAAACCATGAAGGAATATGGGGATCGTGAGTCTTGTGTATGTCCTTCTACAGATACCAGATCCAAAGGGGTCTGTGGGTTTTCTGCACCAAAGACCATCTAATGGCCTATAGCCTGAAATAATACTTGCATTAATGCTCAACATACTCTGTCACTCTCTTCTTCAAGATGGAGCATTGTGTAAAATATCAGTACTCATAATGAGTAGCTAAGACATACTGAGTGTTATGTGCCAAGCACTAAGTATTTTACATATATTATCTATGTTAGCCCTAAGAGCACTGTGTATAGATCCTATTATTATCCCTATTTTACAGAGAAGATGCAGGGAGGTTACACTGGCAAAGTTAGGCTTCCACTCCAAATCTGTATAACTCTAGAGCCTGCGCTTTTAAACACTCTATTGTATTTCCATGCGATGGTATCATGTTGTTGCTGTTATTATTATTGAGTTGCCATTTTATCTCCCCATAATTCATTTTGGAATGCTTATAAAGTTTTTATAGTCAAAAACACTGATTAAAAAGACATTGGCATTTCCTCATATCTTTTGCATATTACCTCTTTGGAAAGTAGCTAATACTGCAGAGTAAAGAAGAAAAAAAAAAGTCTCTTGTCTGAGTTAGAAGGGATACATACTGTGGCCTTAGTTATTAATTAAATGTTTTAAAACATTATTTATCAGTGTGCTTTTTCACTGTCAGAACGCCTTAGGGCTCCGCACAGCAGGTCTTCCACAGCTTTCAGGGAAGAGCTGCCAAGAGTCCTTGCCCAGTGTTCACGGCTATATTTGTTCATTCTATTACAATATATACTTTGCTTCTCCTGGTGATTTTACTTTAATCTATGTAGCAAATCATGCAAAAACATGAAGATATTTCAGCGGAGTAGATAACAAAGAAATTGAGATTATGTAAATTGGACATTTTCTCTTCTTCCTCAAGAAAACAAAATATTTATATGCCTGTTCATTAAAAATTGTCCAGAAGAAATTTGCAAGAATACCATTTCCTAACCTCTGCATTTTCTTAGTGATTCAAGGTGACAATTAACCACATATGCAGTAAAAAATGATGTGAATAAATATTAGCACAGGGGCATAATCTCTCAACTCTTCCACAGAGTCTGTATATATTGCAACGATTATTTTTGAAATAGTGGTTGCCTTTCAAAGTGTCATCACTTTTATTCAGTGCATTCCTTTGTATAGTTAATATAGTAGCGATTAAATAAAACACTGAGTTGGTCAGCTTGTAAAACTGTCAACTATTATATTATTAATGGAGTTTAACAGATGAGTGCATAACTAGGCCCTATCATCTATGTGGCCATGTCAGCAAAGAGAAGAGAATCTGGCTTCTGCTCTTATGTCAATCCAACTAATAAGGAATTGAAGCACCTGAATTAAACAATTTGCAACCTGTCAAAACTTAGCAAGATCAAGCATTTAAACCAAACTGAAAGTTTTGAGGGGAAATTTTTTATTATTATAGTATTTGTAATAACTGAAAATTGAAAACAAAGTAAAACAAGCCTCTTTCTTAATAGGGGATTATGGATTAGGAGCATTTAACTAATGGAGACTTCCATTTAAGGTACACCATTGAAGAATAAGTTTCCTGTAGGCATATGACTTATGGACACAGTCTTATTCCCTTATATTTACATTTTTTTAAATGAAAGTTCTGCATAAGCATTGCATACTGAAAGATCTAAGGAATAACCAACCAAAAAAAAGCCCCACATGAATGATGCAAGTAATTAAATGAACTGAAGAATTTTATTGTAAATATGAGGATGCCCTATATTACAGTTGGGGAAAGTCAAGGCTCTTAACCTTTCTATTTAGGGATGTTTCATATGTAAATTTCCACCTAAGCTACCAAGAAAGCTGGGCATCAGAGAAGGGGCAGAAAACTAAGGAGACTCAGAAGAGACAGGATTCACAGGAGTCTTTTCTCTTGAGTAGCGTGGCTGTGCCTACATTTGTTTCATATCCTATCTGCCTCCCTTCTGAAGCTCAAGTTCACAAAGTGGGCATGGGATTACCAGAACATTTGAGCTATTGAACATGAAAATGAGGTTCAGGAAACAGGTGATTCCAAGTGTCCCACCAGTGATAGGATGGAAACATTCCTCTCCATAGGTAATAATACCATCACTATTTAAATATTTTCCAGCTTGCTTTCATATATTTAATGCAACATTTATATCTCCAACATAGCTAAAATGGATATCATTAAGTACTTACCATGTGACTAACAAGACTAGCAACTATAACTTTATGAAATGATTCTTCATGTACTTATATGAAAAGAATGCCTACTTTGTTTCTTCTGAGCCTAGCCAATCTAAATTTAACTTCTTTCTGCACTAACAATATTTTCTTATTAGAGGAAAATTCTATTTCCAGTAGACCTCTCTTTCACAATGTGAAAGTCCACAGTTAACATATATAGTAAGTATACCTTTCTTAAAGGAAGTTTCCCACACAACTTGGTCTCTGTCAACAGGCCACAAAAAATAACATAGTGTTAATTAAGTTTAAAAATGTTCTTTCCATTTTAAGACTAATTAGCATATAGCACTTTCATCAGGTTTATTGAAAATTTATACCAGAGAATTAGCTTCACAGAACATTGCTTCATGGCATAGAAAACCCCTCCTCCCATAATTCTCCAAATGCAATGCATGGATTTAATTAGTTTTTATCAAATAGAATAAACTCACAATGTTTTAATTCCTGCCACTTACTTCCATCTTCTATGTTAAAGATTTTAGTTCAATTTTGTTAAAAAGAATTCCCCTCAAATTAGTCTTCATGCCATAGGGGTTTATGAGGATGACTTCAACTGCTGTGTTCTGAATTGACAGCAATATTTCTGGGGAGAAGCAGTCAGGGTTGCAACAGGAAGCTATTGCAAAATTCCAGGTCAGAGATAACAGTGGCATGGGCCAGGATAAAAACAATGGAGGTGGTTAAATGCATTTGGATTCAGGATATATTTACTAGGTAGGCCTAATAGTTTTCACTAATTGGATACACAGTGTGTGAGAAAGAAAGAAGTCAAGCATGAGCCTAAGGATTTTTGGCCTGAGGAAGGATGGTATTAGTGAATTGGGAAAGACTGAAGAGAATAGTGGGAGTTGGGAAGGTGAAGTACAGCGACTGAGAATACGCTAAATACCTCTGTTCAATATCTAGTAGACATGCTAAAACTTTAATCTTGGGAGTTGCCAAAAGGTAGGTGGAATTTTAAATCATGAGTCTAAGTGACATTAAGGGTGAAGCAATAATCAGCTTCAGTGAATCAAGAGACTGACCAACAATAACTGGAGTCAGCAGTTATAAAACTCTGCCAAGGAGATCTGCTAAAAAGAGGGCATTATAAGGAGGAAATTTGAAGGTCAGGAGAAGTTAGGAGAATTCTTTTTTTTTTTTTTCTTTTTTCTTTTCTTTTTTTTTTTTTTTTTTTTTTTGACGGAGTCTTGTTCTGTCACCCAGGCTGGAGTGCAGTGGCATGATCTCAGCTCACTGCAACCTCCGTCTCCCATGTTCAAGCAATTCTCCTGCCTCAGCCTCCTGGGTAGCTGGGACTACAGGCACGTGCCGCCATGCCTGGCTAATTTTTGTATTTTTAGTAGAGATGGGTATTCACCATGTTGGCCAGACTGGTCACGAACTCCTGACCTCAAGTGATCCACCCGCCTCGGCCTCCCAAAGTGCTGAAATTACAGACATGAGCCACTGCACCCAGCCAAGAATTTTTTTAATCGATTGAGATATATGAGAATATCTGATGCTAACGAGCATGATTCAGTAGATAGGAAAACCTGGTGTTGCAGGAGTGAGAGAATATAACTGAGTCAATGAAAGGAAATGGGACAGGTGCACACGGGCAGGAAGGAGTGGGGAGGGTGGGGCTTTTCCCTATGTAGCAGCATGTTTAGTACACCTTCAGTAAGAGGAGAAAAGAAAGCATATGTATGTACACATGCTGCTAAGTGGGTAAACACAGTCAAGAGAGCTTGTGTCCAATCTCTTCTAATTACTTCCCCTTTCCTATTAAATCATCAACTGAGACGTAGGCAGAGGAAGAAGTTTGAGGGTGGTTGAGAAGGTATGAAATTTTCCTTCAGTGGATAGAAAAGCAAATAATTGGGGGAAGGTTATAGAATTTGATGGAAACCAACTGGACCCCATTTGAAATTAGTTTTCATGAATTTGATGTGAGACAACTTAGCATGGTAGGATGTCTTCGTCTATGTGCAACACACTCCACACCTGCAGGAGCTGACCAAGGAAGGAGTGGATTAGGCCATGACTGGGCTATTGCCAAGTATGTACAAATAAAGCAAGAAGATCATGAAAGTTAAGGATTATGAGTAAAGTATTGAGTCCACTGTTCCATTATGAAGTTTAGAATATGTAAAAGGTAACTTGAGAACATGACGGGGCTGAGAGATAGTGCAAATATGGTAAGATCAATGGATTATGGGTTCTGCCTGGGTTGAGGGATTACTGAAGTTGAGATACCAGAGGGAAAATAGAAGGTTGCAGACAGAGAATTAGATCATTTAAAAGTGAGATGATGGAAGGTTTACAACTGTTATAATGATGAGATGAGGGAATAAGTGAGAGAATTTCTGAGGTAAAGTGGTACACCACTCCCTTGAAGAAGAGGTTACTAAAGAAGAGAGATGCCAAGGTATTCAAATCATCAGGAACTAAGAGCAGAGTAGTGTTGGACAGGCCGAAAGAGAGACAGTGTTCTCGGAATAAAAAGCTTCAGGGAGTAACAGGCAACAGCTATTGAGTGCTTACAACGAGCCAGACACTAATCTATGCAAATAATGACTCTTTGAAACCTCTCACAACTCTATAAGGTATTCTTATTATTATCATCACTTTTCAGTCTCAGAAATTGGGGTGCAAACAACTTCAATACTTTACTGAAAGTCACACAGCTAACAGGTTGAACTCATATTTGATCCCAAGCTGTCTGTATCCCTAATTATATTTTTAAACCACTATGCTATGTTTCACAGAACAAGTGAGGAATGACTCATGTGTTGTGTTAGACTGCAGAAGGGGTTATAGCAGGTGGGATATTTGATGGCATGAGACATACATCTGGGAAGACTGGTTTGTGTCAGTGAGGAGCAAAGAGCCCCTGCAGCATGGGAAATATAATAAACTGGTATCTGACTCCTTCCTGGAAAATTCAAAAGTGAATATATGAGGAGCTATCTGATCTGAAAGAAGCAGTAATAAAAGAGGTGACTAAATCCCTCTGAATGTTCTCCTAGAATTTTTCAGTGTAATGATGCCTAAATGTTCCTCATTTATCAGATTTTGTCCACATACTCTAAGAGTTGTTGTGAGATTCACATATATCATGCCCTATAGGACCATCCAAAAGGACTCTAGAAGTAGTTAATGAAGAGGCAGAGACAGCATCACTCATCAGTAAGATTTCAGGTGACTGGGGGTGTAGGTAGGGTTTCTGATTAATCATAAAAGTACTCCAGAAAGGAAAGCATGAGTTCTAAATATCAGCTAGGCATAGAGGGAATTGAGGTGCCAGGCTAGTCAGAGCCTTCCTGCCTCAGTTCCCCTTAGCTTTCATTTGTCCCTCTATCTCTCTTACCAGGAAACAGAAACCACACAGTAGGAGGTGGAAAGAAGCCAACCACAATCCCTGCCCAGATGTAGGCTTTGCACCTGCAACAGGCTTGAGCTTTGAATGAAAACTAAGTGTCGATTATTCTACGTGAATGCACATTCTAACTTTAGAAATAATTTTAAGTGAATAAAATTTATCTAAAATTAATCAGAAAAGACATAGAATGGCTCACATTTTCAATGAACATGAGGGAAGAACTTCCCTTCCTGATAAACAATGAAGGGACATGAGAGAAAAAAGGTGCTACATAATTCCAACTCTGAGTCCTGCCTCTTCTCCATGCTCGTTATACTAGTCTCTGTTTCCAATCTTGTCTCCTTACCATCCATCCTCACCCAGTCATCAGAGGGAAGTTTAAAACAGAAAACATATAACAAAGCTAAATTCAGCACGGGTATTTAATTGCACTTAGAAAAAAGTTCAAACTCTTTTCTGTAGCCTACAAGGCCATACATTATTTAACCCATACCTACCTCTCATACCTCATCTTCTGCCACTCTTCTCCCTTCTTTAGAACTTGCTAAGTTCTTTCTCCTCTTAGGCTTTTGCACCTAATTGTTTCCATCTTCCTGGAATGTTTTCTCCCAAGATCTCTATGGAGGTGGTCCTCCATGTCATTTGTTTCTGTTCGAATGACAACTTCTAAGAGTGCTTCTTTGACCTCTTGGTCTAAAGAAGCTATCACTGCTAGTTATCCTCTCTCAGATCTCCCTGCCCATTTCCTTCATAATATAAGCACTATTTGAAATTATCTTATTTATTTGTTTCCTTTTTGCCTGTTTGTATTTCCCTCTCCAATTAGAATGCAAAAATCTATAAAATCAGAAGCATTTTAATCTTATTTACTATTACATCCCCAGTTTGAGAGCTTTGCTTAGCATGTAGTAGTTGCTCAATAAACAGTATGCAAAAAATCCATAGATTTTAATTTCAAAAGTTATGTTGTATATAATAATTTAATAATATTTGTGAAGAAAAAATCTTTATTAACACAGAAAACTTTTCAATGGAGCAATTTAGAAGACATGGGAGCTAGTCTTTCAGCAGAGAAGCATATTGAGGAAATTGGCTGGAATTTAACATGGAATTTAACATGACAAGTTACATTAGTGTATCACTAATGTGGATTCAGTCAGGGAAGCAAAATGATTATGAACTATGGGATGAGAGATTTGCTGTAGGAATTAGATCTTCCTTAATGAATGTCTGAAAGGAAAAATTGGGAAGCCAGAGAAGTCAGAAATCAGTCAGTCTGAGAAACCACTGATTTCATGTTCAGACACATACATGGAACTGAGTAATGGGAGGTGATAGAGAAGTCTCTGGAAGAAGTCTAGGGGTCTGCCCCCAAGTACCTGGTGATAGACATGAGGCCTTTATTGGTCAGCAAGATCAGCAGCTGGCAAGATTGCTGGATGTGGAGCAGAGGAGATTTTAAAGAACAAGCTGTAACCCATCAGTTTATCCTCACTCAGTCTGCCACCACAGCCTCAGATCTCATCACAAGACTCTCATCACAACCTTTGGAGAGCAATGGATGCTGGTTTCCTTCTTCGAAACAAATCTCATGCAAGTACCACTTTTAGCCAACTCTAGCCCAGAGCATTAAGGGAAGGGTATTCTGGAAAGCATAGGTCCTGCTTAGCCAAGTGAATGACAGTGAATGACAGGCAGACCCCTCACAGAAATAGAAAATAAAGTAACACCAACTAGATAAATTTATTGTAAAGGATCTGTAGGTATCTCTTAAAACACACATATAGGAAAGATTATTACAGAATTATAAAGCCCTCTATCCATCTCTAACCTTTGTTTCTACTCAGGTTATCTCCTGTCTTTCTCAAAAAAAAAAAAAAAAAAACTACCTTCTACTTTTTCTTTCATTGAAGGTAAACTTACTTGGCATGATTAGCTTAACATAGGTAAGCCACAGGAAAAGCAGCTGAGTACTCTCTATTTTCCTCTTTTTCTCTCAATTTCAAATTCTCAGGAAAAACCTTTGTTTTACCCAGGTTACCTAGATACCAACCATTAATCCAGCCAACTCTGGCCATTGAGAGGAATCAGTGTATAAAGTTGATGTCAGGGACCCATGACTAAGAGATAATACTCAGAAAATAATCAAAAATGTTATAAGTATCCAAAAAGATTAGATAAGTACATGTCAATACATGAATGTTGGTGTGAATATTGCATTCATTATTAAATATAGTTCTATATCTAATAAAATAATATGGTTATGAGCCTTTTTATAGTTTTCAGCAAAGTAAATAAGAATTATAAGTTTAAATTCTGTCCTTCCCTCCATAAAAGGATGATAATAAATATTTTCAATTAAAAGAGAAAAAAATACAACTAGGCTTCAAATTAAGGTAAATACACCTGAGATCCCAAAATGGAATAGAGGAGTGAGCGGAGCTGAAGCTGCAAACCAGATGAGCTTCTGATTCAGAAATAGACTTGGGGCTGGAAGAGTCTGAGGAACAACAAATAGCAAAGTGTCTTATGTTACCAGGGAGACCAGGCTAACTGATTGAAACCAGTGGCTGGTATGATGAAGCTCCCTATTTTAAAAGAAATCTGAAAAAATGTCTGCTTCCTGGGTTAGATATTCTATGAATGTTACCTAAGGAGGTGGGAGGACAAGACAGAAATATCTCCATGACAGGACCTAAAGAAATATACCAGCTGGCTTCAGGACTAATCACCATGGTGCAGCTGATACAAAGTCTCTTTCTGAAACTGCAGACCTCTGGAAGGCAGTTCAAAGCAACAGGTAATGCGGGAACAGAGATTTAGATAAAGAAGGTGGTGGGAAGGGGTAAAGGGGAGAGCATTTCCTATTCAAATGAGCCTAAACCCCAAAATTACATGAACAAAAAATGTAGTTCTTAGACAGCTAACAAAATCCAATGCAGATAAAATGAAATAAAAACAATAGAAAAGAGTTATAAAGTTTAATTAATAATAAAATAACTAAAGAAATAAAAATAATATTCAAGAAAAGAACAAGAAATACTGAAAGTAAAACAGCAAACCATGAAACAAAAATTGATACAAATATGTATTAGTTTTCTGGATAACAGATTACCACAAACCTAGTGACTAAACACACCATACATTTATTATCTCAAAGTTGCTGTGGTCCAGGAGGCCAGTTGCAGTGTTATCTGACTCCTCTACTAAGGGTCTCCCACATTGTAATCAAAGTGTTAGCCGGGGTGTGGTCTCATTGGAGGTTTGGGGGCCTCTCCACAGCACATATGGTTGTTGGCAAAATGTATTTCTTTGTAGCTGTGGAAATCATGGCAACTTGTTTCTTCAAGGCCCAGAGAAGAGCAACCCCACTGCCCCCATCTATGACCTCTGGACCTTCTTTAAAATGGTTTGATTGGTTAGGACAGGCCCATCCAGGATAATCTGCCTTTAGATTACTCTAAAGTCAATAGATTAAGAACTTTGACTACATCTGCAAATTCTCTTCAGTTTTGCTGTATAGCAAAACATAATCATGGGAATAATATTCCATCACTTCTGTCAAACTGAATTGGTTAGAAGCAAGTTACAGGTCCCACCTACATTCAAAAGAAGAAGTGTATCTACCAACATGTACATGGATCACAGAAACGACATTAGAATTCTAACCATCACAATATAAAAATAAACAGGCAAATATAAATTTTGGCTATAAAAATGTAGCCATTGTGGCAGAAAAAAATCTTAAAAGATATGATAAAATCTAGCCTGGACACAGTAGCAGACAGATGAGAAGAGATTAAGTGGATAATAGTACTGAAGTCTTCACCCATAATGCAGCATAGAATCACAAAATGATTTAAAAGAGAACCAAAACAGTTAAGAGACATAGAGAATAGGGGAGTTCTAGCATCAGAGTTCAGATTTTTTAAAAGTGATGGAGACACAAAATGTAAAGATGAAATGAGTGAGAATTTTTCCAAGTAGAAAGGAGACACTACTTCTGAAATTCAAAGTGTTTTAGCAAGATAAATGAAAATAAACCGACACCTAATTGCATCATTGTGAAATGTAAAAGCATTAAGGATAAAGAGATAACCACAAAAGCTATCACAGGGAAAAAAGGATTATGAACAAAAGAATGAGGATTAATCTGACAGGATATGTCCCATTAGAAGCAATATATAGAATAAAGTAATATTAAAATGCTGAAGAAAAACAACTGTCAACCTCAAATTTTAAATCCAGGTAATAAAAAGCTGTTCAGATACTCAAAGATGAGAGTTTAAGCTCCAGACTCACAGTGAAAGGCTGTTGGAGTGACATTTACCAAACATTTTAAAATGATGGAATACTTAGAAAATCAAAATGGGATTGAACAAATAAGGCTATGCTCAGCTGGAAGGACTTGGTCACCTAAAAATCACTGGTTCACCTTTAGGCCTTAGGAGATCAATATTTAACCATCCAGTGTGCTGAGAAACACCGATTTGGAACTATTAAAGGTTATATATAATAAAAGAAAATTGTGCCCTGAAGAAAAAATAAGTAAAAACAACAGTGAACAGATAAATTCATAAATGCATGCTTCAAACTGTATTTAACTATTGATTTTTAAATGCAATAGTTTATTATTTTTAATAATAAAACTATTATTCTAAATAGCAATAGCAATGTGAACGTATGCATGTGTGCACATGGAATTGGGTGAACTGTTCAAAGGAAAGTTAAACTTTACTAAGATCTTTGTGGTGTGTTTGTGATTAACAGAGAAACACTAAATTAATGTAGGCCTTGTTAGAAAAATATTTAATTACTCATGTAAAAACAATTGAGGGAAACCTTGCCCCAAATAGAAATTTAACACAAATCCTGTAAACCTGCACAGGAAATAAAAAAGAATTATTTTTCTAAAGAAGAAGGAAAAGAAAGGAAAATGAATACTTAGAAAATATTACAAAATAAAGTGGTAGCAATGATTCTAAATGTGTTAATATTTATAATAAAATATAAGTGCATCTTTTAAAAATGAAAGTCTAAAATATTTGCAAGGCACCAAAATTGAGCTAAAAACCATTTAAAAGACTAAAAAGGAAGGGGTAAGTGGGGAAAATTACCAATATTACTATCAGACCAAATAGAATTTAAAGCCAAAAACCATCATAGCAACAAAGAAGGAATTAACACACAAGACTAAGGAATAAACACAGAAGACGTTAATTATCATGTTTTTTTTATTATACTTTAAGTTTTAGGGTACATGTGCACAATGTGCGAGTTAGTTACATATGTATACATGTGCCATGTTGGTGTGCTACACTCATTAACTCATCATTTAACATTAGATGTATCTCCTAGTGCTACCCCTCCCCCTCTCCCCCACCCCATAACAGGCCCCGGTGTGTGATGTTCACCTTCCTGTGTCCAAGTGTTCTCATTGTTCAATTCCCACCTATGAGTGAGAACATGCAGTGTTTGGTTTTTTGTCCTTGCAATAGTTTGCTGAGAATGATGGTTTCCAGCTTCATCCATGTCCCTACAAAGGACATGAACTCATCATTTTTATGGCTACATAGTATTCCATGGTGTATGTGTGTCACATTTTCTTAATCCAGTCTATCATTGTTGGACATTTGGCTTGGTTGACCCAGCAATCCCATTACTGGGTATATACCCAAAAGATTATAAATCATGCTGCTATAAAGACACATGCACATGTATGTTTATTGCGGCACTATTCACAATATCATGTTATTTTTTAAAGCCTAAAAATTCCTACCTCAATAACTGGTAGAATTTCAAGAAGAAACTGACAAGACCACTCTTATAATAATAGACTTTAATGTACTAATATAATCTGATAACTCAAACCCCTATATAAAAAATGAAAGCATCACAACAATAAGACATAGCTACATCATATATCACTTGACATGAAGCACAGAGACACCCAAAGATTAAGGTCATTTCTGTGGTATTCTGGCCCAAAATGCATAATCTGAACTTAATCACAGAAACATCAAACAACCCAAAATGAAGATCAGTCTACAAAATAACTGGCCAGGATTCTATAAAAGTAACAAACTGTAAGTGCCACTGCACTCCAGCCTGGGCGACAAAGTGAGAGTCTGTCTCAAAAAAAAAAAAAAAAAAAAAAGTAACAAACTGTAGACTTGGAGAAAATATTTACAAACCATATATCCAATGAGCAGCTTATGTATGGAATATATAAAGAACTTTTTTATGCTTTGGTGACAATAGGGATTGAAAAGATAATTTTATTACCGAGACTAGAGAACTCCCCCCATTTAGCTACAATTAACACTAACATAACAGTTAACACTATTGAGCATTTGTATGAAATGTTAGGATGTCTGGATGCTGCTGTGGGCCCAAGACAGAATGTGATGGCTAATGACAACTATTCCTCTTCCAGTTCTTACAAGGAGAGCTAGACTAAACATCATAATAACCCTGTCCCTTGAAATTCAACAATAAGAAAATAACCTCCCCTAGAATGAGCAAAAGATTTGAATACATAATTCCCCAAAGAACATATGTGATGGCAAACAAGCACATGAAAAGAAGTTTGAAATCATTTATCATGAGGAAAATGCAAATTAAGACCAGAATGAGGTACAGATGAGACAATAGTTAGAATGGCTAAAAAATAATAAATAAAAGATAATATTGAGTGCTGACAAGGATGCAGAGTAACTGGAATCCTCATACATTGCAAAATGCTAACAGTCACTCTGGAAAACAGTTTGACAGATTCTTATAAGGTAAATAAGCACTTAATCTTTGGTATTTGCCTTGGAGAAATGAAAATGTATGCTCATACGAAAACCTGTTCAAGAATATCTATAGCAGCATACTCATAATCACCAGAACTGAAAACAACCTAAACATCTTACAGTACCTTACTGGATAAACAAACTGTGGTACATCCATATAATGGAATAGTATTCAGCAAGAAAAAGAACAAATTATTGATACATGAACCAACATGATTAAATCTTAATCATGAAAAAAACTGAACTCAAAGATTACATATTGTATATTCAATTTCTATGACTTTCTGAAAAAGACAAAACCTACATGGGTAGAGAACAGAAAAAGACAAAACCTACAGGGGTAGAGAACAGATAAAGACAAAACCTACAGGGGTGGAGAACAGATCAGTGGCTGCTAGTGTTTGGGAGTAGATGGATAGTTTGTATAGGGACAACACAAAGGGGTTCTTGGAGTGGTGGAACTGTTCTGCATCCTGATTGTGGCAGTGGTTACACAAGTCCATTCATCTGTCAAAGCCCACACAAAAGTTTAGCCAAAAGTAAAAACAAAAAAGAATTTTACTTCACGTAAATTAAAAAATACACTTTCCAAAAAATGCAGATGAACCAAAGAACTACGTCTGAAAATCAAAGCTAAACTTAGAAAAAGGAAGTATAAGAGAAAATATGACATTGTGGTTTTGATGACTCAACAAATCTAAAAGAAAATAATTATAAATTTAATTCGATTAAAATTTAAAACTTTCGTGCAAAAAAAAGAAAAAGTGAAAGGCAAGGTACACATTAGGAGAATGTGTTTTCAATACCTATAAACAAGTAAAAGGTTTGTATCCAAAATATACAAAAACATCTGCACATGAATAAGAAAATGTCAAAGAACCCAACGGAAAAAAATAAATGAACAAAGAAAATGAGAAAGAGTTAATGGAAAATGTAAAACAATAGGTCACAAACATGAAAGTATGTGCTATCCTGCTGATCACGACCAATAAAATTTAAAGCAAGATATATTTTGTACACCTTTATATCTGACATAAGACATCCAAAAATAAAAATTGTAGATCTACTAAATGTGCAAGCTAAGAATTCCAGTTTTGCATATAACTCAAGAAAAGCTTTCTCACATGTGCACAAATACACATTTTCATGCAGCGAAATATTATAATAGCTAAAATAAACTAGCATTTATTTATAGGTATATGTATCTGTATGTACCAATACAGATAAATTTAAAGACCATTATACTAAGCAAAATAAGCAAGCACTTACATAAAGATCATATCACATATAACAATTCTCTTGGAGAGAAAGGGAAGGAGAAAGAGAACTGTTTGTGGATAAATACCTATGCAGATATAGTATAAAGCCATGAATGACAGCCATAACACTGACATTTCAGAATAATTGTTACTCTGGAGTTACAAGGATGGGACAAGGGACAGGAAGGAATACACAGAGGATTTTAAATGTTTCTAATTTTTTTATTTTTAAAAAATTTTCAAGTAAATTTGGCAAAATGCTAAGATTTGTCAAAGTCGAATGGAAGCCAAGAGTTACATTATATTTTACAGTAAAAATTTTTCAAAAAAAATATAATACACAGAGATAGATTTGTATGTCCCATCTCTAAAGCATGCTATTCTCCACATTTGAGGTAAAGGTAACATTTGGACCAGAGATGCAACCCAGACAGTTTATAAGACCATTATAAGGGAAGAAATAAAATGTTTAATTTGTAATCATATTTATATTTCTAACCTTTACTAGATTTCTAAAATTTTATTCATGACAATGTTTACAATTGGTAATTGAACATACACCACATACGTCGGGGATATCAAAAGCTTTACAAATTGGTGGCTGGTCAAATATTTGGAGATTGCTGCACTAGGTTGAGATTCTTCAGCTTCAGATTACATATGTATCATCTGAGGGTGTGTTTAAAATGCAGGTTCTGGTGCCCTGTATTGGATGTTTCAATTTAGTCAGTTTGGGGTTAGACCTTGAGTCTGCATTTTTAATAAACACCTCAGATGATCCTGAGGCAGGTTTCAAGAGACCATATTTGGAAATCAAATTCTCCAGAACAGCACTCTCATAAGCAAGTATCACAAGGAGGGAGGTGGCATCTTAATCTCTCTAAATTTCTTCAGTAGAGCAAGCTTTATGCTTTCCATATGATTTCAGTGACAGAATGTCACATTAGGCCACCTAGTTTCTCTTTCCATTGACAGTGCAAAAAAAAAAGAATATGGCTTTTAAGATAATTTCCAGACAAAGAGGTTTTTTTCTTCTATCTACAGAGAAAAAAATTGAGTAAGAACTTCCTACTCTGTGTATATTCTTTTAAAATATGCCCCATGGTCAGAAGGCATAAAATGACATTATTCTTACTCCTTCTGCACCTGGAGACCATTGTGAAATGTATTCCCTTATATCCTCACAATAGTTTCGTGAGACACGCATTCTCACACCATTTTACAGGTGCAAAAACAGTAACAAGTAGCAAGAGACAGAGCAAGGACAGACCCTCAGTTGACCCAACCTCTAAAACTTGACACTGCAACACGCCCCTCAAGCATTTTTCACAGCTATGCTTAAATATATAAGCACTGCTGTTTCATTATCCCCAGTGAAGTCCATGTGGCTTGAAAATTCCACAGAAATCTAAAATTTTTGTAGAAAGGGATTGGATATACAAGGTTTCATTTTGCCACTAGTTACTTCCAAAACTCTTGGGCATACCTTGGTACAGCACCTTCTGAATCCCAAATCAAAATTACATTTATTGGGAATTAAGAGTCACGATTTGGAGGACAAAATCTTTTTGTGCATCATCAAGTCAGCCTGTCTTGAGTCAGCTGCTTTGCTGACTCTGGTATTCTTAGGATTCAGCCTTCTCTGTGGGGTTATCCAGTCCTGAACTTTTGAGATTTCACCACAGGGTCTCTAAAGAGAACTAGATATATGCTTATGAGTCTCTAATATCACAATATGAGAATTATGGGAAAATGAGATATGTTTATTACCAGGAAGTATGGAGTTCTTAATCAGCCAGGTTTTAAAGCATTTATAAATGTCTTGATAGACAGAGTACTTTGCTCAATACTAAAGAGACCATGATAAACAATCCCTGATTTTAAAGAGCTTCTTCAATCTGTTGATCACATTCAGCCAGAATCCAGAATCCCTAAATTCTTTTTTATTATTATTATACTTTAAGTTCTAGGGTACATGTGCACAACGTGTAGGTTTGTTACATATGTATACATGTGCCATGTTGGTGTGCCTGCACCCATTAACTCGTCATTTAGCATTAGGTATATCTCCTAATGCTATCCCTCCCCCCTCCCCCAACCCCATAACACACCCCAGTGTGTGATGTTCCCCTTCCTGTGTTCAAGTGTTCTCATTGTTCAATTCCCACCTATGAGTGAGAACATGCGATGTTTGGTTCTCTGTCCTTGTGATAGTTCGCTGAGAATGATGGTTTCCAGCTTCATCCATGTCCCTACAAAGGACATGAATTCATCCTTTTTTATGACTGCATAGTATTCCATGGTGTATATGTGCCACATTTTCTTAATCCAGTCTATCATTGATGGACATTTGGGTTGGTTCCAAGTCTTCGCTATTGTGAATAGTGCCGCAATAAACATACGTGTGCATGTGTCTTTATAGCAGCATGATTTATAATCCTTTAGGTATATACCCAGTAATGAGATGGCTGGGTCAAATGGTATTTCTAGTTCTAGATCCTTGAGGAATCGCCTCACTGACTTCCACAATGGTTGAACTAGTTTATAGTCCCACCAACAGTGTAAAAGTGTTCCTATTTCTCCACATCCTCTCCAGCACCTGTTGTTTCCTGACTTTTTAATGATCACCATTCTAACTGGTATGAGATGGTATCTCATTGTGGTTTTGATTTGCATTTCTCTGATGGCCAGTGATGATGAGCATTTTTTCATTTGTTTTTTGGCTGCATAAATGTCTTCTTTTGAGAAGTGTCTGTTCATATCCTTTGCCCACTTTTAATGGGGTTGTTTGTTTTTTTCTTGTAAATTTGAGTTCATTGTAGATTCTGGATATTAGCCCTTTGTCAGATGAGTAGATTACAAGAATTTTCTCCCATTCTGTAGGTTGCCTGTTCACTCTGATGGTAGTTTCTTTTGCTGTGCAGAAGCTCTTTAGTTTAATTAATCCCATTTGTCAATTTTGGCTTTTGTTGCCATTGCTTTTGGTGTTTTAGACATGAAGTCCTTGCCCATGCCTATGTCCTGAATGGTATTGCCTAGGTTTTCTTCTAGGATTTTTATGGTTTTAGGTCTAACATGTAAGTCTTGAATCCATCTTGAATTAATTTTTGTATAAGGTGTAAGGAAGGGATCCAGTTTCAGCTTTCTACATATGGCTAGCCAGTTTTCCCAGCACCATTTATTAAATAGGCAATCCTTTCCCCGTTTCTTGTCTTTGTCAGGTTTGTCAAAGATCAGATAATTGTAGATATGTGGCATCATTTCTGAGGGCTCTGTTCTGTTCCATTGGTGAATACCCTTTATTTCTTTCTCCTGCCTAATTTCCCTGGCCAGAACTTCCAACTCTATGTTGAATAGGAGTAATGAGAGAGAGCATCCCTGTCTTGTGCCAGTAATGCTTCCAGTTTTTGCCCATTCAGTATGATATTGGCTGTGGGTTTGTCATAAATAGCTCTTATTATTTTGAGATACATCCGATCAGTACCTAATTTATTGAGAGATTTTAGCATGAAGTGCTTTTGAATTCTGTCGAAGGCCTTTTCTGAATCTATTGAGATAATAATGTGGTTTTTGTCTTTGGTTCTGTTATATGCTGGATTACGTTTATTGATTTGTGTATGTTGAACCAGCCTTGCATCCCAGGGATGAAGCCCACTTGATCGTGGTGGAGAAGCTTTTTGATGTGCTTCTGGATTCAGTTTGCCAGTATTTTATTGAGGATTTTTGCATTGATGTTCATCAGGGATATTGGTCTAAAATTGTCTTTTATGTTGTATCTCTGCCAGGCTTTGGTATCAGGATGATGCTGGCCTCATAAAATGAGTTAGTGAGGATTCTCTCTTTTTCTATCAATTGGAATAGTTTCAGAAGGAATGGTACCAGCTCCTCCTTGTAGAGAATCCCTAAATTCTTGACTTACCACTAACAGCTGCTCCTACCTGAGTGAGCAATTTGGAGAAGAAAGACCAAACAAATGCAACACAGATTATGATTGCTTTGTTACTTAAAAAAATATAATATTAGCAAACTGAACTAACTTGGTATCTCATTATCTGATATCTGATTCAAAGTGTGAGAAAAATTATGTTAAAATATTTGTATATATACACATAGAAAGTTCTCCCTTTCTTGGTACAAAATAAGTTGGAGAACCCCATCCAATAAAGCGAGTTTGAAGGAGTCACCCTAAATGCAAGAATTCTTTCTGAGAAAAATGGAGTGCCCAACTTAAATTTATCAGGGTAGGCTCTTCAAGCTATGGAATAAAGCTATAGAATTTATGGGTAACGTTGTTCTTAAACAAATGGAAAGCTATCTGCACAGAGACAGAATATGACAGCATATTTCTTGGTCTTTGAGAGGAGAGAATCTTATCTTCGCCATTAAGCATATATGTGTTTTTTTTCAAATGTATATGATAAGACACATGGATATTCTTTTTTTACTTTTTAATTTTTATTTATTTATTTGTTTTATTATTATACTTTAGGTTTTAGGGTACATGTGCACAATGTGCAGGTTTGTTACATATGTATCCATGTGCCATGTTGTTTTGCTGCACCCATTAACTCGTCATTTAGCATTAGGTATATCTCCTAATGCTGTCCCTCCCCCCTCCCCCCACCCCAAAACAGGCCCCGGTGTGTGATGTTCCCCTTCCTGTGTCCATGTGTTCTCATTGTTCAATTCCCACCTATGAGTGAGAATGTGCGGTGTTTGGTTTGTGTCCTTGTGATAGTTTACTGAGAATGATGATTTCCAGTTTCATCCATGTCCCTACAAGGGACATGAACTCATCCTTTTTTATGGCTGCATAGTATTCCATGGTGTATATGTGCTACATTTTCTTAATCCAGTCTATCGTTGTTGGACCTTTGGGTTGGTTCCAAGTCTTTGCTATTGTGAATAGTGCCGCAATAAACATACGTGTGCATGTGTCTTTATAGCAGCATGATTTATAGTCCTTTGGGTACATACCCAGTAATGGGATGGCTGGGTCAAATGGTATTTCTAGTTCTAGATCCCTGAGGAATCGCCACACTGACTTCCACAATGGTTGAACTAGTTTACAGTCCCACCAACAGTGTAAAAGTGTTCCTATTTCTCCACATCCTCTCCAGCACCTGTTGTTTCCTGACTTTTTAATGATGGCCATTCTAACTGGTGTGAAATGGTATCTCATTGTGGTTTTGATTTGCATTTCTCTGATGGCCAGTGATGATGAGCATTTTTTCATGTGTTTTTTGGCTGCATAAATGTCTTCTTTTGAGAAGTGTCTGTTCATGTCCTTCACCCACTTGTTGATGGGGCTGTTTGTTTTTTTCTTGTAAATTTGTTTGAGTTCATTGTAGATTCCGGATATTAGCCCTTTGTCAGATGAGTAGGTTGCAAAAATTTTCTCTCATTCTGTAGGTTGCCTGTTCACTCTGATGGTAGTTTCTTTTGCTGTGCAGAAGCTCTTTAGTTTAATGAGATCCCATTTGTCAATTTTGGCTTTTGTTGCCATTGCTTTTGGTGTTTTAGACATGAAGTCCTTGCCCATGCCTATGTCCTGAATGGTATTGCCTAGGTTTTCTTGTAGGGTTTTAATGGTTTTAGGTCTAACATTTAAGTCTTTAATCCATCTTGAATTAATTTTTGTGTAAGGTGTAAGGAAGGGATCCAGTTTCAGCTTTCTACATATGGCTAGCCAGTTTTCCCAGCACCATTTATTAAATAGAGAATCCTTTCCCCATTTCTTGTTTTTGTCAGATTTGTCAAAGATCAGATAGTTGTAAATATGCGGCATTATTTCTGAGGGCTCTGTTCTGTTCCATTGATCTATGACTCTGTTGTGGTACCAGTACCATTCTTTTTTTAAAGCTTAAGTTCTTCTGGGTCCCTTTTACTGGATTTCATGGTATTATCACAGGCTGTTTTGGATTTTATCATTGGGAGAGAAGTTTCTACTGGCAAAGAAATATAGAATTTTAGAGTTAGGTCATTATGCTTTGTTTAAACTTAGTTTTAATTATGAGCTCTTTCTAGAGAAAAATGAATTTATTTGATCTAAAATATGCATCTTATGTGCCAGAAAAGAAAGCAAAGGCAGCAGAAAAAGTCAAAATGTGTTGTACCTGAGAGAAATCACATCCATCCACTTAGTTTGAGAAGTACATGGATTCTACTACTCACATTTTTTAACAGATTACTTATCTTGAAATAACATTGATTGCTCATTAAGAACGGGGCAGGGGATAAAATACAGAACAAAACAGAAAGATAGTATGTAGCATCTTTATGAAGATAACCTCAGTAATCGAGGGGGTTATTTATTGGGTATGGTGAAAAGTAGCCTATCTTGGAGATGGAAGTCAATTTGTTTCCCTGACCCATTCATTAATTTCTATGCATTATCAAGTGTGTCTATTTCCCCTATTGATTTGCATGCTTCTTTGCATGTAGAGACCACATCATACTCATTGTATACACACAATAACACGTAGAAGAGCGGTTTGTTCAAAACTTTATGACATATTGTTTGTTAAATAAAAATAAATATTTTGAATTTATTGAATATGAAAGAAAACGAGACCCAATTTTATGATATAGTGAATCCAATTGATCAATTATTGGTACTATCTAAATTTATTATATAAAGGAAGAAATTCAAGTATAGTGTCCAATATAATTATTCCTGAAGATAACTGCAGTCATAATTTTGGTTTACTTTGGTAAGGCAAACATGATTTTAACCTGCTGGCTTTATAACAATGTAAATCAACAGCAGTAAAAAAAATTCCATTTGAAAATTATAGTTTATCTGCTTTGGACGAGTAAAGATCTGAATATCCTGGCTGTCTTATCCAAAATAGTGTTATTAAATGCTATATAGTGGATTACAATTTCATCTGTCAATGCATCTTTAAAAAATAAAACATTAAATTGTTGAATCACAAGTTGGAAATTTAAGTCTTGCTTCTGTTCATACCAAAAACTTGAAAGAATACCTTCTTATATATTGATGACCACATCAGATTACATTATGTGAAAAATGGATGATTAAGACTATTAGAGGTGAAAACTACCTATTTCTCAATGTTATTATGGATGTAGACCATATGGTATGGTGAAGAGCTTCAACAATCTTTTAGATGTTTATGACAGAGAAAGTAGCTACTGTTACTTGTAATCTCATCATGTGCTATACCTCGTTTTGAATGTTTTATATAAGTATCCATTATCTATTGAATCTTTACATAATCCCCAGAGATGACAGTTATTATCCACCATTTTATAGATATGAAACTGAGATTCAATGACGTAACATGAATAGCCGAAGGCCAACTAGTAGATTAGGGATTTGATGATAAAGGTTGTGCTCTTAAGCTTCCCAGGCAAGGCATAGTTGATAGTAGATGTCTTCTGAAATAACTAGAAACAGCTGCAAAATATGAGTAATGGAAGAGGAAGAAGACCGAGCACATTAGATGATATAATGCATGGAAATACTAACAATGGTTTTGGTTATAAATGCAGAAACCATACCAAGTATAATAAAAGCACAATGTAACTCTGATCCACTGAAAGTGCTTGCACAATTCCTGCTTTAACATGGAGTACTAAGTAAAGAAGGCATCAAGTAAAGGATATATTTTTTAACATGAAGTTAAAATCAAAGTAAACCTATTATTACTAATATCTGTCAGTCAGATTGGATTTTTTTTAATTTTTAGTTTGGGGCTGATACATAAAGATAAGTAGCATTTAAAATGTGTTCAGTGGTGTGGGTTCCTCACAGTGAAGCAAAGAAAACAAAAGTAACATTTCCTAATTTGTATTCATTGAAAACATTCCTTTGTATTTACTCCTCCAGATAGCTAATGAATACTTACATGTTCTTACTAGGTTTTTTTTTTTTATTTGATGTACTTTGCAGAAACCAACAATTGAAAAGAATATCCAAAAGGAAGAAGAAATAAAGGAGGCATTAGTGTTTACAGTTTCCTGTGTTTTTAAACTTTAATGAATGTACACCCTGTTGTTGTAATGTTTTCTATCATTTAAAAGAAAAATAAAATAAAAAGCACTTTTTTGTGCTTTTAACCATTTGTGACAATGGTTACAAATGCAAACAGTGTAAAACTTATAGAAGTTCTCATAGTATTTCTGATCACTCAAAGGTGATAAAAAAGATTTTTTAAAACTAAGTATTAGTATATTCTAGTTTTCAGTTAACTTTTCACTGAAGTACTAGGGAGACAGCTAATCAGGAGCTGAGTTGGGTAATTTGATGGAATACTATGCACAAAGATTATTCACCTTCAAATATCTCTAATGTTTTTTCTTATATTTCCTTGTGTTTCTGTTTTCTGGTTCCAGTCTAACATTTTTTTACAAAAAATCTGTATTAAGTTATTTTATCATTGTCATAGTACCTGTATTACATTTCCTCTATCTGTGACTTATGATGCTATGACAACACCAAGAGAGTGGAAGTAGTTTATCAAACCTAAAACTTAGCCTGTTTCGCAATGGTGAGACCATTATATATTTTATTGGAGGTTTGCATTTTATCAGCCTTTAGCCATTAAAGTATACTCATTTAAAATGCACTTTTGATATTTTTCCACCCGTGTGAGTGATCAGGCTTTCCACCTGATGTCACTTTTCAAACCACACAGGTGGAACCCCTGTGTAGAAAATGGGCTTGCTGAGATGAACAGGCAGATTATACTACAGCACCACTGAAGTGATTGGAATTCTCAAGATGGGGTATTAGAGAGGCAGAAGCTGTGTAAAAGGAGAGGCTGACAAGTCTCACTGAAGGTTTCCCATGAGACACTAATTGAGGACTGAGTGGGTCCTTTAGCTGAAAACTAAGACAAGAAAATGTAAGAACTTCCAGGGTTTCTATTGCTTTGGGTTTTACATTTAAGTCTTTAATCCATCCTGAATTAATTTTTGTATATGGTGTAAGGAAGAGGGTCTAGTTTCAATCATCTGTGTATGGCTAGCCAGTTATCCCAGCACCTTTTATTGAATAGGGAGTCCTTTCCTTATTGCCTGTTTTTGTCAGCTTTGTTGAAGTTCAGATAGTTGTAGGTTGCAGCCTTATTTCTAGGTTCTCTGTTCTGTTCCATTGGTCTACATGTCTGTTACTGTACCGTGCCATGCTGTTTTGGTTACTGTAGCCCTGTAGTATAGTTCGAAGTTGGGTAAAGCCTATAGCTTTGTTCTTTTTGCTTAGGATTGCCTTGTTATTCGGACTCTTTCTTGCCTCCATATGAATTTTAAAATAGTTTTTTTTTCTAGTTTTATGAAAAATGTCATTGTCATTGGTAGTTTCATAGGAATAGCATTGAATCTATAAATTGCTTTAGGGAGTATGGCCACATAACTAATTCTTTCTATCCATGAACGTGGAATGTTTTTCCATTTGTTTGTGTCATCTCTGATTTCTTTGAGCAGTGTTTTGTAGTTTTCCTTGTAGAGATCTTTTACCTCCCTGGTAAGCTGTATTCCTATGTATTGCGTGTGTGTGTCTGTATGTGTGAATTGTGAATAGGACTGCATTCCTTATTTGGCTCTAGGCTTGACTGTTGGTGTATAGAAATGCTAGTGATTTTTGCAAATTGATTTTGTATCCTAAGACTTTGCTGAAGTTGTTTATCAGCTTAAGGAGCTTCTGGGCCAAAACTATGGGGTTTTCTAGATATAGGATCATGTCATCTGCAAATGGGGATAATTTGACTTCCTCGCTTCCTATTTGGATGCCCTTTATTTCTTTCTCTTGACTGATTGCTCTGGCCAGGACTTCCAATGCTATGTTGAATATGAATGGTGAGAGAGGGTATCTTTGTCTTGTGCCGGTTTTCAAAGGGAATGCTTCCAGCTTTTGCCCATTCAGTATGATGTTGGCTGTGGGTTTGTTATAGATGACTCTTATTATTTTGAGGTATGTTCCTTCATTACCTAGTTTATTGACAGTTCTTAAAACGAAGGGATGTTGAATTTTATCAAGTCTTTTCTGCATCTATTGAGATAATCATGTGGTTTTTGTCTTTAGTTCTATTTATGTGATAAATCCCATCTATCCTTTTGTGTATGTTGAAGCAACCTTGCATCCCAGGGATAAAGATTACTTGATCATGATGGATAAGCTTTTTAGTGTGCTTCTGGGTTTGGTTTGCTAGTATTTTGTTGAAGATTTCTGCATTGATGTTCATCAAATATATTGGCCTGAAGTTTTCTTTATTTGTTATGTCTCTGTCAAGTTTTGTTATCAGGATGATGCTGGCCTCCTAGAATGAGTTAGAGAAGAGTCCCTCCTCCTCAATTTTTTGAAATAGTTTCAGAAGGAATGGTACCAGTTCTTCTTTGTACATCTGGTGGAATTCAGCCGTGAATCCGTCTGGTCCTGGGATTTATTTGGTTGGTAGGCTAGTTATTACTCATTCAATTTCAGAGCTCATTATTGGTCTGCTAAAGGACTCAATTTCTTCCTTCAGTCTTAGGAGGGTGTATGTGTGCAAGAATTTATCCATTTCTTCTAAATTTTCTAGTTTATGTACATACAGGTGTTCATAATATTCTCTGATGGTTATTTGCATTTCTGTGGTGTCAGTGGTAATATCCCCCTTGTCATTCCTAATTGTGTTTATTTGGACTATCTCTCTTTTCTTTTTTATTTGTAAAACCCAAAACTATAAAAACCCTGGAAGACAACATAGGCAATACCATTCTGAACATAGGAACAGGCATATATTTTATGATGAAGATGCCAAAAGCAATTACCACAAAAGTGAAAATTGACAAACGGTATCTGATTAAACTAAAGAGCTTCTGCACAGCAAAAGAAACTATCAACAGAGTGAAGAGACAACCTATAGAATGGGAGAAAATTTTTGCAAACTATGCATCTCACAAAGGTCTAATATCGAGTATCTATAAAGAACTTATTTTTACAAGAAGAAAGCAAACAACACTATTAAAAAGTGGGCATGTAAGTCTTTAATCCATCTTGAATTAATTTTTGTATAAGGTGTAAGGAAGGGATCCAGTTTCAGCTTTCTACATATGGCTAGCCAGTTTTCCCAGCACCATTTATTAAATAGGGAATCCTTTCCCCATTGCTTGTTTTTGTCAAGTTTGTCAAAGATCAGATAGTTGTAGATATGTGACATTATTTCTGAAGGCTCTGTTCTGTTCCATTGGTCTATATCTCTGTTTTGGTACCAGTACCATGCTGTTTTGGTTACTGTAGCCTTGTAGGATAGTTTGAAGTCAGGTAGCATGATGCCTCCAACTTTGTTCTTTTGGCTTAGGATTGTCTTGGCAATATGGGCTCTTTTTTGGTTCCATATGAACTTTAAAGTAGTTTTTTCCAATTCTGTGAAGAAGGTCATTGGTAGCTTGATGGGGATGGCATTGAATCTACAAATTATCTTGAATGTTAGACCTAAAACCATAAGAATCCTAGAAGAAAACCTAGGCAATACCATTCAGGACATAGGCATGGGCAAGGACTTCATGTCTAAAATACCAAAAGCAATGGCAACAAAAGCCAAAATTGACAAATGGGATCTAATTAAACTAAAGAGATTCTGCACAGCAAAAGAAACTACCATCAGAGTGAACAGGCAACCTACAGAATGGGAGAAAATTTTTGCAATCTACTCATCTGACAAAGGGCTAATATCCAGAATCTACAATGAACTCAAACAAATTTACAAGAAAAAAACAAACAACCCCATCAACAAGTGGGTGAAGGATATGAACAGACACTTCTCAAAAGAAGACATTTATGCAGCCAAAAAAAACAAATGAAAAAATGCTCATCATCACTGGCCATCAGAGAAATGCAATCAAAACCACAATGAGATACCATCTCCCACCAGTTAGAATGGCCATCATTAAAAAGTCAGGAAACAACAGGTGCTGGAGAGGATGTGGAGAAATAATAACACTTTTACACTGTTGGTGGGACTGTAAACTAGTTCAACCTTTGTGGAAGTCAGTGTGGCGATTCCTCAGGGATCTAGAACTAGAAATACCATTTGACCCAGCCATCCCATTACTGGGTATATACCGAAAGGATTATAAATTATGTTGCTATAAAGACACATGCACACATATGTTTATTGCGGCACTATTCACAATAGCAAAGACTTGCACCCAACCCAAATGTCCAACAATGATAGACTGGATTAAGAAAATGTGGCACATAGACACCACGTAATACTATGCAGCCATAAGAAGTGATGAGTTCATGTCCTTTGTAGGGACATGAATGAAACTGGAAGCCATCATTCTCAGCAAGCTATCGCAAGGACAAAAAACCAAACACCGCATGTTCTCACTCATAGGTGGGAACTGAACAATGAGAACACATGGACACAGGAAGGGGAACATCACATACTAGGGACTGTTGTGGGGCCGGGGGAGGTGGGAGGGATAGCATTAGGAGATATACCTAATGCTAAATGACGAGTTAATGGGTGCAGCACGCCAACATGGCACATGTATACGTATGTAACAAACCTGTACATTGCGCACATGTACCCTAAATCTTAAAGTATAATAATAATAAAATAAAATTTAAAAACTGTAAATATAAAAGAAATTGGGCAAAAGACATGAACAAACACTTCACAAAAAAGACATTCATGTGTCCAACAAGCATATGAATAAAAGCTGAACATCACCGATCATTAGAGAAATGCAAATCAAAACAACAATAGCATACTGTCTTACACCAGTCAGAAAGGCTATTGTTAAAAAGTCAAAAAATAACAGATGCTTGTGAGATTGCAGAGAAAAAGGAACACTTATACAATGTTGGTGGCAGTGTAAATTAGTTCAATCATTGTGGAAGACAGTGCAGTGATTCCTCAAAGACCTAAAAACAGAAATGCCAATATACCCAAAGGAATATAAATTGTTCTATAATAAAGACACATGCACATGTGTGTTCACTGCAGCCCTATTCTTGAACATGCCATTCACAACAGCAAAGACACGGAATCAACCTAAATTCTCATCACTGGTAGACTGGATAAAAAAAATTTGGTACATATACACCATGGAATATTATGCAGCCATAAAAAGAATGAGATCATGTCCTCTGCAGGAACATAGATAGTCTAGAGGCCATTAATCTTAGCAAACTAATGCAGGAACAGAAACCAAATACCACATGTTCTCACTTACAAGTGGGAGCTAAATGATGAGAACACATGGATACATAAAGAAGAACAACACACACTAGGGCTTATCGGAAGGTGGAGGGTGTGAGGAGGGAGAGGATCAGGAAGAATAACTAATGGGTACTAGGTTTAATAGCTGGCTGATGAAATAATCTGGACAAAAATCTCCCATGACACAAGTTTACCTATATAACAAACCTGCACATGTACCCCTGAACATAAAAGTTAAAAAAAAATACAAGACATAACAGAGTGGCTACTATAAAACCCAGACTTAAGTGAAGATGTGTAAATTATGCAGGGCTATGAAAAATACAACTTAGGCCCAACCAGAGTGAAGAAGTCTCACTGTGCACCTGAGGCAATAAGTTGAGACATAATAAGAAGAGACTCTAGGATCAAAACTACAAACAGAGTGAGGCCTATGCCCAAAGACTAAGAAAAAAATAGACCCATCCTAACAAAGCATAAAACTAAGCCTGACAAGATTAGGAGTACCCAACACTAATTTAACAGCATGCTAGGACAAAATAAAACAATTTAAAAATAACATAATTCAGCCTTCCTCTATTGTATGTTCACAATGACCAGTATACATTTAAAACTTACTAGACATGTGAAAAAGCAAGAAAATATTCCCAACATCAAAGAGGAAAACAGGGTCAAAACAGACAAACATGAAAGATGACGCAGATGTTGAAGTTATTAAGGAACTTTAAACTGCTTTTACAAATAAGTCCACAGTCTGTAAACAACTCTGTAATATAAGCAGAGAAATAAAAGGAATCAATTATAAATGGCAAGTACAATACGTGAACTGAAAAAAGAAATCACTGGACAGCTGATTGCAACCCAATCTGAAAATCATGGTGGGGAAAGATGAAAAGCAAAATAAATAGAGCTTCAGTAACCTGTGAGAAAATACTAACAGTATAAATATGTATAATTAGAGCTCAAAAAGAAGAAAAAACAAAAGAGATAATGGGGCAGAAGAAAATTCTTGAAAAAACAATTGCCCCAAATTTCCCAAATATGATGAAAAATACCAATAAATACCTATAAATCCAAGAAACCCAAAGATAAAGAAATTCAAAGAAAACCACATCTCAATGCATTGTTGTCAACTGATGAATACCAAAGATGAAGAGAAAATTATAAAAGCAGCCAGAAAAGACGGATATTACATACAAAAAGAATAATAAGTCTAACAGGTAACTTCTCATCTGAAATAATGAAGCCCAATAGATAATAAGGTGATAACTTTAAATTGGTGCAAGCAAACCAAATTTCTACATCCAGTGAAAATATTAATATTTTTCAAATATGCAGGCAGAATAAGGACATTTGCAGGTAAACAAAAGCTGAGATAATTTGTCTCATCTGTGCTACAAGTAATGCTAAAGAAGTTCTTCAGCACTGGAGGGAAATGATACAATATGGAAATCTGTATCTGTAACAAAAAATGAATAACAAATGATAAACATAAAGGTAAATATTAAAACCTTTTCTATTTCTTCTATTAATTTTTGAAAAAGACAAACTACTTCCCAAAGCAAAAGCAATAAAATTTTATTGTGGAGTTTATAATGTGTATATATATATATATGTGTGTGTGTGTGTGTGTGAAATATATGTCTCTAATACATTTTCTTGCATTCAAGAAAAATCTGATTAGTTTAACTGCTTTATGTGTTTCTATAGAGTATTTTCCCCTTATCCAACTCCTAACTGGATTTAAACTTCTGCAAGTGATAAGATTACTACACCTTTTTTGAGATATAAATGCATTACAGAGTACTATAAGTGGAATATATTACTGTAAGGTGATATAGTTTGGATATTTGTCCCCACCCAAATCTCATGTTGAAATGTAATCTCCAATGTTGGAGGTGAGGTGTGGTGGGAGGTGTTTTGGTTATGGGGTGGATCCCTCATGACTTGGTGTTGTCCTAGCAATGTTGAATGAGTTCTCATGAGATCTGGTTGTTTAAAAGTGTGTGGTACCTCCCACTCCCTCTCTCTCTTGCTCTTGCTCCTGCTCCTGCCATTTGACATGCCTACTCCTCCTTCACCTTCTGCTATGATTGGAAGCTTCCTGAGGCCCTCACCAGAAGCAGATTTCTGGCACTATGCTTCCTGTACAACGTGCAGAACTGTGAGCCAGTTAGACCTCTTTTATTATACGTTTCCCCGCCTCAGATATTTCTTTATAGCAACACGAGTGGCTTAATACATAACTAATTTATATTTTACAGTAACTCATATAATATTCATTCTAACCACACTGTAGTCAGTTAGAGATGTGTATTGCAATTCTTAGAGGAACCATTGGCTGAAAGGTCAAAAGGAAATAAAATGGAATGCAAAAAATTTGAATACAAAAGGGAAAAAAATACAGGGGCCAAAGAGCAAATAAAGATGACAGACTCAAACCCAATCATATCAATAATTACATTATATGTAAATGAACTAAACACTTCAACTAAAATCAGAGATTTTTTCAGACTGGATTTTAAAAAGCAAGTACATGTTTTCTACAAGAGATATTCTCTAAATCGGTATTTCTCACATACCTCTGTATGTATAGTACTCTGTAATGCATTTATATCTCAAAAAAGATGTAATAATCTTATCACTTGAAGAAGTTTAAATCCAGCTAGGAGTGGATAAGGGGAAAATACTGTATAGAAACACATAAAGCAGTTAAACTAGTCAGATTTTTCTTGAATACAAGACACTGAGCAGGTTTTGCTGTTTACACTAATTCTCTTCTTTCTCTGATAGTGGAAATAGCATCCTATTTGTATTGATCCATCTGTAGTAAAATTTATTGATCTTCTTATATTTTTGCTTTGTCTTCTTAGACTATTTCCTTTTAGTTAAAATTACTTTCATTTAACTTTCTTATTATCTTCCTATTTTAAACTTTCTATTATGTTTACAAGGTGCCAGTTAGGTGTTTTTTAGGCATAATCTGCTATTCTGTCATTACAATTCTATAACAATATATAATTTAGAGGGTATGTTCCAGTGCCTTTCTTATTTGTACTTAAATTACATTAACTCATAGTTGAACACTAACAATTTTTTAATGTACTTTCTTTTTTAGAAGTTTAACATTTACCAAAAAATGAGATAGTGCACAGAGTTCTCATATGCTCTCCATTCGCTTTTTAAAAATTTTAATAGCTCTGGGGGTACAAGTAATTTTTCGTTACATGGTTTAATCATACAGTGGTGAATTCTGAGATTTTAGTGCACTTGATACCCGAGTATTGTCCATTGTACCTCATGGGTAGTTTTTTTATCCTTGGACCCCTCCCACCTTTCGCCTTCTGAGTCTCTAAGGTCCATTATATAACTCCGCATGCCTTTGCCTACTCATAGCTTAGCTCCCACTTATAAGTGAGAACATAAGGTTTTTGGTTTTCAATTCCTGTGTTACTTCGCTTAGACTAATGGCCTCCCACTACATCCGAGTTGCTGCAAAATACATTATTTCGTTCCTTTTAATGGCTGAGTAGTATTCCACGTGTATGTATACCACATTTGCTTCATCCACTCATTAGTCGATGGACACTTAGGTTGGTTCCACATCTTTGCAATTGTGAATTGTGCGGCTATAAACATGTGTGCCTGCACTAACTTTTGCATATTATTAACTTCTTATAAGAGTTTTGTTCATTTGTTACAGTTAATGAACCAATATTGATATATTATTATTAAAGTCCATAGTTTATTCATATTTCCCTAGTTTTCCCCTAATTGTACTTTTTTCCGTTCTAGGATCTCATCCAGGATACCATTTTACATTTACTTGTCATATCTAGAAGCTCCTCTTGGCTGTGACAATTTCTCAACTTTCCCTTGTTTTTAATGACCTTGAAAAGTTTTGAGGAATATTGGTCAGGTATTTCATAAAATGCCCCTCAATTGAAATTTGTCTGACATTTTTCTCAAAATTAGACATGGGTTATGAGTTTGAAGTAGGAAGATCACAGAAGTAAAGTTACCACTTTCATCATTTTACATCAAGAATATATATTATCAATGTGCTTTATCACTGTTGATGTTAACCTTGATCACCTGGCTGAGGTAGTGTCTATCAGGTTTCTCCAAGGCTAAGTTACTCCTATACTGTACTCTTTGGGAGGCAGTCACAGTGCACAGCCCACACTTAGGAGTACAAAGCTTTGCTTCCCCTTCGTATCAGTTAGGATTCTCCAGAGAAACAGAACCAATATGTATGTGTATGTATTTATATTTATACATAAATATAATTTATAAGTTTTCATATATGTATTTACTTTAAAGAATATATATATATACACATACATACATATATACACAAATCCTTAAAATAAATATACATGAAAACACAAATTATAACATACACAGTTGACTTTTGAACAATATGAGTTTGAACTGATCAAATCCACTTACACACAGATTTTTTCAACAAAATGCAGATTGAAAATATGGTTTTCCAGGGATGTGAAACCCAAGTTGATGGAGGGCCGAGTTTTCATATATTTGCTTCTACAGGGCTGACTCCAGAACTTGAGTATGTGCAGATTTTGGCATATGTCGGGGGTCCTGGAACCAATACCCCATGTATTGGAACAAATACCCCAAGGGACAACTGGAGGGGTAGTGAGAGAGAGGGGTCACAAGAGAAGGGGGAGGGTTGATTGATTCATTTTAAGGAATTGTCTCACAAAATTGTGGTGGCTCACAAGTCTAAAACCGCAAAGCAGGCCAGCAGGCTGGGAACTCACGGAGGACTTCTATGTTACAGTCTTGAGGCAGAATTCTTTCACCTTTGGGAAACCTCAGTTTTTGCTCTTAAGGCCTCCAACTGACTGGAGGGAGCCCACCCACATTACTGAGGGTGATTATCATTTACATTAAGACAATTGTTAATCATACCTACAAAATACCTCCACAGTCACATGTAGACTGTCATTTGACCAAACTATTGGGCAACATATCCTAGTCAAGTTGACACATAAAATTTAACCATCACAACCTCCTCAAGTGGTGTTGTATCTACATAAATTATTTGGAATTCTTCTTCATGAGTGCTTTGTCTCTTCTCCCCTTTTTATTTATTGACTTATTTATTTATATCAACATGGATGCAAGAATATCTATTTATACTTGGAGTTATAATACAACACTTATTAATATCTTTTGTTGCTCAAATTGTTTTAGCTTTGGCCATGAAAAACCCTTGATTTGCTCCTGTGTCCCTTTGACATACTTCCACTATTTATTTTATTTTATTTTTTTAGCACTTCCTTACTGTTTAGCACAAGATGCTCCAGGCTCATCTTGTATATATTCTTCCCAGACCTATAATCAGCCATTTCTCTAAAGAGCCCTGGTTTATATTATTGAAGAATGGTATTAGAAACAAAGATCCTGGTGCTAGAAGTGTTCATTGCTACCGGTGTTTCACTACTTTTAGGCTTTCTCAGTGGAGGAAGCAAGGAAATATATGCTTGTATACTAAACCATGTATAAACTCATATCTATAATATTTCTATATATAATCATCTGTGTCTATACTAAGCTAAACATTAGTTCATACTGATGTCATCAACTCTAACTTATTGTCACACAAATCATTGTAGCTTCCTCCCATTGCTTCCACTCCAACAGTGAGATACCTGGCTCTCACCATCCACCATTAACATAATTGCTCCATTCATATTTATATGTATACACACACACACACACACACAACACAAACACTAACACACATATATATAAACATCTCTATATATATAACATATACATATATACCAACCTTTTCCTCATGAGAATTGTCAACCCTTTCCTCATGAGAAACAATTTTATCAACTAGAATATAGTGATTACATGCAAGTACCTTTTATTTTAGTCTTACAGACTACATATTTCCAAAGTTACTTAGTCAGCACCTTTTCTTCCTATCTTATTCACTGAGATTGTTACATTCATTAGTAACACAGATTCTTTCTTCTTATACCATCACATTCATCCTGGGGTATGCTACATCCTAGATGATTTTTTTTAAATTTGCACCCTCTAAGATTAACTTCTTGTGGTATAAAATTTAATGGGTTTTGAAAAATACAGAATGCCATGTATGCACCATTACAATATCAAACTGCACGGTTTCATCACCCTAAAAATGTCTGTATTCTTTATTTAATCTTCTCTTCTTTCTCCCAAATCTACAGGAACCACTGAGCTTTTACAGTTACTTAGTTTTGCCTTTTCCAGAATGTTATGTGATTGAAATCATACAGTATGTATTCTAAAAGAAGACTGGCTTCTTTTATTTAGCAATGTGGATTTAAGCTTCATCTATGCTTAACAGCTTATCTCCTTTTATGGCTGATCAATGTTCTATTGTATGGACATATCATCATTTATCCATTCACCTACTGAAGGATATCTTGGTTGCTTCCAGTTTTTAGCAATTATGAGAAAACTTCTATAAACATTTGCATACAGGTTTCATGTGGACAAAAATTTTCGGATCAGTTAAGTAAATACCTACAGAGTACCATTGCTGGAGAATATGTTAAAATTATGTGTAGCTTTGTAAGAAATCACCAAGCTGTCTTCCAAAGTGGATGCACTATTTTGCATTCCAATTAGCAATGTATGATAGTTTCCTTTTCCCTACATACTCACCAGCACTTAGTATTGTCAAGTTTTTGTTTTCTGTGTTTAATTTTAGCCATTTAATAGGTGAATTCCGGTTTTAATTGGCCATCCCCTAATGACGGGATGTTCAGCATCTTTTCATACGATTTTTTTTGCAATATGTGCAACTTCTATGGTAATGTGTCTATTTAGATCTTTGCCCACTTTGTAATTGGGCTATTAGTTTTCTTAGGATTGAGTTTTAAAAGTTCTTTGTGGTAATCAGTTTTAATTTTAATGATATTTTGGTGCCTACTGGAGAAACTCACAGCAATCATGATTGTCTATTCTCTAATTCTACATTTGGGGTTTTTTAAATTTAATAACTGTTTAATATGATGCACCTACCACCAAGAACCTTTCAGTAATATTTTTGAACATATGCATAATTATTTCATTCCTAACCACCCAATCATGAAACACCAAACTCCCTGACCTCTTAATAGTTTGTCTTTTCTTCACTAAGGAAATACTGTTCAGCCTATAAAATTTTTGCTGTCCCGATACTTGGGTATTGCATACTTCCAGCCAAACAGCCTTGAAAGAAAAGCAGAGTAGAATTATGGCTTGTGTCTGGCAGTAACAATCACAGGAGACTTTTTATTACAAAAAAAAAAATCAAGAAAGACAGACGTTCACAAATGGAGAAGGTTATTCACCAGTAGCTCTTCAGCCACAAATAATCCATATTTTGATGATTTCATATTTTACAGTCCCCCAAATAATACCTTAAAGTGCTTCACTTCTTATCCACATCCTCATAAATCACTCTTGCCTCAAACTGCAAAAAGGGAAGGGGGAAAACGCATCAGTTGTTTTTCTAAATCTTTACTTATTTTTCTGGCCTGTGAGAGACTGGGGGAACTTTTCTGGACACCTTTTACAAGGCATAAGAGACAGTGTAGCAAAGTGGTTAGAAGTCCAGGCTTTGAGCCAGACTGCTTGGGCTCTCACCAGCTGTGGCACTGAAGTCGTCACAGCCTGGAGAAAATTCCTTAACTTCCTTGTATCCCAGTTCCTTCATCTCTAAAATAAAGAGAATAATGATATCTACTTCACAGAGCTGACAGGAGAATTAAATTAGTTAATACTTTGTTGTAGAAGGAGAATAGTACTCAAAATCTGGAGTGGAAAAGCTGAATGTATTCTATCCTGAAGTAAGATCTATGCTGGTCAGGCATAGGCTCGTTGAGCAAAGCAAACTGTTGAACGTTTATTAGGGTACTTGAGAAATGCATAATTTGCAGATGTCTTAGTTACAAAGGCAGGAGTTCTCTAAATCTCTCTTAGAAGCGTGGTTTGTGTTGTAGGAGCGGGTTAATATCAGAGTCAGCTTTAAAAGTATATTCACTGGAGTAAGTCCACTACTGATTGGCCAGCTTTGAAGGCTGTCATTGGTTGGCTGGCTTTCAGAGACATGTTAAATGAAACAAAGTGTCATTTATTCATTAAATAAGTTTAAACAGTTCTGATATATACTTGTTACCATGGTAAAACTGTCTGTTTCTTTCCTACATGCTTGAGGAATTACTCGTTTTTTAAACTTAGATGCCATCAAGTAATAAGTACTCAGTTAATGTTAGCTACTGTAGGAATTTTAACTTGATTTCGTTAATAATGAATGGTTGGGGATAATACATCTTTAACATATTTTTATTTCTAGGTGACAAATTTCTAATTGCAAAAGGTAGAGCATGAAGAATTTAAGAGTCTGACTTACAGCCTCCTCCATCATTCTAATAAGTGCAGTAGCCCTATACATTGATACAGCAACTATTTTCATGCAGAAATGCAGGGCTGTACAAATGAATGGGCAGGAAGAAAGGTGGAAAATTGTCATAAGTAAGTAGTATCATGAATTAGAGCATGTGATATGCTACATTTATGAGATATCCTCTACCTACACTTTGTGTGGAGAGCAGAGATGTGATTTCCTTTGGGGAATCCCCGTGTACACTGAGGCCATTCTAAACATTCCTGAAGGAAAGGATTCTGCAAAGCCAGAACCTATACTAAAGCTGAAGAGCAGATAGCAGGGCCAAAAGTATGATCTTTCTTTGTATATTGTCTTATTTGTGTATGTAAACTTCATTCCATGAATAAGGTACAAATTGAATCTTTTACTTCTTTGTTTACATTTTTTCAAAAACAGCTAATAAAACCTTGTGGGATACAAAGGGGTGAACAGGTATAGGAGAGCTTACTACATCTGCATTATATCCCAAAGTCCTTATGACTCCTATGTAAGTTGAGCATTATTTTTTCTTCTTGTTCTTCTTTTGTACTCAAATACTGAAATGCATTCATGTATTGAAATGTACTCTATAAATCTTTTTCAATAGTTTCTCACTAATCATCCTCTAACCACTGAAATGTGCATTAATATTTCCACTTTTCAGAGAGTAAGAAAAGTTAGAGCCATATGTCCAGTGTTAATCTTCTAATAAATTATATAAATCTGGAAAGAGTCAACTTTTTTTTTTCTCTTACTGTTGTGAGGAAGTCAATACATTTCATCTTTTTCTTTGGAAAAACATTCCCTGAAGAATTCCCTCCAAAAAAATTGGGGCTTCCTTATCATTTTGCACAATAATCTATGTATAAAATTACAACTTGATATCACAAGTTGTTAGCCATCCAAAAACAATTAAATATGACTTTAAAAAGAGAGAGAAATGGCTTGACTCTGCAATATAAGACAATTCGAAATCATTTTCCCATTAACATATGTGTATGTGGTGAGTGATAATGAATGTCTAAGGTGATGAAACATAACTATGATGCAGTGAGGTGTTGTCAAGATTTTTTTTTAATTTCCAATTAGTGTTTGGAGAGCTTTCACTACAATGTCATCAGCTACAGGCCTGTGTGAAGGCATTTTCACTGCTGACGAAACCAGAAAAATATCATGTCTTTCCAAGACTTACAAAAAGTGAGAAATGTAATGTTGCACACAGACTTTTTCAGGATGGAAAATGACATTTTAAAAAAACTTAACTCTTGTTCCACTGACTTTGCATTAACTCTCCTAGGCCACCACTGCTACTCATTAGGAAGGTGGGGCTTAATGAGATAAAATATATTTTTCCATCTTAAATTAAAACTGTTTGCCTTATTATTAATTTAGATTTTGCTGACTTTATAGATAAATTTTAGGTTATCCCTAATGGAGCAACAATATAAGGAGTTGGTGTCTAATAGGTCAGGAAGAATTTCTTTGATTTTAGAAGAAGCTAGCTCTCAAGTATCCTTCTATGTTTCAAAAGCTTGCCTAGATAGTTAGCTATTGGTTATTCCCCAAGTGTTGTAGACCACAGACTAGACTCCTAGTAAGAAAGAAAAGCAAAACAAAATATCTCCTATTTACCATGGGAATAATTACACAGATATGCCTATGTCAATATTTCTCCTTAATCCAACAATATATGATCAAATATAACAAAAATGATTTTAGAGAAAATCCAATGATTTGACAAAACATTTCATTTTCATATTATTTCAAAGATTATCTTCTAATATGCAAATTGAAGTAAGGTATTAGGGATTTATTTCTTAATCTAAATGTCTGAATTCTACCTTCTAACCCTATTCCAATCTCTATTCTCTTTGCTACATTATTAGTTAAATGCTGAATAGGTTGCCATTCTTCAAGAATAAGATACGATTTTATACGCAGCTTGAACAAGATAGCAAAAAAATAGGGACCTTATTAGAATATTACATAATTTAAAGGACACATGCAAACCTTTCAACCAACAAGTGTATACTAATGCTTAAATGTGTTTAGCACTGAGATCCATGTGATGCCTGATCTCTTATTTCTCAGAGTGTATAAAATAGAGAGAAACAACAAAACATATGGATGAAATAGTTCAGCGATAATGCAAGGCAGTATGTCCATAACCACCAAAAAGAAAGATAAGTAACTCAAATACTGTCATTTCTTTAAGCAGCCTAGAAAGGTACCAAGGTAACAGGAAGGAAAGTGAAGGGGCTCAAATCATGGTTCCTTCTAACTAGTTAACCTTTCTGAAACTCAATTTCTTCTTTTGTACCATGCAGGGGTGTATGTTCATAGTTTCTGAGATCCCTTACAAAAGGTAGATCCATTGGAACTGGAAGACTCAGAGAAGCTGGACAAAGGAGTTAGAATTTCAACTGCATCAAGAAAGTTGAGAAAAATTCGATGAGTGAGAAGCAATAACAGGAAATGGGATTACTATGAAGAAAATCTGGAAATAAAAGCAGAAAATGCCATGGTCAGAATATAGTGACAAACTCAGAATGAAAATGAAGGTGGGTTGATAGAGAAAGGCTAAAATATGGAAGTTAAAGGCCACGCTGAGGATTTGAACTTTTTCTGTAAGATGTACAGAAACACTGGAGATATTTTAGCAGGGCAGTGATAAAATCTCTTTTAAGACTATTAATCACATGTAATGGGTTGATTGGTGGGGAAAGACCAGGAGGTAAATGAAAGAATAATTGTCTTTGTGTGAACATAAAGAACCAGAGTAAGGTGATAGAAATGAGAATGCACATGAAGCATTGACATCGGAAAATGTTTAAGAAAGAAGACAGAGTGATTGATGGGAAGGTGCTAAAAGAGAAGGGAGAGTCAGGAATGCCTCCAAGTTTTTTATTGTGGGTGTATGAAAGAAGGGTGATTGCACAGAGGAAACGGGAAAGAAGTATGGGGAGGCAGGGAATGGTCATCAAAAGATCATGAATCTTCATTTAGCTAACAATCTCTGTCTCTAAACAATTTTAAGAAGTGGCTTGGAAAAAGTTGAGCTATATTAATTATGAAGTAATTATGGAAATTCTGAGGAGTTTTGGCAGAGGTGCAAGGCCAAGCAAAAATTTGTAATATCTTTAGCAAATTTCTGCTTACAGGTTTGAAAGAGGTGCATATTTTTTTTTCCTTGAACCATGGGAAAAGGTATTTTTCCAGTATAAAATTGCTTTTGGCAACAATTACACTGATAAATTTCATTAATTTAAATCATTCTTTCATAAGCATTTTGACTGCAAAAAAAATCAAGTTAAAACTTGGCTCATAGTTAGCTACTTACTACATATAGCATATATTTTGTTAAGCTAAAATAAATCTACATAATTAAGTTTACTAGCAACTTGTGCCATTATATTTTGTCAAAACCAAGAGGTGACATGCAATTAAACTTACTTGGCTTTGTAACTTTTCCTGTTAAGATAGGTCTTTTAAACATGTCACTGGCAACTTTTCTCAGAAGCAGGATTTTGATCTTGTTGAAGCAAATACATACTTGAGAAGACGATATTTGTTAGCATAGAATGTTATTACTTTGTCTTAATGAGACCCAGTCAGTGTTTACTGAGTAGAATTTATTCAGTATATGAACATGAATGCAATTATGCTCTCTACTTGACAGTTAAATGATCCCCTTACCTAAGAAGGCCTCTTATCTAGAGATTTTATCAGCATAAATAAACTAAATCTTTACACCTGTAATACAGCTATTATTCAAATTTTCATATGGATGTCCCAAAGTGTAAAAAAGATAGCAATATTTTCATGGGAAAGTGAGTATTCTGTCAGGACCTACTCAACCAAATAGAATAGGTCTTATAATCTCCTTCTACTTCTTTTGGTTTTTCACAATAATAAATAAATGCACAGTGTGTGCTCGATATTTAACTTATGAATTAAAAAGTTCTGAGATTTACTTCTTTGGCATTTAAGTTATCTTTATATCCAGGGCCAAGTAGTGAATACACAATAGATAAGTAGGTACCAAATAGATAATTTTTTAGACTACCATAGCTAAGGCCAAAGAAATATTTTTGAATAAATGAACATGCTTCTAAAGTTAATCTTCCTATCCTAACTCCTGTGTAATGAGTATCTTAGCTCCAGAGAATGATTCTGATAGTGGCAGTGTAAGCATTCGGGTCAGGTTAGTAACACTCTTGGTAGTTGCTATTTCGACTTTAATAAAGGGTGATGTTTGAATGTAAAACTTAGTATCAATTTTGGCACCAAAGTACCACTAAAAAAGTTGGACCCACCATTTTCCAACCCTTTCAATATTGCCCATCTATGACTAGACATTGACAACAGAGTTGAAACTAGCATACAGGACAAATCTTACCCAGTTTTGCCCCCATCTCCTACCTGCTAACTGCTCTCAACCTACCAAGAATGAGACTTCTTTATCCTAAATGAATTAACACAAGAACAGAAAACCAAATACCACATGTTCTCACTTATTGGTGGGAGCTAAACACTGAATTCCCATAGACAATAGATACTGGGGAGGTACTAAAGACAGGGGAGAGATGAAGGGGAGCACGGGTTGAAAAAACTCCTATTCATACCATGGTCACTACCTGGGTGATGGGATCATTTGTAGCCCAAACCTCAGTGTCATGCAATATACCCATCTAATAAATCTGCAAATGTACATTTAATCTATAATAAGTGTTGAAATTACAAAAAAAGAATGAGACTCCAGCAACATTACTAGTGGATTTGGGGTCCCAGAACAACCTCCAACTCTCAAAACCAAGGAAAACACAGGCAATGCTTGAGTGGGTAGAGTGAGTATAATTAAAGTGTGTTTTATTTGCAGGATGGCCTGATACCTTCTAGGAGAAATAGATAATATACCCATTTAAACTTACACCTAGGCTTCTGGGTTGCTGAGGAATGACTGCCACTCATTAGCCTTCCAGGCCATGTTCTAAACAAAAAAGGAAGTTGTTCTGATGGGATAGTCAAAGTATCCAGGATTGGTGCTAGGTGACAAAGCAAATAGATAACTTTTAAGGTAGCATACTAGAGTTCATTCCCATCTGTCCTCTGGCATAAATCATCAGACACTTTTACCAAATTCCCAACTCAAGGGAAGGAAGAAATATAATGAGCTGAAAAAGCCATATCTCCAGATGTACTACAAAATAAGAATTTCCAGAAATGAGCTGCTTCTACCCAGGAGATGTACAGGATAACCTACTGGAATAAGAAATTATAAAATAATATACCACATGTTCTCACTTACAAGCAGGAGCTAAACGGCGGGTACACACGGACATATAAAAGGAAATAACAGACACTGGGGACTCCAAAAAGGTGGGAGGGGAGTGAGGATTGAAAATTTATCTGTTGAGTACCATGTTCACTATTCAGGTGATGGGTACACTTAGGAGCCCAATCCTCACCACTACACAATATATCCATGTAACAAACCTGCCTGTGTACCCCCTGAATCCATAAACATTAAAAAACTAAGAAAGAAATTATATTTATACTTTTTTACAAAATGTAAGAAAGATTATTTTAATAGTATTTATTATACATCTGGACACCAACATCCATACTAGGACATATGTCACCCAGCTTCATATCATATGCAATAGCCCAACATTTGTTAACTCTCAGAATACTGTGATTTACTATATTTTAAAGTGATTTATGGGTTATATTGTCTTCTATAATGAATGTTCGTAATTATTTGAAATAAGATAGGGAGTGTATGTAAAAATCTTTTTTACTCTATCTATGACTACTAGTTATCTCCAGACAATATATTTAAGAATTTTCTGACATGTTATTTATTTATATACTTATCTAAATGTATTTGTCCATATCCGTATGTCCTCATCAATCTGTATCTATCCATTTATGTATTCATCCATTCATCTATCTATAAAGGTGTATTCTAAAAAACTGTGTGAATTAGGTATACATTCAAAATGTTTGAACACCACCAATATGGAAAACAAACAGCACAAGCTCATTGCATCTTGTAACCTCATGTTGTCTTTTCAAACAAATTGATAGAGCACATTTTCTCTACCTCAGGATGGCGGCAGAATCCCCTGTCAAAAGATAAGATTTTAATACTGAGGAAGCAATAACTTCCTCCAGGAAAATTAAGAGCAATCAAAGGGCCTGGAAACTGTTCTGAGAGGGGGTTGAGAAAAGTAAGACATTTCATGGATAAGAGGGTGAGGATGTTTGTGATAGAAGATTATCCCAGTGTCATCTAAACTTAGAGATAATTATTTCATCCATCCATTCCTTCATCACCCCAAAACTATGCATTTTGCTAGGCCCTGGAATGTGAAAATGAAAATGATACATCCCTATCTTCAAGATATTTATGGTCAATTAAGTTAACTCATCTAAACCAATTTATTTTATAATATCAAGATATGACTATTACTTTAAAAATCAAAATTAAAAGGTGAATATATCGTGATGAATGTTGTTTGCCTTTCCCTTTATAAAGAAAGAAAAAACACAAAGTACAAAAACACCAAACATCAGTTCATAAAGACAATTGTTGTCTGTGTTTAATATTATAAAAACACTGTTAAATGTCAATGTACATTTTAATAAATTTAATAATTTAATAAACCAATATTTTAAAATGTACTTGTCGATAAGTCATGCTTTTTCTAGCACTATTTGCCTAAAGTAAATGAAACAACCACGCTTGACATTTAATTGAAAGAAAAATCAAAATGACTTTATATGTTTTGACTGTTATTAGAGTGTATTAAAATGCATTTAATAGAATATTTAAAAGATACTAATCTGGCTTAAATATTTTAAAATTACTTCTTTGTTATTAAAAAATTAAAGGATGACTTAACTATTCATAAGGGATGGTTAAAGCTATTTCAGGTAAAAGAAAGGAGTAACGAAAGAGAAAAGGAGAAAGGGAGGAAAGAAGAAAGGAAAGAAAAAGAAAATAATGAGCTAAAGGCTAAATTGCAATTAATGTATTAAGAAGGAACACCTAAGTCTAATGTTTATTGAGCACTTTCTAAAAGCCAAACTCTGCACTATAGACCTTCACCTAAACCAATGAAGTCTTTATGTCTTGGTGATGACATAAAGTGGTTCCATCTTGATGTCAGAGGTAGACAACTTTTCCCATAAAAGGCCAGATGATAAATATTTTATATAGATATGGGCTACAGGGTAGTCCAATCACTCAACTTTGCCACTAGAGTGCAAAAAGAGCCATAAACAACCATGAAACATCTGTAAACACTGTTTTTTGCATTAATGACATACTTAACTTTCTCTTAAGCATATTAAGACAGGCACGACTGTATCACAAAAAAACTTTTTAAATGGATACTGAAATTTGAATTTCTCTCGCCACAAAATATTCCTTCAATTTGTTTTCAACCCTTTAATAATGTAAAACCAATCTTAGCTGGCTGGTCATACAAATCAAGCATTGGGCCAGATTTGGTCTCCAGACCACAATTGCCGCATCTTTATGATGTTGTATTTAACATTGAGATTAAGATATTTCTAAACTGTCCTGTGAGATGCATTGGAGCTAGCCTTCCAGAAGTTTATTTGTATGAGGTATTGAGAAATCTTATCAGAGAGGACTTTCATCCAAGGGAAAATTAAATTGAAAAGATTGGTCTAAAGGTAGAGGGAGAATTTTTATTTCAATATAATATTTTTTCACATCGTTTTGCCTCATAGCGTAACCTCTATGGAGGTGTGTCTAAATTCTCATGAAGAGCTTAAGTTGAAATGTTTTAAGAGTTTTTGTTCCTCTAAGAATTTTATAACACATCAGAATAGAAACAGCAGTGTTCCGTTATCTAAGGGTATTACACAAAAAGGTGAAATCAGCATTTCTCTCCACTTGCCACCAAACAATCTGTAAACTTTGGCAATTTGGGGACTCTAGAATAGCTTTGGCACAGATGTGACCCAGTAAAGATGGCAGGGCACAGTGGGTAGGGTGCAGAACAAGAAAGGGTAATCCCATTTTTAACCCAAGCTTACCTTAGGAAACTTGGGGTTCCACACTTAATTTAATCTTTACAATAATTATGTGAGGACACTGTTTTATTCGTCTTCTTATCCCTAAGCTAATTCTGAGAGAGAGTAGGCCTAATGGGAATGACAGCAGATCTGAAAGGAATGCATCCTGCTGCTGTCTTTTTTGTCCACAACTCGCCTTGGTATTATTTTTGCAGAAATGTTCATGTGTGGAACTGAGTATATCTCATCCAAGAATATGTTTTTGATTTGGGGGGTTAGTTTTAGTTTTCTAGTTCTAGTTTTGTTTTTACCTAGTGTTGTTGAGAAAATGACAATCTAAAAGTCTAGATAAATGTTTGAAATCTTGTTGTAGAAAAATATCTTTCAAGATTGATCTTAATATACTTTTAAATATTGATTGATAACTGAGCATTTACAGCTCTAAGAAGTTGTTCTCATCCATTAAAACTGTATCTCTGAACACATTAATAATTGTATTTTACAATTTATTTTTGGAATTAATTTCCTTTGGATCATTGTCTCACATCACCCACCAGCCCAGAATGCAAAACTACCATCTTTGAAGTTGTCACTCAGGGGTGGCTTCAATGAACACAGCAAGAAGAAAACTATCAGAGAATCACTTTTTAAAAAAATTATTGAAATTTTAGAAATAATTCAGAAATGTACCTTTGTTTTCCAACGCTGTGAGTGAATAAATTTGACTTTTGAACAACACAGGTTTTAACTACACAGGTTATACATGCATTTTTTTTTAATATAATGAAAAATCTTTTGGAGATCTGTGACAACTTGAAAAAACTGAAAGGCAAAGAACTTGCCCTAAAACTATGGGGAAAAAATTAAGAAAAAGTTAAGTATGTCATGAATGCAAAAAATATATTTAGATACTAGTCTATTTTATCATTAACTGCCATAAAATATACACAAATCTATTTTAAACAGTTAAAATTTGTCAAAACTCAAACACTTACAGACCATACATGGCACTATTGGCAGTAGAGAGACGTATAAACGAACTTAAAGATCCAGAATTAGGTCATAACTGCATAAAATTAACTGCAGTATACAGTGTATTGCTGTAAAAATTTTGTAGCCACCTCCTGTTGCTATTGCAGTGAGCTCAAGTGTTGTGAGTATCCCCTTAAATCACCTGTGTGATGCTAATCATCTCCAGGTGAGCAGTTCTTCTCACCATAAGTTGCATTACACAGTTAAAAGTGTTCTTTCATGGTTCTCATGTAGTTTTCATCTTTTTTTTTCTTTTTCTTTTCTTTTCTTTTCTTTTGCAGTACTGCTTTATTTATACCATCGACTGAGGTTTGCAGCTATGGTTGCCCACCACTTTAGATAGACAATGCATCTTGTAAACAGAAGACATACAGTATGAATAAATACAGTAGAGTACTTTAAATGTATTTTCTCTTATGATTTTCTTAATAACATTTTCTTTTCTCTAGCTTGCTTTACTGTAAGAATATAGTATATAATAGATATAATATACAAAAATGTGTTAATCAAATATATTTATCAATAAGGCTTCCCCTCAACAGTAGGCAATTAGTAGATAAAGTTTTGGGTGAGTTAAAAGTTATACATGGATTTTCAACTTCACAGGGGGTCAGTGCCCCAACCCCTGCATTGTTCAAGGGTCAACTGTATATTGTTTTCAGTTCTAGATAGCAGTTTTTAACTGAGCCACATCAACAGGCAGAACTTTCTAATAATGGTGTGATGAGAAGCTCCTACTAGGCCTTAATCACTGATCAAAACCCTCATTGCTCTCCAGTTTACAGCAATCTTTACTACTGTTGCTATTGTTACAATGACGACATTTTTCCCATCATACTTGATCTTAGGTTTTTATGCTTGAACTCAATTCTAGAGTCCAATCACGTCGAAAAACAAGGAAGAAAAGAAACAAAGGAAGGAAAGGAGGAAGGAAGGAAGGAAGGAAGGAAGGAAGGAAGGAAGGAAGGAAGGAAGGAAGGAAGGAAGGAAAGAAGGAAGGAAAGAAGGAAAGAAAGAAGGAGAGAAGGAAGGAGACTCTTCAAGGATGAAACAACGTCTGCTTACAACAAATCTGTTTTGCCTGTGGAGGAGAAAATTCATGTTCATAGATTCCAGTCTGCTGCCCATTAAGATCCATCAGTATTTCATTTCCACCAAGAGACATTGTGATTCTCTCAAACTCTCTGAAATTGTGGTGAACATGCACAATCATGGGATTACGAACTTCTTCATCCATCACAAATTTTCAATCAAAAAACACACCTAACTTATTAAGTTGCATCTACGGCTGACTTTGTATTCCATTTTCTTCCTGCATTCAGCTGAAAGCATTCACAAATAACAAAATATAATACTTCCCATGTTATGTGTTGCCAGGCAATCAGGGCAGAAATAATTAACACGCGAAAGTGGACTGCCAGTATCCTGCTGAATGGCTCTGGAAAGAGTTCAAATATGACAAACATTCTTAGCTGTCCCTTCTGGGACACGTGCTCTGAAATAACAGTTTGAAAGGACAACTGCCAACTCCAGTTTCAAACAGTTTGACAGCACTACAGAATTTCATTCTAAAATCTGACTCAGTTTTTATTTAAAGGAGAATTCATCTATGCACACTATGTCTTTTTGTGCCCATTTCTAAAAGGGTCCTTCCTGATCTCCTGCCACCTCTGTTCAAGTCCAACTGCCTAATGAAGCTAATCCTGAGCACTAGATCTTTCTATAAATGCAGAATTCACACTGAATTCAAAGGGAGACCTGGGTCTGTGAAGAGCCTTATGTCAGGCAAGCCAAGAGTATCACAGATTTCTTTTTAATGCCCTATCTCACTTTCTCTCTAATTCTGTTTAAATAAAAAACAAGTTGGAAAACCAATCAATTCAGTAAACACGTTCTCACAAAGAAATCTTCAACCAGGAGTACCTAACATGAGAAGCAATGTGATAGATATCTAAATACTTTCAAAGAATCTTAGATGAATTTGTTGCAAGTTAGTTCAATGAACATTTGTTGAGTACTTATAAGGTATAAGGCCCCATGGTAAGTGCTGGAAACCACTATAAAAACACAGTCTCAACTCCCATATACTTTTACTCTGGTGAGAAAAATATGAATGTAAACAATTATTTCAATGCAATTCAAAAAATGCTAAAATCGAAGTATAGATAGGGTGCAGTAGGCATAAAGATCAGAGACTCCCAAGCCGATTTAGTTTTATAGATGTTACTTCTGAAAGGGGCCATGGTGACTATCTAGTATAAGTCACACCTAACACAGAATACCACTGATAAAGGATCACAAACCTTCTGTTCAAACATTTCAGGTTTGGAAACCTGGGTTCAAGTTCTGTTTCCAGTCATTCATCTATGCAGTTATTAAATACTTATTGATACATTATTATGTAGGTTTGTCCTGAGATATTAAATAAATAAGACAATTAATGCACCGGACTTCATAGATCGAACTTATTATTTGGTGTGAAATACAGATATTTGGTAAATAATTGAAAGTGTGCTGGCGGTACACAAGAAGGCATACAACTTTATGCTGCCACATTCTTGCCATGCATGTGAGCATGCCTCTACTTCTCTTGACTTCAATCCCTCACCCATCGCATGAAGGAGTTGAAGCGTATCACTAATGTCCCTTCCAACTCTAAAGATACTATAATTTCTAGAGACAGAGAGCTACTGCTTTGTGAGAGTAAATCTGCTCCTTTTTGAAATCACTGAGCTCTTCTAAAACTTGGTGTAGTGGAAAGTCTCTATCTTTGGAACCCAACACAACTGGTTTAAAACCATCACACTGATATTTACTAACAGTGTGATCCTGGGGTGATCTGTAATTTCTTTGAGCCTTATCTTCCATGTAAAGTAGGAATAAAAAAATGAGGTTTATCAAGACTATTTTTTAAAAAGATAATATATGTAAAATAATATATGTAAAACAAGTAGCATAGTGTTGGTACATAGATACAAAGTATTGCTAGCTATCTTCCCCTGCATTTTTTTCCACTAGCTCAAAATCAATCACTCAATCTCACTAATCTCTCTCTCTTAATGAGATTTGACATTCATTGAATTTATTGAACAATTAGATTTATTGAGTGCCTACTTATTTGCCAGGCATTGTGCTAGGTGACGCAGATACCTGAAAAACAAGACAGTCACTCAGTTCCTGCCCTCATAAAAGAAGTAGGTAGGTCTAATTTTTCTCCAGATGTCAATCTACTTTCTAAGGTAAAGCTTTTGTGGTCCTAACCTGCTTCTCTGGGGTGCTTCCAGAACAAGACTCTGAGTAATGTCCTCAGTGATCCGCAGCCATTTTCACAAGGTACTCTCCAATGATTTGTCTGTGCTTCTGCAGCAGCTCTTCCCTAAAAGCATCAGCCTACCTGGAAAAATACTAAATAAACTCCTGCTTTATGCGATCACAAGGAAACCTCAGCTAGTTTTTTCCAACCTGATTAACTTAAAATGGACCCTAATTGGAAAAAGTTCTCACCTTTGAAAACTTCCATCACTGGAGTATATCTGTTTTTAACTATTGGTAACTAAAATAATCTTGCCTGCCTGAGAAATTGGGGAGGTGGGGGATCTGTGTCTATGCACTTCTAATTTTGAAGTCCTTACAGAGGCTCACATCTTCCCTTTAGTGTCCACCTTTGAAGTTATTTTTTCCAAAGTTGCATTCCCTTAATTAGTTCCCAAATAGACAAAATTGTTGGAGTTACCTTTATCTTCCCCAGATCAGCTGTTTTCAGTTATGGCATTTCTAATTTCCAGAAAGATTCAGAGCAAAAAAATTTGTCCTGATGGGCTCACTCAACCTAATTCCAATTACAGAACGGATTTTTTGACCTTACTTTTAACAATTAGGTGTCTCTCTTTCTGAAATAACTAAGGTTATGAGTGTATTTCCCTGCTTTAGCATCTTGATATTCTTCCTGGCTATCTGAAATAGATAATAACGTCCTTCTAATGACTTGCCTTTTTTTTCTTTTTAAGAATACTTGTATTAGTATTCATTGGCTATCATTTTAGTCATTTTCTTCAGGCAATACTGTTTCCACTGCTTGTGGATTAACAGACAGTTGCTTCCCCATGCCCCTGTGGAATAGACAATCAGAGAGAGTTGCACTGGTCAATGAGCCCTGATGAAGTGTGATCAGTAAATTCTCTTATCACCATGGTAACTGGTATACTCCTTAGACGCTGCACTATCTTGGTACCATGGGGAGAAAGCTTGATGACACATCACTGTGCTCTCCTTCTACATTAACCTTGTTGTTTGACTCGGTTTTTGGGGATATTATTGTTGAAATAATTATAAATCCATAAAATGTCCACATCTATAATTCTGCATGTTATCTATAATACCATAAGAAAATGTGCCAGATGTTTGGATAAGTCAATGTAGGTGATGTCCAAATTTCTTATTTGAATGATCTTCTACAAAAAGAAAGGAAGTGATTTAGCTGAATTGTTCCTTAAAATGCCAAACTGAGTCTTAATGTTCTTGTTTTTCATAAGGGCTCACAAAACATTGCTCTAATTTATATCAGAGTTTTCAGTTTCTGGTTTAATCTTGACATACTACAGGCTTTCCTTGATTTGATTTAAAGCTTTTCTTTCTCTATTTTCCTTGAACTAATCAATACAGTTAGCCCATTTTCCAATTTTGTATAGAAGCTGCTTTTCCATGTCAGTTTCCATGTCAGTGGATATCTTTGTGGGATATGACCCAATAAAATTCCTACTGAAACAATCTTAGCTATTAGAATTCTCCATTCCAAGTTTTTAGAATTGTAGTCATTTGCAAAAGAATGTAGCAGGTTAGTTGTAGGTTATTTGCTGGTCTATATGGGGGAGGGCACTAATTGGCTTTTAATTAACTAAGCCAATATGTTCTATGCCTCCAAACCATTGTTTTTCAATTATTAGCAACCTCCAAAAACCATATCTGTTTCTGAGACAGTGACCTTACCCAGGCTCTTTCTTAAGGGCTTATCTCTGCTGGATGATAAACACCCCACAGGTCTTGGGAGCTCACATTTTGCATGCACGATAATGTAGGAAGTGATATACCTAGCCAAGACTAATGGCTTATCTACTATAAACCATAGATGGGCACTGGCAGGTTTTCAGCTTTCCACTCAACATTTTCGCAATTTAAGGCAGACTCTCAGCATCAGTTGGATGTACTTTTTGCAGTTTACTTTATCATTATTCAGTGCCATGTGATTTCATGTCACAGTCAAAGTGAATAATGGAAGTTTTGCATTATTATTGGCCACAAGCATAACTCAAATGTCCTGGGACTTCACCTGTCTATGGGCGGATCCACAGGAGATGACATTAACAATGCCAAATGGGTTGGTTCATAATCCCAAATTTAGCCACCATCACAGTCATTTTTGTGAATCTAGTGAAAGCTCATGAATGCTAATGACATCAATCCTCTCAATGTCTCTTCACTATGGCCAATCTTGCCCCAAGGAGTCACTTTGCCAATGACAGAGTCTCTAGCGTCCTCTGTGCAAAATCACCCCTCTGCAATGTGTGTGTGTGTGTGTGTGTATTACCAAAAGATTCCCAATGTTTCAAAAACAATCCTGCAAAAGTCTAGTGGTGCTAAATAATACTGAGTTACTTTAATCCCTCATTCTTATAGTACCAACGGATGCCTCATATTTTATTGACAGCTAAGGGGTCAGCTCCAGATCCTGGGTCCAGGGGGGCAGAAAATAACCCTGACCTGTGCATCTCTCTAGTCTCTGACTTCCCAAAAACTTCTGTGCAAAACAACTATTTAAACATTTTTATTGCTGTTATGGATATCAGTGTACCTGAGGGGGTTGTAGCAGCCCAAAGCATCATTAGACACTTTCTCATTTTATCTTCTGTCAGAATATCCTGCTTAAGTAAATGGAGAATATTTTTTAGCAAAATGAAACAGTGGAGAAGATGACAAAAGGGAAATCAGCCTACCTATTCTTTCTTTTTTAAATTCCCAGCCAGGAGGGAAGCAGCTTCCTTCCAAAAACAGTTAAGGAATAGTGATGCTTATGTCTGCTCCAAAGATAAGGGTCACAGCTGGAACTGTTACACAGGCATCTCTTATGACCAAATCACTGTTTAGTGCAGGTCTGTTTCTTTACTCCTAATGAATCCTGGCTTTAGAATTGCAGGAATTCATCCAGCAGAAGAGAGGACTGCACTCATGTGTTATTTGCCCATGAGTGAATCACCTTCGATAGAGTATAAATTCCATAATTTTGTATGATGGATGCTGGAGTGTTTTGTGAGTGGGCCTTGAAAATCAGGATCCAATTTGGAAACATTGGTAAGGACCCTGCAAATGATTGTTGTTACTAAGCACACATTTGTATACTTTAAACCAATCTCAATTACAAAGAATAACATATGTAGAATAAAGTGATAACTGGCAAGATGACAAACACCAAGGCTTAAATCATTCAGGATTACATTAGATATCTGAAACAGCAAATTTTCTAGAATAGTGTTGTAGTGATTTCCATGAAATATACCTTAGTGAAGCAAGGTAATTTTCTCACCATCAAACCATCTGCTGCCATTAATGCCCTTGTTTTCAGAACAGAGGATCAACAATCATATATCCTAGAATGTTTTAAGACTTGCTGTCTTCAGGGCAGATTTCTTTGTTCTCTGATCACTATTTAAATCAAGTATAGCTAAGGCAAATGTCAACTAAACAGGTGTCATAAATGAGTGAACATAATAAGGAGAGGAAGGCACAACAGTGAACCTGTGACATAGTTCCATCCACACCTACCCTTTCAGGGTATATTTTAAAAAATGACTATAAAAAGCCAAATAAATACATCCACAGGCCACACCTTACATCTGCTATGAGCCTATTGGGTGCCTTCTGCAATCTGAGGCCCCTGTGCCAACCCGTACCACATCTGTTTTCACCTTCTAACTTAAACTTATTCATATTCATGTTTCCTTCTTTCAAATCACAGACACTTTCTAAATTACAGGTTACACATACTCACATCAATGAGGCAGAATTCACATTGTATTCCTATTTTTGTAAGACTATTTTTGGAAAATGATACAAATAGTAATTAAATAGAACTGTATATAACTAATCCTTAACTCAAGGTCATTAGTTATTTTTAATCTCAAATATGGACTTTTTCATTTTCTGTATATGCAAAAATTCCAGTCATTGATAAATTCAGACACCTATATTTACATTATACAAAGTGCAAATAAAACTAAAGATAAAGGAATTTGCTAATGTTGGTTTCAGCTACTAAATAGAAACTTCAGCAGTCCTTTAAGATAATAATAGCAAGTCAATGGTTGCCTTCCAAGTATTTTTTAAAAGCTGAAAAAGGTTAATACTCTATTAATGTACTTCTTAATTTGCACATTTCACAGATTTTAACTAGTTATTGCAGCTATTGCATGTTTACATAAGTACAGAGAAGGAGTGTACTCCAGGAATACAGTTATTTGGTTTTACAAATAATGTAAGATTCAGATAGTTTTTCTATCTCAAAGTTAAGCCTCTTAGAAAATAGTTAAAAATAATGAAATGGTTCAGATGGCAGGATGAATTTTCAAGAAATAAGTGAATGTACCATAAATATTCATAATCATGTTAGCTTCACTTTTTAAACAATTTCTAAGATGTTAGCTTGCTTCAGTGTAACTACTGGTCAAATCAGAGACACAAAGGTTAGGGTATGCTTCCTTCATTAATGATTTGGCTCAATGCACACAGCAGTATAATGTATTTTATGAGTGAGGGAAATGATATTGGTTTGAGAGGTCTCATGTAGCAGTCATATCCTGTCCAAATATAATTTTGAAAACAATCAGAGCCATTATGGCTCATACAGAAAGAAAGATAAAGACAGATAGCTGTATATGGGTTTTTAATAAGTAATTCACCCTGGGTCTTGAAACATCAGATTGCCAAGTAATGTTATTAATGTATAAGCATGTTAGTAAAGTCATGTATTCTTTCCATTGGCTGGCTTTAGATATGTTTCCAATGCAAATATTGTGTAAATGTATTGAATCCAAGTTATGCAAATCAAGAATGTAATTCATCTTTCAAGAATTTTACTTGATTATTTCACATGCCAATAAGCATTTTTCTGGCAACAGTATACTATTTATATCTAACATATTCCACTGGTGAAATAATGCATCATTTGCTGAATATTGGATATTTATTGTTTAATATATTGATCACCTCTCAATCTTTAAGGTTAGCATCTTGTGAAACTTCTTATTTGAGTCTTCTATAATGAAAGAAAACTATTGGCACTATCAAATTTTTTTTTTTTTTTGCAAGGAGCAATATGTGTGCTCATAAATGGGAACCTCAAGCAAAGACTTGAAAATAAAACATCTTATATCCAGAATGCTTGACCATCAATCATATTGTCGGGCAGATTTCAAAGACACTCCTTCTTCCAACTGGCCACTCTCCTTTCCTCATGCTCATAAAACACAGTGGGTCTCTGTGATACAGTGTGCCCTCATTTTAACACCAAAGTTCCCCTTGGGAACCTTAATGGCTACTCTCATATTTAGCACTACTCAACATCTACTCTGAGCATCACCTTCCAACACAGACCTACACAGATTAATTTCCCGCAGTATTTGTGTGCATACTTATCTTCCTCATTAAACTGAAAGCACCTTTGAGGGCCTTCTTGTATCATATTCATCTTTGATATTTTGCCTCTACTCTGCCTTTATTTAACACTGACATTTGTATGTAGTTAGTATTCATAATAAAGTGACATTTATTGAGCACTTATTATGTGCTAGGTACAGGTCTAAGGACTTTATATTATTATCTCACTGAAAACTTACAGCCAACTTTTGAGGCGGGTACTATGATTATCCCCAATTAGCAGATGAAGATAGTTAGACACTGAAGTTATAGTCCTACAGTTAGTAAATGACAGAGTCAAGATTGGAAAGTTTTACTCCAGGACCTTCACTCTTAGCCAGTAAACCCGCCTGTACTCACTATATTCTAAATATTTTAAATATACAATAGTAGTAATAATAGCTAAAACTAAACACTTTCTACGTGCCTTTCCCTGTTCTAAGACCTGTTTCTAATAGTTGATAGAAGATGTAGTATTACATAACGGTTAAGAATTCTGCTCAAGTGTGGGATGATCCTGATTCCAAATATCAGCTCTACCTCCCACTAAAACTGTGACTTTGGCACTATCCCATTTTGCAGATGAGGAAATAAGAAATCAAAGAGTTAGCTGGGCGCAGTGGCTGATGCCTGTAATCCCAGCACTTTGGGAGGCCAAGGCAGATGCATCACTTGAGGTCAGGAGTTCAAGACCAACCTGGCCAACATGGTGAAACCGTGTCTCTACTAAAAATATGGAAATTAGCCAGGCATAATTGTGGGCATCTGTAATCCCAGCTACTTGTGAGGCTAAGGAAGGAGAATCACTTGAACCCAGGACGTGAAGGTTGCAGTGAGCTGAGACTGTGCCACTGCACTCCATCTTGGGTGACAAAGTAATACTCTGTCTCAAAAAAAAAAGAAAAGAAACAAAACAAAAAGAAAAAAAATGAATGAAAGGAAGGGAGGGAGGAAGGAAGGAAGAAATCAAAGAGTTAAATAAACATGGTCTAATCAAAATTGATGGCTTGCATCACTTTACAATACCTTCCAACTATGATTATTCAATCAAGAGCTAAACCTCTGCAGATGAAGAACCTCAACTTCTACAGGTGGCACATGCCATCCTTGAGCAGCACAAAGTTTTGGAAGGTTCCTGCTTTATTTAACAGAAATATCTAACATATTATTTCTATCCATTAATTCTAATTCTACTCTGTTAGGTAATGACCATGTTTATGTGTTGGAAATGAAAATTCTAGAACCCACAGTCCAGTCTCTTCTCCAGTCCCCACACTTTTTTCAAAAACCCAGAAAAAGATAATGTAATTTATTTTCTACTTCATGGTCCTTTAAGTATTTGATGCGTGCCCTCTTGGGTGTTTACCATTTTCAGGACAGACATCCTTCTTTCTTCAACCACAGTTATTTAGGAGTCTGTGTCCTCAGATACATTCTACAATTATTTTCTACTTACTAATCCTGAATGACTTCAAACTGTATTTTTCTGACCCAGTAGCTCTCCCACCCTGAGTAGGCCTTGTCTCACTACTGGCCACTATATTTAGCCAGATATATTCTGATTTTCTCATTTGATCTGTTCCTGATGGGGTCTAAATATTAAAAATAATTTTTACATAAACAAAAAAATTAGAGACTCTCTAATGTTACTTGTGGAGCATCATGGAACATTAACCCTGTGGCACATACATAAATATTTTACAGTTTAACCATTTAGTTTAATCATTGAGTTAGAGAGAGAGAGAAAAAGAAAGAGCAAGAGAGATGCATATGAGATGCATGTAAAGGTAGGCATATGCACATATAGTTTAAAGATATGACTGCAGAATGCAAAACTGACCTTCTATTCAGTATTTTTTATATATAGCTGAAAACTTCAGGAATTTTTGGGTAGTTGTATTTATTAGTCCATTTTTATGCTGCTGATAAAAACATACCCAAGACTAGGAAATTTACAAAAGAAAGAGGTTTATTGGACTCACAGTTCCACGTAGCTGGGGAGGCCTCACAATCATGGTGGAAGGTGAAAGGCACGTCTCACATGGTGGCAGACAAGAGAAGAGAGCTTGTATGGGGAAACTCCCCTTTTTAAAACCATCAGATCTCATGAGACATATTCACTATCTTGAGAATAATATGGGAAAGACCTGCCCCCATGATTCAATTACCTCCCACCGGGTCCCTCCCACAACACATAGAAATTCAAGATGAGATTTGGGTGGGGACACAGCCAAACTGTATCATTGTACTAATCCCTGGTGACCTCAGTTAACTGAAATTGTTTTCTAGTCACTGAAACCACCATATTTTCCTCTCTTTTTTCCTGGTATCATCCACTTGGTCTGTTTATCAACAATCACTTCCAACCTCTTCTTCAGCTGGCTTCTCTAATCTGTGGATTCCATTCCCTATAGTTTTCTCTATGATTAATCTTCAACTTACTATACATATTGGCCATCAATTGTGTGCACTAGCTAAAATCTATCATTATAAATTAATCCTTTTGGATTTTGAAAGCTACTTATTTTCAAGAGTACTTTACTAAAATGAAAGTTTTTCAGGTAGAGGAAACTCTTTAAAAAATTATACCATCTGTGAATGAGGCCATAAGGTATCATAACGGCTTACAAGAAGGGAAAGCCAAATATGGCTTGATTCACACCTCTGCATATGGTTCTCTTATCATGACAAAACAAACAAACAAAATCTAAATGATAAAATACTTCCACCTGTGTATGCATTGAATCTTGCTAAAGTTACATAAAAATGGATTCAACAAAAGATCTGTATCTTGACTCCTTACAAAGGAACACAGTTAAGAAAGTTATAGGAGGAGTTAATGGATCCCAAGAACAGGACTAGAATTAGGCTGTAATGTGCTGGAAAAACTTAGGGATTTATTTGGGGCTGGGAGGCATGGCAGGCAGGAACAACATTAAAAAAAACCGGTGAAATTTAGTTTTCCTTTTAGGAAAGGAATGAGAATATAATTTATATATTTTACATATGCATATTTAAGACTAAATTTTAAATTTCCAACCATTCATTGTGAAACAGCAACATAGAGATACCATGGACATCCCAAAATCTAAACAAATCCCAAAACTGAGATTGCAAATGAAACAGTGCTCTACCCACTTTAAAGAACACTTTAACAGTGCTCTTCACAGTACATTATACAGTCCAAGAGAGGAGAAAGTATATTCTTCCCCACACAACATGTTATTGGTTCTTTATAAAATGCTCCCGTGCAAATAAAATTTCAAATTTGATCATGGCCTACATATAATTTCCAGCTTTGAAATCTTGGTAGGGAGAGATAGACAGGGAAATGGAAGATAAGAAAAGTTATTAATTTTTTTCTATTTTAGTTCAGTAATTATTGAATATAATTGATACAGAAAATTAGCATGCTACATCCTCACCCATGTTTGTTTATCTACTCATTCAGTCAACAATGATTTATTTATTGCCTATTTCATGCCAAGCACTATGTATATATATCTATATTACAAGACACAAACACTATGAAAATGGTGCATTTTTTTCCCTTCTTTAAAGTGCAATTCAAACGCCATTTCCTCTGGAAAGCCTCACTAACTAACCTAAGCAGAGATACTTCAGATTTCTTCTACGGCCCATGGGTCTTTGTCTATATTCTTACTAAAGTGCTTTCCACCATGTGCTATGATTTACCATGTTTTTATGCACTTAATAGAGCTTTAATAAATGGATACTCACTTTTCAGCTGTTAGGCCTTCCATCATATCATACATTAGAGCAACAACAAAAGAAACACTACTTATTTTGCCAAATAATTGGAAGTCTATGGAGAAATTTCTAAAGCAATATTGACATAAAATATCAAAGCAACAATTTGTGCTGATTTTTTAAACATAATTAACCTCTTAAGGAAAACTCAATCATTTTTGACTTAATGATGCCCTAAATCATGGTCCAAATTGTTATGCCTCTTCTGCCAGAGACATGGACTCCAAAGGAAATGAGTTCTCACAGGAATGGAGAATGAAAAGACACATAAAGTGTAAGTGGTACAAAGACTGGAAAAGACGATGGATAGTGTTGGAAAGAAGAGAAACATGAGCACCTAATTTGCCTATCTCCTAGAGGTATTTCATTCATTATGCATATGTGAATCATAGACATATATGACCTTGAAAGAATTGGCAAAACCGTAAGAATGCTCACAGTAATCTCATCCTACTTCCATGTATTCAGTGTCCATAAAATGCAAGATCAACTGTCTGCAAATGCCGTGTGAAGCTGATCCCAGAGACCCTGGCCAACAGTGGCTGACTCTGCAGCCAAAACTTTACAGTGTTCTTTGGATTTTACTGGCTTTTTCATGAAATCTAACCTCTCTTTACCAAATGTAACTTTTTTCCTGTTCTTTAATTTTCTGGATCTGTCCTTATGTTGCAAGTACATTTATATTACTATGACAACAGATTTACAAAGCAAAAAATTGACTTGGTTTCTTATCTAAGATTATATTTTCTAACAAAAATATAGTTTCTTTCAAGTTCCATAAAGAATTCTGTAACTTTTAAAAGGATTGTAAATGCCTGCAATTCTTGATATTAATATAACCATAAAGCTATAAGTACAAGCATAAAGATAAAAAGTATGCCTTAAATATCTAAAATATCTAAATATCTCAAAACTACAGCTCTAAAATATCATTGGGACTTTATTCATTCTACAGACAAAGTGAAATGTCTCTTACTCTTATAATGCTTAGGGAGAAGGTTTAGTGTGGAATCTTCAGACTTGGGAAAGAATAGGCCTGAATCTGGCACATTATGAAACCCCATAGAAATAGTTCCTTATATTCAGCGAATGCTTCCTTCTGTGTCATTTTTTGCTTATTTTCCCCTAAACCAATTGATTCCTCTCCAGTGTCACTGAACAGTCTCTGTGTCTCTTTGTCTCTATGTTACACACACACATGCAAACACACATTCACACACAGGGACAGGTTTATTGAGATTTTGACATCTTGTCTTATGAACAAATGAAGTGCTGCTTTACTGTATGGCTCACCAAACAGAAAAGCAAAATGCAGTTATTACTTATACATGTATATACATAATACTCACTGGAACTCCAGTGTAGTATAAAGAATGGTATCTTACTTAGAACATTGAATGGTTTATATGGTAACACACCTGCCAAGATTACTGAGTATGGAAGCTTAGAATCTGAAGTTATCATTAACATCACCAAATCCAAACTTCACACTTAAAGATGGAAAAGCTGAGGTCCATAAAGGTCATAGAACATGACTAGGGTGATAATACTTCATTATAGATTATAAAAGCTTTCGAATTCTGCCAGATTCCTTTAACACAGGATTAATAGCATGCTCTTCAGTCTCCCTTGTAGATGGGTAAGCCAAGAGGGATCATCTTTTGGGATTCTCAGCATTATTAGGGTTATTCTTTTGGCTGGATTAATATATATTTCAAATTGTGGTATTTGGAGCAAGAAACACCAAAAAATCATTAATGACATCACCACCCATGTATACTAAGTGCTGCTCAGCTAAAATTAGGTTTGTATGTGTAGAAAACGGCAGGAAAAAATATCCTTTCTGGTATTTTCATAAGCACATCTCAAAGACATTGTGTAGGAAGCAGATCATTAGGAGTCTATAGCTGTAAACACTGCATAGCCGTTAAAGTTGTCAGAATTGGCACTGGATTTTTCTTTATATTTCAAAGACTTTATTGTCATAAGTATAGTACTAGAGGAGTATGTAACTTTTTCTACCTTCCCACTTCCAGTAATGGAAAGTATATGCAAATATGCCAAGCATAGTTAATTTTTTAAAGATAAAATTAACACTTCAATTGGGTAACATAAATTCCAGCTCTGTTTATTCTGGATAAATAAAACAATTAAATTATATATTACTGATAAATACAATAAAAATAAGATACAGTCTGGGAGTAGCCAGACAGGTGTCACCAGGTTCTCAGGTTCAGGAGAGAGAAAAAAATGTCAAAGCTGGCAGATGGTTCAGAACCTTGGACAGTTGCCCAGTTGCTGTTGCCACTGCTGAACTTCCCTGCCCCCCCAAAATATGGTTCTCCTGACTTAACAAATATTTAGCAGTTTTTCGTCTATTAGGATTGCTGTAGATGGTGTGTTAGTGGCCCCAGAAGAGACAAGACCAACTGTCAAATGTGTGTTAACTTTAAAGACACTCTGAATGCAAGATTTTTAATCATCTGGACATTTATATAATATCTTATTTCCATTTTCATAATATTTTTTATAATAACCTAAAGGAAAAAAACTGAGATCAGCTGCATTTCTGGAAAAGTGTACCAGTTGCACCAAAAAATAATATTTTTATTTGAGACATTTTGCTCTTCACAGATAAAGGGAACTGTTAATTGAAATAATTAAATAGTTTCTTATGTTTAAATTCACTCTGCAATGTCTTTGCAAAGAAGCATTTCAGAACACACAGTATAGAACACTTAATTTAATTACAAGGTGAAAAATATTCAAATTCATTTATTTAAACTGCCCAATACAGATCATATTTAGAAAAATCTACACCATGGATTCAGGAGCGCATGAGAAACCACTTCACTTGCCAGCTGGTTTTGGTGGCAGTGCAGATTACATTCATGACAGAGCTTGAACCTTGTCAGAAATAAGAGATTTCAACAATCTCAGGCAACATCCATAAATCTTTTGCAAAATCCAGCAACTAAAGATAGGCCAGCAGCTATTCTTTTTTTCTATTTTAAAAAGAATGCCTATATATTTAAGTAACAAATATAGGATATGAAACATACAACTTCAATCACAATAGGATTGTTGTTTCATTCAATATGTTCCTTATCTCTGCAGGTCTGGCTGTGCCTGGAAAATATAAAATCACTGCACATAAGCTTTGTAAACAAAAAAGTTACTGTCTGAAAACTCTATACTGTATGAATATTGTTACAACAAAGGCTTCCTTTGGTTGACTTAATATACTATTTTAGCCTAATAATATTGGGTGTGCATTTCTTCCAACTAATAAAATCTATTTAACCAAGTGATTCTCTTCATTTATAATTTATTTGCATTTTATTAATTAACTTTTTGAAGAGTTGGCAGCTAATCTGCAATTTTTTTAAAAGGCTGAGGTCTCTCTGCAGGCTTTGGTGTTAGCATTAAATGAGGGAGCCTATCCTCATCCTTTGTCCCAGTCTAGTTCTAGTATTTTCAGATTTACACAGTCTATCCTACACTGGAAGAAGCTGGACCCGGGATAAATCTGGACAGTTCATTACAGACTGGCAATGTCTCCAAGAGCACTCTCCATTTCCACATCAGTCTGAGAATTCCTGAAGCCCTCTGAGAGGATAAACCAGTTTTGAGGACCAGCTTTGATTACAGCTCACTTTGTAGCTTACCTCTTCCTCTACAAGAAAGCCTTGAACTGATTATTGTTCTTCATCCAAAAGGAACCTTCTTTTTTGTAAACAGAGAGATTTTCTAATGTATCTGGAAGTTTTGTCTCAACCTGAATTCCCTGACAGTTGTCAGGAATAGCTTGATTTGAGTGAACGTTAGCCTTTTCTTTTTTTTTTTTATTATTATACTTTAGGTTTTAGGGTACATGTGCACAATGTGCAGGTTTGTTACATATGTATCCATGTGCCATGTTGATTTCCTGCATCCATTAACTCGTCATTTAGCATTAGGTATATCTCCTAATGCTGTGATGTTAGCCTTTTCATTCAGTTATACCAAATGACACAGAAATAAACTGTGACAACTTGGTGTCACCTTTACACTTTCATATTTTGCACATGGCAATTGATTAATTTTTGTACAAACTATAAATTTTTTTGAGACAGAGTCTCACTTCATCACCAGGCTGGAGTGCAGTGGCACAATCTCAGCTCACTGCAACCTCTGCCTCCCAGGTTCAAACAATTCTCCTGCCTCAGCCTCCCGAGTAGCTGGGACTACAGGTGCGCGCCACCATGCTCGGCTAAATTTTGTATTTTTAGTATAGATGCGGTTTCACCATGTTGGTCAGGTTGGTCTCAGACTCCTGACCTTGTGATCAGCCCACCTCAGCCTCCCAAAGTGCTGGGATTACAGGCATGAGCCACTGTATAACCTATAATATTTTTTAAACCAGAGATGAGTGGTAAGTTAGAGATGAAGAAAAAAAAATCATGTTTTCTAAAAGGAATACATAATTTTCTTCCTTCTATGTTTTATTGGGATAATTAAAGTGATTGATATAGCTAATGTTGAACTCTGTGCCTTGTATCAATATTGTTAATTTTTCTACTCAATGATGATATCCAACCAGTATACTAGTGGGAGAGCTTTGATACCATTTTGCAGATGAGAAAACTGAGCACAAATGAGGCTCAGTGTATTGGCCATCAATTTGGTAAAGTATCAGGCTTGAAACTTGAACTCAGTGTAAGAGAGATTTGTATTATGTACATTCAGTCACCCATGATTTGTTATGTATTATGAAATTAATGGGACTGTGGTCAACTATAGAATCTACAATTGATTATATGCATATTTTTTAAAAACAGAAATACTGAGTAAATATTCAGTGTGCACTAGTGTAACAATTTTTAAAAATAATTTACTGCTGGGACCTCCCAGACCTGCTAGCATGTGGATTACATAGCAGTAAACACAAGATTTATTTTCAGATAGTTGGCATATGGTGCTCGTGAGAACAAATATGTAGGTTTGATTTCTCATTTGGGCCAGTTGATGTAATTCAGGGAAAAGACATATTCCAGAGCTGCATGACAATCGCAGTTACACAATTTAAAGATATGTAATCACAGAGAAATGTAGGTGAGAGAATACTGTTGACTCAGTGAGGTGGGCAAAACAGCCATTCTACAGACCAACTTCTAGTTATCAATTTCATAGTAACAGTTCTTTTCAAAATTCTCTTTTGTTTTATCTAGAAGTTTACTTATTACTTTGGCCTGCAGGTGTTGAAATAACATCATTGTGTGGATTTAAACACTTGTAGATTTATATTTCTTGAATCCAAGTTCTATGATTGATATTGATGCCACCAAATTTACACTAGATCTTTTTCTCAATGAATATCAGAATTCCAAAGATGAATCGTGATTTATAAATTGTTTCCAATATCATATTGCATGTTTCTAGAAAATCCATGCTTAAGTCTAACAATATCATGGATAAAAATCTAATTATTCAAAATTAATGCCAGAAAATCTGGGAAAAAGAAGCTATCACTAATTACTGACCTACTGTTAGTCTTGGTTTCTTGATTGAATTGTGATAACTCATTTAATTCTTCACATCTTTCAATTATGTTATTTATATTTTTGCACTGAGCCATGCTTAATTATATAGCTCTTGCAGACTGTCCTGCACTGGTCCTGAAAGGATGCCAAAGGTAGTAAGGAAGACTGAGGCCACATAGTTGCATTCAATGTATCAATCAGAAAGTTCAGGGAAATATGATTCTGGACTAGAGATTACATGTTTTCTCCTGTAACTTTCCATATTTATGACCTATTTCTGATCCTTCTGTAGGGAACCTCTTCTTAGTTTTATAATTCTTATACTCTTACTTGTGTAATTCTTCCTGCTGCTGAATATCAAGAAACCTCAAATCTTCTCATCGCCTGCCTCACGTGAACATATAGGCTTCCCGCTACCTAGAATTAGAAACCAATTTCGAAAATTTTGAGCATCTTCTGAATATGTCACTATATTTTGTGGAAATCTGTGCTGAGCTTACTGTATCTGAAGGAAAACCACTCTTTCTAATTGATATCCTTGACACCACCATCAAATGTCTAAATCCTCTATGCTTTGAGGATGAATGAACTATCCAGAGAAAACCTCAGATACTGTCTTTACAAGAATTACTCTGAACTAATCAACTAGTAGTATCAAGTGGAATCAAAAAAATAAAAAAGAGAATCAAAGGTGTTTTTTTTTCTGCCTACCATACTGTCCAGTATTCCTACAGCATTCTGTGCTGCCCCTTAATGTCTAAACTTGGCAAAAACTAATTTATGACTTTATCTTTTAGTTCCATTTTCAAAATACAGAATTCATATAACATTTCTTTCTGAGTAAAGAACACTTACCTTTCCAAAAATAAAAATAGAAATGTTGCTTTTGGGTAGTAAATAAATTTGCTTATTCATGAGAGCCATATCTTCTTTTAAAGCATCACAGTAACATTCCCCAGTTTCTGTTTTAGAATAATGTTTGTTTTTTTCTCCTTTGACACCTCAGTACTATGGCTTTATAACACAACAGGGTACGCTTGGTTGGTGTGTTAATATCACAGTTTGAATGCAGTAAGCCATGAATTCAAAAGAGAGAAACTACAAAGGACCAAAAAGTGTATTACTGGTTGAATAAAGCACATCCTGAAGTGGTAATTCAAGTTTTATTTTGTCACTTTATTAATGATACTCATTATGTTATAGGGTATTATATTACATAAAAGGAATCATATGCCCCCAACTGTATATGGATAATGCGGTAATTGCATCAAGGCATTCTAGTAATGCTGCAAACTACCTAAGCAAAGCTTGAATAGCTTATTAGCACCAGAACACAGAAAGGAATAATAGCTCTTATTTTATATACATTGGGGATACATTATATACCACAATAAGTATTTATGTTAGTCAGGTGTAGTAAATGAACACAATTAAAGTGAAATTGTGCAAAGAAATAATCAATCATTGCCTTATAAAGAGAATTACCACACAATCCCTTTGGAGCCTCAAATCTCTTTCCATTTCTGTCCATCAAAGAATCAGGAATGGCAGAAAGAGAAGGAAAAAATTGTATCCTGCCCACATGCAAGAAGAGGAATTCTTTCCCCAAGTTAGCAATCTAAATAGTTACTGGAGCTTAGAATTTTCTGTACTGCAAGGAGAGCACACCCAGGAGTGTGCTATGTCTCTGTCTGCTCGCTATAATGCTGATGCAGATGGGCATTGCACAGGGCGTCTTCACTCTCTTCTGGGGACCATGCACACTTTAACACTTTTCCCATCAAAATCCGAGACAACCTTACTGGGTTGAAATATAAACCACAGGACACATTAGCAAGGATTGAGAACAGCAATTGTTCTTCTAGAGTGCTCAGAGCCTGTAAGTTAATGCCTGGGAAATCATGGAAAGAAAAGCTAACATTTATTGAATATATACTATGTTCCCACACTAGTTAAGTGCTTTATATACATCATCTGATTTACTCCTACAACCCTATAAGTAGGCACTATTATTAATGTCATCTGCCAGAAGAGGAATCTACAGCTTGCAGTGGTCGGAGACCTAGATTAGGATCGGAATGCCTGAAAACATGTGAGTCTAAGTAAGCATAAGAATTCTAAGTTGAGCTGGCTTTGAAATCACTGCACACAACCACATAAACGGTACAGGGAATAGTGTTTCCTCCACTTTTCCAGAGTGAGGCGTTATACTAAGAGAAGGCTGCTGAACAATTTCATATCCCTATTTGGTAAGCTTCACCCTCATACCTAAATAGAACACAAAATCACATCATTACATTATGTTTTACCATGTTCCAAGTTCCCCCAATTCTTGGTTCTTTGAAGAAGCCATCCCTTTCCCTTACAAAACTGGAAACAGTCTCTCATAACATCTTTCTACAGGGTTCTGAAGGGAAAGCATGGGCACTCTGACATGGAAAATTCAGAAGACTTGGGGTAGAGAAGCAAAATCCAGGTGATTGGGCCCAAGAACTGTGCTGAGAGTTCTGGTTGAGGGAGATTAAGTGGAGAAACATGATACTTCACCTAGACATATAATGGGTTCAAAGATGGACTTTCAAACAGATAAACCTCAATTTAAACCAACTTTAACAAACACACTAGTTATATGGCTTTCAGAATATTATTTAATATTTCCAAATCTCAGTTTCTTCATATGTAAATATTATCTACTTCAGAATATCTTCATTAATATCACGTAGTATAAGCTAAATAAAGTAAACTGTGTATGCCTGGCATGCTTAAAGCAGGAAATTCATTTACAATTATATAAACGGAAAGATGACTAACACAGGAGTAACTTTTATGATCATTTTTTATTCTACAAATATCAGAGTTACTTTTGTTATATTAAAATGTGGTGGTTCCAGTGAGGATGGCATGAGTAAGAATGCAATTCTGTGGACGATGAACAGATCTCAATCTAAGTGTTAAGTTTGGTTTTGGTGCACATTTCCTGCAGGACAAAGAGTTAACTCTGACACTCTCCTAGTCTTGACCTCAAGGCAGTCAAGAAATAGTAATGTGAGTAATGGTTTTTCTGTTGGCCGTCACATGGTGGGAGATGACAAGCTTGGAAGAAAAGAAACAAAGAAATCACAGAAAAAGAAAGAGGCCAGCAAACCAGAAGAGCAAGCTATGTATCTGTATCAGTACTGTCCAACAGAAATGTAATGTGAGTCATAAATGTGAGCCACAAGTGTAATTTTAAATTTGCTAGCATCCACATTAAAAAAGATAAAAATTAATTTCAATAATATATTTTATTTAACCAAATAAATCAAAAATGCTATCCTTTCTAAATGTAATCATTGTAACAATTAATAGGATTTGTTACATTTTTATGTCTTTGAACTTCAACCAAACAGTGAATGGAATTTGTTACAATTTTATGTCTTTGATAGCACGTCTTTATTCGGACTAGCCATATTTCAAGTGTTCAGTAGTAGCCACAGGTGTCTAGTAGAAATTGGTAGCATATTACCTATGTATCTCTTCTGGCCAGGAGCTACTGGTAAAATCTAATTGTAGTTGTAGTAGCACCCCCATTTCAGCTTGGGTTAATAGCACCCTCACTCGTCCCCATGCCTGGGTTTTAGAATATTATCAAAAAAGCAGTGTCTCCTGATGCCAGTGAGATGCAGCTGACAGTCAATCGGGGGGACTCCAAAAGGAAGGTAAATGTCACAGTGAAGAGTTAGATCCATGGACCACAGAACTCCTCCTCATCAGGAGATTCTCCTTCTAGAACTCTCCTGTGGGGGACAGGAGAAAGTCTGAGCTTTCATTTGGTTAACTAAGGTACATTGCTACAGAGTGTCATCCCATTTTGTGTAATTAAAAATAATAAGCTTTATATAGGGATACTTTATACGTGCAATGTATATATTAGCCTATTTAAAATAGTATATTTGCAGATGAAGAAACCAACATACAGTGAGTTCCGGTAACTTGCCCAAGGCCCCATAACTAGTGTGAGGTACATGTGAAAATTGTTCCCAGGCAGTCCAGCTCCTAACCATGGTTCTATTGCCCCAGTGCCTTAGTCACATGTCTACCCTTTTACCTAATGGCAGTGACAGGAATGACAGCAACAGTGCGTGTGATTCTGGAATGAAAACCAGATGTCCTAATCCTCATCAACCTGGGGCTATAACTCCTAGTACATGTATTAATATTAAGTAAAATAAAACCCCAGGCCCTTCACTATATCAGCACTTTTTTTTTTTTTTCTTTTTGAGACAGAGTTTTACTGTTGTCGCCCAGGCTGGACTGCAATGGTGCGATCTCGGCTCACTGCAACTTCCGCCTCTTGGGTTCAAGCGATTTTCCACACTCAGCCTCCCGAGTAGCTGGGACTATAGGCACCCGCCACCACGCCCTGCTAATTTTTTTTTTTTTTTTTTTTTAGTGGAGACGGGGTTTCACCATGTTGGACAGGCTGGTCACGAACTCCTGACCTCAGATGATCCGCCTGCCTCGGTCTCCCAAAGTGCTGGGATTACAGGCATGGGCCACCGCGCCCTGCCTGTATCAGCACTTTTATAAGCAACTCTTTCAGCTTAAAAAAATTAAGCTTCCCAATCGTCTCTGCATATATTCAAGAAGAACACAGCTGTTACATTCAGGAGATACTTGGCAGCTAATGGACAATTCCATAAGAAAAAAAAAATTGGCTGAGGTGAAACGTCTTTTGTTTTGTTTCCCCCTTCAGTCTCTCTCATTGCCTCTCATATCTACACTAGTGTTGCATGACTTTAAACTTTTTGTAGGACAGTTCCAAAGACACAGAGATTTGAGAAATACTCTTGGTCAAAATGTTAAAGTTCCAGCAAGTTAAACAGGAGAATAAATGGGGAGAAAATGAGACAGAGTCCCCTTTCCAGTTTGATCAATGAGGCCCTGAGAAATTCAAATGGGTATCAACCTATGATCCTCTTTTTTTTCTCTGCCCTGCCCAAATATTCCTTAATGCAAAGGTTGAGAAGAAGAGGGAGGAGAGTTTTGCAAAGAAAATGACCCATTTTCATCCACCCACCCAACCTTCAGGATTTCTAGTGCCTATTCAATGCTACTTTTCCTCTCCAAGGCTGTTCGCAGGGCTCAGTAAGTGGAAAAGGAGTGGACTTCAGAATTAAACAAACCTGATTTGAATTGCTTCTCTATTTATTTACGAATATTGTGACTTTAGTCACATCACTGAATCATTCTGAGGCTCAGTATGTATCTGCTAAATATGGATAATAACACCTACCTCTCAAAGTTATTGCCAAAATCAAGTGTGTATAAAATGTGTCGAACAGTGCCTGGCACATAATAGCTACCCTTTAAATGATAACCATTAGATATTTTTACGAGTGTAAACTGAAGCATCCTTCTCCCTAGAGATGCTTTTTGTCCAAGTCTGGTAGTTTTAATGAGGAACATCCAGGGACTGTACAGGCACCTATAAAATAAGAACAGGTGCCGGCCTTCACGTCGCTCTTTTCAAGCATAACTGCTGAATAGTAACGCTGCCTTTATAGATGTGGTCCTATGGTCTTCCAAATTAAGGTGGAAGACAACCCATGTAAGGAAATATAAAATCCATGCACCAGAGTCAATGAAGAGAGTCAGCTGCTACTCCCAGTATTCTTCCACTCCTTTCCAAGTAGATGTAAAGTTCCTTTTGGTGAGGACCTAAAATAAGTATTCTGAAGATACAGAAAACATCCTGTCCTATAGCCCCTTTCCAGCCCCACAAGGTGTGCTAATTGCTTGACACAGCCTCAGAGCCAAGCAAATATCTTTCCTCTCCAGGTCTCTGTGCCCATGAATTATGTCCTCTTCTAACCCATAACTGCTTAATCACACTGGGCAGCCCACAAAGGCCTGCAAACCACAACATTTCTCTCACAAATAAAAGTAGAAATGGTAAAGCAGGGAGTGTGTGGTCATCACCCATGGCTGAGCAAAAGTCAGAGCAGCATCCTGCCCTCTGCTGCTTTGGTGAGTCACAAGAATAGATTGGCCATTTAGAGAATTGTGTCTGCCCCTGCCAGTCTAGGAGGGGTTGGGGTGTTGCGTCTCTTGCCTCCCTCTCCAAGCAGCTTCACATAGGCCCAGTTATGGATTCAGGGGAAGAAGAATTAAGCCCTTAGTCTTCTTCACAGTAGATTTGCTCAACTTTCAAGTGTGCATGATATTGCATGAACACATCAGCATATGCAATATAAGATGTCCACACCAGAGCATAGAGGCCTCCTGATGAAATACTGAGAAATGAAGGGACATACATTAAATTCATCTAAAAATTCAAGAGTGAGGTATTACAAAAGTGCACTCCATTTTTCCACCTCTACTTTGCCTTGCACTCTAAATATGTCAATTATATAACTCTTCAAGGTAAACCAGAGTAAAGAGATTAAATACAAAAAAAACCCTTTCTTCATTCAGCAAACACTGATCAAAGATCATTTATAGACAAATGATGGAAGTAAGACATAAGTATTTTCTTTAAGTTTGCTGTCTATTGAAAGAGGTGAAGCCTTGGGCAGTATGGCCATTTTCACGATATTGATTCTTCCAACCCATGAGCATGGAATGTTCTTCCATTTGTTTGTATCCTCTTTTATTTCATTGAGCAGTGGTTTGTAGTTCTCCTTGAAGAGGTCCTTCACATCCCTTGTAAGTTGGATTCCTAGGTATTTTATTCTCTTTGAAGCAATTGTGAATGGGAGTTCACTCATGATTTGGCTCTCTGTTTGTCTGTTATTGGTGTACAAGAATGCTTGTGATTTTTGTACATTAATTTTGTATCCTGAGACTTTGCTGAAGTTGCTAATCAGCTTAAGGAGATTTTGGGCTGAGACAATGGGGTTTTCTAGATATACAATCATGTCATCTGCAAACAGGGACAATTTGACTTCCTCTTTTCCTAATCGAATACCCTTTATTTCCTTCTCCTGCCTGATTGCTCTGGCCAGAACTTCCAGCACCATGTTGAATAGGAGCGGTGAGAGAGGGCATCCCTGTCTTGTGCCAGTTTTCAGAGGGAATGCTTCCAGTTTTTGCCCATTCAGTATGATATTGGCTGTGGGTTTGTTGTAGATAGCTCTTATTATTTTGAGATACGTCCCATCAATACCTAATTTATTGAGAGTTTTTAGCATGAAGGGTTGTTGAATTTTGTCAAAGGCCTTTTCTGCATCTATTGAGATAATCATGTGGTTTTTGTCTTTGGTTCTGTTTATATGCTGGATTACATTTAATGCCATCCCCATCAAGCTACCAATGACTTTCTTCACAGAATTGGAAAAAACTACTTTAAAGTTCATATGGAACCAAAAAAGAGCCCGCATCGCCAAGTCAATCCTAAGCCAAAAGAACAAAGCTGGAGGCATCACGCTACCTGACTTTAAACTATACTACAAGGCTACAGTAACCAAAACAGCATGGTACTGGTACCACAACAGAGACATAGATCAATGGAACAGAACAGAGCCCTCAGAAATGATGCCGCATAGCTACAACTATCTGATCTTTGACAAACCTGACAAAAACAAGAAATGGGGAAAGGATTCCTTATTTAATAAATGGTGCTGGGAAAACTGGCTAGCCATATGTAGAAAGCTGCAACTGGATCCCTTCCTTACACCTTATACAAAAATTAATTCAAGATGGATTAAAGACTTATATGTTAGACCTAAAACCATTAAAATCCTACAAGAAAACCTAGGCAATACCATTCAGGACATAGGCGTGGGCAAGGACTTCATGTCTAAAACACCAAAAGCAATGGCAACAAAAGCCAAAATCGACAAATGGGATCTCATTAAACTAAAGAGCTTCTGCACAGCAAAAGAAACTATCATCAGAGTGAACAGGCAACGTACACAATGGGAGAAAATTTTTGCAACCTACTCATCTGACAAAGGGCTAATATCCAGAATCTACAATGAACTCAAACAAATTTACAAGAAAAAAACAAACAACCCCATCAAAAAGTGGGCAGAGGACATGAACAGACACTTCTCAAAAGAAGACATTTATGCAGCCAAAAAACACATGAAGAAATGCTCTTCATCACTGGCCATCAGAGAAATGCAAATCAAAACCACAGTGAGATACCATCTCACACCAGTTAGAATGGCCATCATTAAAAAATCAGGAAACAACAGGTGCTGGAGAGGATGTGGAGAAATAGGAACACTTTTACACTGTTGGTGGGACTGTAAACTAGTTCAACCATTGTGGAAGTCAGTGTGGCGATTCCTCAGGGATCTCGAACTAGAAATACCATTTGACCCAGCCATCCCATTACTGGGTATATACCCAAAGGACTATAAATCATGCTGCTATAAAGACACATGCACACGTATGTTTATTGCGGCACTATTCACAATAGCAAAGAGTTGGAACCAACCCAAATGTCCAACAACGATAAACTGGATTAAGAAAATGTGGCACATATACACCATGGAATACTATGCAGCCATAAAAAATGATGAGTTTGTGTCCTTTGTAGGGACATGGATGAAACTGGAAAACATCATTCTCAGTAAACTATGGCAAGGACAAAAAACCAAACACTGCATGTTCTCACTCATAGGTGGGAATTGAACAATGAGAACTCATGGACACAGGAAGGGGAACATCACGCTCCGGGGACTGTTGTGGGGTGGGGGGAGGGGGGAGGGACAGCATTAGGAGATACACCTAATGCTAAATGACGAGTTAATGGGTGCAGGAAATCAACATGGCACATGGATACATATGTAACAAACCTGCACATTGTGCACTTGTACCCTAAAACCCTAAAGTATAATAAAAAAAAAAAAAAGAAAGAGGTGAAGCCTATATAGTCACAACAGGATACATTACACACTGGGATGAAGGCAACTCCACATACCACTAGGTTAATCTGTACAGGGTTAGTGTAAACTCTGGCAAATATCACAATTTAAGGGGTGTATAATGGAAGAAAATTCAACACCACCACAAATAAAAATAATGAAAAAAGGAACTCCTCAAGAGTCCTACTCTAGTCTCAGTAAATTACCTTTATTTCTACATCATTGAGAAAATCCCGACAATCAAAGGCCATTTCCATCAACTTTTCATCCCCACACAATCAAACTCATTGTTAAGTTCACACAGCCTTCTCCTCTTTCCTCCCACCCCAGGGAATGAGGTGTCCCCTCCACTGTCATGACTACATTTCTGACTTCTACCCCCTATCCCTCCTGTCTTCTCAGAAACACATTTAAACCAACCATCTATTCTCTCTTCTTTACTCCAGTCTCTTTCCCAGCAGTTTCCTACAGCTGATAGAAATGCACAAGACTCATCTAATAAAAGCTCTCCCTTAGTGTCATATACTCCTTTCCTCACCAACTCTCAGTGGGAATACTCAAATATTTAGTCTACCCTGCCTATTCTCTTAACTCCTCACTGGAAGCCACCTTCCATCCTCCCACTTTACTGAAAGTGCTCTTGCGAAGCTCACCAACGACTAATTGCCAAATGGAATGGACATTTTACAACCACTATCTTATAAAATCTCTGCTGCATTTGCCATTGTTCCACATCCATTTCCATTGGAAATCTCTTCTCTAGTCTCTTAGTGTCTGTGGTTCTTCTTAATGCCTCTCTGATGGCTCCTTCTCAGTTTTCCTTCCTGTGCTCTTTTCTTCCATCTGCCACTTAGATGTCCACGTTCCCCAGAGTTTTGTTGGTGCTTCTAGCTGCTTAGCCTCCACCTTCTCCTGCCTGTTTTCTAAATTCCAGAGTTCCAGTTGCATTTGTGACCTATATAACACATTTCAACCATCACTTTTATTTTGGGACCAAATTATCCAGAGTCAGTTTCTACTGCTAGGAACTTAGAATGGAGGAGATCTGGCTGAGCCGCAATTCTGGTGAAAAACAACAGGAAATGCAGCTGTATATAAGGACAACATGAGTAAACTGGAGCCACCTCACAAACAAAGAAGCAAACAACAAAGTAACACAACAAGCACCTTGGTAGACATACAGCATTCAGATCAAATAATGTGATACTCCTACTTTACTCTGCAGTAAAGTATTTTGTCCAGTTTGGGGTATCACATTTAGACAAGCAAACATGTATTTAAACAATGTTTATTGGATTCTACATGACAAATCATACTAAGCAGTGAAAATTAAAAGATTAGTAAGATTCCTGTCCTTTTGATATTTATTCTACTGGGAAAGATAAAGTTAAGTGCTGTATTAATATAAAAGAAGTACTGGTAGTGCAGAGGGGGTGTAGCCAAAGCTGCTTTGAGGCACAGGAACAGTAATATTTGAGATGAATATTGAGTGATAAATAAGAGTTCACCAAGAAAATAATGAAAAGGTGGACATTCTATGCAAAATCAATGGCATTCAGAGGAGACTGAAATGACAGATGTTCTAGAATGTAGGGTAGAAGAGACAAGGACACCCCAAGATAAGAATGGAAAAGAAAAGTGGTGTCTAATCAAGAAGGGTCAGTTTGTAAGTCGAGCACTGGCCTTCACAATCTAAATTTTAAAATGCCTAAAAATCATATCTTTATGGGTCAAATAAAGAAAATGGGTTTGTTTTATTGTAAAATGAAGTGTAGAGAACACAAAGGTTGCCAGGCACTTGAAGATATGTCTTTCAAAAGTGAAGTTATACAAACTTTTTGCCTACTTATTTACACAATTCAAAAAGAAATTGCTAATAATTGGAACAGCTCTACAATAGAATGGAATGTCTTGTAAAGGAGGTAAGTTCTTTGTTACTTGCAGTGTTATTCAAGCTGGTCTGGAAACTTACAAATTGAATTAACTGGGTAGGAATTTAGGTAATATGAACTTTAAGATATATATTATTTATTTAGGTTTCTACTATTCTTTCTATTAGTTTTGTTGCTGACATATTTGTGTCTTAGGTAGGAAGCTCCATTGTTCGTATAACACTATCTCTTAAGATGCTGGGTCAATAGTAGCAGCAGCCAGTGAAACTACCACTCCCCTCTCTTTTAAGGAAAATATGTTTAGGTCTCAGGAAAGAATACAGATTTGCAATCAGGGTTTTAGATCAAATATTACTCCAGTGATTTTTACCTTCATTGTATTTTAATAATCAACTCCTTTCTATCTTGTCATTTTCCATAATTATTCTAACTTTGAGGGAATAAAAATCCATATATTGGTGTCTGTCCATAATTACTTTTTCCACCACAAAATAAGTTCCTTTACCCCCCTTCAATTTTTGTCCAGAGTTTCTTTTCAAAAGTATATCAGCTAATGCTGCAACACTTTCTGTAGTTGTCAATCTTGGCTGAGTCCTCATCATGGTAATTACTTAATTTTCCTTAGCCAGCTCATAGTTCCCTCAGTGGATATTCCAAAACTTCTATCTCCCCAAGACGATTTCAAATCTTACCAGATTATCTTGCCTTCTACCTCACAGGCAAGTGTGAAAGCATCTAGTACCCCTCATTTTCTTACCCCAACTTTTAAAATTATTTGTATTCATCTTCATTCTTCCTCTTTGCATTTTTGACTAGGCTATTCCCTTAAATTATGCTCTTAATTCCCTCCCATGTCCCATGTCATTATGAATCTTGAATCATTAACTAACATCTCCCTACTATATCTTCCCTTTCCTCTGGGCTGAGAAATACTCCAGCATTATTTTTTTCATTTTTATATAGATCTCTTAATATGTTACCCATTATGAAGAGAGTAGACTTGGAGATATAACAATACAGGTAAGGGACATTTATATTGCTTCAGGATGAAATCATAAAGATATGAACAAGAAAATGGTAGTAGTGATAGTGAGGTTAGAAAAGTTCAATAAATAATTAGGAGATAAAGTCAGTATAGTGATTAATATTATTACACATTATAAGAAGTACATGCTGTCACTGCCACCAAAAGTGAATGGCTCCTACTAAAACCACTGATGCTAATTGTTTGAGATACCACCATACCCCCTGCAAGATTAATACTTCACTCTCTTTCATTCCTGAGTCACTAACTTCAGATTTAAAGTCTTATACTAGCACATCTGATTGGCCAAGACAAGGTCATATATCTATTTTCGAGCTGCTTAGGAACATTGCCCCAGGAAAGCAAGTTATTTGGTATTATGAGCTTCTGTTTGGAGGAAAACGAGCTCCCCATTTTGGGAGAGGGATTAGATCTCAGGGAGAAAATACAAATGTGAATTATACTCATGCCAAGGCTTTTTGAACATAAAGGCAATTTTTTCAATCAATTCCTATTCAGCAGATTTTCCAGTCTTTTACCCTGTTTTAACCTCTTTATCTTTCTTCACCTTAAATATGTCCCAACATTTTAGTTATCCCCCAAGATTTAAACCACTTACAGATTCAATAAAAATGCCTATCCTAACACAAGCCTCTGGCAAAATTGTGTAGGGCAGGGACCAGAGCCAAGGTCTGTGAAACACCAAGATAAAGACCTTCAAATTTGAAGTTAATCAGCTCCCACTGAGAGTCCTGTTCAATGGGCTATAAAGATGCTTAACTGTGCTTTCCATTTTTTATGTTGTTCCTAATTACATAACCAGAATTCTTCTGACATGGTGGCCAACTATAATCTAAGTGCACTATGTCCACAGTATTCTCTTGAATTACCAGGATGGTAAAACTATCAAAAACGGGGAGGGGGTCATTTTATCTTGGTATTTTTTTTAATTGGTAAACCAAAGATGGAAAATAAGAATGAAAAGATGGAGAAATATCTCCTGGGTGAAGTGGAAAATAACAATCCCAGAGGAGCTGTTAAAGAACATTAGACTCTGAAAGAAATTGGGTAATCCACCAATAGATAAGCAAGATGAGACTGTATGATTGATGATCTTTCAGTTTACCTATTGGTGAAAAGTGCTATGAAAGAGGATGTGTCAAATATAAAATGTGACTAGAAGCAGTGCAACAAAATGTTCACCATAAATAATTGGCCCCAAACTTATTGCTTTGAAAACCAACAGGTGTCAACTAACTCATAACTTCAGAGAGGAACCCAGAACTGCTGGCAAAAGGCCCTATACCTTTAGAGTCACAATTTTTCCCAACCGGGGTCCCCTGCAGCTTCAGAACTGGCACACCAGGCAACAGCTCTGTAGCAAAAGGCTTTTTCAAACTGCATTTTTTTCAGCAGTTAAATCTGAGCTGTAACATTTGGCAGGTTTCCTTGCTAACATTTGGCAATAATTGTTTATCAAATGCTAACAAGGAATGCTGCCAAATGTAACAGCTCCGACTAAACCATCTAAAATATAATACTGAGGCAAAAGTCTACAGACATGTGCTCAATTCTTTCCGACTAATCCTAGAAATAGGATCCTGTGCCCTTGGTCATCAGACCATGCTGCACCACAGCAGGGAGGCACAAGGGACCAGATTCTCTTTCCTCTGCACAGTGTATTATTTCCCCTGATTTCCAAGTGAGCTTCTGAGAGAAAGATGCCTCATAAACAGAGATGGAAATTTACAACAGGACATACAGTGTAACTTCATCAATTTGGATACAAATTTGTGAAATATCAGGCAGCAAAACAAAGGCAGAATTACCTTTGATGGACAAACCATGTTTCATTCATATTAGTCCCCCGACTGTGCCTTGCTATCCACATTGAAGGCATCATTTCCGTGCCCATTCAGTCTCTTCCTTCTAGCTCTTTGGCAGTTTAGGTCTAACCTCCCCTGCCTTTGCTGATGCAAATCTTTATAGTTCTAGCTCAAATTCCACTTTCTGTAAGAAGACTTCCCTCCTCCACCTTCCCATTATTCTTGTCCTGCCTTCTTAAGTTACTTTTGTTTTAAACCTGTATTGCCTAAAGCCTTATTTGGCCCTTGATACTATTCCTTATTGCTAGCATTGTTCCCCAGGCAGTTCAGCACCGTAAGTCCTTCCTTCCCCAATAAGCCTACTAACCCCTTGGGAGCAGGATCTGACTGCATAACTCACAGAATTTCTAACAAGAAACTGCATACAATACTGTACTTATGACTCTTTAGGGCACAAATTATAGATCAAATGATTTTCAAATGGTTTGTAAGTACTCATTTACATACTGATATCTGATATGCTAACTGGAAGGTATACTCAGTTATTCACCAAAATAGGTCATGTCAGATACTTTCCCAGGTAATTTTACCTTATGTTAGCTAAATTTGAGTGGGTACATATGTTTGAAAGGAATCAAACTGCTTTTCTTCAGAATTCTAACTGAAAATTTTAAACATTCAGTAATCCTTTATTGAGTCTGAACTACGTGCTACTTTGCTAGGCTCTTGGAATACAAAAATAGGAAAGACACTGCCTTATTCTTCACTGCCCTACTCCCCTCCCCTCAAAAAAACATGCTGGAAAATGTCAAAATATTATTTAAATAACCAAAAATAACCCAATGTTATTTAAGGAATAAAAATAAATAACCGACCATTTTTAAATGTTGATTGAAGAAAATTTTCTTTAAAGATATCTCCTCCAGGCTTTTGAGAATATTTCTCATTTTATATAAATACGTACTCACATCAGACATATATACAAGTCACACATAGTACTACAAGCCAAAGGATTTAAAAACTAGTTCATGGGAGTAGAACAGTTAGAAAAAGCAAACTGAAGGTTCTCATCTCTACTATAAATACATGGCAAAAGTATTTCCAAATGCAAGATTTTGGTATCACAGGAAAAGTATATAGATTCTAAGCACTCTCTGCTTTGCCATTTAACAGCCAAGAGTCATTAGATAATTTTATTAGGTTCTCAGATATTCAAATCCCTTGTATAGAAAATGAGGATAACAACGCCTTCCTTGATTTATGTCAAAGGCCTCTGCCAAATACTCTCTCAGAGTCTACATATAAAATCAATGAATCTCTCATTTAGGAAACTTAGATAACAAGAGTTACAAAGCAGTTAAGAGTAAACTAGAACACATAGTAATAATTTTAAGCTTTTAGATTTTTTACTTAAAATGCATAGTTCCACTCCAGTCTTAAATTGTGCCCAGGAATGCAATCAGATTCCCCTTAACTACATAAAAGGAGACACAGGTAGAGTTTTCCTCATAATATTCCAAAAGATTGTTGGACATGAGTCATATAGAGTTACCAACAACAGGGATGTCTGCTCTGTGCCTTCCTCAACCGTAAGTCCCAGTGAGAAGGATCCAATATTTAAATGGTAACCAGGCAGAAGAGTGAACCTTCGCACAAAGATTTTCAGCCAATAAAGCACCAAATTTGGGCAAGTCTTCTTGGATAGGTGCCAACATAGACTAATTCATAAATTCGTCAGGGCTTGGGACTTTTCCCAGCTGTGCAAGTTAAACCTTTTTAGTGCCTCTCTATGCTATTCCTTCCTGCTGAACCTCACAACATCCAGCTGACATTCAGGCTGTGGAAAACTATATTGCCTTTCCTGATGGAGGAGAATGGAGTTTGCGCTATCCCAAGGACACTGAGGATATGCCGTTTTGCTATAAAAAGAGGCCATGACAGCTTACACAGTGCCTCTGCTCAGAAGAACACCTCCTCATTATTTTTTCAACAGATGTCTTGGTGAAGCATATTTTACTATTTATGTTAGCCTCCTGTAAAACATCTGAGAAAATTCAGAATAACAATAAAAAATGATTGTGTTCACAAAATCAAGTAAATCCATAATATTTCTGACAGAATTGATTACAATAATGTCAAACGCCCCTCTCCACTCTCTTTGAAAGTTATTTCAAACATAAAGATAATAAAATATGTTGCCTGTCACTTGTAAATTGTATGCTCAAAGTCTAAAGAGATAATTTAAAGATTTCCAGGTAGAACAACACACTTGCTTTATTTTATTTGTCAAGGAAATGTATTAGTGGGAACTTTCTACTGTGGAAGTTGGAAACCCCACAAGAGAAGCAGACATTTAAATTACAATATGAAATTTTTTCACGGGTCACATTCCTGAACTGTAGAGGCTTCTTTACAATTGGTGGTGGTGGTGGGTAGAGAGAGAAGCAGATACTTAGTTAATATTTCCATAAAATTTAGGTATAGGTTTTGTTATGGTGGTATAGCATAGTGGCTAAGTGCATGAATGTTTAGTATTAAAACACCTGGGATCAGGTTCCAACTCCATCGCTCACAATCTGTGTGACCTAAGAAAATCACTTCACCTCACTGTGCTTAAATTTCCTGCTCTGTAAAAGGAGACAATACTAATTACCTCATTGGTATATAAAATGAACAATATGAGAAGTATAAATAACTTTATGGCATGAAACACATAATAATTGCTCAACAATGATAGCTATTACTGAATGCACTGATAGCTATAGTTGTTATCAGATATAGTCCTCTACATATATTCCTTCAGCTCGATTTCTTGCTTGTCCCCATTTTTATTATTTTCATCCCATAATTACATCACACTTCTCAGAGTCTATACCCCTTCCTCATTGATTGCTCACTAAACTTTGTAATGAGGGGCTTATGATTTTATTTTTGAACTGGTTGATCTTTTTATTCTCTGCTTTCCCTACTATATGTAAACCCTGCGTGGGTATGTCTTGATCTTCACTGGCTCCTCCAAATCTAGCACTTATCTGTCACGTGGCAAGTGTTCAACACATGCAGTGAAATAAATGAGTGCATCATTGTGCTTTATTTACAGATAAGGAAAGTGAGGCCCTGAATAATTCAGTAAATTGCTTAAAATCAAATCAGTTCAACTAGCAAATGGAGGAGCTAAGATGTGGAGACTGGTTTTCGCTATCGGAGCTCACGCTCATTTCCCTGCACTCGCTGCCTTGTTGAACCTAGAGCTGCATGTGGCAGAGCTCTAGAAACCTGACTCACACGTTTTCCTAACAATTTTTCAGAGCACACTTTCCCTCTACAATATTTTTAATGGAATATCAAAGGGGGCTACTTGTAAATCTCAGTTAGTGGAGTCCTTTTGAACACCAACCACTGACATTCAAGCAGTTAGGCAATTATTGCTGCTGGAAATCCAAAGGCCCAACCTGCATGCTACCAGTATTCCATCTCCAGTGAATTTACCACCAGGGACAATAAAAAAGAAAGTAGTGAAATGGTAAAGTAAGTGTCTGATGGTTAAATGTCACAATAACAGATTTCTACAGCTTAATTGTTGTTTAGGGGGTGAAAGGGAATGTTCCTTGGGAAACAGTAGGGAACAGTTGGTAGTAAAGCCAATTTATGCTCATACATTTTCCTGTCATCAACAAAAGACATCGCCTAGATCTGGCTGAGACAGTATTTTATTGCTTAGTTCTTTTAGATACATAAAATTTGATCTTCATTTTAACACCTTTATCTCTGGAGAGTAATAATAATAATACACATTTTGTAGCATTTCAAAATTCTTCTCACTGCTGGTATACATCAATTATCTTTGATATTTACAATATCCTCAGGTTGGCCAAGGAAAGACTTATTTTCCCCATTTTCCACATGAAGTCATTGAAACAGACGAAAAGCTAAAAGACTTTGTGCCATCACACAGGCTATGACTGACTCAGGACTAGAGCTCATCCCCTGACTCGTAGTCCAATGCTCCTTCTTTAGCGAATATACAAATATGTTTGGGAGCTCCACTGACATTTTGACTTAATTCCAAGCCATTTCAGATATGTCAAAGTCTAGTATTCATCAAAGAGCAAGGAAACTGGACACAATGCTGCTTTTGCATAGCTCTTTTTTTTCAGTTTCTATCAGTACACAGGCCACTTAATATCCTTCCCATATTTATTTGGGAGATTTCATTTTTCTCACTTTCAATAAAATCCCATAGAATTTTTTAAAAACTAAAACCAAAACTCAATAATGAGAATACTTAAGGACCGGTATCCAAATCTGATTAGCATCCCCAAATGGATACTTCCACTTATTTCATAGCCCAGCCTGAACTGTATTTACCTTGTTCAGAGCTAGAATGTCAACATCACTCAAGCTGCTGGTGTGTGGGGTCTGCTGTGAAATCACAGTGAACCCATAAGGGACCGATTAGCATGACCTGCTCTTTATTAGGCAATCATGGCATTTTGACCACATCATAAAAAATCCTTCCGAAGAAAACAGTTTTCTGGCCCTTTGCTACTTAAATCAGGAGAGGGCTTCTTAGACAAATGTGTACTTTGCCTAAATAGCTACAAGTCGTAGTCAGAAAGACATGATAGGCTTCTGAATTTTAAACATCAAAATGTATGGCTGTGAAATATGCAAGTAGTTCACCTTTATGACAAAGCAGGGGATTCTATTTGGACCCCTTTGTTCCTTGCAAAGTAAGACAGCACTTGTTAACAGAACTCTTCTCTTTGTTACCAATACTTTGCTAGGCACGATAGGGGGAAATAAGATTAAGGTCAAAAATCTTGACCTGAAAGAAACTGCAGTGTCACTGGGAAGAAAACATCGAAACACTAAGTGCACTCAGAAGATGTTGTTAAGTTAGTAGCCATTTGATGAACTGTCTAGAAATGTCCCACCCCTACTCCCCAGCATAGGTGCTTCCTATTTCAAGGTATATTTTGTTAATAATCCTTGCTTTTCCTGCAGCCAGGAAATTCCTTAAGGGAACCAGTATAACCCAGGGGGGAAGATCCTATGTTATAGGGTTGGACAGCTCTAGATTTGAAATCTGGTTTCCACTTTATATGCTGAGGAATCTTAAGCAATTTATTTAACCTCTCTGTGCTCAGGTACTTCATCTTCAAAGGTGTAGACAGGAGAGTGTCATGCTGGATATACACAAACCAGAGGTGCCACAGAATGTTAATCTTCCTACTCTCTTACATCATGTATTTTTGTATCCCAAGATACCTTGCACTCCGCATTTGTAATTGCTGACCTTGATGTAAAGCAAAGGAACAAGAATGCTATTAGGCAACCACAAGAGTTAAATAGCAATTTTAACCCAAGGAGGAGGCCCTAATTAGATTAATTTTTAGATATGAATGTAGGCCATTCTGTTGAGATGGTCAATTAATTCAAAAGAAGATCTTCTTTTGCAGAAAGACAGAACCCTACCAGAAAACAAATCCCCTTTCATGTTGTTCTTAGCCAAGAGCAGATGTCTGGCAATATGAAAACATAGTGGTTATTTTCACAAATGAGATCTTTCTTTCTACAGGCAGCATTGCAAAGCTAACTCTGGCTCCTATCTGAGGCTCAAAGATTACTATCTGTGCAGTGTTTATAGCAGTATTCCTGCAGCTGCATTAAAAGGTACCATGACCTCTTTAAGTACATGAATAATCTTCTTCAATGTGCAGTTGTACAGGTTCGGAATTCATTGCTCTTAAACAACCAGCAGGTTCCCAAACTCGACTCCCTTAGGAAGTTCAATTAGCCTCAGATTATTTGCATATTGATCATTTCTTACCCCACCTCCCTTTTATTTTTAACCCTACAGCCTTATTCTACTAGTGTGAAACATATATTGAGTTTGTCAAAACATTTTTCCTCCTGATGCTTTATACCAGTACTTATTTGGAAAATGCCCCAGTTTACCTGTGCCCACTTGCTCCTTATGGTAGTAAAGGGTAGCTTTATCTAGCATTAATTATATGGTAATTTCAGGAACTTTATGAGCATGCATAATTCAATATTGCCTTTCTCATTGTTTTGCAGACCAAATTACCCATTGCCTAGGCTGGAGAAATCAGTTCAAGAGCACCAGCCCTGACTCAATTTAGGATGTAGCTCAAGTGAGTTCATCAGCCTCCTCTTTAGATATTGATCATCACTGCTGGTAGACACAATGCAGTTTTCTTTTTTTTTTTTTCTTTCCCTATTGGGCCCAGCCTTTGGCAGTTTGTTTAGAGAAGCAAAATAATTGTGGAAGAAATCAGGGAGCACATGTTATATGGACTTCATAGAAGGACCCAGATAAATTAGACCAAAAAGCTAAGTCAACCTGAGGCAAAACCCAGTTTTTATACTGTATCCATATTGTATTTGAGTTCAGATCACCTCAGTTTACAAACTTGACTTTTGCCATCATAGTCCCTATCCTAATGCCCAAACTTCCCAATCTTCCACTGCCTATCTTTTCTACTTCTAGGTATAGAGCTGTGAAAATTTAAAAATTTGTAAATACTCTATGGGTTTCATCTTTACAACTTTGAAGTTAAAATAGTCTAAGGAGCTAACTCTAAAGCTAAAGCTATCTACCTCAGGAAGTGCCACCTCTATTTAAAAATATCTTCTCTAAATCACAAAAAAAGTTTACTTCATTCTTCATACTGCCTGAAAGCCCAACTTCATTCATTCATTCATTCAACAAATAATATTGAAAGCTTAACATATGCCAAGCCCTATGTGAGGTGCTCTTGTACCTTTATGCATGAAATTAATTTGAAATAATAAATCTTCTTTTTAAGGATGAAAATATTGGATCCCTGGCCGGGATGAACTATTTTCCAGCCATTTAAACACCGGTGTGAATTAATTCAATCAGAACACTTTCTACTATCAACAGCTTAGATCCGTGGTATTGATGTGAACTGCGGTTATGAAAAGGGAAGGTGAATTAGGAATGTAGGAAACTCAGAACAGAAAGCTTGGCTTTGGACAGAGAGAAATATTAGAACACAGGGTCAACAAATGTCTGCTGTAAAGTAAAAATAGTAAAAAGGTTACTATATGAAGCAAATATATCCATCATCTCATATAGCTATATATTTTTTTAATTTTTGTTGCAAGAATGGCTAAAATCTAATCTACTCATTTAGCATGAATCCCAAATATAATACAATTGTATTACCCTCTAGTCCTCATGTTCATCATTAGATCTCTAGACTGGTTCAGCCCACGTCTGCTACTTTGTATCCTCTAACCTATAATAGCTATTTAAACATTTTATCCAATTCGGTATAAGATAGAGATTTTAAAATCCCTCACTTCTGCCAGGATCACAGCTGTAATTTCAGCACTTTAGGAAGTGGAGGCTGGCAGACCACTTGAGGCCAAGAGTTCAAGACCAGCCTGGCCAACATGGTGAAATCCTGTTTTTACTAAGAATACAAAAATTAGCTGGGTGTGGTGGCATACCCTGTAATCTCAACTACTAGGGAAGATGAGGCACAAGGATCACTTGAACCCCAGCGGCAGAGGCTGCAGTGAGCTGAGATTGCCCCACTGCACTCCAGTCAGGGCAGCAGAGGGAGACTCTGTCTCATTAAAAAAACAAAGCCAGGCATGGTGGCTCATGCTTGTAATTCCAGCACTTTGGGAGGCAGAGGTGGGTGGATCAACTAAGGTCAGGAGTTCGAGGCCAGCCTGGCCAATATGATGAAACCCTGTTTCTACTAAAAATACAAAAAATTAGCCGAGCATAGTGGTGGGTGCCTGTAATCCCAGCTACTCCGGAGGCTGAGGCAGGAGGATCACTTGAACCCGGGAGGCAGAGGTTGCAGTGAGCCGAGATTGTGCCACTTCACTCCAGCCTGGGAAACAAGAGTGAAACTTCATCTCAAAGAAAACAAAAAAACATGGACTATAAATCATGCTGCTGCTATAAAGACACATGCACACGTATGTTTGTAGTGGCACTATTCACAATAGCAAAGACTTGGAACCAACCCAAATGTCCAATAACGACAGACTGGATTAAGAAAATGTGGCACATATACACCATGGAATACTATGCAGCCATAAAAAATGATGAGTTCATGTCCTTTGTAGGGACACGGATGAAACTGGAAATCATCATTCTCAGTAAACTATCGCAAGGACAAAAAACCAAACACTGCATGTTCTCACTCATAGGTGGGAATTGAACAATGAGAACACATGGACACAGGAAGGGGAACATCACACTCCGGGGACTGTTGTGGGGTGGGGGGAGGGGGGAGGGATAGCATTAGGAGATACACCTAATGCTAAATGACGAGTTAATGGGTGCAGCACACCAACATGGCACATGTATACATATATAACATACCTGCACATTGCACACATGTACCCTAAAACTTAAAGTACAATAATAAAAAAAAAAAGAAAAAAAAGAAAACAAAAAAACAAAAACAAACCCTCACTTTTCCCACCAAGGCTATATGTCCCCTTTGTGCTCTTAGGATTCAGATCATAGGCTAATGCTTTGAGGGACATTATTGAGTTCCTCTAGAGCTAACCTAGATATCCGATTGTGGTTTAATTCAACTATAAATCTATTGTGAACTACTGCTATGGCTTGACTGTATCTGCCAATAAAACCTGATTCCCAATACAACAGTGCTGGAAAGTGGGGTCTAATAAGAGGTGATTAGCTGATGAGGGCTCTCCCCTCATAAATAGATTAATACAGGAGTGGGTTAGTTATCGCAAGAGGGAACTTGTTATAAAAGCTAGTTTGCCCCCCTCTTGCTCTCACCCTATTTCTTGCCTTTCTGCCTTTCACCACATGATGATGCTTTATGAAAGCCCTCACTAGATGCAAGTCTGTCAAACTTGGACTTCCCAGACTCCAGAACAATAGAAATAAATCTCTGTTCTTTGTAAGTTGCCCAGTCTCATTTATTCTGTTATTGCAGCACAATACAGACAAAGCAACTATTTACAACACTCTATAAGTAAATGCCTTCCTGGTTCCACACAAACACGTACATGTATATGCTAGAATCCAATCCGCTTACTATCTAGAGGATTTTTGAAGAATAATTAAAATTCACACGTTCACTTCTTCACTCACTAGGCCTGTGAGTGGTTCAAGATAAGATCTATATTATAAGCATAAAGAACAATTAACTTATTTGTTACTTAGGGGCCTCTACACAGATCATTAATGCTAAATTCATATGTAAAAGTCAATAATGTCTATCAGTGAAAGATAACACATTCAAGTCTCTTAATATAACCATTTTGTAAATATTTACTTTGGTAACAGGAATTTAAAGTGGAAGTTTCACCAAGTCAGATACTAACGTACCATAAAGGGTGAATTCCATGCCCAGAATTTAAAACTGAATGGGTGAAAAGTGGTTATTGGACTCCTGAAAACCCTCACCCCCACCAAGGATATAAAATGGCCAAGAGTTTGAAAACTAAGACGATTTGTAAGGAAAGCCATTCTCTAGAGACAGCCTTCAGTGTGCTGTGAGTAGACAGGGGAGGAGATATCTTCCTCTCAGCTCAAGCTTAGACAATAGGGCCAAATGTATGCCCTGATATGTGCTACCTGGATTTCGGGGGGGCACAGTGGACTGGTGTCTGGCATACGCCTGAGAAATCTAAAGGAAAAATGCTCTGCTATCAATCTGAGGTAGCAGGCAGTGAAACAGATTGATATGCGCTACAACAGTGTGGCTACCGGGATTCAAAAGTGTGGCCCAGGGAAGCAAGGGCCAGCCTGGAGTCTGTGGAAAAACTGGATAAAGAGGACAATCTGGTGGGCAAGGTAAGCCCAACGAGGTAGATCCATGGGGGGCTGATAAGGAAACAGCCAGGCAGAGGAAAATGTGTCATATGAGTTCCAAATTACCCACCTCTAGAGAAGTGGGGTCAGAGAGGTTCCTAGTGAGTGTCTCTGAAGAAATGGCAAAAAGCTCATGAGGGAAAGAACAGATTTAAACCTCCAATGCCACTGCACAGCAGTGTCAGCCAAGTAAAATCTTGTCCTCTTCGCCACCCTCCCTTCTGGAATTTCAACCCTGGCAGTATCAAATAGAACAACTTGCCAGAGAGAAGGAAGGAAGAAAGACAAGAGAAAGTGCTGCTGTGCATCCAGCGCTCTGTGAGGACAAAGAATTCCTCCAACTGCGAATGAAATTACAAGTTTTGGTTATTACATAGGACCCTACGCATTTCTAATTATTCAGTGAAGACTACCTTTGTGACTTAAAATGGCTGTAGGGCTTTTTATTACCCAAGAATAAACAAAATTTTAGCCTGTGCGAGTTTTTACCCAGGGTCAGGGGAGGAACTTCTCCCCACTGAATAAATTTCATTAGAATATGGGAGAAAAAATAAAGTTGCCTTTGATTACATCCCATGAGTCTTGCTCATTGAGCATATCAGTTAAACTTCTTAAGATAGAGGGAATTGCTTAAGGGAATACACGATGATTCTTCTCAGCAACTTATAAACAGACTCTAATTCATAAATTTGCTAACGGCTCTTTCCTGCTAGACATTAACAGAGAAAAAAATATCTCTGTTTGGTCATTAGCTTTAATTTAGATATAGCCTTAGAGTTACAAGGAACATCTTGAGGACAAGCAAATGGCTCTAGACTTTATTAAAACCACACTCCAATGAAACACTCTTGAAGCAGTGCCCTTTAGAAATGATCGCTTGAAATAGATGAAATGCAATTCTTTGAAAATTTATCCAACTCTGGTTGCCCTTTGTTTTTCCAGTGCGTGTGCATGATCTGCCTCTTTCCCCCTCACCAGTAGCAAGAAGTCTTCATGCTCAAATGTAGGGCCACTAAGCATTCTCTGATGTTCATCTCCACCATTCTTTCCCCAAAATGACTTATTAAGCACATTTTTTTTTTTTTAGATAGGGTCTCACTGTTTTGGCCCAGGCTAGACTCAAACTCCCAGGCTATAAGGATCCTCCACCTCTGCCTCCTGAGTACCTGGGACTACAGGCATGAGCCACCACACCCAGCTTATATTTCTTTTCTTTTCTTTCTTTCTTTCTTTCTTTCTTCTTTCTTTCTTTCTTTCTTTCTTTCTTTCTTTTTTTTTTTTTTTTTTGAGAAGGAGTCTCACTGTGTCACCCAGACTGGAGTGCAGTGGTGTGGTCTCGGCTTACTGCAGCCTCCACCTCCTAGGTTCAAGTGATTCTCATGCCTCAGCCTCCCAGGTAGCTGGGATTGCAGGTGTGCACCAACACACCTGGCTAATTTTTTTTTGTATTTTTAGTAGAGATAGGGTTTCGCCATGTTCGCCAGGCTGCTCTTGAACTCCTGACCTCAAATGGTCCACCCGCCTCTACCTCCCAAAGTTCTGGGATTACAGGAATGAGTCACTGCACCCAGACTTATACTTCTGAAACATCAAGTATAGACAAGGCTCCAGGTAGTGATACTAAGATGACTAGAATCTGCCATCCCAGGACTACCAATGTAGAAATGGAGCTAGATAGTTAAATAAGAAAATTACTAATAGAGAACAAAAAAATACACTGTGGGAGCAGAGAGGCAGAGATGATTAACTCCACTTAGAGAGGTTGAGGAAGCCCTCCCAGAAGAGGTGACAATTTGATCTGAGTCTTGACAAGTGAGTAAGGGCTCATCAGGCACAGAGCAGGCCGAACAGTGTTTTAGGCATTACATGAATGAGGGACAGTGAGAAGGAGCATGGATATTCTGGGAATTGGATAGAATTTAGAAAGTGATGAGGGCAGGAAATGACTCTTGGCGATGGCAGGGATCAGAAGAGATTACCTGTGTAGTTTGTCTTGTTGGGTGACCTGTAAATGAAAGGGAACCAATGAAGAATAGTCAAGCTACTAGATCCCTGACTGGAAGAAGACAGAAACTGAATGAAGGAAGTTATGATGACTTTCCATACATACACAAGAACCATATCTTTCTCTTGTTCTTCCTGAGCTAACAGATTGTGCACATGATATCAAACTGTCTGGGTATTTTAGTGAAACTGCACAGTGGCATCCACCTCAAATTTAACTCAGAGAAAATTCTTCCAGTTTCTGAATTAAATGCAAAAGAAGACAGATGCATCATACCGCCAAAAGAATAAAGTCTTTTAAAAAGGTAACCCTGTGTTACTCCTTAGCGTTCTCATGACACTGAGACAAAGTATTGAATCAGATATATAAAATTGTTGACAACTTTTTGTATGTGATAATAATCTGTTCAAAAATTTAAGTGAGTTATGACATGTGCTTTTCTTTTTTATTGTGTTTCCTTCAGTTTGTGTCTCTCCCCACACCTCTTGCATTTTGGTACTATGAGATGTACTTTGCTGTTTTTAATGTCAATTATTGTGAGTGAAGTCAAGATTATATGCTACTCTGGGTTTACAAATTTATTATTTATTCCAACACTGTTTCCTCCAGAGAATCAAAGAACATGGTTTCAAAAATTAAAGATAAGGCCAAACACAGTGGCTCATGCCTGTAATCTCAGAAGTTTGGGAGGCGGAGGTGGGTGGATCACTTGAGGCCAGGAGTTCAAGACCAGCCTGGCCAACATGGCAAAACCTCGTCTCTACTACAAAAAACAAAAATTAGCCAGGTGCAGTGGCAAGTGCCTGTAGACCCAGCTATTTGGGAGGCTGAGACTGGAGAATCACCTTAACCCGGGTGGTAGAGGTTGCAGTGAGCCAAGATCACGCCACTGCACTCTAGCATGGGGCAAAAGAACAAGACCCTGTCTCAAAATAAAATAAAATAAAGAAAATATTTATCATTTCTTCATGAAACTCTTGAGAGGTGAGCATCAAAAAAGCAACAAAAAAACTTAGATGTTTGAGTTTTATTTTCAAGTTTTCTAAAACTATGATTGAGTTTAAGAATGTTAAGATTTAAATGAAGAATAAGGTAAACTGTTTTATTACATAACTAGTATCACAAAATATTGTGGGATTTTTAGTCCTATTATATATTTAAAAGATATTTTATTCTGTAATCCTTGACAGATTATATAATTATAAATATTATTGTTATAAATATTATTTATAATTATTTTAACTGATTAATTTATGTGAATCAAAAGTAAATACTTTATTCTATTCTACTTATAGCCTTTCATAGTCCCAATTTTTGTCACTATACATGAGATTGAGTAATTTATAAAGAATAAAAATTTATTTCTTATAGTTCTGTAAGCTGGAAAATCAAAGAGCATGGCGCCGCATCTGGTGAGGATCTTCATGCTGCATAATTCCATGGTGGAAGGAGGAAGTCCAAGACAGGCCACAAGAGCAAGAGAGCAAGAGGGGGGTGACCTCATATTTAAAACAAGCTCATGCTCATGATAACGAACCCACTCCCTAGTTAATGACATTAATCCACTGATGAGGGCAGAAACCTCATGACCTAATGTCCTTTTATTAAGTCCCACCTCCCAACACTGTGGGATTGTAGATTAAGTTTCCAATATATGAACTTTGAGTGACACATTCAAACCATAGGATGGCCCATAGCACATTTGATTATAGCTTATTTTCTCAGTATAGAATTTTGTTTCTACTTGTACATAGCATTTGCCTGTTGTAACATCTCTTGTAATCATAATGATTTACTGAATCTCTTTCCCTCAAAAGACTACAGCCATTATGAGGCCAGAGGTCATATCAATCTTATTCATCCTTTTATTTCCATACCTAGATAAATGCCTAATGCAAGATAGGTGCTCAATAAATATCTGGTGAATGACATTTGAATTTGGAATGTGCCATTAGCCATTTTTAAAGCATGGACAAGATAACCTGAAGACCTGTTTCCTTATCTGTAAAGTGGAAATCATAACATAAAGTTCACAGGATGGTTTTAATATTAAATTAGATAGCTACATATACGATCTTATTTAGAACTAAGAATTCTGATCTAGTCTGTCTGTTCTAATCTATCAGTACCTCCACACAGTAGAGAAATAGTTTAAAAGGGAAGATATGTAAGGGAATGAAGAAGGTGGTTAAATATTTCTGTTGAGTGTAGCTTGACATTACTCTGAAGTATGAAAATGGGAATCCAAAAGGAATTGAGGACCAGATGCATCATCATTGTTAGGTTTTTTACCCACACGAGTAATTCTCTCCCTGTCTTTGCATCATCAATATTCCCCTCTATAATCTGTGAGTGAATTATTAACATCAGTGTGTGGTGAATTATTCACCTCACTATACACCCTAACAATATTTTTTCCATTGGCCTCACATCATCTTCTAGCTACCATTCATTCCGTACATCTCCTGCCCTTTCAACACAACTTCTAGAAGACGTTGTATTTTTTAAAATATCTCCTTTGCCAAACCTAATGAGAAATTTCAGAGCTCATCTTAGTAACCTATTAGCAGCATCTGAAAGAGTTGATCTTTTTCTCCTTCTTGCACCCTTTATCAAAAAAAAAGTTACCCAAGTATCAAAATAATTTTTTTTTTTTTTTTAGAGGGAGTTTCACTCTGTCACCCAGGCTGGAGTGCAGTGGTGTGATCTCAGCTCACTGCAACCTCTGCCTCCCGGGTTCAAGCAGTTCTCTGCTTCAGCCTCCCAAGTAGCTGGGATTACAGGCGCCCACCAACACCCCTGGCTATTTTTTTTTTTTTTTTGTATTTTTAGTAGAGACGGGGATTTCACTATCTTGGCAAGGCTGATCTTGAACTCCTGACCTTGTGATCCACCTGCTTCGGCTTCCCAAAGTGCTGGGATTACAGGCGTGAGCCACCACGCCTGGCCTCAAAATGATTTTTAAAGTGTACATACACAAACACACACACACAACTATAGATATGTATCATTAGCCCCTCCCTTTATTATAGATAAGGTATAGATAAGTATTTTTTACTTAATAATACAACATGGAGATTTTTCATATTAATTCTGTAAAGAGATTCCTTATCCTTTTCTAAAACTGCATAATATTCCATCATGTGGATGCACTTTACTTTGAATAATCAGCTTCCTATAGATGAACATCAGGTTATATCCAATTTTTTGCTGCTATATAAAATGTTTCAATGAATAGTGATATTCAGTCACAACTTCATATTAGTGCATTTTATATGCATTATGTATATAGTAGAAGTTCCTGGAAGTGGGATTACTGAATTATAAGGTAAATTCACTTACAATTTTTTATAGATATTATCAAGTTGCTCTCCAGTATAATACATGAGAGACAGTAGTTTTATTTTGCATTGCTCTTATTCTAAATCACTCCATGCTTGTCAAATATACTGTTTTCACTAGGCTTCCAGAGAAAATTTCTCTCTTGATTCTCTCCTCAGGCTAATGATTCTCTCTTTTTCTGACTTCTTTCTGTGACCCATCCTCTAAATGTGGCATGCCCTCACAGCTCAGCCTTTGTTTTCTCCAATGGAATATCCCTAGACTCCAGAATAGCACCTGTCACAGGATATGTGTTCAATAAATATGCATGAAATGAATGTAATATTTGCAGAATTTAACTTTCACAAAACCTTGCAAAGTAATAAACAGTATTCACATTTTATAGTTGAGGGCACTAAAATTTAGTAGTTACATAGTTTTCCAAAATCACTGCTAGTAAGTGGTAGAGGCTAAGATTAAACCTAGGTCTGGTGAATCCAAAGCTAGGAGAAAGAAAAAATGACAGTTGCAAAGTGTAGTTCAATATTATCTATATTTGGAAAACTGTAAACAATGTAATTGTCCTACAGTAAGGAGTGTTTAAATAAGTAAATATTAACATTATTATGAGTCTATTCAAATGAACATTATAGAGACTATGTGGTTACATGGGAAATTCTTCTGATATTAAAATGTACATCTAGATTATGATTACAAATGATTAATAAGCTAAAAGAGTTACATTTTTTTGTCTAGAGGACTATGAATTTCTTTTTATCTGGCTTCTGTGATTATAATGTTTATTTAACTTCTAAACACATATTAAGACAATAGAAAAATCTTTATTTTAAATCTTGTATAAATATACTTATATTAAGATAACATGTTCTGCTGACTAGCAGACTGTATGATATCCTGTAATTTTTGAAGAAAAGAATAAATGTTGAAATCATAATGTAAGCATAACACACAATTTCACTGCATATATTGTTACAGAAAATATGCAGTAGATATTGGCTTGGGATACCTGACAATTAGCAACCTTAAAAAAAAGCAGGTCATGTACTATATAAATACTATATGTAATAACTTCCTTTCATATCAAAACAGTTTTTTTATCACTTATATTATCATTTAAACTATCTTTAATTTGGCATGGTTTTCTTCTCCCCTTAATAGAATCCTCTATAAAGTGTAATATTTCCAAGAACACAAAATAGAACTGCAGTTGCTATTTAACTTAATACTCTAAAGTTTTTAAACTAACAAAATAACGTTTAGTTATTTGAAAATTAATGATGATATCTCATGTAAATCCACAATTTTATATGTATACTGTTCATATTGTTGTTAAAATATAGCAGAATGCAGATGGTGATAACAAAACTGATATTATCTGACATAAATATAAATTTGTCAGACAAATGTGCTATCTCGCTCTGTACTCTATGAAATATAGGGATAAACTACAGGCACTTTTAATCCAACCAGTAAATTTTTTTAGAGCTATTAATCTCTGGTAGCGAATCAAATAATTCAAATATTTAAACAAGTTAGAAATCAGTATGCTTACATGATCCAAAAGTAATCCAACGGAATTGAGTATAATGCTATCTTCCCAGAACTTAGTTTTTAAACACGTATACACATGCAACAAACATAAAGACTCCAGATAAAAATTGATTTTGATTATGGTCAAATACTGACAAATAGGTTTATCTTCCTTATTCTGCATCTCAAACCATAGTGGAAAAGAATATTAATGATGAAATGTATAAAGGGTTTATGTAGTAACTATAGCAAAGATTGATTGAGCACCATTGCTCCGCGAATCATCCAAAATAAATGGGGTCTTGAGAAAGAGATATTTTTCTGCATCTCAAAGCCATCCCCTCTACTTGGGCTCACAATACTCTCCTCACCTGTCGAGGGATCTGGAGAGTACATTCATAGCCTTTTTCTTTTACAGCTTCATCGCTCCTTCTCCATGGGCTTCTTCCCTTGTGTCTCCAAATATGCATGATTCTCCATTTAAAAAGCAAAAATGATTTCTTTTCATTTTTCCAGTTCTTCTAACCTATTAATATATTCCTTTCCACAAATTTTCATAGGAATTATTTGCATTTTATTCTGGATGATAAAGGCTAGTAAGATTGAGCAGCATGACATGAATTCATTAACATATTTAACACTAGGCAAGGGTCGTATGAGATTCACTGAATGAGTTTAGTAGCCCACAAATCCTCTTCTTCACTTGCTTAAGAACTCAACCATTCTCACTTCTCATTACTGAGCTTCCATTCAAACTAAATATCCTTTGTTCATTCTTCAACTCTTCAACAGAGCACATTTCACTCTTTTTTCATAACAATGACGCTCTGGCTGCTTTCCGGCCTTTCCATACTCTCATTTGAGGTTACTTGCATTGTCCCTCTCTATAGCTTCATCTGTCTGCAAATGCCTCCTACAAGACACTCTTTTCTCCTTAGCATTTACTCTTCTGGAGAATTCATCCAGTCTCATATCTAATCACTGACTCATTCTGCAAACATTCAGAGGGTGTTTATTCTATACATGCCAGTGTCCTGAGCACTGAGTTCACAAGTATGAGTAAGGCAACATACTTGTCCTTAGAGAGCTTAGAATTGAGTTGAGGAAAAGACAAAAAAAAGAAAAGAAAAGAAAGCAGTTATTGAGGTGTAGCTAGGACAATGGGCCCTGCAGAGGAGAGGAAGCCTCCTAGATAAGGGAACATTTGAATCATAACTTAGTATAAGATGGTCAGATGTTTAAACATATATATACATATATACCTATATACATATTTAATATGTGATATATGTTTATATAATATTATATATACACATGTGTCTCACATGCCTAAAACTTACTCCTGCTCTTTTTTTTTTTTTTTTTTTGAGATAGTGAGATGGGGTTTCCCTCTGTCACCCAGTCTGGAGTGCTGTGGCATGATCCTGGCTCACTGCAACCTCCACCTCCTGGGCTCAAGAGACTCTCACGCCTCAAACTCCTGAGTAGCTGGGACCACAGATGCATGCCACCATGCCTGGCTAATTTTTTGAATTTTTGGTAGAGACAGGGTTTTGCCATGTTGCCCAGGCTGGTCTCAAACTCCTGGGCTCAGGTGATCTGTCCCCTCGGCCTCCCAAAGTTCTGAGCCACTTTTGGCCTGGTCACTCTCTCTTTCTTTAAAACAACTCCCCTCTTCTACTTCACCATTTCTTTAACACTGCAATGGGGCTCTCTGGTCCACTAGACTTGAAAAGCCCATATTCACAGTCTATCATTCTTAGGAAAAATATATTTTGCCCATACCAATTATACTTTTACCATTTTAACTTCAGAAAATCCTGGGTGGGTGTGAGAGTTTGATTTAAAAAAGTACAAATTCTAGGTTTTCTTGCAATCAGTGAATTTAATCAGTCTGGGGCAGCTTGGGAAACAGGTATTTTTTTTTAATATCACCAGGTGACTCTAATGTGAAGCCACTTGTCTATGTTCTCATCATTACAAACCCCCATCTAATCTGTCCCTAATCTGTTTCAACAGAAAAATGTCAAATTAATCTTTCAAAAACACTGCTTTAATCACATTTCTCAGATCTAATATAACTGGAACTTTCTCACTTGATCTCTGCAATTTAAAATTCTAAAAAAATTCTGTCTTCTAACAAATATTCTTCATTCATTCATGTAATCAGCTGTTATTCAATATCTAAATGTTAGGTTCAGGGAACTGATAGTCCTCAACTCCTCACAGTCTTCATTCCAGCAAAAAAGACAGACACTCTATAACCACAATTAAATGTGATCAGTCTTAAGATAAGGAAATACTAGACTCTAAAGAAACCCATAATAGGAGAAGTTAGCTTAGTTGTCAAAGATGATCTGCTACACTTTAAATTGAAACATCATCAAAAATTTCTCAGGTAAAATGGAGAGGGAAAGGGAAGATTTCCAAAAGGTAGGCCAGCAGAAGCGGCATATGGTGGTTAAGTGAGAGAGATACCTCATCACTTTTGAAATGTGGAAATAGTTTCATTTCTAAGGAGGGTAATTCGTAAGGAGAACTGTTAGATATGAGTGAGGCCAGACCACACAGGGCCTTATAATGCATGCTAAGGAGTCCGGACTTCATCCCGAAGGAAATGGAAAATCATTGAGGACTTTTATGCAGGGAGTCATTTGCAGGTTTGTGTTTTTGAAAGATCACTACAGCAGCAATGTAAGGAACAGATGAAGGGGAAGCAAAATTAGAGTTGGAGAGGACATGTGAGAGACTTGCAGTAATAATGAAAGAGATACGGAATGGATGGTTAGGATTAAAGAAAATTAGATGGATTGGGAAGGAGTTCAGATTTAGAGTCAACAGTACTTGGTGACAGTGAATATAAGGAACAGAGTGATACTAGGGATGACTCCCATATTGCTGGTTTGGAAAAGTTGGTGAATGGAAGCATGATTTACTAAAGCAGAGAATATTGCAAGCAAAACAGTATTTTCTGTGTTGTTGGGTGGAGAAATGTAATTAACTCACTTTCAGATATTTTAAGTTTGAAGTTCCTTAAAAACAAGTTGGCTCTGAGTGAATGGATATCAGAGTGGTGGGACAACAATCAGGAGTGGCCACAGATGCCAAAGGAAAGGAAGAAAGGTAGTGAATGTTGCAGGAAGGGGCTTATTAGATTCGCAGACCCACCAGTTATTGGTAACCTAAGGGGGAAGGCAGATTAGAGTGTGCTAAAGAGTGATAATGAAGGGAGAAAATGGACAGTCAGTGTTGAAAACTCTCCCAAAAATCTGATCAGGGAAGAAAAGAAAGATATTGAAATAATTAGAGGAAGTGCTGCGCTTTACGATGGTTTGTTTTCCTTGCGTTAATGAGTTTGGTAGGAGTTTTGTTTAGTTTTAAATTTGATAAGTAGGCATATGTTTACATTCTGAAGGAAAGGGCCAGCATAAAGAGAAACACTGAAAATCATGAGGAGACAGTATGTATAACCATGGCCCAAAGCCTATGAGACATTAAGACAGGGTGAGATCCAGAACAGAATTGGAGCCTTTAAAAATCTTTAAGTAAGGGAAGTTCCTTCTCAATCTTAGTAGGATGGAAACGATGGTCAAATAATAGCCTATTCCAATGCAATTTTAACTGTTCCAGAAAACAGTAAGGACAATAAATTTTTTTAAAAAATTAAAAAGCAATAAAAGCATTCATACTAAAACATGAAAAAAATTCAAAAGCATCTACAGAAAAATCTCACTTGTGAATATCAGTGCAAATATCCTAAGTGAGATGTTAAAAAGCAAAATCAAGAAATGGTTTAACATAACAAGAAGAAAAGAGGTGTAGTAGCTGAACATCTTCAGGACTGCCAAGATGGGAGTTGAATGCCAGTCACTGTTGGCATTTAATAGGAAGAAGGGGGAAGAGAGAAGAGGAAGGAAATCTATGGCAGGTATTCCTCTTCTTATTAGGAAAGCAAATATTCTTCTAAGTTTCCCTGGAAGTCTGCTGTTTGCCATATGGGCCATAATTGAGTCACTTGGCCTCTCATAACTAAAAATGAGGGTGTGTGGTGAGCAGTTACCTCCAAACTCAGTGTAGAAGCAGCAAGGGAGCTTGGGATTGAGAATGGCTTGTGACTACTCATCAGTAATCTATGCACAGCATGCATCCATTTCTTTGTATTTTACTCTTTACTGTATCTTAATTTACATTTGCAAATCAAAGTATAAATTGATGCTGCTGTAAAAAATTTAAAACTAAAAAAAGAAGTATTTTAAAATTATAGTACATCACAAGTAAAACAATCAAATCTATTAATCTAATTCACCTAATTGACAGAAGAAAATTATATAGTCATTCCTTGGATCAGAAAAGACATATGACAACATTCAACATCCATTCTAGATTTTTTTAAACATTCATCAAAATGAGTATATATGAATACTTTCTTAACAGTGCATATGTGTATGTGTGTGTGTGTGCGCGCACGTGTGTGTGTTGTGTGTATGTGTCAGAGAGATAAGAGAGAAATATCAGCCCACAAACTGGCATTCAACCTAATGGAGACATTTCTGCTGAAGTTTAAACAAGAAAAGGATAGTCACACTCACCACTGCTATTTAATTTTGTACTGACAAGAGAAAATAATTAGAGATATAACGCTTAAAAGAAGGTGGTAAAACTTTTCCTATTTGTAGACAATTCTGTTATTGAAAAACAAAAGAATAAAATGGAGAAAAACACTACAAAAGCAAGATAATTGAGAATGAATTAAGATAGCAAGGAAAATAATTAATTCATAAAAATTAGTATCAATCATAGGTAGACACAGCAAGTGAGAAGATACATGGAAAAGAATATACATTTACAATAGCCACAGAAAGATAAAATATTATGAAATAAACCTTGCAAAAATGTGCCAAACCTATATAAGCAAAACCTAAAAATACTCATAAAATACACCTAAGCATGACTGAAGAAATAGAAAGACATATCATGTTGTTGGATAGGAAGGCGCAACATAATGAAAATATAAACTGCAAGTTAATTTACAAATTATACACAATTCCAATAAAAATATCAATAGATTTGTTGTAGAAATCTAAAAGCTAATTCTAAGTTTATAGGGAAAAAATAAACAAGAGTAAATTACCAGGAAAACTTTGTTTAAAAAAAGAACACTGAAGTAGGAATAATTCTACTAGGTATTAAACATACTCAAAAGCAGTGCTATCTAATAAAAATATAATGAAAGCCACCTGTATAATTTTAAAACATTTAGTAGCTACAATATAAAAATTGTTTTAAAAGGTAGAATTTAAAAATATATTTTATTTAAGCCAATATATCAAAACATTATTTCAACATGTAATCAATATAAAAGTTATTATTAATATATTTAAAATTCTTTATTTAAACTACATCTTTAAAATCCAGTGTGTAGTTTTCAATTACAGCACATCTCATCTCATACCAGCACATTTCAAGTGCTCAATAACCTATGTACTAGACAGCCTAGCTCTAACAACTAAAACAGTAAATTATTGGCACAGGAATAAGCAGACAGGTGAATGAAATCAAATAAACAATAGATCCAAGTAGAAATGTCAATTTATTAGATGATAAGGTAGTATCTCAAATCAGTGAGTCAAGGATAAAGTTTTTAGTAATGGTACTGTAACAAACGGATAAGCATCAAAAGACAAATTTTGATCCTTATCAGTAAGCGCGAAGTGGACCAAAGACATAAATGTGAAAGGGAAACCATAAAAGTACTAGAAAAAAAATAGACACATTTCTTCATAGCCTTGGAAGAGCAGATTCTATTTGTAACTCAAAAATCCAGAAACTATGAGGGAAAAGGACTAAGAAGTTGCATTACATTTTTTAAAGAAGTCCACAAGGCAAAACACATCAAAATAAAATACACAGACATAAAAAGGGCAAAGCGGAAAAAATTATTAATTGATGTCAGAAACTTAAAACGAAACCCCTACATAAATAACAAGCTTTAAGATATAGAGAAGAAAAAGACCACCAATACAATAAGCAGTTAGAAAAGGATGTGAGTAATTGTCAGTAATAAAAATACAAGCAGTTTTTAAACATATGAATATTTCTCAGCTATCATTTCTCACCTATCATATTGACAAAAAAAGCAAAATGTGATAAATATACTCTGTTGTCAAACCTATGGGAAAATAGGCATCAAAATTATTAATTTTCTTTCTTCTTTAACCCACTTTTAGGAACTGACTTAGATATACTTTCACATGAACAAAATGACAAGTATACCAGCAATTCATTGTGGTACTGCTCATAAAAGCAAAAAGTTGGACACAGACAAGAGGCCTACAATAGAGAACTGTTGAACATAAACTATAGTACATACATACATTAGCACGCTATGCAACTATGGTTGATCCTTGAACAATATAGGTTTTAACTGTGAAGACTTTATACACAGATTTTTATTTCAATAAAAGTTACCACGTGTACCTGCCTCTTCTGCTTCCCCTTCCACCTTCTCCACCTTTTCCACCACTGCCCTGTCTGAGACAATCAAGACCAACCCTTTCTCTTGTTCCTTCTCCTCAGCCTACTCAACATGAAGATGATGGCATTTACGAGGATCCACTTCTACCTAATGAATAGTAATTATATCTTATCTTCCTCATGATTTCTAATTACATTTTATTTTCTCTAGCATATTTTATTGTAAGAATACAGTGTATAATAAACATAACATATAAAATACATGTTAATCAACTTATGTTATCAGTAAGGCTTTCAGTCAGTAGTGGGCTATTAGTAGTTAAGTTCTGGGGAGTCAAAAGTTATACATGGATTTTTGACTGTGCAGAAGTCAGCACCCTTAACTCCCATGTTGTTCAAGGGTCAACTGTACTAAAACAGCAAATAAACAAAAAATGATAAAAACATTTTAGTGAAAAATAAATACATACATACATATAATGCTGTTTTTAATAAGAAAAGTAGATATATAAAATACTTGTTTTTTATTCATATATATTTGCACAAAGAAACACTGGAATGGTGTCCACCTACGGGGGTAGGAGGAAATGGGGTGGATAAGGCGGAAAGTGTTGTGATTTTGATTTCAAACCACATGAATGAATTACCAATTCACAAGAAGAGAACATAAGGTCAAATATATATGTGCTTGTGTGTATTTTTGCATGTATGTGTATGTGCATGCACCAGTTTTTGAGATAATGGGAAATGGAGATCATTATTGGTAATCAAGAGACTAGTTCTAAGTCTGGCTCTTCTAAAATTAGGCTATTACATTGCCTTTAATTTTTACTCTTGTTCCATAAAAATGAATGAATATCTTTTAGCGTGGTTATTATAATGACATTTTAACATTTTAGTTAAATTATAATTCAAGATAAAATTAGATATTTTAGAGCAGATTGGAATTGGAGAAAAAATGAGAAGGAAGACTTGAAGCAGGTGGAGGATATTTGAAAGAGTCAGTGTGAACAATGTGGGAGAGAGTTAAAGGGAAAAAGAGTAGATTTTGCTAAAGTTTTGAGGGTCCAGCTGAGGGAGGTGATCAAGAATCTACCCAGTTGTATGTTTTCTCTCTGTGTTTGTTTCATCTATGTTTGAACCCATAGAGGGGTTCACTCATTGTCGAGCTTCCTATTGAAAGAAACAGGAACTATCACAGGAAAAAGGAGTATAGGATTTGATTAGAGACAGGCTGAGGCTTTGGACCAGAGAATATCAGCTTAATGACGGGGAGTGGAGAGTGAAGATCAGCAGAAGGAGTATCAGAGAAGGAGAAAGCAATGGACCAATGACGTCACTGAATGAATGAGCCGCAAAGATAAAGATTAGGATAAAGACTAGGGTACAGAAATTTTTCCAATGACATGCCATTCATAGTGAGTTTTCCTTTCTCCAAATTTCTCCAGATTTTGCATTTTGTACCCCAAAGTCAGATTGCTTTTGTTATCTCAGACTTTCTTGCTACTCAGACTTCCTTGCTTCAAATCTTTGTTCTACCACTTACTACCTGTGTGGCATTGGACAAGCTACTTAAATTTATGTGCTTCAGTTACCACATCTATAAAAGAGAGAAAAGAGTGATGCTGCCTGCCTTAGCTTGTCATTTTGAGTTGAGGACACCATCAAACAATTAAAATATGACAAATACTTTCTTATTACTGGCTGTAAGACAAAATCTGATTTCAGAGATGTTATAATGTAAAAACAAATATGCACCTTGGATTTGATTCTTATTGAATTAGTTTGCTCCTTCACCATAGAACCTAGGACTTCTAAATTAATATTTTAAAGGCCAGATTAAAGATTTAATATAACAAAGTTACAGCCCATTAATGTTCATTACCAACTCACATTTCTCCCAGTGGTTCCTCTAAAACAGTGAAATAAACCAGCCCAAATTGTAATCATCCTGAAAAGGGGGGTAAGATATTTTTATGGCTTGTTTAGGCAATGCTTATTGATAAATGTTTCTAGTAGAACAGTTATCAGATACAATGTGCCCTATATTCTTTGTGTTTATTTAATAATTGCATGTTATTGTACCTGTTTATTTATGACTCTTTAGAAATGCAGAAAAATTAGGGATAATGATGTTAATATCCCTAAATCAAAAGACTATGTATAATAGGAGAAAGAATGTTAATTTGGATTTAAGCTCATGTGTAGCCTCCTCCCACCTCTGTTACTTTCTGTCTGTATGAATTGGATAAATTACTAACCTTCCCAAAACTGTTTTCTAATTTGAAAAATGGGTACAATCTAATAGGTAAAAATACATACCATTTCATAGAATTGTTGGGAAGTTTAAATAACATACTGTCTATAAAGTGCCTAGATACATGAGGCTTGAATGCTTGTCCCTAACCCCCTACATTGATTTCTACCCTGACATCTCTAACAGTATAAGATTAAATAACAAGGGAATGCTAAGAAAGCTGGACCTATTACAAAACAGTTCATACTTACTAAGATCACTCCCCCTCACCCAAGTCATTTAGTCACTTCCTCTTTTTTTTTCAATATCCCATTAAAAACAGTCTTTTTCTCTTTAGTTTATGATTATCTGGGAAAGGGCAGTAATGCTCTTTGTGAATAATGCTACATATTGAATTGAGAACAAAATAGCTGAAAACAGTCTGAGGCAGTTCTAGTTGGCACACAAATCAATTATAGATCATCATTTAACAGAAACCAAAACACATGCACACTACAGGACTAATTTTGCCCTCAACCTCTCTCTGAGAGAATATATATACACACACACACACACACACACGTATATATACATATATGTATATGTATATATACACATGTAATTGTCAGCCTTCTCCATTGACTTGTAATAAAAGAAAAAAATCTTAAAAATATCAATATTGCCATTCATTTGAATCAGAAAAGGATTGTCTCTATAGTATGTAACCGTAGCAGTGAGTTACCTGCAGTAAAACAGAACTTAGATTCTCTGCATCTTAACAAAGTATTATTTTGTGTAAACACCGATGCAGAAGAATGGCAAGAACTTTTAGCATAACCACTAATACTGATTCCAAAAAAGCGGGAAGAGGCATAAATGCTCTCATGTCTGTGTGCACACTTCTTTGCAGTGTGACATTAATGTTCCTTTCATCAAGAGGTAGAGGCAGTTTCTTTACTTACTTATGTTTGGGTCTGCCTTGTAACTCCCCCGATCAATGGAATGTGATGGGTGTTACGTTATCAAGTTCCAAGTCTATGCCTTAGAGGCCTTGCAGCTTCTATTGTCAACCGCTTGGAAACCAAGTAACACTTTCTAAAGAAGCATGAGCTAGCCTTCTTTACAACTGGTGAGGGGTGTGGGTTTTGCCAACAGCCAGACATGTGAGCGAGGTCATCTTAGATTATTTCATCCATTAAGCCTCCAAGTTGCTGCAGTCACGTAAGTGACCTCATGTGAGACTCGCAGAAAAAATATCCAGCTGATCCCAGCTGAAGCAGAATTAGGAGAAATTCTACTATTCAAGAGAATTCAACAGAATTAGGAGAAAATAAAATTATTATTTTATTTTAAGCCACTGAAGTATTTTTTTCTGAAAAAAAGTGGCATATTTTATTAGTGCTCAAAGAAGTTTTTCAGAAGATCAGAAGATTAATAATAACCATTTGAAATATATTATCAGAAATTGCGACTGTTGGGCCCAAAGAAAGCACAGATTAAACCCAGATGAGTTCACTTCATTTCTTCTAATTCATTCATTCTCTACACCTCCTAACTCTGCTGGAGCATGTTTTGAATTTCATATTTCAAAGCAATGATTGGACCAGGACAGCTAGTAAAGAACCTTGGCATTTCGGCTGTACAACACCATTCTCAAATCCTCTACAGGCCATTTCTCCTTTATCTTCTCCAGAGTTGGCCATATTCTAGTTTCTAACAATTTCTCATTTTTACCATAAGTTTTTTTCCAGATCCTTCGTCTCCTGAAGATGCTTCCTCAGAAAATAAGGATAAACCAGGTGCAAAGAAGTCCAAAATTGTTGCATAAATATCTGGCTTCATTAAATGTCAGTCTACATCTTCACTTTCACTTGTGAAAGCAATGAAATCTGGGCTAAAGAAGACATTTTTGACTCCTTCCATCCTAAATAACTGCTTTGCCAGAAGGGAGTAAAATGCTGCAGCTGGTGTGGGAAAATCTATGGTCCTTGTCTCTAAAATTGGTTTTCCTCTAATAAACTTCAAACTGTTGGGATTTGGGGTATGTTATGTTTCACTAAACTTATTTTATATGCAGTTACAACTAAGTGATAATTTCTGATGAAACAGAAATTGAAACTAAATAACCATACATTTTACTACATCATTGTCCTATACATGTATCAGTTTGTGACATGGTGACCAGGCAGGCAGTTGGAAAGGTGGTCTTAATACATGTTGATAAAGAGGCTGTTTCTTAGAGATATGCAAATTTATCATATTTAACAGAATCACTAGCAAGGCTCTATAGCAATGGCTACAGTATCCTCCAGCCACTATCATATGAGGTGATTTGTTACCCAGCAGTAGATAACTAATACATCCACCAAAAAAGGCAGTATGTTTTGGTAAAAAGAATACTGAAAAGGCAGATGGTAATCTGGGTTCAAGTCCTAATTACACCAACAGGTTAACCATGTGAAATTGGATGAAACTCTTAACCTGTCTAGTTCACAATTTCTTCTTGTGCAAACAGAGAAAGTTTCATTGGACAATCTTTTTATTATTATTATTATACTTTAAGTTCTAGGGTACAATCTTTAAAGTTACCTCAGCTATAAAGTTTATGCTTCTAACTTACTATAACTGACAGCAATTGTAGATCCAAATTAATCGAGCTTTAGTTTTAGAGTATGGGTCATAACTGTCTAGAAAGCCTGGATTCTCACCTGCTAAAAACAATGATACTTCTTACCTTGCTCAGAACAATGATTCTGGAAAACATCTAAGGGAAACTGCTAGTTTGAAAGATACTTTTCTTTTACAAGCTGAATTAATACAATATGATCAGGTGAATAGTACTGGCTTGTATGTACAAACCTAACACAAAAGATGAACTTACAGAATTTTTAAACTTTCCCCTATTTGAGAGCATATTATTTGTAAAAATCCTTAGCCATGGCAATAAATCCAAATAAAGGAATCTGCAGAAATACAGACGGAAAGTGTTGCACCAAGTTTTCAGAATTTCCATTTCCTAATGTCTTCATATCATTTTAAGTAGCAAGAACTAAAAATGATACGTCTTGTCTAATATTCCATTCTACCATAGACATCATGGAATCTACTTATTTTGTAGCTACCCAAATGTTAACCAAGGATTTTGAATATAAACATTTCCTGAACAATCAAAATATTTGTAATTAGCCTCAGGAAATGTTTGTGGGCTCTGAGAAAGTGCCCGCTATCTGGAATCTGATATCCAGAGCATTTGCGGTCGGCTTCCTAGCCATGCAACCCTGGGCAAACGACTAACCTCTCTGAGCTGTAGTTTCCACTCTAAAAAAAGGGATGAGGATATCTGTCCTGATTATTTCAGAATGATATTGTGAGGATCAAATTGGAGGAATCAATTGAAAGGTTTTTACAAATCCTCAACTGGTAATATCCAGAGGAAAGGAAAAGTGAGGGGCCTGGATAATTCTCAAAACAATGCAATGCCTGAAAGTTGGCTGTATGTCCATAAAGCTGTAAGGTTTGAGACAGAAATGATTAACACCAGAACTAGACTTTGTGTTTTCTTTTTAGGATCATTTACTTTTGTCAGTTGAAAACTTTTCCATTTTTTTCTTTTTTCAGCCCTTTTACTTTTTGTACCCCATGCCGTTCTCATTCATGTGTTCAGTAACTCAACTAACAAACATTCATTGAGTTCCTAGAGAATGTGGAAGACACAGATGATCGAGACCTGCTCCCTGGCCTGAGGGGCCCAAAGTCATAAAGCAACAAGTCATTCCAAGGCAAGGAGAAACAGTAGTAATGAAATCACAGCCAAGGTGCCAAGGAAGCAGAAAGGAGGAACGACTCTCTTTTCTGAAGGGCAGAGAAAGATACACTGAGTGGCCTCTCCAAAGGAAGTGATTGGCATTTGAGCAACATCTTGAAACATGAGAATTTTTCTAGGTAAACAAGGGGCATCTGAAGTAAATCATAAGATCACAGCATATGTAAAGCCCTTCAATAAATAATGATAAAAATAATATTAAGAGTTAACATCTAGCATGCATTTGCTATGTGGTAAGAAATGAGTTTAGACTATATTTTTAAAATAGAAGGAAGATATTTTTCACACTTAGAGTATTTCACATAGCAAATATTCAATTCCTGATTTTTTTTTAATTTACATACTCTTTTGGTGAATTAATGTCTCTAATTGGCGCCTCGGTGACATGATGCCCTCCAGTGAAAATTTACCTCAAGGCTATGCATTTAGCAGTTTTTAAAATGCACCCTTTGGTTCAGTTTTGAAGAGAAAATAATTAATGATTAAGAAGTAGAAGTTGTAATAGCTTAACAATAATACATTCAGGACTCTAGTCTTTCTGTTTACAAGGTGTTCAATCTTTTAAAAAATTGCAACTAAAATGCTAGCTATTGGAAGCATTAACAATTTAACTTGCACTTTCTTTGACATCAGTGAAAGGGTATTATTTATCACACTAAGTATATATTATAATCTTCTGTTGATAGTAAAAGATCAAAGATTACCTTGCATCAAACAGAATTATGATGCCATAACATTTTATCTTGTTACAGCTGATATCAATCACTAGGCAACAGTGAGCTGCAGAGCAGATTTTTCAGTCAGTATCCCTGACATGCTCAAACATCTGAAATATAGCAACCAACTTCTATGTGCATTGGTTGTGAAAGTGAAAAATGTAGTATAAACAAATAAGTGGCTGATTGCTAATATCATACATGTTGCTAAATATCAGTTGGCTTCTGAGTGAAACCAAGTGATAGTATTCTTACTAAGAGCCTCATTAAAAGAGAGAAAAGACAGTGTCAATAAAAGGAAAAGTGGAACATTGTTTTAAATGGATGGTGGTAACATCCTCAATCACAAGATTAGGGCAAAGCCCCCTCCTAATGTAACTCTCCAGAGAAATATATAGTCTCTCTCTTTCATCAGAGAGCTATATAAGGCCCTGACTGAAGTCACAAATCTCCCAAGCAAATCGTCTTTCTCAGGAAAGATCACAGCCTCTTTCTTGAGTCAATTTTGAGTTATATCCTAGGCTCACTCAATGGGTAATCTAGGCCACGTTTTTCTCTTCTCATGGTCATGTAACTGCATAGGACTTTTCCTCCCTTCTCATTATGGTGGTGGCTTCGCTTTTTAGATAAAGAGAGCAGAGTACTTGAGTTTTTGCAATGTTCAATGTGCATCCAGCTCTCTCAAATACTGAAGCTATAGAGAGGAAAACATTTTAGTTGGAAAATCATTTGTTCATCTTCATATGCAAATTTTACAGCATGCTGATTCATGTCAAAAACTCAGCACTATATTCATCCCTTTGTCGTACCTGCCTCTCTTTTGATATTTTTAAAAAGGAATTACAGATTAAAAAGAGCTTTATTATAAATCCCAAACTTTAACCTTTCCAAGGACTGAGTGAATATTAAAGTATTTAGCATTTATAAATTGTTACATTATTTATATTAACAAAAACAGTCACTCACCCTGTGAATCATAAAATCATTTTCCTGAAAATTGTATTTTCTTTTTTTTCCTGTATCGAGATGGTCATATATCATATTATCGAGAACACAGCAAAACGTTCCCAAACATGCAAAATTATTGGATGGGGACATTCATTTTTATGCAAACTATATGCATATTAATATAAAACAGTTTGAAAAATGTATCAGATATAATTAGCATGTTTATGAATCTATTTGCTCTGCTATTAAGTAACAAATTTGTAGTAACCATGGCAACTGCAACATCACAGGCACAAGTTCTATTTTTGTAATAACATGAGTACTTTTCTTAAAGCAACATTCATGCTCAAACCTCACATTTTTAAAGTATTAAAAGAAGAGTTTTTAAAATATGTCATTTCATTTTTCATTAGATAAGGGCACATTTTATATTTGAGTTTAATTTATATTAAAAGCTGTTTCTTTTTTGATGTGTGTTGTATCCGTGTCTGTATGCTTGTGTTTGCCAAAAATAATATTTAAGTGTAAAGGGGAAAAGAACCATGGAATATCAGGGGTATGTTAGTTGACACCTGTGGTTATGAGATTGTTAATTTTTTAAGATTCCATTTCACTTGAAACAATACAAATATATTACTTTTCCAAATTTTTATAATAAAAATGAAAGCCAAATGTGGTTTCTCATTAGGTTTTCATTTAAAATTCTTCTTTAGTTGTAACCATTATGTTTTATCAAAATCTAAACAATAACATTTCTCTGCATGGTCAATTTGGGAAGGCTATGTTTTGGTTAACACTTTGTTAAAATAAAGTTTTACTTATTCATCATCTTAGCAGAACCACTTTCAGACATGTCACCTGGGCATTATCTGTAACGTTTGAAAACCTGACTTTCCTTCACTGTAAACTGGAGATTATAATAATACCATTATTAAAATATTTTGGGGAATATAAAATCAGAAAATGCCAGCTTGATAAAAACCTTCATAATCTTTAAAAATTATAATTCTACATTCAGATGCATTTTGTTAAAAATATCAAATCTAACACTGAAATGAAAAGTTACAAATAATACAGGTCCTACAAATATCTGATTTCTGTATCTTCTCAAAAAGCTGCAGAGGTAAAACGGGTGTCTAGGAATTGGGATGATGAGCTTGGAAAAAAGGATTTTGTAAAAATGACCTTTTTCAGTTTAAAAAAAATGTCTGGCCTGGGTTTAAGTCCTTGAATCAATCTCTTACTGAGCCTCACTTTGCTCAACTACATATGGAAATAATACTACCTACTTCTTTGTATTTTTCCATGAGTAAATATAAAGTAGTCATCATATCCTATGATACAGATTTGCCAATAAAAGTAGTTTACTTAATTCCCGTCCTTCATTTTAAAACTTTATTGACTTGAGAAAGTAAAGAGATGGCTAAAGAGAAAGTAAGATGTTCAGATGAATTTGGTCTTTTAGCTGTATGCTCTGAACCAAGGATAGGCTGGAAAGAAATTTCTCTGGACAGACCATAGGAGATGGTGTTTGAGCCAAGACTCAGTTGGCTTTGAGAAGAATGGCTTCAATCTGAGCTTCAAGGGCAAAGCTGTATGCCAGATGGAAAGGACACGCTCATCCTGAGACGGAGGAAGGGACTCTAATCAAACTAGATGGTAAACAGTAAAAGCAAACCCAGGGATACCAAACTTTGGAGCTGGCAAGGTAAAGGAGAACCCAAGAAAGATGGAGAGAGTCTGTGAATCTTTAACTGTCCTCCTCTACCAATAGATTTAATATTATCTTGACCATTCAATGATAAAATTTCAGCCCCATTCAAGACACATCTATTCCCCATTACTTTGCTCTATTTTATTCATAGCACTTATTACATTGAAATTTGATATATAATTCCTCTGCCTGCTAAGATGTATACTCCAAAGACTTGCATTTCTGTCTTCACTGTTTTTTCCTCAGCAACTACTTTTTATATTGAAACAATAAAGATTCTGCGTGGTGTTTGGCTTCTAGTAAGTACACAGTGAAGAATATTTGTTATTAATATTTTTTACTTTTTTCTCAGAGAATTTAAAATTAAGGTCTTCTTGAAGCTGTTGATAATGGAAATAATGATCTGCCTTATTGTCTTTGGGAAAAAGAACCTAATTTTGCCTAGATCGATCACTAGAAAGAGATCTAAACATCTTATCTTCCAAGTGACTATAATCTGTGGCCAGTTGAATACAAATTAATCCAATAGATTATTTGGTCAACCAGTTTAGTTGCTAAATCAAACAAATAATTATCAATCAAGTGATCATTTGCTAAGATGAATCTAATTTTGCCATGGATTCCATATACATCTTTATCTCTGTAAGATCTATTCTTTATTCATAAAAATAAATCATTTGAAAAGTCTATCCCTTTGACAGTATAAATAGCCCCAAGACTAAGTTGCTTACTTTAGAGTAGGTACACATTTTAACTGATTTGTTATCATTTAAAAATTTAGGAAGAAAGTTAACGATGATGGTATGATTAGGTCTAATTTATCTCAACCAATGCAGTAAACATAAATTCTCTCTAGTCAAAGTCAACATTTGTCATTATGTACCTTGCCTTATTTTGTGTGTGTATTTCAGAGGCATAGAAATAGGAGTCATTTTCTGAGCAATAATGCAGTTAGTGATATACTAAACAGGACTTATAAGCTTTCTAATGATAAGAGATATAAACAGTAAAAACAACAGGGAAGGAGTGTTGCCTATGTCTTAGGAAGAACTGGAAAAGCAATGGGTTGGTCAGGTGTGCTACTAGCAGTTGGTGAGGCAATCTGGATCAGATTGCAAGGTAATTGAAATGAGAGGACCATAAACCAGTCAGCTGCATTTTAGGGAACTCCTTATAGGAAATTTAGAAAGAATATTTTTATTCCAGTTTTATATATCAAACAGAACAGGGACTATCTGGATGCTCACAGAACTAGTCCTATTTCAGCTGTCTCAACAGAATTGTGCGTCTGTTGAAAAGCACATATCATGATGGCTGAAAAGGATCTTATTTAGTTAAACTGTAAGACCAATTGCTCTAATGAAAATATTTCAAATACATCATGTCCCCACTTGATGTTTATTCACTCATTCTAGAAAAAAATGTTGTTAAAGTTAAATTTAAAAGTAATAGTATACATTGTGAACAATTAGAAGGTTCAAAAATAATATTAACCAATGAAAATACAATTGCAAAGGGCCTTAAAGACAAGAAGAAAAATTGATTTTTATTCCTTCTCATGCTGTGGTGAAGACTGTCCTATAAAATTGGTATCCCAGAAACAGAACTGTAACAAGGCCCAGCAACACTATTTTGTAGCCTCCCTTTCCTTGCCTTTCAATGTGGCTTCATGATTTTTCTCTCCAACAATAGCTTCTCTTCCAGCCAAAGCTATTGTTATGCATAAGTTCTGTTACTTCCAAGGTTGGCCCATAAAGCTCCCTAAACATCCCTTCAGGTTCTTCTCTCCTTACTATGAGTAAGAATGATGTGTTTAAGACGGTATAGTTCTTGTCAACCCAGGTCCTCAAATGATATTCATTCATTCAACAAATATATACTGAGTGCATCATACGTTGCTAGGCACTAGGTACTATATGGTTCTAATAATTTACAAAACTGGACTTATTTTATCAAAATGATTCAAATGTTATTTCAATAAATTCAATCATGCCATTCAAATATGTGATTTCATAATGTATTTAACGATGTGAGAAATGAGTGTGATATTTAAACTGAAAAACGCCAGACATAACACTATCTATATAGTATAATCCTAATTTTGTTTGACGTTATAAGAGTTGCATAGGCTTTTTCACACCCCATTCCACTCCCCTGCAGCATCAGAGGCTCAGAAACTAAAAATGGCTTATTGTATATCCCCTTGTAGCTAGTGCTCCAGATGTGATTTGGATTCCCCTTGATTTGGGTGGGAGTTATGCAGGGAAACAAGGAAAGAAGCAGGATGCAAGGCACCTATCCAGGTTGTTTGTGTGGATCAAGGCAGTAACAGTGAGGTGCTGGAGCCAGCAGTCATGAGGGGAGGCTTCTTAATTTTGCTGATTCCTGTGAGTGGCAGACACAGTAGTCCTCTGGCTTCTGCTGTGCTTTGGAGTCATTTCTGAAAGCTGAGAATAGACACTGATTTTTCAGCCCTGCAAACAATTCTGTGATCTATCCATATTCCCTAGTAAAGTATGCTGTGCTTAAACTAGCTGAAACGGTGTGTGTGTGTGTGTGTGTGTGTGTGCACATTGTTATATCTGAATTATTGGATTAAAGATTTCTTAAATTAACTGAATCTAACCCATAAGTCATTGGCAATTATTGTTATTTTAATTGCATATAAAAGGCTTATTCTCCGTAAGTACTTTAACTCCAAATTGAATGTTCTAGTTGCTTCTGAAATTACTCTTTAACCGTATTCTTTTCTTATGTCTCTATTGTGATAGTATGGAATCATAGGAACTGCAACTTCTCTAAAAGTGCTGTTACATAAGGCATTTATAGTCATAGCATTAACTATACTCCAAAACCATGTGACTAAAAGCATTTACAGTCCTTAACAAAAAACAATAGTACAAATTATAAGCTCTGAAGATTGGGACTGGCATTAGCCTCAGTGGAGCCAAATCAGTTGAACATTCTAAACAATTTTGTAGACACTTTTTTAAAAACAAAATAATCCAGAAACTTTTCAAACCATATATTTAGATATTATAAGCACATAGAGCTTTTGTAATAATATTTATTATTATTAAACAGACATTTGTTTTGCCCAGATGTATGGTGTCACTCTGAATTGAAAACGTACTGGCATTTCTAGCATAATCATATGCAGACCTCTTAATGAATATTTGCATAATTGTAATAGTATACTCCATTGGTATTATAAAACAGAAAATACATGACCACATCTTCTTGTTGGAAATTGATAGGCCCTCAATAAAGTAAAATAATAATAATTGGTATCAGTGCCTTTTGGATTAACAAACAAAACCTCTGCACTACCCCTATTTCCATACTTTCAACCACAACTTTCAAGACTAGCAAGTAAAGGTTGATATCACTTGGATTATGTTGCCTTTTTCATTTGCTTTCAATGCACTTCCGTTGTGCTCTTGCCAGAGAACAATGTTATAATGCCTGTAACACAGTTGTAGTGATTGATTACCCAAATATTTTAAACATCATGTTGCACAAGTATTTCACAATGTATCACTATCTACCTTCAGCCCAGTTTTTATTCTCTTCCTTTCAAATTCCATGTCTTTACCTTGATCAGAACTACTTAAGAAAAGGAAAAGGTCGCAGATTACTTGGGAATGTTTTGAGTACACCCATTATTGCTGAATCGGGACCTGGTCATACCCAGACCTGGTGACCATATTCTGCCAGGGAGTGCAGTCTCACAGGCTGTTCCCAGGCCAGCCACTCCTAGCTGGGGACTCACTCTCTGTGCCTCCTACCATTGCTTTTTGTCTCCCTCCTCAAGTGTGATGTGCCTAACTTTTTACACAAATATTCCTGAATGTGTATACAAATATATATGTATGCATGAAGAGTTTACTTAATTATAATTACAATTCACTTAATTAACATATTCTAAATTCATTTAGAACATAATGCAGTATCTAGTGTGTTTTCTGTTATGGTAGAAATGTAAAACCTCTTTTGAATTTCATTGAATTGTGACAACTTTTTTTTAATATTCTAAAGTAGAAATGTTTTTCTCTATTTTTTGTGATTAAGTAATCTAATGTTTGTCATACAAAACATTAAAAAGTCACATATAATCCCCCATCCAGTTATAACTAGAGTGAATAAATTAATGTACTCAGGTTTCTTGACAATTTTTGATGCAAATGTACACGTTTTTAATAAAAAAGAGTGTTCTATTTATACCATTCTGTTGCTTTCTTTTACAATTTAAAAATATTGGCCAGGCGTGGTGGCTCACGCCTGTAATCCCAGAACTTTGGGAGGCAGAGGTGGGTGGATCACGAGGTCAGGAGTTCGAGACCAGCCTGGCCAAGATGGTGAAACCCTGTCTCTACTAAAAAAAATACAAAAATTAGCCAGGCGTGGTGGCAGCACCAGTTATCCCAGCTACTCAGGAGGCTGAGGCAGGAGAATCGCCTGGACCTGGGAGGTGGAGGTTGCCATGAGTCAAGATCACACCACTGCACTCCAGCCTGGGCAACACAGCAAGACTCCGTCTTAAAAAAAAAAAAAATTCACATGTTCAGGTGAGACAGGTGAGTCATGAGGATCTGTGTCAAGTTTTGCTCTATGTATCCAATATTATCTCTTCGTCTCCTTTTCAAGAAAATTTCCAATAACAACCACTGATAGATTCCAAAACAAACAAACAAGAACAAATGTGTCACAAGAGGCATTCTCAGTTCCTGTAGTATAATGTAGTAAAGTAAAACTTCATTTCTCCACACTATGTCGAAAGCACCATATAGAACAACAAAGAAAGTAAGTAAAACCACTTATCCCCCAGCCTACAGAATAACTAGGATAGAAGGACCACTACAAGTTTCCAATTCTGTGTAAATATGAAAATAAATACCCAAATCTAGCAGAGGAAACTCTTGAGTCCACATCAAGCAGAGGGTCTACACATGAATACCCAGAAGGAATATTAGCTGACCGTGGTACACAGTTAAAATGCCCAGGGACATGGATGAAACTGGAAAACCTCATTCTCAGTAAGCCATCGCAAGGACAAAAAACCAAACACCGCATGTTCTCACTCATAGGTGGGAATTGAACAATGAGAACTCATGGACACAGGAAGGGGAACATCACACTCCGGGGACTGTTGTGGGGTAGGGGGATGGGGGAGGGACAGCATTAGGAGATATACCTAATGCTAAATGACGAGTTAATGGGTGCAGCAAACCAACACGGCACATGGATACATATGTAACAAACCTGCACATTGTGCACATGTACCCTAAAACCTAAAGTATAATAATAAAATAAAATAAATGCCCATACCCCCATCCCCTGGCCCAGAAAAAGAAAGTCCAACCTTGAGGTGAGAAAATACTAGAACAAGTCTGAGATCTGACAGATCAGAGCACTATCGACTGGGAAATCAACAGGAAAGGGATAAAGTGCATGAAACAAGAAGCAGGTCCCTGGGAAAGCACCACTTCTGCAAGGAAAATGCCAACTTGCAGAGGATGCTCTTGGAAGCTTGAGAGTGCAGGAAAATATGGAAGCAAGAGATGAAACTTAAGGAGCCTGCACAAACAAAAAAAGAGTCACAAAATCAAAACACGCAGCCCTCCACTATCCCCCTACCCAAGAGAAAAATAAATGCAATCAAAGAAAATCAATTTCACCATATTACAAGAAAGATTCTTGGCCTAAGAAACCTAATGAGCCATGCAAGCACATCTCCTTTGTCTACATAAAACTTCTTTCTAGTCTAAGAAAATTAAACATGTTTAAAATTTTTTAGAAAGATAATGTCAAACAACATTCATGCAAAACTATTTTACAAGAAAAATGGAAAATGCAAATCAAAATAGTTCAGCATATATTCTCCTTAATAAAATGACAATAAACCATAAGGAAACTGAATTAAATATCCTTAAACAATAATTTGCAGAATTTTTTTAAGAAAAACTTAAATCATAAGTTTATAAACTTCAAAACAGAAACAGACAAAAAAGCATGAAGATATGAAATAAGAATTGACAGTCAGAAACAAAAGGCATTCTTAAAAAGACAAAAATCATCTTGGAAATAAAAACTAACTTACAAAATGCTGAAGCGAGAATTAATTCAACAACAACAAAAATAGATTATAAGAAATGCTGAAAAAAATGCAAGTATAGCATTATGCCAATGAAAACAGAAAAAAACCAGAGAAATGTAGTTGACATAGAAAGTAAATATAGAACATCTACTATAGAAGTAATATAATCCCCTGAAAAATAAAAAAAAATGAAATAGAATTAATATATAAAATTACAATCAGAGAAAAACATCCTGGAAATAGAAAAAGACATGATTCCCATATTTTGAAAGGCCCATATGTACCTGGAGAAATCACCTAGACAAACTCTAATAAAACTAACCATTAGACTGTAAAGGTGAAGAAAAATCCTGTTGGTTTACTCAAAACACACACACACACACACACACACACACACACCAGCTCTATCAATCTAAACAGAAAGAGAAACAGACAAGCAGATAAAGAAAATGTCTATAAAACGTAACATTGATAAATCAAGGCGACTGGTATCTGAGTGTCCATTGAATTGTTCTTTCAACTTCTTTGTAGGCTTAATTTTTAAAATAAAAGCAGAAAAACTATCACAAGCAACACATACAAAAAAGATAATGAGCAATGTTTATGTAAATTATTTCCTAATTTCCTATCATAATGTCATAATATTTTTGGCTGCATAATGTTCTTTGTAAGAATTTTATGCCATTTTTTAAACCAACAAACCCTTCTTTGACATTTAGGATTTGCTTCAATTATTAGAAATCTTCAAATTTTGAACATGGGTTAAATTTCTTTTAATGAACCAAAATGAGAACAAAAAGTAAACTGGCAACAAAATAATGAGACTGACTTTTGAAATGATTCCAGAAGACAATCTTAAAAAAAGTCTTAGCAATGTCAACATGAACAGAATAAATATAATCATTTTGAAAGGTGAAATGACATTTGCTGTGTAAATTTCATAGTTTGTTTCAAAAAGAACCTTGAAAATAAGTAAAATTTAAAAGTAGAAGAAAAAAGAGAAAATGTATTACTTTATAGTCACACTAAAAAAAAAATTGTAGGACTATGGATATATCTCAAGCACCACTTTCCCTTGATTTTCTTTCTTTCTTTCTTTCTTTCTTTCTTTCTTTCTTTCTTTCTTTCTTTCTTTCTTTCTTTTTCTTTCTTTCTTTCTTTTTCTTTCTTTCTTTTCTTTCTTTCTTCTTTCTTTCTCTCTTCTCTTCTCTTCTCTTTTATTTTCTTATACAAGCAGTCTAGTGTGATTAGTTGGCTGACTGATCGAACATTCATTGAAAATGTACCATGGAAAGCATAAATATATGATCCCTTTTCTCGTACCGCTTACAAGTTTTTAGGGTACAGGTATATACCTAAGAGCTATAATACGGTAACACAAGCATGCACCTACCATATATAATGTAGGTAATACAGGCATACAAATAACGGTTATAAAATAGGTAAAGAGCAATCTGATATGTGCCACAGCAGAGGCAGAGAAAGTGCAGTGCAGCATAATAGAGAAGAGATGGTGCTTGGTTCAGATTTTTCAGAGGATGCCCAAGAACAGTAACAGAAAGTTTCACAGATGCATAAGCCATGACTCAAGTGAGAAAAGGCTTCCCCAGAGAATTATGGGAAAAGTCTTATAGTCAGAAAAAAAAACAAAAACAAGATTTAGAGATCTTTGAGAATTCTTGGATAAATGCAGGACACAATGTATGACAGCAAATATCCATGAGCTCATTCAAAAGATACTTATTGAGGCTGGGCACAGCTGCTCATGCCTGTAATCCCAGCACTTTGGGAGGCGGAGTTGGGTGGATCACCTGAGGTTAGGAATTCAAGACCAGCCTGGCCAACATGGAGAAACCCCATCTCTACTAAAAAAAAAAAAGAAAAAAAAAAGGAAAATTAGCTGGGCGTGGTGGTGCATGCGTGTAATCCCAGCTACTCGGGAGGCTGAGGCAGGAGAATCACTTGAACCCGGGAGGCGGAGGTTGCAGTGAGCCGAGATCGTGCCACTGCACTCCAGCCTGGGTGACAGAGCAAGACTCTGTCTCAAAAATAATAATAATAATAATAATAATACTTATTGAGCACTACCATGGGAAGACTTGACTGACATGCTCAGGATTTTGAAATTGGTCCTCAGAAAATACAGAGTTTTGAAGGCTTTGAAGCAGTGTGGAATGTGGTGATCATGCAAATGGTTAGTGGCATATGAGGGCCTGTCTCGGTCCAACACTAGACATCATAGTCTGCCTTGACTTTGTACAACTGACATGCCCAACAAGTTTATCTATCACTCCTGTGGCAACATGGTTTCTGCCTTAAAAACACTTGATTTCCTGATCAAAATTAGCAACTTTCTATTACTCTACACAGTTAACCTAATGAGCAACCCAAGGTTCTCTAGAGTAGTCGTATGGCTGACACTATAACAATAACAGAAGAATCAGCCCTAAGCTATATCACAGTATATATACACATGAATGCTGAATAAAGAAATAACTTTTCTTCTAAATAGCCAAATATGGGTATAGGATGAATTAATCATAGAGAAAGATAAATAGCCCTGTTATTCACTTTTTTCTTCTGAATATTTGGACATAAAATTGGTTCGATCTAAAGGTTTCTACAAACTCCAGAAACATTCTCCATATGTCTGGCAGAGATATCTACTTTGTCTGATGCTTCTTTGTCCCTTCCAGTCACAGGGATGAAGATAATGTACTACATCAAGAATTATGACTTGATTGGAAGTAAGTGTGATTTTCTAGGTCTTCTGGAAAGTACTGTACATTTGGTTGTTGTGTTTTTACATGATTTCAATTTGAAGCCAACCTTTGAATAAATCTCCTTTGGCTGAACTGCTGTTAGTTTCGGCCTCATTTGATTTAGGCAAAAAAAGTACAATCATGTGCTGAAAGATAGAGCCAAATTTCCTGCACAAGAAAGTAGAGATGTTGCCCCACTCCTCCTGAGGATTAAGTGACAAAATGAAACAAACACTGGATTGGGCTAGAGGACACTTGGATGCTAGGACTCAATCTGTCTCATTCATTCATTCATTCATTCATTCATTCATTCAATAGTTATTGAGCTTCCCATGCACCAAGCACTGAACTAGGCATTGAAAAGAAAAAGACGGCATTGACTTGGAGAAATAATCTTATTCTGAGTTAACCTTCTCAAAAACTTTCAATATTGGGATATCTCCAACATAGTCATGAACTCCGGATGATTTTAAGAACCAAGAGGAGAATATGTGAAACAAGGATGAGAATTGGTAAGAGTGGTGAGGGATCATGCTGTACTGGATAATCTATGCCCCAGCTAAAGGCATTCAAATTCAATTTTTTGAAATATAATATATCAGCAGGGGGGAACCACATATGTGAGCCCAATTTGAAGGGCTTCCAATTTCCCATCCTTGAACTATGTAATTTATAGGATATTCTCTGTTCCTCACATCACTTTCATACTTTAAAATGAAGGAATGAGGCCGGGCCCAGTGGCTCACACGTGTAACCACAGCACTTTGGGAGGCTGAGGCGGGAAGATCATGAGGTCAAGAGATCGAGACCATCCTGGCCAACATGGTGAAACCCCCTCTCTACAAAAAATACAAAAATTAGCTGGGCATGGTGGTGTGCACCTGTAGTCCCAGCTACTTGGGAGGCTGAGGCAGGAGAATTGCTTCAACCCGGGAAGTGAAGATTGCAGTGAGCCAATATCACGCCACTGCACTCCAGCCTGGTGACAAAGCAAGACTCCATCTCAAAAAATAAAATAAAATAAAGGAACGAATGAATGCACAAATGAATCTTGTTCTTTAAAGCTTGACTTCTGTTTAGTTTTTCAGACATATCTAGTCAGATACAAATTTTGCCAGGAGTCCCTTCTTCCATAAGTTGGTTCTATAGAAATGAAAAGCAAACTTGGGGAAAAGTATGGAAGTAGATAGGAAAAGGAGTTGATGACACATTGGCCCACTTTGCTGTTTCATTTTAGGTTGAACCTACCAATACAGCCTTCCACGTCTACACTTAGCCTAAGCTCAGAAGTGCCTTTTAGTCAAAATCTTTGTCTTAGATCTATGATTTAGATTTGGTGCTAAACAAGATACATTTTCAACCTGCAAAGTATTAAGTACAGCATCTGACACATGGTAAGTGTTCCGTAAATGAGAATTGTGAAAAAGCCACACTGCATTGTATATAAGAGCCTTGCCTCATACATCAGAACTTGATTTGAAACCAGGCTCTACTTTTTACTAGACAGGAGACTTTGAACAAGGCATTTCAGTCTCCGTAGTCTTAGTTCCCTCAGAGTAATTTCATGTGGGGTTGCTGTAAGATGCAACTGGATAAGATGTGTCCCATATTCAGCACAGTGACTGGCATTTAGCAAGAACTAAAGAGGCACCGGCCATTTTGTCAGCAACGATGAAAGTTCTGCTTATTTTTAAAAAACATTCTCATTTATCTTTCTGGAAATTGATATATAAAATATCTTAGGAGCACATTATTAAATAGATCATAAAAATTACTCTAAAATAAGTCTTACATATCAATTGTAAAAATTATACACATTGGATGGTTCTACGAAGGTACCTCGTATAAGCCTAGAGAAAACCAAGTGCCACAAGGATCAATATCAAACTTCAAATTTTACTTTCAAAAGAAAAATCTTACATCTAGAGTTCAGGCACATTTTACACATCAGTGAAAATTCCAATCAATATTTCTGAAACTTGTTGGCTGGCATAGATTTTCTATATAGTTGGAAAATTGTATCCAGTTAAATTGTGAAATGTTTAAACAAGGCAACAGAAGTTATGCTGGTATAAATGCAAATAATATTTTAAAATTTAGTGACTAACCAAAATTCCTAATCTTTGGTCTTATCTAAATCTAGGGAAATTAGTTTGATGATTCTAAGTCCTATTTGTGTATTCATCATCCACATTCTGTTTATTTTTTGAAATCAAAAAGGGACATCCTTTTTTTGCATAAAAGCTTATTTTAATCAACAAACAACCATCATCCCACTGAAAATAATTAAATACCTATTTAAAACATAAAAGTCAGTATTTTCAAAAAGTGTACTTTTATCATTTACTTCTGTTTTTTAAAGCTTGGTTAGGATGAGGTGTTTTATTTTTTTGAACAAAAGCTTTTTTCAGATGACACTAAAGGGCTGCCCTCCCTCTCTTCCACCCATATCCATACCAATCATTTCTGTGCCTCAAAGCAATTTCTGACATGAGTAGCATCTCTTCAACATGCTAGCTGCCTGAACCTTGAAAGTAAACACTAACAGTGAAAATAATCCCTCAACTTTTAAAAGGAAAATCTCAGAGGTACCATAATACTAAGGGAAAACTTCATTTCACCCTGGATTTTATTTAACTATTATTCTGAGTTGTCTCTTTTCAAAGCAGGAAACACTTCTCCTTTGGCAATGTTCTAAGCAAATGACTTTATTTCAATTATATAAACCATAAATAAACAGAAATAAAAGAGATTAATGAGCACCGGTGCAACTGAATGACAGTCATTAACGACAATTTTGCTTTATTGAAAAACCTCTCTCTGACTTTTGTTCCATTAAGACCATATCCTAATTATCTCAGTTTCATTCTGCCATTAATAACCTTATTTTCTTAGAAATAGTACTGATAGATGGGTTTTAAACTGTACTTTTGTAAGTAAGACAGAGTACAATCAAGAAAGGGGTTCCCATGTATAGTTTGTGGGAATACGTTTGAAATGATCACACTTCCTAAATGGTCTTGCAAATCAGACTTCAGCTAAATGTAGTACTCTATTATAAGGGACAGGGGAAAAAAATTGAATGTTGGAGTTCAAATTCGTATAATAATTAGAAGGGACATTTATTTCAAAATGTGGAGGACTTGACAGTAAGAAAATGACAGAAATTCAGCTCCACTGTGAATTATAAATGTCAAATTACTGGTATGCATGTAAAAAAGTATGTAGCTATTAGAAACCATACTCTGCATTCACGTGCAGTGCTTCTGCCTTTATCAGCTTCTTATATTCCTCTAAGGTGTTCTGTCATTCACTGTCAAATTTTCAGTGTAAGATTATAAGACATATGTCAGATCAGTGTCCAAAGCTTTCCAGGTTCTGGACACACCAATGCAGTCCCATATTTTACACAATATTAAGTATATTAAATGGGAAAAGCTGCTCAGTTATTAGAAGTCAGTTACAGAGGGTACTCTAGCATGTGATATCATCTACTCTGAGGAATGCAAAGTGCAGGGAAGGGGGGAGCAGCATGACTCTATATTGTGTGTGGACTCACGATGCTGTCAGAGTGTCAGCAGGATGAACAATGAAAAGGATGTTAACTAAATTTTGATGTGCAAGAACATGTGTTTAATTTGCAAGATGCTTTGTTTAATTAAAAGGTAAATACCATTTACAATTCCTCTTGCAGACAAATTTAGAGCAGCAACAACACCTACAGAGTGTTCAAATTGCCAGCAGAATTTCTTGGATGCATTTGATCAATTAAAAGGGTACACATTTGGGGAAAAATAATTATTTTTTCCATTTGTTTTCAAATAGAAATGGCTTTATTTTCTATAAACAGATTATTCCTAGAATTTAATGCCTAGCTAAGTGTGGATTTAAAGATCCAAAAACCATATTATTATGTACCTGGTGCAAAGCAAATATATCTGAAGGCTAAAAGCTTCTCTTGTCACTCAACCTCCATCTCAAATAGGATTTGTTTTCCTCTTTCTGTCTGTCTGCTCTTCTTTTTTTAGCAGGTTAGTTCCAAAAGGAATGTGGGTCACAAAGACCCTTTCACCCCTCCAGAAAGATAACCTCATTCACATTATTTGGGAGCTTCAACAAAATTATTCCATAAACTGTCCAATCTTAAGGCAGGTCGAAAAGATCTCAGATCTCACGTTTTTCTTCATTTAAGATTTGCTACTTTTTTCAGTGACCATGGTGGGAGTGCATGCTATTACTTCTTCAGCTGGCCTCAGGGCACAAAAAGTTGAAAAAGACCCAGACTTCTTTACTTACAACTTCTAATTTCCATAATACAGGTAGTAGAGATAACAATTCAACCACATTTCTGCAATTCAACACTTCGTGTAGTTGTAGCTTGGTTTTGGATATGCTTGGAGGCAGGAAATATACCAGTGACTCTCCAGAGAACCCAACTTAATCATTTCCCTGGTGGATACCACCACATGACATCTGACAACATGAAAGAGAAATTCTGCAAAATTTCTTCAACATTTCACATGCAGTGAATTGGACTTGGGTGGCCCCCGCTATGTAATAATCATCTAATAGTTTCTTTCAACCAGTCCTGCTTACGTGTTTTGTGTTACATGACTAAGATGTAAAAGACTAAAATATGAAGTAGGCAAACTATTATACTATTAACATATTATATTATAAACTATATCTGTTACATTAATATATCATCAGAACTCGGAAGAAAATAAAAATTAAACTGGCAGAAAACAGTACAAAAGAAACTTCAATGGAGTAAATGCACTTTTTCCCTTTGTAATATCAGACAAAACCCTCCTCTACCCTGTCCCAAATTAACAAAAGTTTCATTCTGTATATTTGCCGAGAGGGAGCTTCGTTTCATTGCCAAGTCAAATACAGTAAAACACCAGGGGGAAAAAAGTGCTCCTCTCAAGTGGCAAATATGGATATAAGACAATTGGCAATTGGTCCAAACCTTGACAGGCAAACATTCTTGTGAGGAAAGTGGCAGTTTTAAGGAAGTTACTACATCCTGTTCATTTGATGATTTTTCATTTCAATGTCCAGTATATGTTCTCTTTGTAATAACCAGTTCTATTTTCTAAAAAACACCGTTTTTAATGCATCTCACAATCACAAAACCCAAGATTTTACAGAATTGAATTATTTATACCTTTCCCTCCCCTATTATTCCATTGATGAGGGAACACTACCGTATATCATATTCTAAAAGGGAAAAGTTGAGTTAATCACAAAAACCAATTATAGTAAGCCTTGAAGCTTCTGCCTTAAACTCAAGATAGTGCTCTCTTGCTCTTTGGTTCATCTGTTAGGACAGTCTAACACACATTTGAAAATGTGTCAAACATCTTGCTGAATAATTTCCTCTTTGATCTCTTTTTTATTTCTTTATCCCAGCTCCTGTACAAGTCTATGTTTTCTCAAAGGCATTTAATCCCCAATTCACAGAAAGACCCTGTGATGACTCTGGGAAACAGTCTTCCTTTGTCCATGGATGGATCATCTGAGAGGGCTCTACTTACCTGGTTAGGGTTTGCTATGACCATTTACTACTAATTTCCAGTTGGTGATTTCATTATTTGGCGATTTCATTATTTAGTGATGCATTACTTGATTTCATTGTAAGTTCCTCAAATTTCTTTAACAGAAAAAGCAGAAGAATATCAGCCTATTTTTGTCTGCTTTGAATTTTATAACCTATTAGAGGGAATTTTTAAGAAAAATGTCTTTATAGCCACTGTTAAGACTGCCATTTGATTCTGTCCCACTCCACCGCCAGAATATGTTTCAACAAATGAAGGCCTTTTTTCAGGATTGTTTTATTTTTCCCTCTGTTGAATTCCTAATGCCTAGAACAGTTGCCAAGTTCATGACAATAACTAGTTGTTGAATGAGTGACTGAATCTCTCACAATGAACGAAGTAGGGACGTGATGCTGTGAGAATGCACGGGTCTCAGAGCTTGAATACAGAAAATCTGGGTTCCAGTTCCCATTCTTCCTCTTACTAGATGGGTGACCTTGAGAATTCTGTATTACCTCTCAGGACATCAATTTATTCATCAGTAAAATAAAAGGGTTAGACTAGATCATTTCAAAAAGCCTTTCTTCAGGTCTAAAAATCTGTGAACGCATTTATGGTATAAATTCACACAGACAAGCAAGCTTCATTATATAACATAATAGTTCAAAACTGATATTGACACTAAGGGTTTTAATGAGAGATGAGAAGAAAAAAAAATCCCAACTTGACAATAACAATCACATTCAACTAAATTAAACCTTTGGAAAAATCACAGATCCCCAACATGACAGGAGGCCATGTGGCCAAATAATTTGCACACAAATGACCGAGAAAGCTAAGACATGGGCTGCAGCCCAATCAGTGACTTCAGGCAGTTCGTCTGGTTTTCTCTGATACTTTGAGCCTTACTGAAAATGGAGGAACCCTAAAATCGTTTTTTGAAACATATTCTGGACCTGAGCTACCTTTAACATAAAGGGTAAATCAATTTCCACAATTAACTTCAGTACATCATAAGTGTGTCTTAAAATGTGGATGCCAGTCAAAAATCTTTGGTCAATTAATATTGTATATATTTTTCTCTGTTAAAGTGTTCATTCCAGAGGTTTGTTTTGACATTTTTACTGTAACCATTCACAGTTGCAAAGAAGAAATATATGAATGGAGATGAAAAGCACCGAAATCTTGTTAGTGTTAAACTCCTTTGTGAACAAAAGCTAGCAGAAATAAATGTAATGTGGAATGGCTTTCCTGGAGTAGGGTAGGATGGGTCTTGGGGGGTGGAGAAGACTAAATTGGTACTGAGACGAGCCTTTCAGATATCTTTTTATCTGCTTTAACTGCTTTTCAAGCAAAGCTGATGTAGTTATTTTAGTCTTTTGCCATTTTTGTCATTTAATTCACCACTGAGAATAGCCCTATTTCCACATTTGCATCCTTTCAGTATAAAAAGGTATCCACAATTAAGGTGAAAGAAAGCTTCCTCACTGAGAAATATGGGATTTGGGCTGTTAATGATCTACTGCTTAGCATTTTCAGAAAAACCAAGGATCCTTTTGTGTTTCAGCAGTATGGTTAACTGGAATGGATATAGAACCTGGATCTGCAAGTCTGGTTTTAAGGCCTGGCTATGCACTTTGCTGTGGTAGCTAAATGGATTCATTCTCTCAGTTTTCTCATCTGTGAAATGGGGATAGGGAATTCATAACAAACATTTTAAAAAGCAAATATCTCCCTTTGATCAAATGCTTTCATTCCAGGAAAAGAAAATATTTTCTTCTTTTCTTTATGAAAAACAAGACTGAGACCTGAAATATTAGCTTAGTTACTACCGGTCTGAATTCAATACAACAAACCTGAGTTCTCAAGATATCTCTTTTACTGCCTGCTTTCAGATCCTTGCTCTTCTGCTTACCAACTGTTATAACCTTGGTCAAGTAAATAAATCTTCCCAATCCTTACTTTCCTTCTCTGTAAAATGAGAAACTATCATAGTACCTAATCCATAGGATTGCAGTGGAAATTAAATGAGAAAATGACGGTAAAGGTTGCAACACAGCACCTGGCAACGAATAAGTACTCAACACATGTTAGTTTTTATTGTTATAATTGCGCTTTTATCCTCAGGAGGAGCTGCAACTCTTTACGACCTGTTCAGATCTCCTGGATTGATGAACACAGAGGAAAGATACCAGATCCCTCTTCATTTCATCCCCATCCCCTTACTTATTAGCAGTTCAAAGATTCTGTCATCCACCTGAAAATACCAAATAAGAAAACAGACGCCATTTTAAAAGATTGTCTCGTGGATCCTGCCTAGATGGAACAAACTAATTCCAGGGACAGTAAAAAAAAGTCCTTTGGCTTCTTTCCCTAGAAGAGTGTGTGAAGAAAGTAGGAGCAAATATTAATAGTACTGATCACTTACTAGACCCATCTATACTTATTTTTTGCCTAAGCTTTTGAATTTCTTTTAAAAAACTATCATTCTCCAAAGACAGTAAACATCAAGAGGCAACAGACTTTACTAAAAGTCACAATAATCATAGCATACTATGCCCATCTCTAACTCAAGGCTGCCTGAATAGAAAGAAATATTGTGATTTCTAACAACCTTTTCCTGAGAACAGAGAAGCATACAGCCTATTTCACTGTACCACTCAAAGCATACAGCCTATTTCAAGGTTAAATTAATTTCAAAACGCCATACAAAACTAAGTCATGAATTGTCTAGATAAACAAAACAATCACTTCCCCAATTCCATAGTGAGGGGTGGGAACACAGGAAACCTCGCAGAATGGATGACTCTCTCTCTCTCCTCAGTATATGAATGAAAACTTTTCGGCCCATGCTAGGACTTGGGACTGAAAGTAGGATTCACACTCAGATACGGGAGGAAGGGTTAAATTAAGAGGAATCTGTCTTCCTTTACCCTCCCTCTCCCCAATTCACAGAATAATTATTGGTGTCTACAACCTGAAATATTAGTAAACATTTCCTCCAATAGCTAAGGAAATGCTTCCAGAAACATGCACATCGGTAGTACTCTTCCAGACTGGCAAGTGTGAGTTTGAAGTGTGTGTGTGTGTGTGTGTGTATGTGTGTGTGTGAGAGAGAGAGATTTTGATGCTTGGAAAACATGTTCTAAAAAGCGGCCATAATTTCTTTTTCAGGGGGTCGGGCCCCTTTTGGCTCCTTCAGACCTCAGCCCAGAGAACCAGAGAAGGGTCAGAGACGCACGAGGGAGAGGCTGAACTCACACTTACCTTTGACCAGTAGACGACGTGAGAGTGGGGTTTGGCGCTTTGTTTGTTTTTGTTTTGTTTTCTGTTGCTTCACGCCCCCAGCGCCAGGGCGCTGGAGGGTGGAGGCGGGTCCGGGCTGGGCTGCGCCCGCGGGGCGGAGGGGACCGAGCGCGCCGCCGCGCCTGCCGCGTCCGGCCAGCAGGGGGCTCCGGCGCTCTTCTCCGGGCGTATTGGGCTCAGCCCGCGCGGCCCGGGACTCGGGCAGGGCAGGGGATCTGGAGAAGGGAGGACCAGGGGAGGAAGGCGAGAGCTTGAGAGAGACAAACGGGGGTGAGCCGCACAGCGGGGTTCCCCAAGAGCCAGCGGAGCCTTCTCGGAGCTGCTTAAGACATGACAAATCCTGGAGGAGCCAGGCGTTTTCGTGAACGGGGTCTGAGCCTCCGCCTTACCAAGGCTCCCGAGTCCCGCGGGGCCGTCTTGCTCCGGCCTCCAGCACAGGGCGCCCTTGGCCCGACGGGCAGCCGTCCTCTCGAGGGCGTTAGGGAGTGAGCCGTGGTCCCTGGCCCAAACTCAGGAGGACAGCAGAGAGCTCAGCCAGGGCTACGGGGAGAGCGGTGACTCCCACGCCCCCGCGCCCGCACCAACCGCGCCTCGCGCTTCTGGAGCCGCAAAGCGCAGGCCCACTTAGGAGAGGCAACGGTTTGTCTATGGATGTCCTGTGTAACCACACCTTTGCTTTGGCTTCCTTTCCTCGATCTGAAATCCAAGGTGGTGGTTGATTTTTTCGCTCTCCTACTCTCCCAGAGGAGGCCCCGGTCCGAGCTAGCGCTGGCGGGCTGCGGCTGCTGAAACTAGAGTTCCTGTGGCCAGAATGGTGCCCCTTGCCCGCTCCAGGGCTTCAGAGGAGAGCGAGCCCGGCCCGGGGTCAGGGTGGCCGGCCTGCCCCGCGAAGGCGCGCTGGGCCTGGAGACTTTGTGCTCTTCACTTCGCCAGGCGAGAGTTTAGCCCGGGGCCCGTCCGCGACACCTGGCCTCCGGCGGTTTTCGGGACCCTCTCTCAAAACTGCGCGAGCGCTGAGATCACTCTGGTATTAGCTCCCTTTAGATGAGGAAGGCATTGTATCTTTCTAAGGGGGTCTCTCAGACCTAAGTTATTTTGGTCTGCAGTGGTAGTAATGGCCTTGAATTTGTTTAAACTTACTGCCCACGACACCCTCTCCCCAAATCCCCCCACACCCACACAGTACGCTCCATCACGGCCACCACCACTCCCACTCTATTTGCATTTGAAAACCTCTGGAAACATAAGCGCTTTCAGGATGAACTCTCTCTCTCTCTCTCTCTCTGTCGCGCGCTCTCTCTCTCTCACACACACACACACAGAGCCCGCCAAGTGGAAACTGAGTTGAATCATAGGATGCATATGAATAGGATTGGATGGTCCTTTGCTTCTGCGGATAAGAATGTTTAATAACCCAGGATTCCGGCAATAACAGCATTACAGGGTTTCTAGAACTCTGTTCTGATCCTTTAGAAACTATTACAACAATAGTAATGATAGTAGGAGGAGAAGTAGGACTATGTTTTTCAAGGCACTTGCAAGGAATCTGCTACATCGTTTATGGGAGAACTTAAAAATATTCCCCTTGATTAAGTCAAATATCATCTCTCTTTTCTAGATGCTAATTAAAAGCAACTCTGTTCTTAGGTATTTGACAGTAATTTGAATCAAGATACTTGAAAATTTCTGACTCAATAGCAATGTGCTTCAGTACACACAATCAGGTATAATCATATATATGTGAGATATGACTTTGAAGAGGAGATGACTTTAAAAAAAAACGCCTACTCAAAGACAATTAGAAATGGCTGCTGCAGGCAACCAGTCACTGTTCTGGCTACATATTTGTGCAATTAATAGTCTCACAGCCTAGTCCAAATCCCCTCTTTACCTGGAGCAGGAGTGTTAATGAACTGTAGATGCAAAGCTCTTAATGTATAGATGTAGTGTCCTCTTGAAATTTAACAAGCTTTGAAAATGTAATAAAACAGAGATAAGTATTCATGTTATTTTTAGTTTGTGTTGGCTTGTTGTGTTTTTAATATTGTTTAAAATATGACACAGTTATCCCCAGTTCCTATCCCATATGTCCATTCTGGAGGATCCAGAAAACATATCAGTAGTTAGGGTAACAAAAAATCCTCCAAAAAAGACCCAAGTTTTGCCACTAAACTTTAAGTCTTTATTGAGCATTTCATAATAGCTTTAAAAAAACAAAGTGCAGTTCATGTTACTAGCTACTTTCATACAATGTTGAAATAATACTTCTATAATTTGACTAAGTAAGATTCTTATTGATTGCTAATTTGGTGTTAGAATTGATTATATTTCACATAGTGATATCCCACTGCTCAATGAGATGAATATTTATATAATAGGGAAATAACCATTGCTGGTTTCTTTACAACTCAGTGTGAATAGCCACATGGTTGACTTCCAAATAATAAAAGAATCTTTCCATAAACCTTCTGAAGTCGTTTCTATAAACTTGCTCCACTTTCTAATATTGTGAAAGAGTTGATGTAATTTAATTTCTATTCTGTCAATTATAAATTTATTTCATCTTGGCAAGGTGCTCTATTTGGAAAAGTTGATTGTGGGAATGGATGATAGTATAGCAGGAATATGGAAGTTGAAATAATGTTTCATTTTACAATCAAGACAAACAATATAATTGACCTCATCATATCAGGAGCAGGGAGAATCTGAAACGGTTTGATTTGCATGCACTTCATTGAGTCTACCAAAAGCATACTGATATCAAATTGCCCAGGGCTATATATTTATTACTGAGAATTCATAATTCCAATTCTGTTACATATTTTTTTTTAATTTTGCTGGATCTTGTGGAATAAGGATAAGGGAAGATGAAGAAAACTATACTAAATGTGTCAAAATGCTCCTTGTATCACAACAAAGTGGATGGTTTACTCAATGCAGCTAAATTATCAGAAGAAAAACTGAAATCACGTCTTTAAAGAGCATTTTTCTTAATGCACAACCTGTCTGTAAATAAATAGTTTAAGCCATAATGAAAGCAAACTTAAAAAGTTGACTCTAGTTAAATATTGGGAGAGACTGAGTAACTTGACTACCATCAATTTCCTGAGGACTTGGCCAAATTCTGCCTGCACTTTCAGCCTAACCTGCAGGGGGCAATAGCTTGACACGAATGACAACAAAGGCTGCTGAACTATTAGACTTGAATATCTGACTATGACCCTGGAATGTTGTGTAGGTTGGAAAGAGTGCTTAATTAATGTATATTGAAACAAAAGATCAGGTAAATTGTTTGATTTGTCTTCAAGCTATATTTTTAGACTAATTTAATTCATAACTGTTAGGTTTTTTTTTCCTTAAAGAGATTATGAAAGTTTTAGGAGACACATTCATCTTTAGAATTTTCCTGAACACTAATTGTTTACTATGGAATTTATGTAATGTATGTTACCAAAGAAAAGACAGCAGAATCAAAATGACCATAGTTTTCAGTGTTCAAATGGATGGCAAAATCAGAGGAAATATGGAATTTTTAGATATATTTAATAAAAGATTGTCACATATCTAGATAATAAACTCTGTTTCAATATTTTTTTAAACCTGTAACTATAAATGGGTGGGGGGCAGTCATCCCATTGTTTGCAATATGTCTTCTTTCCATATATCAAACATTATTTTTAAAAACTGGTTTAAACTTAAAATCATGATCAACAATTAGTGAGTTATCTCTTTTATTGCTATATATTTTTCTATTACAAGTGGAATATAATTTATTGGCTGTTGATAATCCACACTCTCTTTCCCTCCTTCTTGGTATTTCCATTCCCTCCCCCATCCCTATATTTCCCCATCAACTGATCTGGGAAGACTGGAAACAGACCAAAAGGGGTTTTGGCTAGAGAGAGTAATTACAGAATTAGAAAGGAAAACTCTTCTCATCTCCTCACTGCAATCATATTTAATGTTCATTATGTCAATTTTAAATGATACAAAATGCCTTCCCCAAAAGGCAGCCTGGTTTTAAGAAGTCAAAAGGGTACCTGGCATTAAACAACATTGAATCAATCCTGGTGGGATTAACTGGACTGAGTTTCTGTATACTGCACATGCTATGGATCTACTTTGATCACAGTAAGGAAAAAAATGATAATAGATTTTTTTTTTTAAATAATTGCTGCACAGGAGTGTTCCGTTTCTTTTATATGGCAGAGTTTGATCTTGATAAAAACCTTTTAAAACATCCTTTTCCCCCCACTATGGTAAAGAGATCATATCTGTTTTTGCTTTTCTTTAAGAAAAGAAAATGGGGATTGCTTACACGGGGAAAGAAAATTTTATTCTCCAACACCCCCTCCCATTCTACTAAACCATTTTAGTCGACATATGTTTGTTATCAGAGAGAGGTGCTGTGAACACACAGCCATTTTCTTAGCAGCTTTTTGACTGTATGTTACCATAGTCCCACAAGGCATTGGTCCTTTCCCATTGGGAAGTCATGAATAAGAGACTATGAAGCTTGCACGTCAGATCTTCCTCAATTAATCCACCATTAGCATGTTTGGGATCCACTACTGGATGGCTAACAGCAGCTTTTGTAACTGTACGCCGACCATATCCAATTATGCTCTGCTAAAAATGAACTCTTTGCAGACCAGCCCTCTCGGCTGTCAGTGTTTTCCGTTTTCCTATTTTAACGTTTGTGTATAGTGGCAGGCGACAGATGGTGTAGATCAGATCGATTTGATTGCATTAGATGATTTTTTCCCTTCCCCACTCCTTTCTGGAAGCTCGCATCAGCTGAAGGCTATCGCCTGGGACTCCTCGGAAGCATGAGCAAGCCGCCACCACGCGAAGGCACTGGGGCACAGCCAGCGCGAGGCGCCGAGGTCCCTTCCCAGGGCTTGTTAACACTGTAACCCGGCACTCGGAGAGAAGAAGCAGCTCCCACTGCCCAGAGCCTACCTCACTGCACATCAGATGACTCCCTGGCTTCTACACACAGTTGGAGTTCCGCTTGAAACCTGGATTTAGAGGGTAAGCACTTCAATCGAGATGGATTTGTGACAGTTACTTTGCCATACAGCAAGACAAATCTCAGCAAACGTAAAGGATGTAGGATGTATGGGAAAGGGAGACTATGTTTACATCGAAAAATGTGTTTCTTTTTGTCTGAGAACGAGAGTATTATTCAGTAAAGATATGTATACTCTTTTTCCATTGATTGTAAGAGTCAACTACCACCCTCCTCCCGATTTTTTCTCTCTCCTTGGTGTTTCCCCCTTTCTACTTGAGAGGGAAGGAGAGAGGGAGAGGGAGGGAGTCAAGGGGGAAGAGAGAGAGGGAGAAGGGGGGGAGAGAGAGAGAGAGAGAGAGGCATTTCAGCTTTAGCTTAATTGGCTTATTTCCTCAAACCGATTGCTTTGTCGCGTTTCTTTATGTATTTTTGGTTGCAAATTGCGAAGCGATTAACTGGGTTGGGTGTTGGAGTGTGGGGGATAGCATAGGAAAGTACTGGGAACCATCAGTCAGTCACTGTGGCCTTGAGAGATCAAAAGGTGCTGAAAGCCCCCTGCCCGCAAAACACACCTCTAGTTATTGGGGCGCGAGAGAAATGTAGATTCTAATAAACATGGCTTGCAGGAGTCGATGAACAAAGGTACTTAATGCGGACCTAAGCCTCCGCTGATATTGTTCCGCTAGCAGTATCTAAATATTCAAAAGCGAAGTGTAAGTTGATCAACAAACGCCCTGATGGTATTGGGCTTTTTCCCTTTTCTGTTTTTGTGTGGAGGGTGGAGAAGCGGGGGGAGGGTGGATGGGTGGGGGAAATCCGACAGCTTAAGGAGGCTTGAATTGAATATGCACCCAGCGGCAGTGGTCTCGTAGGAAATGGTGTTCTCGTAAGTCAGGCTGCCCCGCTCAAGCACGAGAGAGCTTTGGTTAGAGCTCAGAGCGTCAGTTCTGCTGCGAGTGCTGCGGGCAGTCGGCCCGGGTTGAGCTGTCCACTCGTCCAGGTGCTGAAGCTGGTGGAACATTGGGTAGGTAGGGAAAAGGCTGGCACTGCTACTTGGGTAGAGAGAAAGCATATCAACTGCGTTGTTCTAGTTTCTTAAAGCGTGTGAGTCTGTGGGTCAGTGTGTGTATATATTTTATTTTAATTGTGAGGAAGCAAAACTGAAGGAGACTACTTGGAAAGCATTGAAAAGCTGTATGGGTATTTATGCTGTGATTCTGATGCCCTGTGTATTGGGGTGTGTGTGTGTGTGTGTGTGTGTGTGTGTGTGTGTGTGCCTCCCTTGACCATCCTTTTGAGTTTAAAACGTTCCATTTAGTAAATCCAAGCCTATCTGTATGGTGTGTTTCTTGTTTTCCTTTTAATATTAGTTGAGATTTAAATAGAAGAGTGCAGAAGCAAACGTACACTTTGCTCATAGACTATTGCATTACTTTCCCTAAGGGCTTTTGTTTCTAGGAGTTCAAGCTGAAGAGAACCTGTCAGCTTTCTGAATTTTTTTTTGTTCTAGCACCAGAGAAAAGCTCCACTTTATACCTATGTTAGGTAACGGCAGAAAATAGTGCTTATTTATTTGTTTTATTGGTATCTGTCTTTTTGTAAGTGGTGTACTTAAGAGTTATCTGAAAATAATGTAAAACAGTCTGGTAGTTGGGCTATATTGGTTTTCTTTCTAGTTATTTTAGGTTCAGACATTATATATTAAACATCTATTCATAAAACCTAGAATTCATGCTGATTTTTCCATCTGTAAGTAACATGTCAAGAAAATGATGAGTTGGTGTGCCTGGAGAAGTATTATAATTTTTTTTAAAATAAGAGCAAACACAACCTAAGCGCCTTAAATTGCAACCAGGTCAGTTAGAGATGAGTTGTGGTAGTGGGAGAGAGTCTGTTATATAATTACTCCTTGATGAAGAGCTATTTGCACTTACATAATTTGGGAAATCATAATGTCTATTGCCATGTTTCCATATTCCCCCCCATTCCCCTTACATGGATGTACTTTCATGTATTTGAGAGTAAAGGGGAAAGCAAATTGAGAACTTTCTAATGAAGCTACACCATGTCTTGGGTAGTGACGTTGCACTTGTCCATTTTATTTAGTGAACAATAAACCCCCATTATCAGAATATCCACTGCAGGATCTTAAGACAAAGCTTTTCCAGTAAGAGCCATATTGATCATCAAAGAATCACAGAGATTCTCTCTCTGAATGCCAAAATTACAGTCACTTTGCAAATGAGTTTTTATTGGCTTTTTCTTCTTAAAATAATTTTTATGAACACAGAGCTTCAAAGGTTTTTCTGTAGAGGTGTCCACAACAGCTGTACAGCAGTGCATTTACAGTATGTATTTTAAAGGTGTGCTATGAAATTAAACATTGTGGTAATATAAAATGATGCTTAAATCATAGAAAGTCTACCAGCTTGTCAACTCAGTGAGTTTTGACACTATGGAAAATGGGTTTAATTATTGTATGCCTTGAAGCTTTTTTTTCTTTAAAAATCATTATGTTGTATAGCTCTAAGGCCTTCAAAGGAAAGATGCCTATTTTTGTACATCTGTAAGTATTTGATTTCAAGTAGTAAATTGAATGAGTGTTTATTTTCCATGATCTTGGGCTTAAGAAAAATGCATTTCCAAAACACACTACTGAAAATTTCACCCATGCATGACCTATCTTTATTTAAGCCTCACTCCTTCCCAAAGCCGTCTAGTCAAATATATTTGTATTTGTATGGGTAACTATTCATGTCTCTTACAGGGTTCTCTGGCTGCCATGGCACTCAATCAAACCACCTAGAGTGGACTGGCCGAGACCAGACTGGGTACCAAGCAGAGAAGCAGAGGAAAGCACTGGGAGAGCACCAGGTAAACTGAAGGTTACTTGTCACTCCCACTTGTGCCCAAAGAGCCTTGCCACATCTTCCCTCCTCGCTGGAAAAACAGCACTCTTCTGTGTTAAGTATTTGGTTTTGTGATTTGTCTTTCAGAATTGGAAATAGAGCGGCCATTTGGATTTGGGCAGGAAGCAGCCGAGCACAGCTTTGGATCCTTCTTTAGGGAAATCGAGTTATGGATTTATGGTCCCGGTCAAGCTCAGCCCATCCCCAGCCAGGGGCGGGCTCAGCGAGCAGCAAGAGTTCTGGTGGCGGCGGCGGCGGCGGCGGCAGTAGCAGCGGCAGCGGTAGCAGCGGCAGCGGCAGCTTGGTCCTCTGACTCTCTTCGGTGACGGGTATTCTTGGGTGGATAATACGGATTACGTTGTTATTGCTTAAGAATACGCGTAGTCGAGGAGAGTACCAGCGGCAGGGGGGCAGCGGCCGCCCTCCCCAGCCCACCAGCTGGCCACTAAACGCCCGTGGTTGCCAAGGTAGCACTTTCTTGTTCTTTTCATTTCCTCGGGTGTTTTCGCACTGGTTCCATCGGAAAGGCTGTGCGCTGCGCCTCTGGTGACCAGGACTGGAAAATGGGTTCGCGCAGGGGGCGGGGGCGAGGTGAAGGTGATGGGCGGGGAGCGGAAGGGGGTCCGTTCTCCCGAGCCTGCGGGGCGGTTCGGCGTTCCCAGTCCCCTCCTCTCCTCTCCACGGTGGGGTGCGGCTCGGGGGAGAGACGCGGACGGGGCGATTTTCTAAAGTTGGGAACGACTGAAAGGCCTTGAGCAGTTTGGGAGCGTCGCGAGTGAGGCGCCGAAGCTGGGCAGAGGGTCGCCGGGGGCTGCCTCCGCAGAAAGGGCGTGTCCGTGGGCGAAGGTGCCCCCGCAAGCCTGCGGAAGCGCGTGACTTCGCGAATCCCGGGCCCGGGGCGGTGCCGGAGCCCCACCCCCGACCGGCCGCGCCGCTCCGCAACCAGACTTGGCGGCCGAGCTGGGGAGGGGGCGGGAGCCCGGGGGCTGGGTCCCCGCGGAACTTCCAGATCGGAAGTGTGGCGGGTCTCTCAGGAACGCATATTTTCTTTTCGGATTCTCCGAGAAGGGGTGGAGAAACAGGATGGGAACCGGATTGGCTGCAGTGTGGCACAGACCTGGAACCTTCCTGAAAGAGGTTGGGGCAGGCAGTGACTGTTCAGACGTCCAATCTCTTTGGGACACCTCTTCAGCGCTGTCTTCCCTGCCTCTGCCTTTAGGATGAGTCTCAAACACCAACTAACTCAAGGCACGTCCCCCCCCTCAGGTCAGCTGCGAAGGGATGGGAGCAAGAGAGAGCCTCTCCCTCCTTCTACTTAGAGTTTTTGTTTGTTTGTTTGTTTGTTTCAAATATTAATGGACGATAAAACAACACGGATTTGTCACCTCCTAGCGAAGAGGAAGCCACCGCCACCACCCCCCTCAAGCATGCCCGGGCACTCCTGAGGACAATCGGACGTGGCAGGAGTTGGCATGCCCAAGATGGAGCTGGGAAGGATGACCCAGAGTGGAAGGCGTGGGCTGGGGCTCCAGGTCTCAGCTCTCACCAGCGTCGAACCACACAGCTTTGCCAGCTTTGCTCCTTGCCTTTCCTTCTTGTGAGGCATCTGGGACCGTCCTATCAAGGCGCATCAAAGGTGGAAGGACAGAGTGCTGGGGACAAGAACGTACCAGGCGCCCAGAAGATTCCACTAGCGCGGCCAAACACTAAGACCAGGTTTCCTCCCTGCGTGGTGGTCCTTGGTTGTGCACGGGCTGCGCGAGACAACTGAATTCCTGAGAAATGGAAACTGCAGGAGAAAAATCAAATAAACTTAGAGGCCTGTGAAGCTCTCCCTCTCGTCGCTCTGGGACCGCTCTAAGCTGAGCTGCATCTCAGACACCTTCTCCCCCTGGAGGATGGGCCTTTCTCAGGCACGAAGTGCGTGTGCCCCACTGGGCTCTTGCCCGCAAGAGCAGTCTGAACCCTGGAGAGGCTGACACCGAAGGTGTCTTGAAGGAAGCAGGCACACTCTCATGCTTCCCCACCTAGGGTTTCGCCTTTCTTCTAATATTTAGGATTCCCAGTGAAGGGTACTCCACACACACCCTCTCCCTACCCCAATCCCACCCCATTGTGTCTGATCCCACAATTACTCCCAGGGTATCTATACTCACAGCTTTTGCGCTCAAAGAACATTGTTGTCTGCAGGGAACGGGTGGAGCCCTTCTCAGAAGCTCCCGGGGGCGAGTCCATTTTAAGAATGAGTTGAAGTAGGAAAGAAAACACAGATGCTGTCTTTGCATTCGACATTCTATCACCAGCAAGAGAATATGTAACTCCTGTTCTTTCCTTCATTATTCCATGAATTATCTTTTTTCTCTAGGGATCCACCAGTTGGTGATTTAGGGCTTTTAAATATTATGCTTGTTATGTATTTAACAAAATGCAATATGTCTACTGATGGCATTGTTTCCTTGGGAAATTAGAAAAGTAGAAGCTACATACTCTAGTTCCTAGGTGGTCTCTGGAAAGTTGGCCTCATGCTGGTTGGCTAAATAATAAGTGTTTAGGATTTGAAAGGAAGAAAGAGAGCTGAAGGCCTGGTGACAGAGTTTGTGAGAAACAGAAGATGTAACACTCTGGCATTTGTTGAGGGGATGAGGAAGAACTTTTGAAAAATAAGCTATTCTATTCAGTTTTGTGCAAATTTATTGCAGTTGCTTCATAGAGGAAGAATAACGTTTAGAATGGAATAATTGCAAATGCTAGTGATGAAATCTAGAGGAAACCTCTACTCATAGTTAACTGAAAGTATTTTTGTTGTTGTTGTTTAAATACTTATCTCATTGCTTTCTTTCCTTTGCAGAATTATTTTCCTATAATAGTTTCCATTAGGTGTCAGTCTGACTGAACTGGTTCTTATTTAAGTTAGGGGTGAAAATGTTCCATCATCAGACCTTTTAAGATAAGAAAGTGGGAAAAATTAAAACTTTATTAAGTTGAAATTACTGGAGTTAATTTTTATTGTTACAAGGCAGCTTTTTTCTTCCCAGAAAAAATAATTTTAAATTACGTCACCACTGGTCAATGACTGCTTTTGCCCTGTCACTGTCCATAGCCATGATTAAAGAAGTACAAAATGCTTGTTTGTGCTTTTCATGCTAGATCCAAGTAGTGTTAAGTAGTCATAATTTTTGGATGGCTTTTCAATTGATGTCCTAATACTAGAAGGGTAAGCAGCCTTTTCTAATATTTCTTTTGCTTTACGAAGGTGATAGAAATTTTTCCTGAAAAAAAGAACATGGATTCAGCTTAAGCTGTTCATTTGACCATACTGAGGGCACAGTAAAGGAGGAGGGAGACAAATTGTGAAAATTACTTTTGTCCACTAGTTTTACTTTAATAAAGCCTGCTTAAATACTCAGAATTTGTGAACACAATTTATGATGTATAGGTGGGAGATTTTAGGTCACCCATTTAAATTTATATAATGTCTATAAATGGTCAATTTTATACTATAATATTCATTAATAAGTATAAGAAACATCATCTTGATTGGTAGTTTGCTACTGAGTCCCAAGTAAGTAGCTTGATAGAAACTGCATTTTTCAGAAAATTTGCTTATTTTATTCTTTGTATTTGTGAATTCTGTTCTGATGTTGTTGCTTGAATAGAATTGTGGGGAGTGGTGATGGTATTCGTGATTAAAGATCCATAGAGCATCATGACAACCCCATGAACTTTCCCTGAGGCCATTGTGAGCCCTAGAATGATGTGGCTCTTGGTGTCAGAGCAATGCCAATCTAGAACCAGAACAGAGGTCCCAGTGAAAGTCCAAGCAAAGGCAAGCAACGATGAAGTAGCATTTTGATGGAAGGAATATTCCAAAAACCCTATTATCAATTTTTGTCTTATTGTATTCCACATTAGTCATGAGAAATTTTCAAATATAAAAATAGACAACAAAAGTAGAGATGATGGGTATGTTGGGAAACATTTTTGTGTTTTATGTAGGACAGAGGAGAAGTACTAAGGACATAGAAGGAAAGACAGCATAAGGCCATCACAGTTGTTCACCAGCTTGTCAATATGTACAGGTGCAGCTACCATTGTATCACGGAAATGACAGAATGATGTTCTTACTGTGTTGGAAAGTAGTGTATTCTGCATAGGAAACTTACTGTTTAAAAGTAAATTTCTTTTGGATATATTTTCAGTAAGAAGAAAAAATATAATAGTGACATCAGAATATTTAAAGACTTTTAAATCATTTAGCTAACGAATTTATTTATTGATAGCTGTACAACTATAAACACAAATGCTAAGTAGATTTTAAGCAAATAGTTTTGTAGTACAATTTGTTTTTTAAATGTTTTCAGATTTTTATCTTAGTGCTTATACTTTAAATCATGACTTACAAGTCTTGCGTTTAAGTCTAGAAAACATTTTGCATGATTGTATAAAATAAACATTTTAGTTGAGTAAACACTGCAGTTCATCCAAAAAACATAAGCTAAAAATATATAATATTTTAAATTTCTTGAAATGTGTTTATTACCCAGTAATTAGTTGAGTTTGTTGAGTGCAGCCTAACAATAAAATCAGTGTATCTGTATGTTTGTATTGTTGACCAGCTTAAAAATTTATTACCAACTATATCTTGTGAGTTCTGGGTTCTGTTACATCCTGGCTAATAATAATGTGAGCTAAGCAAGGCAGTCTGATCTTCAACACAATTAAAATATTATAATACATATGCAAGGGTAAAGACAACACTTCATTTGCTTTATTTGTGGAATAGCCCTTTGAGACTCATAGTATTTGAAAATAAAATATGTACATATATAGTAGATCAAGCTAGAACCAAATGTTAAAAAGCTATGAGTTCTAAAACATGCAGTTCAAAGATTTTAAATAAGGGTTATTGCCTTTATTAATTTAAAACCCATACTGAATCTCATTCAGTTAAATTACAAACTAAAAAAGACATATTGCTGGAATCTGTTAATACTATGTTTTCAGTTCAAATGCAATTTGTATCATAATATGCTTTTTAAAAAGTTGACAAATTATATTACAATAGTGACATAATTGCATAATTTGAAAGTAGTGTCTATTTGTAAACTTGAATGAATTATGTGCTTTTTGGAAACACTTTTTCTGAAAAGATTTTTATAAAAATGATACATTTTAACTGGAAAGTTGATATTTCTTGCAATTTTGTTTTTAAAATTTGTATTCAATACATGAGTAAGTATTAATTGTTTGAAGCCTATTTTTGTCTCTCTAAGCTAGTGTAGTCAATTTCAATAACTGGTTCAGAGAAGTCTCAAGATAAACTAAAAATTATTCATTTAAAGTAGCTTTTTACATATCTGCCAAATAGTCCATTCGTTTTTGGATTCCAAGAAGAATGAATGAATGAATGAATGAATGAATGAATGTCATGCCTACTATTCTGTCAGAAGCAGATATAAGAAAAAGACCTTTTCCTTTGTGATAGAAATATATCATGATAAGACTTCCAAATACCCTGGATTGTTTTACAGATGACTACACAGGAATTAAAGTTATAGAATGATTACTTTATGGATCCAGTTTCATGTAGTTTGTTTTCATAACTGTTATTTATATAGGCTTTGGTGTTTATTGAGACAAAGCAAATTAGAGAATTGAGGCCATTACACGGAGAAATCTCAAATTTCATTTTGTCCCTCAATTACATGATACTTAAGGAGAGAGATATATCCTGTGGTAGAAAGAACTTTGGAATAAGACTAGAAAATCTGATTTCGAGTACAGATTCTGTTGTGAACTATGACAATGGACCTGTCACACAGCTTGCCTGGTCTTCAGTTGTCTCATCCATAAGAAGGGCTAGATTTAGATTTGCTTAAGGCCTTTTTACCTCTTTAGGATTCCATTTCAAATAAAGCCTTTTTTTTTTTTTTGTATGAATTCTACTCTTCATTTCATGTAAAGATGGTGGACCAACTGATATCACAACTAAGACAGAAGCTTTTAAAAAATATTCACCAACATTTTGTCTTGGTATTAAATAATAAAATGGTCTTTAAGGTTTTTACTTAAATTCTTAAAGCATGAAACACACGGAAATATTTGTTGCTTTTTCATACTTCGTTTTTTATTTGAAGTTTTAGTAGGGAAAAAGCCCCAAAAGAATGTTTTACAGATTCATTCTAATGTGTTAGCATGGGAGTACATGTATGTGTACATCTGTGTAATAAATTTGAAGCTGCTAAAACCGTAGATCTATCTTCATAAGCATTTTAGCCTAATGAGGCCAAATCACAAACAGCTCCATTCAAAGTTGATGTATATGGTTGTAGTGGATAAAGAATGAACATAAACACTTGGCCTCTAAAAATGTTTACTCCTTGTGTAAATGTTTATGCTATTAAATTCAATTACAATATTTGGAAGAGCATGAAAATTACTGTTTTTTTCCATTCTGTTAAAAGAACCAATAATTGTCTAGGATATTTAATTCTTCTAAAAGGGTTAATCATTTAAAATACCTAGTCCAGTGTTTGGCACATAGTAGGTGCTCAAAATATTTATTAATTTTGTGAAAGCAATGATATCCTTTTGGGGCATACTTGAATATAAATTTTACATTTTTTCATAATTATTTAAAGTCACTATTATATAAAATGATTGTTGTACAGCATATATTTAAGTTTAATTTAATGTTAACATAAAATTTAATTCTATAATTGTTTACTAATAGTGCAGCTATTCTTTGCCAAGAAGGAAAATACATTCTCTCTGATTATTTGATATAACTTTTAAATAATGGAAAAATCCATGGGAACATTGCTTTCAAGCTGATATTCTTTTTGAAACTCCAAGTAGCTCTTTAATCTACTATTGAAATAGAAAATTTTAGTCCATGTGAATGTTACCTAATATATTTATTTAATATTAAATGTATAAATATTTGTAAGAATTTATAAAGTTTTAAGACATAATCAATAGAAATGCACTTTATGCAATATAATAATTACTATGATAGCTAAAGATCTGTGTAAGTTTTTTCAGTTTTAAAAAATTATTTACTAGGAAAGCAGACTAAGGTAAATTTTATTTGAAAGGTGTGACTCTCTGGGAGGTTCAATGTATAGTAAATATAAATTGACTTTTAATCACAAAATAATACACCCATTCCCTAAAAATTAAAATAATATGGTTTATCAGCTATTGCTTTATTCAGATAGTTTACATACTTTCCACTCTCAGTTTAATTATGGGTATAAAACATTATGTCCATTGAAAACTTTGACTCTGATTTGTGTGCTAAATGGAAGCAAGCATAAAAAGAATAGAGATTTAAGGAGAAAAAATTAATTAAAAAATAAAAACTTTGAGAATAAGTTCAATAAAAATTCTACAAATCTTTCAAAAGTAATTGCCTTCAAATATATATCTGGGGGTAGGAATGTGAGGTTTGGAAGCCATTTATTCACACTTTTATTAAAATACCTCATGTTCCTTTTTGTTGTTGGATGTAGTTGTCCGTAAAACAGCTTTGAAATTGTTTTAATATTATATATTAGAACAGAGTCAAAATAAGGAGATTCTTTACCACAAACAAGCAGGTTTTTGTTAGTTGTGAATGCTATGTTTATTAAAAATAGTGAGTGACGTTAAACTTTTGAGGCGGTTTCACATTTTCATTTGGTGATTTGTATAGATAACAATTGAATTTGACAAGAGAAAAGGGACAATGATAGCAAGTAACAATATTAATGATGTGGACTGGAGTGAAGAATGTGCAGATTTTGGTGATGTGTTAAAGTAACAATAATGAAATTCCTGCTGGCTGGGACCAGTACACCTTGAAAAAATATCAATCTTAGGAAACGTTAGAAGAGGTCTTGTTCTTTGTATGGTACCCTTTACCCTGTTGTGATGGGTAGTGTTCAATATTGATTTTAGATAGTTTATCTGTGTAGAAGGATTCTTTCATAGTATGAGTGACAAGTGTATTCCAGAGTTCTTGCTTTCAAAGTCATGCTCTGATACAGAAATTTGAATCAATTAAAATAGAAATAAACTCTGAATAAAATAAGCCTAGCTTATCTGTAGAAAATTGAGAAAGGCAAGAAATCTGGATGTTTCTCAAATAAAAGAAAGAACATCAGTCTGAAAAGACTGACTTCTCAAAATTGAGCCTAGGGGGATATGGCTTAAAAGAGACAGCCTTTTTAACAGTTTTTCTATTAGAAAATATATGTATGATACTTGAATTTATGTTCTAGAAGTAAAGTAACCTAGGAGGATTTGTTAAGACAGTATTTCCTGATATAAAATACAGATACCAAGAGTTTAGTTTTTCCTATTCACTTAATTGATTTAAATTTTAGAGAGGAAATCTATTTGTTAGTTAACCATGATAAAGATAGAGAAGATTGACACGTTTGTCTTTGTCTAACTTGGCCTTTATTTCCAAATACACAACATTTCCACCTGATCATTTGTTTGCTTTTAATATGACTATTTTCCATTCCTATATCCACATGGAATACAAAATTTCAGAAGTCTTTGATAAGCTCATAGTAAACTCATATGATATTTAGTTGTCATTATAAATTTCTATCTCAGATCTAGTTCTTTAGTATGTAATACAATTCCCATGTTTCCCGTATGAAGTCCTCACAACACAGAGAATCCAAATAACTTCTCCATGGACACCCAGATAATATTTGGAACCCATTTTCTAAGTCCTTGCTGAGTGTTTTCTTTCTAATACATCACACTAAAACTTCACTAAACGTTGACGTTTTTCTCACGTTACTCTTCCTATTGTCTGAGAATAATTCTTATATTTTTCATACTATTCAGTGATATTTTACCCAAGTAATCTAAACTTTTCAAAAATTCTTATATTGTATAAATAGATGTGAATGTATCAACAGATTCCAAGGGTCTCTAGTGTGCTTGTACTAATTATTTTTTAAATCTTGGAAAATGGTATAGGGTTTCTTAATGTAGAAACAGAAAATGAATCATAATTAAAGGAATAATTTGATCTTTTACCCTAGTTGAATATATTTCAGTAAAACAAGGGAAGTGTTAATCACAATTACATCAACTCAGTTTAATAAGCTTCCAGATGCAAATGTTGACTAAAAGATTGGATACAAAAATATTTGTAATGCAGTGTATTCAATGAAAAATTTAAAGTGACACTGTTAAATAATAGTGACCCCATGATGTTCTCATACCAAATAACAGAAATAAAATCACATTTTAATATACAATTTAAAATTATGTTTTCTTTTACTTCACTTTTTAAATGTTCAAAGCTATCTTGTTGAATAAAGAAGGACAGATCAGCTCTTGGATTAGGGCAGAATCAAAGTAAAATTCTCAATTTTGCAGTTGAACCCTGTTCACTTCTGTTGTGCTATTTATGAAAATTGCATGGTGGTCTGCCACTGCCACATCTGGGTTACTTGTAATGCTAACCATTTAGGGGTTTGAGAAGGTGATTTTGCACTGTGGGTTCAACCAACTTATCAATCATGAAGCATGCTCCTCATACATATGTTGCTTAACAGCAAGGATACATTCTCAGAAACACATCTTTAGGCAATTTTGTCATTGTAGGAACAACATAGAATGTATGTACAGAAACCTACATGGTATAGCCTATTATACACCTAGGCTGTGTGGCAGCCTACTGCTCTTAGGCTAGAAACCTGTACAGCCACATGTTGCTATACTGAATAATGTAGCCCATTGTAACACAATGGCAAGTATTTGTGAATCTAAACACTCTAAATATAGAAAAGGTATAGTAGGAATACAGTATTACAAGTTTATGGGATCACCATTGTATATCTAGCCTGTCACTGATAGATACACCATTATGTGCCATATGACTACCAAATCATTCCTCTATCATAGCAGTGAGGGTTCACTAGAAAAAGTGGTGTAACTATCTTTGTTTTAAATTCATCAAGATAGAAAGTTGATATCCTTTTGACCATTTAATCCCATTTAATATGTTTCCTATTTTATTAATTATAAACAATAACTGTAAATAACTATGTTCATTCTCTTTCTCAAGTTTTTTTAAAGGTTGTAGATATAATTCCGAGATAGGTAGGTAGATAGACAGACAGATAGACTGGCTTTTTAAAATGTATTTTCTTGCTCAAATGAAAATAATCCAGTGGAAAAATTGGCACTGAGAAGCCACACCTAAAATAATCAATATTTTGTCCAAACAAAAATATTTTATGGATTCACATAATTTGGCCAAGAACAAAATGTTTTAAATTGTGTAAAGGATAGATTTTAATCCTCATACCAACTAATTAAGCTGCTTCTGTACAACATACAGTTTTAAGTTAACAGTAATTAATACAGCCAGCTTGGAACCTCAGGAAGCTAAAGCCAGCAAGTGCTTTTTGGTTCACTCGAGAGGATGCGGTTTGATTGCTGGCGCCAGTAAACAGGTTGGGAATTGTCAACATTGTAATTAGCAGCAAGTTTCTGGATTCTCTGCCTGCCAGACTAGTGGGCTGATGCTTGGAGCAGTTGCCCCAGTGGGGAGAGTGAAAAACAAAGGAAGGGAATTTGAGCAACCTTGGTAGGCTCTGCCAGCATATGCCACTGGACCAATGTTTTTCTTGGCAAAGTTCTATTTTAAGACATCTAGCAGTGGTTTCCACAAAATATGAAACTCACCATAGCAACCAAAATGGCAAGCGTCTCTAGGAACCTTTCCTTGATTGGGTATCAGGTCAAACTGTGTTCAGAGTGATACTGCCTTATGTGCAGTATGCTCTGTACCATGCACAATGTGGTTATTAACAGTATGATTAAAAGGGTTAAAATCTGTTTTGGCAGCAATCCTTAAATAGTCTGCCTCTGCCAAAAAGCCTTCAAAGAATAAGGTTATGCAAACCTTATTAACCCTTCGTGTAGTACAAATGGAAGGGAAATGTCAACCTGAATACCACCGAGCATCCAATCTTCACTACTTACTTACATCATTTCAATCTAGTTTTCTTAATTCCAAACTATGTGATTGCTATGAACAAAGGTTGTCATAGATTTTAAACCCAAACCATATTTGCAGTGACTGTAATATGAGGACTACATTAGTAAAGTTTATAAGTAATTTATAACCCAACTGAACAAAAATTAGACTACCTTTTGAAACCTGCTTAATAAAAGTTATATATGTATAGACATGTATACATGTTATACATGTTATATATGTATAGACACACACATATGTAAAATTTCACTATCTTAGAATATTTTATCTTATCTAAAATAAACAACATGCATACTCTGAGTAGTCACAGGATAAATACTAACCCACCTACCTTGTGGCAAAGGCACGATAACAAATCCTTTGGCCTTTTCTTTTTTTTTTTAAAAAAAAGGCAGCTCTGTAGTAAATTAATTTTTCTTTCCAGTCAAAAAAAGGTCAAGGTTGCTGAGCATTGCTAAAATACACATATTAATTTCTCCCAAATAAGTGGTTGGAGTCATATCACAGATATTCTTACTGTCACTCTCTATCTTTGCCAAAATGTGAGGAGGAGTTTCAAAAAGATAAACAGCATACAGAGAGACAAACAAAATAGCTGTCTTTACTGTTTAAAAAAAGTCCTCAAATGGATCAACGTGCTATATTAAGCAATTGCCACGTGGTGATTTCTGCAGGTGGATTATCAAAAGTGCACAAAAATGGCTGTGTAGATCTGGCACCCAGGTGTCTGGTGTAGCATTTAGCGGACTCTTTTGTGGGGAGAAGGATTACTCATTTGTTGGAGACAGTTCAGTTCTCTAATCCTCCTCCACAACAGAATCCATGTTGGAGTGAACAAGCAACACGATTCTTATCCACTCTCTCTAGACTCTGAGGAATGCTCCACAATTATTTATTATTTTCACTGGAATTAGATGCCTACAGGTGGCCCCATAATGTGCCTCCAGGCATACAACCTGCTGTAAATTTTTAAGTTACATTAACTCAGCAGTATGTTGTCTTATAACGACAGTTCATTCAGTTTATGGGGAAAGGAAAGGAAGCAGAAAGGCAGTCTTTCGTGTTAAGCATCATTACAGCTCTTTCCCCGTTCTTTCTTTGAAGTTAGTAAAGGATATTTGGCAGAAGCAACACTCCTGGTGTTTTGGTATGGGCTGTGTCTCCTGATAGATTCAGAAAGGAGGTCACAGGCTCCAGGCCTCTGCATTGTATCCCAGGGACAGATTTGTTTATGGGGTGTCAGTATTAAAAACAGAGGCAGAGCAGTAGGACTTTTTCTTTTTTCATTCTCTTTTTCTCTTACTATTTCCCCTTTTTTGCCTCCCTTTCTCCCTTCCTCTCTCTCTTCTTTCTTTCTTTTTCTTTCTTTCTTTTCTTTTCTTTCTTTCTTTCTTTTTTTTTCTTTCTTTGTTTCTTTGTTTCTCTTTCTTTCTTTCTTTCTTTCGAGTCTCTAAGTGATTTCTGTTACTCAAGTGTTTTGTCATTAGTGGTCTTTCATATTATATTAAGAACAAATTAGTTTAGTTTTATCGAGACATTTGGGCTTATGATGCTGTTGCAATTTCGCCCCTGTCACATATCCTATGTTCTGCAATTGTTTTTTCCTGGGTGTTTGGGTTACCAATCAGTGAGAGAAGGAGGGAACTGCTTCACAGCTTTTTGGTCATTGAGTTTTAGGCCTATCCTTTCTTTGTAATGTTGCAGTTGTCACTGAATGGATGCAGTTAATTCCCTCGTATATTTTGGGGTACAATTCTCAGAGCTGATAAAAAACAAATATAATATCTAAATTAATATTCTTTAGGAGTAGAAATTAGTAGAAACATTTTTAGGGGCAATACACAAGTCGATTTAAGCCTCAGAAGTCCTAGTACTGGGTTATAAAGCTCCTTCTTACAGCCATAACAGAGTAAAATTTGTCTCCCACCATTCTATTCTCATTAAACCTATAGCTTATATTACAAGTAACAATGATGATGTGCATATTTTAAAATATATTTTATGTGTACAAATTCATATCTAAATTATTAAAACGTACACAATAAAACTTGTTTTAGTTTTAAAACATTTTTATTAAAATTCCTGTATCATAGACGTGGGCAAACTTAGTAGCCTAAGGCCAATTGGACACTTGCGAAGTTATCTGCCTTAATATACAAACACCTAGACTAGCCCATCTTTTATTTTACAGCAAGGGATGAACTTGCTGAGAAAAAGCAACTTGCGTATTCAAAGGAACTAGGATGTCTTTCAGAATAAATCATTAAATATCCATTATGCATGTACTATTCATGAGGTTTGTGTCCAGGTCTGTCAACATTTCTTAAATACCTACTATGCAACTGGTATTCTTCTAACTGCTGGGGCTACTGAGGAATAATGAACAGACCTTGCCCTTGAAGCATCCATGATGTACGGGACCTCTTACAATTCAGGCTGTTGGAGACTTGGTGGGGAAGTCAAAGGAATGTAAAGCAGCATCCTCCTTTCAAGGAGCAGACTAGGATGTGGTTAATATTAAACATTAAACTGTATGAAAGTGGTTGTTTCTACAAGCCCTTACTGTTGTCTCTGCACCAGAAAATACTTACATGTCACAGATGTAGTAATAAGTTCTTTCTAGAAGTGGATTTGCCTTCTCTTTTTTCCTTTAAAATATGGAAAGTCTTTCAGAACTGAGTAGACTAAGGAAGCACCAGTTAAGAAAAGGAAAACATACATACTTTTTCACATCAAAGCACTAGTTACTGTATAACCTATTATAAGTTATAAAACACCATTTATAATGACACATAATTATATTATCCCAGGACAAATTATTCGTGTATCCATAGTTATCAGAAAATATGTTTTAGTGATTATAAAATGATAGTGCTTATATGTAATTCCCAAATTCATTAATATTTGATTCCAGAGTCAATAAGTGTCTTTTGAGAATGTGATGATAGGCTTTATAAAAGAAAGTGCTGAACACACTATGCTGTACTTCAGAAAGTGGTTCTCAAAATGGGGCCTTCTTAGCAGTAGCCTGAGTGTCACCTGGGAACTTGTTAAGAATGCCTGTTCTCAGACCACATAACAGGCCCACTGAATAAAAACTCTGAACTCTAATCTGAGTTTTAACAAGCCCAATTCTGATGCCTGCTAGAATTTGAGAACCACTGCTTTCTATTGATTTTTTTTTAAATGACAATTAAAGTCAGGTTCTATGCAACACTGATCCAGTGCTGACCCGTTTTAGGCTCTCTTGTAGATTTAAAGTTATAAGTTATTATTATTAATTAAACCAGATATCTTAAATTAAAAATTATCACTTTACTTGTCTGGTAAATTCTACATTTGGGAAATATTTTAAGCCCCCATTTTGAGTTCTATTTATGTAAAACTTACATAGTACTCTTATTAGTGTTATGTAATGCTCACATTGCTATCTTTATAATTATAACATTAGATTGAATTTTTCCAGGACTTAAACCATTCTTTTATTTAATTTATTATTATTTTTGTAATTCCAGTAGCTGTCCCAATTTTTTACTCTGGTATTTAATTATGTCCCAGTTTACAATCTAGGAGAATCAGCTTAATTTTATAAAAGGCATACAATATTGAATAAGACCTTTAGATCGTGTGTGTGTGTGTGTGTGTGTGTACGTGTTATTGTCTTATGGATTATTATTAAAGTTTTCTCATTCATCTATGACACAAATAATTTTTAAATTCCCGTGGAAGGGAATTACCCTGACAAAATTATTTGAGCACTTACAAAATGTTGTACTATTACAGTAGCATAAAATAAGTTTCCTAATATCTGTATTGGAACTGTATTTAATAAAAATTTACTTAGAACAGAGGTGATTATATAACAGTAAAAATGACTGTTACTGTTTAAGCAATTAGATTATATGGGTTCTCATTATACCAACTGGAAATTGTTTTACAAAACTATAATATGTTCTTACTTCAAACCACAGCTTTTTATTGAAGCTTTCATAAAAACATTAGAAATTCAAAGGCTGGACTGTTTCAAATGCAGCTCTAAAACTTAGTGAATAGTTTCTTGTTTTGCGCTTTAAATTAAAATAGAAAAGAACAACTGTTGAGACCATGTACCTCTGGATTGTAAGACCTAAACTAGTCCTGTGACTTTTACGTATTGGCTTTTGTGTTTAACACACACACAAAAATATCAAACCACCTTGAATGTTAACACTGAAGTAACTGGCTGACAATGTCAGTGGGCTTTTTCTCAGTCCAAAATCTTCTTTTCATTAATGAAACACTGTGTTTGCTTATGTCAATGCATGAACTTAGTCATACACATTATAGGACGCCAGGATATATAACAAAGAATTAATGATAATATTTTTTAGTAAAAGTGCATCTTTGGGGGGTTTTCTTTTTGTTCGAATCTCCCCAACCCCGTCTCTGTATGAGGGAACTGTTTTCTTATTCCTTTCTTCTTTCTTGCCTATTAAAGTTTTTGCTCCAAAAAAGAAAAAAAAAGTAAAAGTGCAGCTTTTACTAATATGTGAACACAAAAGGTAATGGCCTGAGTAGCAAAAAATTCACCTAAAGAAGAAGTATGTGTAACATTGATTAATAAATTCTGTGGTATTTTACTTTGTATCTCTAACACATTGATGTATTCCATAATACTCTGTTTTCTCAAACAGTTATTTGACTGTGTAACAGATCTTCCCCTCACTAAAAATACATTCTGACTATAAGCATAGAAATGTAAATCCATTTCAGAATATGATCTTATTTCCTTTTCGCGGTAGGGGTGAGTAACACTGTCCAAACTTACAAACTTAAGTTAAGAGAGAGTCACAGTGGTGGAACAATTTATGCACACCCAGTTTAGATGGAATGATTGACAGGAAATATGTAAGAAATTCAAGTTATTCTTATGGAGGGAAAAAAGGTCTATTATTTTGACAGTTAACATTTTAAGATTAAGCACTTTAGATTAACCAGAAAGGAAAATGAAATCGTTTTAGTAGGCCTATAGTCTGATGGATTTCGTTATTAAATTAAATAGACACTAATTTAAAGGTTACTACTTCAACCCTTAAACAAAGAGAGTTTTAACTGTATGAAAAGATGCAGATAAAGTACCAAGTAGCTTATATTTAGGCAGAGAAGTTACTTAAAATTCAGAAATGTCAAAAAACGCTTATTCTTCTCTTGCAATTTAATTAAATGTTTCAGTTTATTTTATCTTTAGTTTATCTTAAGTTGTATGGTGGATTAATTGTACTCAATAATTGTTTTGCTGTTAATGGTTTACATATTCTTTTTTACATTAACAAGTGTTATTTTAAACATTTTATAAAGGAAAGTTTGAAAAGAGTTGTTTAATATCACAAAACCCATTGTGATCTTTCTCAAGTGAATTTATAGATTTGTTTTCTTGGCCACATATTTTGTCTAGTTGTGGGCCTATATCACTGATCATCCCATGATATAAGTTATTATATTAAGAGCTGGAAATCTTATCAGATGTGAGCTTATTAATTATTCACAATAAAACATTAACAGTTTAACATTTCTCTTCTGGAAAGCTCAACATGTTTTACAAAGTTGATTTATTCATATCTCTTAACCATTTTATTTGCAGAGTGCTACCTTATGCTATTTAGATTTTTTAATATGCTTATAAAAGTAGATTTATGATAGAAAAGAATTCTAAATTACTCAGTTAAAATGTATTCTTTTATACTTATTGAACTCTAATTTTTACATAAAGTTTTGCAGTTTGTAGTATGTGAAACCTTACACTTAAAAAAGACAATATTTAGTATATTTTTAATAAATTACCATTCAAAAATGAATGATGGATTGCATTAGGTTAAAAAGTATTACCAGAATATCTATTTATAATAGAAAACTGTTGCAATTATAATTATATGCTAAATCTATATATTTATAAAATAATTATTAAGTTAAGCTTAAAATTATTTTAATTTTTAGATACTTGACATAGGAGTTCATAGTTCTCCTGAATTCTGAATTATATTTCATCTTCTAAAACTTTCAAATAAGATTTATATGATATAAATTTTCATTAAAAAAACAGAATGTTTGACCATACAGGAAAAGATAAAATTGAAGAAAGACTTACTAAGGAAATAAAAGTGAAAGTATACTTTGGTCAGGTATTAAGTCCAGGTATTAAAATTAGCATACTAAAATAGAAAATTTTATGTATAACCTGTTTATTAAATCAAAGTATTTCCAATGCCTTTCTTTTGTGTTCTTTCATTTTGATCCATATCGACTTTAATGCCACGACTGGCTCACTAGTAAGTATCAGGCAAGATCATAATTTAGCACTTACCTCCAATTACATGAAAATCGAATCCAAAAATGGCATACTGCAACCAGGTCTACTTTCATGTATCAAAATGGATTGCTGTACATTATAAATGATACTCCCTGATGTTTTTGCAATGATTCATGAAACTATGGGGCTGACATTTTAGTGCAAAGAATTCCATAAATGTTAATAAAGCAGGAAAACGAATCGCAAAGCACTTCTAGATCATGATAAAGCCAGGTATTCTAATAACTTTAATCTCGTTCTATTACTAATGCCATTTGTAATGCTTAAAAGATATCAAAATACAATACAAAATATTTTTATAGCTAAATGAATGGAAATTAAATGTTACAAATCAAAACTGAGCTATGATAAAAGATCACCACATGATAATTAAGCTTTTGCTTTTACATCTCTCAGTATAACATAACCACTTACAAAATAGCCAATCTTTAGGATGATTTAGCATCTTAGCCTGATGTAGAAACAATTACAAAATATAAAGAATTATCATTTATATCATTTTGATGTTATGTGATACATTTCTTAAAAGAAACTTTGAATCAAGTTTTAAATTCTGTACTGATTCATCAGCTTTTACCCTAGTTGATGTGGGTTTCTTAATCTTTAAAATGGAATCCCTCATCTCTCACACAGATGCCATTTCTTTAGTTATATGTATTTAGATACATTTTAAATGTAGAGTAATGTTTTTAAAATCTTTCACTTGTTAATTATATTTAATAATTTATTTGAAAAACTAGGCCACTTATGGCAAGGATGCCACTACTTATTTTTAATCAAGAGTTAAAAATGTAGTTTGACTTAAACAATTCTAATATGATTTCCCAAAGTGATATTTGATACATAATGATTACTGTTTTCATTTTTGTCTGTTTAACTTTATATGTTTATCAGTAGAAAGTACACTTATGGTAAAAAAAACTATTATTTTGTTTATATAATTTTTTCTAAAAGAATTAGCTTCATTTTGATTTTTCTCCATTTTTTAATAGGAGGGACATTTATATGAATTTTTTATTTTACCTTTATTATAATATAAAATTACACTAATTTAAGGATTAAAGTTCATATTCAGAATGGGCATTTATTTTATTTTATTTTTATTTTGCTATATAAATAATAATTTGCTTTCTGTGTCGAGACCCAAATGGATATAGAAATTATTTTGAAATAAAAACATTAATTTTTAATATTTAAGTTCCGTTAGTTATATATTTTACAGAACTATTTATGTATTATTAAATGTTATACATACATACATATATTTGATTTACATTGATTTGTGATGATTATTATATTTCCAATCTGTCTTTACTATGAATATTGTTTTTTTCCCAGAGTATCTAGTTTTAAACAAAAAGTAATCTGTCAATGCGAATCTCTTGGTGTAGCATATTTGAAATTTTATCTACAAATAGATGTAGATGGAAGTGTACTTACTTAGTATTTATTATGGTCTCAATTTCTGTGAATTTCATGCTCACTTTTCCCCTTCATTTCTTTTTGCAAATGGCCACTTTGTCATATGTTTTAACTGTAGGAAGATGAAAAACTCTAAAAGTGCTCACCATCAGCATAAAGTGAGGCATTTTGAGCTCTACTGTGCAAAATGAAAGCATAATAGTCACTGCAAGGAAGACTTAAAGTTCTATTATCCTGTCATTTATACTTAGAGGCACTTCAGTTTCTGGAATAGTTTAAACAAAGGAAATTTGGAATGGATTTCTCTTTAAAATTTTGAAAAACTGGAATACTGAGGCTGAAAGACTACGGAATACCTTCGACCACCTTCCAGATAATATCTGGATGGAGGATAATATGTGATGTAATAAGCTATAAATGTCAAGATATATGAGCATTAAAAAAGGAAGCTGATTTTGTGATGCCACTTATATCACCTCCACTAAGGGAATAGGTCAGCACACTGAAACTGATTTCCCATTTCTGCAAAACAGTGCAGTTCTGCTTCAGGCTCTGAATTTGGGATTTCCTGTTGAAGTCAAAACTAGGTCTATGCTGTCCTGGGGGGTCAGAAACAAAACAGGTTGTGATTATGGAAGCAGTATCTCTGGGCTCACTGCCAAATCCTCCAATACTCCTGGGTGTCGATTTGACCTGTTATAATAGAACCTCACAGGGTGGAACATCTCCCCTCCATCTTCAGTCCTGATAGATTCTGGGTCCATATGTATGAAGGCTCTATCTTTAAACGGGTATCTTTGAATCAACAATAGAATTGTTTTGAAAGTTTAGTGGTGGAAGAGCCTTAAGTGGTCATTTGGTAAAATCCAACTTATTTTAAAGATGACAAACTGAGCTTAGAGATATTACAGTTTTCTTTTTCCAGTAAAAGTCCTGCTGATAGTAGTAACTCTGAAGTCATGGATCAGTTGAATACACATGTGGTTTGACCTATCAAGCATTTGTCACTACCATCATGATTGTTACTACAAAAGTGATTATTATTACGAAAATATTTCTTCCTCACCTATAGTTTATCGCTAACTTTCCTATTATTTACTCGATCACTGGATATCTTATGGAACTTACTTAATTTATAAGGTATTTTAATGTCTTTATTTGAAGTAAATATATTGTTCAAATGTAACATGACAAACATTGAATTCTTTTTCCGTTTATGAAACACAGAGGCTGGAAGGACAACTCTATGTCCAGTTATTAATGCTAGTATGTACACTAACATTAAAAATAACTGATTTTCACATTCAGTGCATCTACTTGTTGGCATTCACATGATGTCACAATCCCCTCCTTTTCTGTGTAAATCTGATTAAGGGGCTTCTCCTGCCATTATTTTGCACGCAAAACTTCGTTCCATTTTGACAACAATCCTCTTTACACAAGGACCTCAGGGTTGAACACTGAAAGTAACTAACCATTACTGTATATTGAATCATGTCTTTTCACATAAAATTGCAAATATGGTTTGAGAGCCAATTTCTAGATTACTTTGGTTGAGTAGGACTAATTACTTTTAAACTGGGTGCAGCCAGGGTCTGCCAGAACAGTGCTGAATTCTTCCAATGTTAGGCGAGCTCTACCCATCCTGAGATTGTCTCATACTAAAGTGCTGTAAGATTATTCATGCTTGTAGTAATGATTAACTGTAAAAATAATGCCAATTGCAGATGATCGTAATAACAGCAGCTATAGTTTATTGAATGCCTACCATGGGGCAGGCATGGCATATAGTATCTATTATCTCGTTTCATTTCCTCCTGAAAATAATCTTATGTGAGTTTTATTATTATTATTTTCTAAATTTTGTTTAAAAACTGAGTTTCCAGAGATGAGTCTGAGAAAAACATCAGTTTGCGAAGTAGTAGACTTGAGTTCTATTCCTGCTTTTACCACTAGCTGAAATGTGACTATAGGTTCAACACTTAGTACCTCATTTCCCTCCTCTACAGAATTAGGTCATAGAACTAGCTTTAACTTTCTGTGATTTTTAAAAAGCTCAAAGCAGTTTATTATTTTTTTGAGAAAGAAAATTTTTTTAAAGCATTCATAGTATCACTGAACAGTATTTTTCTGGTATTTCCCACATTCTCATCCGATTTCATGGCTTCAAGCACAGAACAAAATCCTCATTAATATAGAAGGAAGTCCATAGTCTGACCAGATCAGTGAAGCACAGAGAAAGATATGAAATTCACTTACAATGGGTCAGACTCTTACAAAGTTTGAATTTAGCAACATGAATTTATTATGCTGAGTATATAAAAAATTAAATGGATGATGTGAAGCAAGGTGGGAATCTAGTACAAGCATAAAGGATATTTACAGTATGTGTGATGAAGCATAAAAATACATTTTTCTCCTTCAAAAAGCAAAATGTTGGATATATTCACATAAAACACCTTAGGCTATATCAAGAACACTATACTTAAATACTTAAGTACATTTACATACTATTTATGTAAATGTATTGACTTAATCATAGCAGCTCTAGGGATTCATGATAAGCTGTGAAAATTGTCTATAAAAGATAAATGAATGACCCTTTAAAATAGAATAAAAATTAATTATAGCACACCAGCAATTTTAAGCACATATACGTACCATTTTGAAAATCTGTGCTTTTGCAATGTTAGCAGTTCCTTATATAGTTCTCATAGTGATGCATCCACATCACATATACAGTCTCCTAAACATATTGTATTTTTCTTAGAACATCAAACACCATTATGTCCCATGTCAATTTTGTAATATTTTGAAAGAACAAAATATGGTATAGTAAGCTGACATATTTTCCTTCATTGAAATATTCTTTTGTGTGTAAACTCTTTACAGATTTTTCTCACCATTTTCTCCTTTTCTAAAGTTGACAAAAATGTAAATGATGGCAAAGTGGAAAGAATTATCACTTCTTTCCAAAGTTACTACTCTGTGCTCTCATACTGCTATTGTGTAAATATTGACTAAATTTCACAATTGTTGTATCTGAAATAATAATAAATAATTGCTCCCACTTGGAAAATAGGATTTTTTTCACACATGTGCAAATATGTCACTTGCCCATTGTGAGCAAGTAAGCAATAAAAAGTATAGTTAAGTTTTATTTCACTCATTTATTTATTTAACATTTATTTATTGAGCTCTACTATTTGCTAGGCACTATGCAAGGCACTGAATGGCATTGCTAAAAAATAAAGACAAAGTTGATACCTAAATGAAGCTTACAGAATGATGACAGAGATGAAAAAACAAACCAATAAAGAGAATCAGTGATTACAAATAGTGAAAACTTTCATAGAGGAAGTTAACACCCAAGGAGATAGAGATAAATTAGGGAGGCCAATTTAGATAAGGTAGAATGAGGATCTTTCTGAGATACTAAAAGATAAAAATAAAACTAATGCATGATGAAGAGTGTTCTAAGCCATGGCAATTCCAAGTACAGAGACATTGAAACATATCAAAATATTTTATGAATACATTCTCTGCTTTGTCCTTCAGTTTCATTAATTAGCATGATTCTCAGGAAAATTCAAACTCTTTGCGCAAAGATTTGCCAAAGAGATATCAGGCATTTTTGAAAAGCTGTAGTAATTTGGAAAAATAAAGAAATTACTCTTTAAAAATAGCTTTCAGAGGGGAAAATACTTAATACTTAAAATATTATTCTTCACTGGATATAATGTTTTTAAGAAACTTCAATCTCTTATAGCAATGATCTCTGGATTTCCTGTGTTTGTAATAGCATGTGAGAAAGATCAAGGAGTTTTTATACAATGTAAATCTTATTCTGATAATTTTTTGTCCTTAGCATAGTAACTGTTTCTTATTTATTTATTCTTATTCTCAATAAATCCATTGGATTTCCAAAATATATACTATATTTGAGGAAGTCAGAAGAAATAGAAGTTATTTGTCAAAAATACCTAAAAGTATTTTTATGTGAACTCATCATTTTAGAAAAAACAAATACATGGACCAGCTCAAAGACTGATTTAATGAAGTATCCTCTCATTGGGTTATACATAGGTGCTAGTTAGAGAGTGCATTATTTTGTCTTGAAATATTTACATTGCAAAAATAAATTAAAGAATGTTTTCTAAAGCCATTTTAGATGTTTTTATGAAAATATATTTTGATCAATTGACACAAAAATTCATGATAATGACATCATATACCTACATAACTCCATAACAAATAAAAAATAAAAGAAATTTTGCGTGATTTCATGTACATAATGTAAGGATTTGTCTTTTTTGGCCATCCTGAAATTTTATTTGATTCAAATATTCTTAATTGACTGGTACTGAGTGACAAGAATTAAATAAAAATTGAATTAGTTTAATAACTTTGCATTTCCCAATTAAATGATAATGCTACCAGATTTAAACTAAAACTGGTATATTCTACGAATCTTTAGCTGAGTACTTGGAGGGGGTACCACTCAATCTTCAGAATGATTCTTACAGGTATAATTCTCATTTATTTATTGAGACAAGGTCTCACTCTGTCCTCCAGGCTGGAGTGCAGTGGTGTGATCATAGTTCACTGCAGCCTCCAACTCTTGAGAATAAGTAATCCTCCTGACTTGGTCTCCAACAACACTGGGATTCCAGTCATGAGGCATCATGCCTGGTCTCTAATTCTCACTTAAATACTACTCTACAGCACAAATATCAGTTAAATATCATTTTCAATCAGTTTTGAAATAAATTTAAAGCCTAACAGGAAGCCAAACCATATCTTCTGAGATAGATGTAACACAATCCAAATCCACTTTGAAGAAGATAAATTCTAGAGCAAGGATTTTGTAAAAGTTGGAGATAAAAAGAATTTCTCAGTAAGCTTGTAAAATAAGACATGCAACAATAGTTTAACTTAAAGGCTAAAGCTTGAAAGACAAAGCTAAATTCTGGTCACATGCTAGAAGTTGTAAAATAAAGCTTTGCCCAAAGAACGAATAGACACCAGATTACAGTCATGAATGTCTCTTCCATTTTTACATAGTATTCAGAAGAAGGGAACAATTCATTCAGATACACTTTATACAGGTATTACACAAATGAACTAAGTTGAAAATTATGTTTCAGTTTCAGTTAAGGTTTACTGTTAAGGTTTTGAGCCAGCTAGACGTATTTCTACTTACAACAAATGATGTCATTGAACATACCTTAGTAATTCTTGTGTGAAAGATCAAATGAAGCAAATTTTTATATGCAGATAGTAATTGAGGAAGATATGAAGGTATCATTGACATGGAACCCACATGGAAGAGTAGGGGTCTTTCCATGGTTTCATATTTCTTTATGAATACCTTGTGGTACCTATGACATCAAATGTAATTATTGATTCCCAGACGTATGTCTTCTTCATGAAGAATTTCATGCATACACAATTTTGGATAACTAACACTGTAAAGGGTCTCTTCTAAATCTCTGGTAGATACTCAGTAACTGTGAAATGAAAGGATAAATGCATCAATGAGAAGAGAAAATGAGGAAATGTAACCAAGATAAAATTAAAGTCAGCTACACATAAAACAGGAGCTGAGTAGAGAAGGAAAAACGATTTTCTTTCATCCTATTTACCAAAACATGGAGAAATGGAGGCTGTTAAATGATACATTAGGAAACTATAAATTTTTGGTGCTCCAAAATTCATTAAAGTTTGGCATGCTTTGGTAGGGAGGCAAAAAAAAAGAGGGTGATAAACCATGATTTCCTTTAAGCATGTTTTATATAGTCACATAAGGATATGCATCACCATTGTCTCACATCTATACACTCTTGCCTCAGATCACATCTATCTTGTGGTGTCATTATGATCTTATTCAATTTACACTAATTGATCCTTATAGCCATGTTGGTCTGCCTCATTTTTCTGCAGAAATTTAATCTCATATGCTTTTTAATTTCAACAGTTGTCCTTCAAGGAACAAAGATGGTCTGTATGTAAGGATGCTGTTTCCGCTAAAATGTCATCTTAGCCAATATAGAAGGGTAAAAATAGAAACAATTTTGGATAACTAACACTGTAAGAGTAGCCATCTGCTTCTTAGAAAGATATAAATGTGTTTTCTTATTTCTTTCCTCAAACTAATCCAAAAGATTTCATTCCTGAAATCTGAGATTATGTTATTTCCCCAATTGAAATTTCTGATATTTTATGACCGAATAATGAACTTGCAAATACCTTGGATGAACTTTAAATAACCCATCAAATGTTGTTGATGGATACTACATAGAATGATCCAGCAGCCATCTGGAGACCCGTTGGACGATCAAGCTACCATTTTCCAGATTGAGAAAGCAATCAAAATGAGGAAAATGGGAAGAGTACCACACCAGATGGTATTCCAGCTGAACTATACAAGTGTGGGTACACAGCAAATAGTGAATACTTTCACCACTTGTTCAAAACCATATGGACACAGATAAATGCAGATATTTGAGGGACACCTATTTCTTAAGAGAACAAAAGAGGGGATATCTTAGGGTACTAAGAGCTACTATGTTAACTGACAGGAGGTAGCTGACTTAAATTTTGTTAAGTTCTCTGTTTTCCAAAATAATTTACTTTAGAATATTATAATCACGACAATGTCCTAAAACTTCAAAAAGTATAATTCATGAAATAGTAAAATAAAAGTAATTTAGAGACTATTTGAAACATATTGAGTTAATTTCAACTGAATTTATTTTTCTTAAGTCAAAGTTAATAAAAATACAAACACTCTAAATTGTAATGTAAATCTCACAACATTAGAATACTTGAGATCATGGTTACTTTTAAATTTTTCAGTGGAATAAAGCAACCTAAAACACAAAATTTGTTGAAAAGCCTAGTATTTAGAATTATTTGGATTATAATATTATGTAACACTCACTTATTTCTATCAGTAAGAAACATTCTAATCTCATAGAAGCTATAGGCAAGATTTTGTTGTTTTGTTTTTCATGGGTTTTTTTGCAGAATGGGGTCTCTGTAAAATATAGCAAATTATTTATTTGCTACTTATTACAAAAAGTCTTGGGCAGGCTCCAGCAAAGCAGGGGACTCTATAAAGATATATTCTTGCATGGTTTTATCCTCTCAAACATATATCAGTACCAGCTTTACTAATTGTGCACCCCATGCAAATATTAGAAAGCTAAGACAACAGACCTCTGAAGTAGATATGAAATAAACGTATGCATAAAGAGAAGACATAGGCCAGATGCAGTGGCTCAAGCCTGTAAGCCCAGCACTTTGGGAGGCCAAGGCAGGCGGATCACCTGAGGTCATGAGTTTAAGACCAGCCTGGCCAACATGGTGAAACTCCCGTCTCTACTAAAAATACAAAAAATTAGCCAGTTGTGGTGATGGGCACCTGTGGTCCCAGCTACTAGGGAGGCTGAAGCAGGAGAATTGCTTGAACCCAGGAGGTGGAGGTTGCAGTGAGCTGAGATAGTGCCACTATGCTCCAGCCTGGGTGACAGAGCAAGACTCTGTCTAAAAAAAAAAAGATATAGGAGCATTTGATTTTTCTTTATCTACTTTAGTTACTTCTTCCTACTAAGAATTTTATGATGAAGCTGCTTAGAATGCTTTCTATAAATGATACGTAGAGATAACTCCAATAATAATTGAGTCAATGAAACTTTTTAAACCCATGCTGTCTTTTGCAGAATATGTTAGCATGCAATGCTACACTTTTCTCATCTACAATGGTGTAGACTACAAGCTACAGGAAACAGATAGGAAGCTTCTAGAGGTAATTTTCAGAGATAGTATCTCAGAAACATGTATAAATGATAGTTCGAATGCTATGCAAACAACTGAAATCCCACATTTAACTTTACGGGAAAGAAAGAACTCAGAAATATGCTCTCCCACACACATAGTGTCAACATTTCTTAAAGCAAACACCCCAAACCAATTGTAAGTCAAAATTTGAAACCCCAAAGTCATAAAGTCTAATTTATTTTTATGCTGAGACTACCTCGATTTTAATGGTGTTATTATTCTAATATCAAAAATGTATGGAGCATTTTCCATGTGCCAGGCACAATGCTTAGCTTAAACGGAGTGTTTAATTCTCAGTCCACTCTGTGAGATTGGCATTATTATTTTTTTCCACTTGATGTATAGAAAATAGTCCCAAGAGAAAACATTAGAATTGTCAGAGCATGGCTTTGCAGAAAGCAATCTGACTGAAGAGCACTTTTTGAACTTCATCACCGTGCTATACTGCTTCCTTTGGAATTATCCACCTAAAACATTCTAGTGCTAATTATTTTTCAAAATGAAGAAAGCACATTTAAAAGGAGTCATGTCTGTTTTTTGGTAACTAACATTAAGATTTAGTTACTTCTGTATGAAATTTTATACAACTGATTTCTCCTAAGAGTTTGGTAAAAAAATTAATGCGCCTAGAGTTCCTGGCATATGTAAATCATATTGTTCTTTCAAGAAAGTTAACTTTAGTCTTATTTTAACTCATACATTGATCAATAAATTCCTACGATGTTTTATTTTTTTGTTTTGTTTTGTCTGTTTTTTTTTTGCTTTTTTTTTTTTTTCTTTTTGACACAGAGTCTCGCTCTGTCACCCAGGCTGGAGAGCAGTGGTGTGATCTTGGCTCACTGCAACCTCCCTTTCCTGGGTTCAAGCAATTGTCCTGCCTCAGCCTCCCAAGTAGCTGGGACCACAGGTGCCCACTACCACGCCCGGCCAATTTTTTGTATTTTTTTTTTAGGAGAGACGGAGTTTCACCATGTTGGCCAGGATGGTCTCAAACTCCTGACCTCAGGTAATCCGCCTGCCTTGGCCTCCCAAAGTGCTCGGATTACAGGCATGAGCCACCATGCCCAGCCACATTCTTAAGGTATTTTAACATTCAAGTGAAGTATTTCTCCATAGGAGATATACTGAATAATTTCTAGGTCTATATGAATAACTTATATTACAGATCTGGAGAACCTATTCAAGCATCAGAGTCAATAGAAGTCAAGAAAATTAATCAAAATATTGGCAACCATGAAAATGTAGAGATTAAGACAACTTCTTCATGTTTAAATGGGTGGAATCGCTTATTCAAGTATTAACTCTTTCCACCTGGAGAGCTGAATTCCAGCTATGAATGAGAAAAGCACATATGAATTGGATTGAATAAAATTATCATTTTATGATAGGGAGCTATTATTACACTGATGAACTAAAAAAAATCTACTACAACCATGAAGGGATGTGCTTTTTAATTTATAAAATCTACCTTTACTAGCTGAAAAACCAAGAAAGAAACCACTTTTGTGTCATATCTAACTATTTTGCATGCACATGCTAAAGTCTGTGGTACTCCACTTCTCGACTTGTGACTGTGTGTGTGTTGACAATTGTCATCCTGAGTACAGTTGGGGCAGAGGTCTTAGATCTGATTCTTGCCTCATAAACCGACGGTCAATTTGTTTTTCGCCTGTAAAATTAGACAACGGGTGTGTTTAGGGACTTTTCTCTTTCTTTTTCTAAGCTTCTATTATTCATGGAAACAATATTTTCCAAGATCACATAGGGGAGAAAATTCTTATATGTTCTATGTTAATTGTAAGTAACAGTCACATTTCCCTAACTTACGAAAACCTAAAGACTGCTTCTCTGAGCAGCCTTTTCCCTCCCACTTCTCTATTGCAAGGTTTTATATAATCAGGCTTTTGGTGACATAAATAATATACTCTAAGTTATTCTTGACATCTATTTCCTTTAATGATAAAATAAATGACTTTATGATGCTTGACTGCTCTGTAAGTTGCTGTATAAATGCTAAGTATTTATTTGTGAAGTATATAAACAAACACACACAGCCAACATCTGCTGGTTTTATGTAGATATAGTTTGAAAAACTGTAAAATATATATTCAAATTTTGAAACATTTCCCAAATTGTTACAATTACATATTTGGTCAGAGTAATTCAAGTTCAATAGCTCTTTCAGATTTCTAGTATTAAAAAAACTTTCCCCCCTTTTGCTATAGTGTTAATTTAAAATAAATGACCAATTACTTCTAATAATGAAACTTTTTTTCAAAACCAGAAGAAAATAGCTTTTGGGTATTTTAAAAAAATAATCCACATTGTATACATACATAAATACACACATATACATCTATTATCTTTTATTTTGTTATGGTACAAACACAATGTAAGATATAACTCTTAACAAATTTTTCAGTGTATAATGCAGTATTGTTAGCTATAGGCACAATGTTGTGCAATAGGTCTCCAGAATGGATTCATCTTGCATAACTGAAACTTTAGCCCATTGATTAGCAACTTTATTCACTTTATATTGTTATTTACTTGATATCCTTGAAGTTCATCCATCTTGTCACATATTTCATGATTTCCTTCTTTTCTAAGGCTAATATTCCCCTTGAACATATATACCACAGATTCTCTATCCATTCATCTATTTATGGACACTTGAGTTGTTTCCATATCTTGGGTTTTTGAATAAAGCTGCAATGAACATGGAAGTGCTCATATCTCTTCAAGAACCTGACTTCAACTGTTTTTGATAAATTTCCAGAAGTGGAATTGCTGGATCATATATTAGTTCTATTTTTAATTTTTTTGAGAAACACCTTCATACTGTTTTCCATGGCAGCTGCACCATTTTGCATTCCCACCAACAGTATACAAGATTTCCAGTTTCTCCACACTTTTGCAAATACTTGTTGTTGTTGTTGTTGTTGTTTTGCTTGTTTGATTTTATTTTTGAGACAGGGTCTCTCTTTGTCACCCAGGCTGAAGTACAGTGGTGTGGTCACGGCTCACTGCAGCCTCAACCTCCCTGGCCCAAGCTATCCTTCCGTCTCTTTCCCCCAAGTAGTTGGAACTACAGGCATGCACCACCACGCCCAGCTAATTTTTGTATTTTTTGTAGAGACAAAGTTTCGCCATGTTGCCTAGGCTGGTCTCAAACTCCTAAGCTCAAATGATCCTCCTGCCTTGGCCTCCCCAAAGTAGTGGGATTACAGGGATGCTCCACGGGGGCCAGCCTTGTTTTTTTTTAAAAAAAATAGTCACCCTAAAAAGCGTGGGGTGAAAAGAATCTAGTCAGACAATCACATATATGATCAGATACAGAGATCTTTAAATCAAGAGGGAGCAGAGTATCTCTGGAAGGAAACTTATTCATAATAATGCTTTGTTTTAATCTCTGTAATCCCATGACATGCATAAATAAGCACTCAATGAATATTTTTTGTTTGACTAAGTGAAGATTAAATTTGCCTTTTAGCAAGCTCAGTGATTTCCATTGTTGAAATATAAGAGAACAAGTATTAAAGGGTACCTCCTAAAATTTTCAATTTTTGAGATTTTCAATTTCCAAGTTTACAAACATAGAAATGCTAGTGCAGCATTGGCTTGTTTGAGTTGAGAAATCCTTTCACTGAAATTTAATCGCTTTTGCCTCTCTCTTTTGAGGATATTTTCTTTCCACAAAGAAACTGAGTTTTCTTGTTTCTTTTAAACAATTCTAAGAGAAACGTTTTGTATGGGCAGAGATGGTTGGAGAACAACAACAAGCAGCATTGAGCATGATGCTCAGTGACTCACAATACTTACTGGCTAAGTGACTTCTTCACATTACCAGAGTTAAAAGAAAATAATTCAAATTTGGAGTTTTGAAAAAAATGACCATAGTTTTTTTTTTTTTTTTTTTTTTTTTTTTTTTTTGTGACAGAGTCTCGCTCTGTTGCCCAGGCTGGAGTGCAGTGGCGCAATCTCGGCGCACTGCAAGCTCCGCCTCCCAGGTTCACGCCATTCTCCTGCCTCAGCCTCTCCGAGTAGCTGGGACTACAGGCGCCCGTCACCACGCCCGGCTAATTTTTTTGTATTTTTAGTAGAGACGGGGTTTCACCGTGGTCTCGATCTCCTGACGTCGTGATCTGCCCGCCTCGGCCTCCCAAAGTGCTGGGATTACAAGCGTGAGCCACTGTGCCCGGCCGACCATAGTTTTAAAATACCATAAACTTTTCAGAAAGCTCGTGAATAGTCCGATTTCAAATGGTAAATCCATAAACGGCAAAGATCTAATATAAATGACAACTCTCATATTTCTGGAGTCTTCCTAGATAGTATTTCTCCTGTCACTACTTACCAGAGTTATTAAATCTCTCAGCAGTCCTGAAGTACTGCTGAACCAGAAAGAAAAGTCCTGAATCAGTCGCCCTTCTATTTGAGCTACCCTTGTTCATACTTCCATTAGGCTAAATATCCTAAAATTGACTTAATTGAAATACCTGAAGGCAACTTTCCAGTATGTGAAAGTGCTTTGGAAAAAAATGAAGTGCTCTAATATTAGCAGGGCTACTGAAAGATGAGTGACACATCAAAGAAATGTGAGCTGGTTTTTCCATAATAATTTAAGGACTCAGAGTCCTCTTAAATCAAATGAGTTCTCCAATATATAGTCTAGTCTAAGATTCAAGAAAGCACCAAGAATAGAAATTTTGTGTTATGTTGATTAGTCACTATAAACACTTAAACTGTGATATAGTTATTTTTTTCTCAAGAGAATTCCTTCAAACCCTTGTAGAATTATAAGGATTAGAATAACTGGAAATGCTATAACCACTAGACCATTTTAATGATACCATGTTCATCATCACCACATAGAAACCAGAAAACATAGAATTATAAAATCTTTTCCCATTTGCTTTGCTTGCTTATACTTTCTTATTACACAGTGACAACACAAATGAAAGAATACCAATATGAAGAGAATAGCAAGAAGTTTGAACCCCACCACAACCTCATCCTCTTTCTTATAGTGTAATACTAAAACTTACATCTAATTGTAACTTAATTCACCAGAAGTATACTGTGCTTCTGGATTTGATTTCACACACATCGTAGAGTACCTGATTTCCATGCTGTTTCACTACTACCTGCAAAACTGATTTGCCTTTGACTGATAGGCTAAAATGCAAGCCTTTTGTTTCTCCATAGTAAAATGGATATGAATCCAAATAAATAGAGGTGAAAATTTTCTGTTTTCACATTTCTTGGGAGTCATAACATCCTCAGTGGCTACCTAGAAGCATATGTTTCCGGCCTACACTCCAGAAGAGGTATTTGTTTATTTATGTTTTTTTCTTTTTCTTTTTTTTTGGGGGGGGCATTGCAGCACATGATGCATTATTTAAAACAGCAGTATCCTATAAACTCTTCAAATTTTTAGGCCAATCTTCTAGTGTTACAACTGCCTAACAGGGGACAAGCAGGTACAGTGTATGTGTGAAGTGGGTCTACTGGGAGTTGTGCTGTGCTAGAAAGTACATGTCTTGTGTAGAGGGAACAGCTGCTTTCAGTTCTAGCCAATTGTCACCATGTGAGAATGTGGGCCCAGTATTGTCAGAGCTTCCAAATTTTCAAGAGAAAGCTGGAAACTCAGGGATTCATGTATAAAAAACAAATATCCTGATGTTTAAATACTGGCTTAAATTTTTAAAAAATATTATGCTGGCCAAACAACACATTTGTAGGCCAAATTGAGTCTGCTGGCAGGCAATTTGCAACCTCTACTACCCATATATGATCACAACTTTGTTCATTTTATTTACTGATTAACTCATAATTCACATGCCTGAGCACTGACCCAAATATGTCCAGGGGTGGTCTTAATAATCTAGATCAGCATATCTTCATTTGTGTCAGCTATTTGCCAAGGGTACTCAGTTTTCATGACAAAAAGTAATTTGCCCTATCTACCTCAGTTGTGGAGATATACCTTACTCCACTTTTAAATCCCAACCTCATTTAAATATTCAGATAACAGCTTGATTGTATAAATCGTCCTTTAAAAAGCAGATTATGGAATACAGTGATAAGTCAGGCACAGTTCATGATGCTGTCCAACCTGGAGAGAATTAAACATTTCTGAGGAATTGAACATGTCACTGCCTTAGCCCAGTGGTTTTCAAGTTTTGTTCCATAGAACGTAAAATGTTAGAAGTTCCTTATGGGCCACTTTATGGGGATAACTGAAGGTTGGTATTTGAAATATGGATATTTTTGGTTGACATGTAATAATTGTACATATTTATGGAATACAGAGTGATATTTTGATATACGTATGCAATGTATAATGATCAAATCAGGGTAATTAGTCCATCCATCACCTCAAACGTGTACCATTTCTTTCTGTTGTGAACATTCAGAATTCTCTCTTCTAGCTTTTTGAAAATATGCAATTAGTTATTAACCATAAATGTTATTTTCAAATAAAAAAGCTTGAGAATACTTTTTCATCAGATTACATAATCAAAAATTTTATCTGTAAAGAAGAGTGTCCTATCTTTAGACCAATGGAATTCTAAGTGTCTATAAAAGTGTTTTAGAGGATCCATGAACTACCTGATATATACTAAATTCTGTATGGATCTGAAAATTGCATTTTCTTTTACTTTTATTATATTCTCAAAGGGGTTTGTGCACAAACATAAGATATTGGAATCTATGATTATATATGTTTATTATTATATGTGATTATATGTGAACTGTGAAGTCAGATCTATGTAAGTTATTCATCCAAGACTAATTACAAACTTAAAATTTTTTGTTGATATGTAATAGATATACTTTTGTATTGATTGCAAACTTTTATGTTTCATTTTGCTTATCTTTAAAATAAGAATAAAATAGCATCTACTTCACTGTGTTGTAGTGAAGACCCAACGAGATAAGCAAGATAAATTTATTCCTTAAGGTCATACATATAGTAAGCACTCTATAAATGCTAATTATTACTATTGTTGTTCAGCAAACTGAAACTCATATAGGGAAAGTCACAAGAAAGTAGTATACTATTATGTTTGCAAAGAAAGTGATACAGAAACACAAGTGGAAGGATAACTATTCCTTCTTGGATGATTCAGGGAAGACTTCCAAAAGATGTGCCATTTGAGCTGGTTCTTGGAGATGAGTAGGAGTTTTACCAAGAGAAGTGAGAGAAGACCTTTCCAGGAAGTGAGTAGGAACAGTATATGTAAGGTGTAGAGGGTTCACAGGGATTAGAGAGCTCTGAGTGATGAGAAGATTGGTGCAACTGAATCAAATTGTGCATGCAGTAGAGGGGTAGAAAGTGAAGTCAGAGAAGTAAATTGGTGTTAGAATATCCAGGTGAATTGTGATTTGTAGGCAATGTGAAATCATTGAAGGTTTTAAATAGAAAAATAAGTTTTTACAGGAAGATAATTTTTACGATGTTGTCCAGGATAAATTGCAGTGAAAAAGTAACAAATGTGTGTATGTGTGTGTGTTTAATATGTGCCAGGAATTGTGCTAATCACTTTCTAGCTGGATACTACCTAATTTTCTCAACGAATTTGAAATGCACAGATTACTTCATTTAATAGGTGGGAAAACTGAAGCTTAGAACCATCAGCCATCCAAAATCACATGACCAAGTCATGTACATTTAATCATTTTTGAAAGATTCCAAAGCCCCTTATACTTCCACTACTAAATGTGGTGGGAAAATAGGATATGAAACTTTTGCCATTTATCCAGATGAGAGGTGATATAGGACCGAGGTAAAAGATGGTGATGAGGATTGATATTCAGAAACCATTTTTTGAGGAAAATCAGCAAACTGGGGTAACGAATTCAATATAAAAGAGGAAATAGAAAGCACTACTCAAGGATAAATTAGAGGGTATGAGGCTGGGGAAGTGTTAAAACATGTGGCAGTGTTGAAGACTCAGAATTCAGTAGATGCACCAGGATTTTGGGGGGTGTGAAGGAGCGCTGGTAGAGGGAAAATTTAATGTGAGTTTTAACTGCCTGGAAGACAAGCAGGCGGAGATGTCCAGTACGGAGCTGAAAGCACAGCTCTAGATAGAAGTGTTAGGGATGGTCACTATATACTGTGGTTGAAGTCTTGAGAATAGTGAGATTACCCAGGTAGAATTGAAGTACAGAGAAGACAAGCATTGATATCCAGTTGGAATGATTTACACATTAAATGTCAAAGTCCTCAGGACATTATCCTTATTGTATACAGTTTTGAATCCCTCAGAGTTTTTTGTACAACTTTCTTTCTTTCTTTTTTATTTTTTATTTATTTATTTATTTATTTTTTTTTTTTTTTTTGAGACGGAGTCTCGCTCTGTCTCCCAGGCTGGAGTGCAGTGGTGTAATCTTGGCTCACTGCAACTTCTGCCTCCCGGGTTCAAGCGATTCTCCTGCATCAGCCTCCTGACTAGCTGGGATTACAGGCATGCACCACCACGCCCAGCTATTTTTTCTATTTTCTGTAGAGACAAGGTTTCACCATGTTGGTCAGGCTGGTCTTGAAATACTGACCTCGTGATCCACCTGCCTTGGCCTCTAAAAGTGCTGGGATTACAGGTGTGAGCCACCACGCATGGCCAATTTTCTATATAGTAAATACTTCATAAATGTTCTATGGGTGGATAAATGAGAAGAGTACCAAAAATAGGACCTAAGAAATGGGAAATGGGAAGGGGCCCAGAAAGGAAGTTCAGAAGGATTGCTTAACAGATGGGATGAGATGAGAAGAAGAAGAATGGAAGCCAAAGGAGAAGAGTATTTCAAGATGTAGGAAATGGTCCTATAGATTGAAATGCTTCAGAGAGATAAGTTGGGACAAGAGCTTAAAATCAGCCATTGGCTTTGTCAATAGGAGAGTGCTAGAAAATGTGATTCTCAACTAATCACTGGAACTAATCACTGGGATTCTGTAATACATCCTTTGATGAGCTGGGAGTCAGTCTATATAAGGCAAGTGCCCAAACCCAAAACTTAGCAACATATCTAGAAGTAAAATCTAGCATGAGAGACTAACAGGCAATTAATTGTGCTGAGTTTCATTACAGGTTTCCTAATTGAAAGTGCTTCCTGCTGATAGGGCAGGCTTAATAGATATTAAAGGGAAGAAATGAAAACAAGATATTTCCATCGCGATTCTTTACCAATTAAAAATTCCAAACACAGATGCATTTGAGAATGCATTGATTCACTTAAAGATTAACATCTTCTCACACTGAAAATGTTAATACAAAAAAAGATAAAAATTGTTTCAGATAAAAGCATATGTCTTTGATATTTGTATTTCAATATTTTATTGCTTCAAATGCTTGTATTTTTCTATGACAAACAACCATTTAAAAACTCAGTCTAATAAAAAATCTGAGAATTGTTCTGGAAACATTAAAAACTCATAAATATACTATAACTTTCTATAAATTAAATATCCTCATTATTTTTCCTACATAGGTGGACTTTTTGGATAAAAAAATCAGATAAATTCAATTTTGTGTGATATAGTGCTGTTATAATATTTCATTGTAATGTTTTGAGAAAAAAGGCACTACAATCAAATAAATAAATGCATTTGAATAGTATAGTTTTATTTCTTAGAAAAATAATGGTAGAAAAGTGTAGTTTCTTGTCAAAAATCAGGATGGTTGTCCTCTAGATATCAGATTCTGTGTGTTAAAATTTTATTTATATGTTGTCTTATAAAAATCCAGAAAGAACCAACATTTTTTTTTAACCCACGAGAGAATTTGACACCTCTGAATTACTGAACAATCATTGATCAGCATCTAGCATGCACTCTTAAAGCTCATAATAGCTAACAGGAAGTACTGCTATAGGCTATAGAGTTAGGAATTTAAAAATGTCAGGCAACACTAATAATTCATGCATCCTGGGACCATAAAGCCAGGAGCATGTCAATAATAATGGCCTGCTCTTTGGAAAACAGGTAAAATTAACATGCTAATGTTTTACCTTAGGAGAATATCATGGAACTTTGATAAAAGAAATCATTTTTCTCTAGCATAGGAGGTTCTGATTTGTGTTCTATGGGTTGCTACTACTTATTATGCCTCCTAGATATGTATCCAAATACAAGGCTACATATACTGTCAATTGACAAAGTGCCTGACATGGCATAATAGCAAAATGTGTAGGCAATAAAAAGAAGTGCACAAAATAAATATCGATAACTGAAGAAATCAAGCATGTTAGATGATACAAGAGATTTCACATTTAGGAAACATTTAAGAAAAGAGGTGACAGACAATAAAGGATACCTTTAGGGAGCCCACTCTTTTGTTAAATTTTGATTAGACTTTTTATTTTTATTATTGCAGGATTGCCTATTTTAGAAATAATGCTTAAAATCAAGACTTCAGTTCAAGGCTTAAAAAGCTACCGGGCTCTTGAGAAACTGTTGTTTTGTTTTGTTTTTCTCATGGTCTTCATATTTGAAAGAAGCTTTAAGAAAACAGCTACATTTGAAGAGAAACAGAATACTGGACACAGAGAAAAGGGAAATTGTGTTTTATTGAGTGATTTCTTTATTGCCACTCTGAGAACCAAAAAGTGACTATGGCTATCAAATAAGTCTACCTCAAAAAAATCTTTAGATCAATCTTTAATGAGAGAAAGAAAGAAAGATCATTCACCCAGGTCTTGCTTTATCCACACAATTCTGTCTTTTCCTAACTCATCAATATGCTTGTGGTTATTAAATTTAGTATTTGAATTAAATGCTCAAGAGCCTTGAATGACATTCACCCACCCATTAAAAGATATATAGGTCAATTATATGGCATTGATAAAATCCTTGATATGATTTGTGTCCCTTTAATGACATTTCCTCTAACGTGACAAAATCACAACAAAACATAAGAAAAGAGCACCTCATTACAAAGGAACCCACCATACATTATTTAAATCTTTCCCTCTGAGATAGCAAGAGCTAGAATGCATACTGAGTAACTGCTACTCAACAGGAAATTATTCTTTTTCGTGCAATTCAGACAAATGATTTCTGACTGGTCATTACAAGAAAAACACCATCTGCAAATAATAATTAGAATGTAATACTATTTAAGCTTTTGAAAAGAATATAAAATATGTATGTAGAAGCTCTGAAGCTAATAAAAATATAATGCAGATTACTTCAAAGCATTTTGCATTTATATTACTCAACCACTAATAAAATGAAACAATGTTAAATCAATTTTCTTAAGTCCTATTTTAAAAAAAAATCTCTCAGTTGCATCAAGAATGGTTCAGCTCACTTGAAGTTATAGCCTGGTTTAGGAAAATTGCATTTTACTGCTCTTCTATTGATTTTTAGCAAATTTAAAACTGTCACTATCTGCTGATTCTGCTTATCTTTGAATTTAAAATGTCCACAGTATTTACATAGCATTGAAAAATTACTGTTTCAATGTATTGTATTTTTAATGCAGCTCTCTTTTTGTGGTTTATATAGCTAGCTTGCTACCAAGAGGACACTTTGATGTCATCCTCCTTTGTAGCATACAATGAAATCACATTTTTCTTTAATCGGCAATGGCATACTGATGAAAAGTAAAACCATTTCTCATTTCCCTCCTCTTTTTAAGAAAATTATCATTATCTCAATTGTTTTGCATTTTTAGTTTTCAATAAAGCATATATGTAGTTTTAATGGGTAGTTCATTACTTTAAAAATTATTTGCAAACAAACACAACATAATCTTCAAATTCGCCCAAGCAGAGATATCAATTTCTAGTTTCTTAGCTTACTGATGACAGTTCTACCCCAAGATAAATATATTATTCAGTTTCTGTTACCCATACAACCACATATCTAAAATGCACATAGAACTCAAATTATAAGCATTTGTTGAATTTCAGTCCCTTCAATTATGCTTTATATCTCTATGATTTAGCAAATGATTTATTCAAAAGATGGTCTTGGGGAATGTTTAAATATCTTCTTAAACAATTAATGTGCATCAATCAATATAAAAACAAGCTTTTTTCCTAGTTCCGGTTGAATATGCTTCTTTTCCTAAAATAGACATTACCAAACAAAAGCTATAGATTCAGTTGCTAAGCATCTATTAAAACTATAACAGCCACGTGTGATGTAAGTCGTATCACTCTGGCAAAAATGAAATTTGCATTCTTTGTGCAAATTCATCGTGATTGCAGCTCTCAGTAGTGTAACTGTAGGGGCCTATAAGTAATTTTATTGTAATCATGAAAATATATATTATAGGATTATTATCTAGGCACATGTAAGAATTTCCATTTCCCCTGAAACTTGAATTTAACAAACCGGCATTGTGCCTACTGACTGAATTTGTTTTACTCTGAAAGTTTTAAAATTATGTTAAACAAAATAAATATATTTTGTTTGTTTGTTTTGTATTATTTTAAACATGAAACCTTCTAGATCACAGAGCAGATTTGAATTTTTGATTTATCTATCAATTAAGGATTCAACAGGGGTGAAAAGGAAAGAAACTGGAGTTCATTAAAGGCCTTTCATTTACTCATTCCTTCCACATTCTTTTCAACTTGTTCCTATTATGTGCAGAACACTGTACTACCATGTGTCTGGTGTTGAGCAAACTTCATACATATTAAGTCAATAGAATTAATTAATAAATGTTTTCCATGCCGATATTTACTCAATTATAAAGCATTGAAATAAATATCTTAGATGTGGTGTTTACCATGAACATAATCACCCCATAGAAACCATTTACCTTCCACTAACCTTAGTTATTTGGATAAAATTGAGCAGTTAGGCCTGCTTCCAAGTTGTGCTTATCCTAAGACAATTCTTCCATTTTCAAAGTTACCAGCTTGGTGTCAATATAAAAAAACCCAATAATTTCTAGGATGAAAGCAAAGATCTTTTAATAACTCCAAGACTTTGTTTGAAAGACTCTAAGCGAAACTAATAAACTCCTGTTTAGTTTCCAAACGTTACATATTCAAGTCCTCCAAAGTCCATATTGTTTGTAAGAAGGCATGTAAAATGTACGTTGAAAAAAAATTCACAGAAAAAATTGCTTATGCTATATTTGATGAATTATAAAGTTCTAATTCTGCATGATTTTATAATTACTTCTTAATTATAATTTTCATACCTTCTTTGAGATTTTTTTAAACTCTCAGCTTACCTATATCATTTTACACTTGACAAAAATGAAGTATTGGAAATTTTATCATACATTAATCTAAGTGCCTCAATTATTGATAATACTTATATGAATCAAGTTATCAAATGTATCAAAATTTGTCACCCAGGAGTAAAAGATGGAATGTTCTAGTATATGGAAGCAGTTTGATAGTGTTTTTTGGTACATTTCAGACAGGGATACATTTCTTAATGAAGGACACTCCTTTTTCCACTACCAAGGGCTGAGTCTATTTTTTAATAATAAGATTCTTGTAATTGTAAATATAATGTAATATAATTTTATGCAATTTTGAAAAATTTTAGAAGTGTAAAGAAATTTACAAGAACAAACTGGTCGTAGTCTCTCCTTGATAGCTGTCATGCATTTTAAATATAGTTAGATAGAAAAATAGAAATAGCTACAAATACAGATATGCACACATACAAAGATACAATTCTTCCTAAAATTATGTGATTCTTTTTTAAAGATTTTTTTCAATGGTCAGTTTTGATTGATTTAAAAGCATTTCCCATGTTATGAATAATCTTATAAATTTTAATTATTTGTACTATCTTTTCCTTGCACAGGTATACTACAATTTATTTACCCAGTTCCATTTTGTTGGATATTTAAGTTATTCCCATATTTTAATACTGCAAATGTCACTGTCATAAACACTTTTCAATACACTTTTAGTCAGTATTCTAGTTTTTTATGATATATTCCCAGAAATAAAATGTATTGTCTCAGATGATACAAACATTTTAAGCTTTTCAGTGCACCTTGCCAAGATGACTTTTAGAGAGTTTATCAATTAATTGCCACTATTCGTATTTCATAGTGTTGATTCTATTGCATTTATATCAACTGTGTGTTCCAATTTCAGTAAAATATTGCTAACTTGATAGCTGGGAAATGGCATCACGTGTTGTTTAAATGTGCAACACCCATCATCTAAGGAGGAAATCAGAGCTGCATTAAAGATAGGACTCATAGCAGATGGTGGGGTCTTGCAGGTGACCTGGCCTGGCTATAATTTCTCACTTATAAATGTACAGCTAGACTTCCAGAGGGAGCTCAGGGCAACTCTGGGAGTTTTACAGAGCACATGCTTTGGACTTGACCTCCAAAACCCATGAACCCTCTGGGGATAGAAAAAAGAGCTTCCCACGTGCATAGACCAGGACAGAATTCCTTTCTGTCCACACCTTTAAAATATAGACATTATATTAAAATATACTCATAAATTTATAGATGAAGAAGATTCCTCAGTAGACAACTAGAGACATAAGTAATCTATTCATACTGTAGAAGTAAGTTTTAGATGTAATAGTGATAATTATCTTTGCAACATGACATTCAATCAAACTAGTAGTTTTCTGAGTAATTGCTGAATTATTTGGAAGGAATTTCAGGCAATAGTTTAAAAGAAAAGGGCTTATCTTGATGTGACTGCTTTATGTCACTTTCTGTGTAGAAACTAGTAAAAGCTTATAGCAATATTACTAACCATTAGATCAGAAAATTATTTTGACTTTTCTACTTTTTAATGAACAATAGTTTGGTTATTATTCCATATGTTGAGGTATTAGCATAAGTGAATTAAATAGATGAATGGAGCTACATTCCTGAAATTAAATTTTGTGATTTAAACTGATACCACCTTAATGAAAGATCATTTACACTAATTCCATACGATGCCAAAATAAATTAATTCAAATTGGTTATCAAGTTACAGAGAAAACCTTGGACCTACAAAGTTCATGGGAAATGTAGTGTTGTAATTAGCTGATATTTGAAATCAAGAATCTAGAAAAAATTAGCAAGGTGTAATTGAAAAAAATTTAGACTGTAATTCAGAAAATGTGTGTAATTACCACTTGGTAAGAGACTGTTGCAAAAAGAATCATAGATCACAAACAATGTAAGCAATGTAACTTATTTCAACTTGAAATTATAAAATGGCTCGGTAATAAACATCATTTGCAAATGTTATTAAAAACTTATAAATTTATTTATAGGTAAATTTTTTTGGGCGTGTGTGGCATCTGGAAATTTATTCTCTAGACAGACTTTCAGGGATCACACAAAAGCAGAAAGGCTTTTCTCCCAAATCTTCTACTGCTCAGGATTTATTTAATCATTAATTTGGACAAATCTGTGGGGCCTGGTAGCTTACACCTGTATTTCCAGCTCTCTGGGAGGCTGAGGTGGGAGCATTGCTTGAGGCTAGGAGTTCAAGGCTACAGTGAGCCATGATCGTATCTTTGTACTCCAGCCTAGGTGACAGAGCCAGACCCTGTCTCTAAAATTAAACAACAACAACAACAACAACTAAAACATAAAAATCTGAGAAGAAGAATAATTTCCAGTTAATAAGTGACATAACACCAATGTGCCTTATTTATTTTCCCCAAAACTTGGAATAATAATAGTGTATATTTCCTATGTTTTTAATAATTTCTAGACATTTTACTATGTTTAAATCAATTCAATGTTTGCAATAAAAGCCTCATAAATAGTGAATACATTGATATATTTAAAATATTCCCTGTACAATTATTGAGAATCATTAGAAATGTCATGTGAGAGACAGTACGTACTTGGCACCAGCATTCTCTCTAAAACTTCCTAGGACTTTTAAGAGAATGATAAACTTCAAATGTACTTCAATAAGTTCCACAGAAAAGATTTAATGTTGAACAGTCTTCTCTAACTCATTTCAAGTACAAGAGCTACCATTAAGAAGTCTGGGACAAATACTTAGAGACTGGGTATTTTTCTGTAATTGTGATCCAATTTCACATTGCTTTTAAGGTCACAAAAACTCAAAGGGTATTTCTGATACATGATCTCAATCTCCAACAGATGAGACTGGCCCTCATGAGTACATGTTGCAATGAGACTATCTTCAAAATTGAAGTGATTATGAAAGTATGAACAGGATAATGTGTCAGAAAATATACAAAGGATTATTAATAAAGCAAAATGAACATAGGAATCAATTGCTTAAGTGTCACAGGTTACTGATATCACAATGATGACATAAAACTTTTAGACTTCACTTTTGTTTTTAAAAGATTTTGAAAGAAATGCAATTGATCTAATCTATCATGGAGAGACAGACTCATGATCCTTTTCCTCTGGAAAACAAGGCAGGCTTTTTTTTCTTGTTTTTTTTTTTTTTTTTTTTTTTTTTTTTAATTTTCCACTATTGGACACTATTTCCAAAGTTTAAGGGCGATAGAGCAAGTGGAATAGCTTTCATTTTATAGTCGTGTCAACACTACCCAATCGTGGTTGTAGAGCTGGTTATTCTTTAACTTCTCTTACACTCTTGGGGCCCTCTGCCCTCCAAGACATAAAAAGAGAAAATGAAGTTGCATTGTAGTAGAAGAGATTAAAGCTACATATAACAATTTCTAGACAGGAAGAATTGTTAAATTTTGAACACACTAAGGGAGACTAATAAATCAATCTCTTTCTCTCCTTCCTGCCTTTCTAATTTCTTTAAAGACATTCCTTTCTAAAGTTAAACTGTTTGACAAGCTGCATTCTGTTTTAGTGATTGTCATTATTATGCCCAAGTTAGATGAGAAACATTAAACATTATATTTTAAACTCTAAAAGAAAACATGCTTAAGGCAAAATATATATATCACTTACATAAGTATACAATCTTACTCCTTTCTCTCAAACCATGACTAATTACCTTACATAGGTAAAATTGCTCAGGAATTTAATTTGCTACTTGGAACCCCAAATTTTTCATTGACAATTTCAGGTAAAAGGAAAAACCCAATTCAGTACAAACAGGTTCACATTTGCTAACTGCCTTTACTTGAGACTTAAAATTCAAATACTTGCCTGACATCAACATAGACATTGAAATAAATCTACTTCAATAGAAAGCTAAGATACAATACAAAATATGGAAATACTTTCTGCTAAACTTTAGGCTCAAGGAGACTTCAAAAAAAAATAGCATTGTGTGTGTGCATGTGTGTGCAAATATATCACAATTTATTTGTCCATTTTCCTGTCAATGAGAATTAGAGTAGGCATTATTTTGCTATTACAAGTAGTACTGCTAAAAATATTATTGTACATATCTTCTGGTGCGTGTCTTCTTATACATACACATGTATACACATACACACACATATGCACATATCTTGAGGTGGAATTTCTGGATTGTAGAATGTATGAAAATTCAGCTTTACAGGATAATATTGAATTATTTTTGAAAACACTTGTGTCAATTTACTCTACCACTAACAATGTGTAGTAGAATGATTTATCCACATTGTCTCTAACACTGCTATTGTGAGCCTTCTTTTTGGGATGGGAGGAAGGGTGTTATTCTCTCCTTATTACTAATATGCATTATTTGAAATCAAACATAGAGCTTCCCAATTGGCATGCTAATATACCCCAGTGTTTCCAAACAGGCTGCAGGTTTGCCAACAATAGTTATTCCTGCAGCCCTCAGAGCTTAGGCGTGGGGCCCGGCCTTTTGCTTCCAATGTCTGCTGGGCAAACCCTTCTCTTTTACCCCAGCGTGTAGACAAATACTATTTTCAATGAGTGCCATAATATGGAAATATTTAAGAAATCCTACTGTACAATATACATGGTGGATGGTAGTGTTGATGGTAGTGTTGGGGATTATCCAAATTACAGTGATAAATACATAAATGTGGGGCTCATAAAACCCCTGGAAGCAAAAGAAATAACTTCTCTTTTTAATCTACCAGTTTAAAAAATATGTTTGTGTTGATAAAGTCATCTTCCAAGGATCCCAGGGAAATGGGACCAATAAAAGAGACTATAAGATGCTCTAAGTCTCTTAAATTTATAACACAGTGATTAGTGAAAATATCCCTCACTCCAATAAATAAGAGAAAAAGGATATTTATTTTGATAGCCTGGCTTTCTATTTTTAAAAGTCAATTGCACCACCCCATGGACATTTAAGCCACTGCTAATAAAGACCATTTTTCTCTGTTTTATTTTGCAACTATAGGTATGGGTGGAATTTTGGACCCAAAATTAAGATAGTTTTTCTTTTGCTTTTCTTTGGGGCTGTTGTGTATGCAAGAGTTCATGTTTCCTAATTCACATTTAGCGACCAGTGTGTTTCTTGTAGTCCTTAGAAATAAGTTCACAGAAATCACCATGATATTCTTGGCTCTTGAAAATTCTTGTTTTCTAACGCATGCACACTTCTAAAACTTTTTTACTGAAAAGAAAAAACAGAATAAAAAACGAAAAAACCTAACACACATGCTTATTATTTTGTTTTCAGCTTTTGCATGTGCAAAGTTCTATTTTTGTATGTAACTTATTTCAGTATGGTCTTGTTCTGTCCTTGGATTTAATTTAGTAGACTTTGTCTTTGAATGAATTTTCTTATGAAAATGTAGTAATTTTATTGTATGTATGTACAAAATCTCTTCTTTAAAATGGTAATAGTTTTATATAGAAATGAAATATCAAGAAATCTAATTCTTGACTATGATGAAGGATTTTTGTATAAAAAGTAGTAGTGGAAAACGTTGCCTTTCTTGGGGTCGTCATTTTCACTCACCACATTTCATAAAAATATTAGGTGTTCTGAAAAGTTGACAAAGTTTAAAAAAAACTTCTCTATTACCGTAAGTGCATATTTGTAAGTTATCTTAGTTACCTCAGAACTCTCTCTCTTAGTGTGCTGTTTGATGCAGATAAATTACACAGTAATTTTAATCTGTAAGTATTAAATACCAGGCACTGTAATATATAACACTGTCTTATATCTCATTTAATTGCACAACCTGTGAAATAGGGACTATTTTATCCCAATTTTACAGCTGATAAAATTGAGTCTCAGGTAAGTTAAGTAATTTATTCATGGTTCAGCAGTTAGTAAGTGGAGCTAAAATTTAGTTAATCTGATTTCCAAAGCCCACAATTATCCCCACTTGACCATCTTACCTCCAGAGCTTGAAATATGTGTGGGTTTCTCAAAATGAGCACAAAAATGCCCAGTTCAAAAGATAAAAATAAGAAATAACATGTCATTGTACTTAAAATGATGGGGACATTTAGGTCAGAGACTCAAGGCTAGATCTGGAATGAACCTTGGCCAATGACATATATAGATCTCACAAGGTAAGAAGTAGTGTCTGATAATCTGAACTCACCTGTTACACCCTCAGAGGACATAGGATACTTTTGGAGTTTCCAGCCAGACTGAAAATCTCAGACACTTTTTTCTTTTGATACAGGGTCTTGCTCTGTTTCCCAGACTGAAGTGCAGTGGCACAATCATAACTCACTGTAACCTCGAACTCCTAGGCTCAAGTGATCTTCCTGCCTCAGCCCCCTGAGTAGCTGGGACTACAGGCATGTGCCAGCACGTATCCAGCTAAAATTTTTATTTTTCCTAGAGATGAGGTCTTCCTATGTTGCCCAGGCTGACACTTATTTTTTAACAAGGATAACGATGGGACTTTGAGAATGACCATTTTCAGTTAGCATAAGAATCGAGTGGCTGTGAAAATAACTCTTAACCACGGGAGAGTCCTAGAGACAAGTGTGGTGAGCCTAGACAAACCAATTGAACAGAAGCAGAGATTATGTGTGTTTTGCCATTGCTATATCCCCAACACCTAGAAGTGTACCTGACACATAGTAGGTATTCAGTAAATAGTTGTTAAAAGATTAAACTAGGGGATTAGGCAAGATTTTCATTAGAACCCTTGAAAATTGGTCATAACTCTCTAGATCTGATGACAGTTGGACTCAGTCATTTACCCCCAAATCCCTCCTATCTGCACTAGTTACATCTCAAATCACTCACCTGCTTCTACACATTTATAAACTGTGACCTCCACTAGAATCATAGCACCCAAAACTTCATGGAAGGGAATTTAGGGTCACATAGTTCAGTGAGTATGAGTAGCCATCTAGCCTCCAAATATTAACTACTCTAAGAGCTATTTCTCAAGTCTCCCTGAACGAATTATAGCAATTATTTTAGAAAATAAAGATTCTCATGTCTTCCTTTGGAAATTCTGACTCCAAAAATCTTTTATTTTAAAAACACATCTCAGGTAATTTTTATGCACAGGCATCTGTGAGAAATGCTTTTCTACAGCACCCATCTCCATTTTCAGAGAGCTCCAATAGAAATTTCTATGAACTAATTCTCCTGCACATACTTTGGTACAAGTGGGCTACTGGAGCCACCTTCCTTCGTTCAATCAAACCGCATTTATTCAGCTTATTTAATGAACACTATCTAAGACACTTGGGGGACAGAAATGAAAAGATGGGGAGACCTGTCACACATATGGTACTATGTCTATGCAAAATAACATTGGAATGTAGATTCACAGTGGAAGGCAGGGCAGGCATGGAAGAATTCTGAGAGTGAGTGTGACATAAGCAGATTTGAGTATGGAAAGATCATTTGGGAGTGATGTCAGGCATAGTCAGGTGGTGATTCTTAGGTCAAGTAGCTAGTAAGAAGGCTATTTCTGTTGTCCAACCAAGAAAGAATGAAAACATGCACCAGGACAAAGCAAGTGAGATAGAGAGAAGAATTACTCAAGATCCTTTTCATCCAGTTTCAGCAAATGAGGATATTAAACTAAAACAATTAGATTGAAAGATATATTTACCAGAAAATAAGTAGATGTCAGCAAGTATCAAACATTGGTCAGACATCCCATTCACTCCTTCAAAAATATTAATCAAGCACATGTATTTGTTTGGTGCTGAGTTAGAGATACAAAGATGTACACAATGAATAAGGCACAATTCCTGCACTTAGGGGTCCACTTTTAGCAAGAGAATTAGAATTACACAGGGACAATCATAATAATGTAGTATTTAAAAGAAAGGCTATAATATTGCTATTAAAATGCACCATCAAATTAGAGAGGGGGTGCACTTAATGTTTTAGAGAATATTTATGTGGGAACATAATGAATAAGTAATCCTTTTAGAAATAACAGTAATTTATTGAAGTCTCATGTAAATTATGGGATGTTTTCATATACTTATTTATAGTTTCTTTTTGAAAATGAGTTACAGGTGGCAGGGAGATATTTTATTGGTCACAAAAGACAGGATGAGGCATGCAACTTCAACAGTAAAATTAAAATTAAATTCATCAAAAACACAGACCTCCCAGAATATTATTTATTATTTACAAAAATCATCATGTTGTGAATCAAACTTCTATTTAAATTGCTTTCCCATATTACCCTAGTGAGGTTCCTTACTTAATGAAACATCTAGCAAGGAAGATTTGGGGAACATTTATCCAAAATGCCAGAACTGCTTTCCACTTTGCTCAAATGTTAGCAAGAATCTTTGAAAGTAGAAACACATTTTCCAGACATCATTGTCAAATTTCCCCTAAAGGAGCAATGTGAGTAGATAGTAAGAGAACCATGAATCAGATTGTCAATGCCAGGCTTATGCTGCTAAGTTTCCAGGAACATGGGTCTAACTTTGCAGTCACTTTTCCATTTTAGGATTGAATTCTATTTTTCAAATTAATTTTTTACAAATGTTAATCTTATGTGAGCCTTTCATTCATCAAAGTGTATCATTCATTCTACCTCTTAATTGTATGTATATGAGGAATTAAAGTACTTTAAATGTTAGCCAATTTAACACAAAAGTTAATAAAACAAAATTGCTTGGCAACAATTAGAATGCATTCCAAATCAAAACAGAAATAACATACATTGTCTGCCAGATTGTATTATCCATTAGGCTAGATGGTCTTTCAGTGATTCTACATACCTCTGTAATAGATCTGACCACATTGTATTGTTGATATTCTTTTCCACATTTACATAGCACCTTTCTTGCTAGAATAGGTGTTTTTGGAGGGGATGTACTATGACTTAGTCATCTTTGTATCTAAAGAAATTCCTGGCACAAAGTAGGCTTTCAATAATTGTATGATAGATGACTAATCGACTGCCTAACTAAATTAACAAATTATCTCTGTCTTACTGTTTTGTGTTGGGCCTATACTCTTTTGTTTATATCAGTTATTCAATTATTGGACTGGCATAAGATTTGATTTGAAATTCTCTTTTGAAGTTATATATTGACTAAAAGCCATAAATATAAAATATAAAATAAATGTAAATATTAAAATAAAAATAAATAGAAATAGAAATAGAAATACTGTATTAGATATTTTTCATTCTAAATGAATGAGCAAATTTATTAATAGGTGCTTAAATTAATGAGTTTGCTAATAGATAATATTTTTCTGAGCACTTGCGCATTCCCAGAATATTTTTTTAAACAGAGAAAATGACCAACTATAAGCTTGAAAACGTGTCAGGAAAAAAATAGTAACCTAGAGGAAAAATATGTGAGGGTAAAAAGAGAATAAATCAATCACTGAGGCTTCCAGAAATGATAGAATTATCCAGTAATCCTTTTCTAGTATTTATCCATTTGTTCAACAGTATTGTCTTCCAGTGTTCTCTGAAGGATAATTATGTAAATACTTAGCATTCTCAAAATAATGATAAAAAGGTATTCTGCCCCTCAGAAAAAATTAACAATTTAACAAGGGAAAGAATATTAAAGAAAAGCATAGTTGTGCCAGATCTAAGGGGAGAATGAACATAAAAGAAACAAGTAACTTAATTAACTAAGATGTCAGAAGGTAAATCAGGAAAAACATAATTGTACTTTAATCTATAAATAAGACAATGGCCCAAGATAATTTGTACTGTCTCCTCATGATGTCTGCTATCATTTACACTGCAAATAGTGCCATATGAAATGCTGTTATTTGTATATGAAGATGGTGCTATGACTCATCAGTAACAAATCTACAGAATTGCTTTGTTTTAGGAGTAGGAAAGGGCTGGCAATAAATTCATTCACACTCTCAGCTGGTCCTCTTGTGAGCAATGGTGTACATTGGCAAGTTGAAGTTACAGCTGCAGTCAGTCAGTGAGCCTAAAACAAAACAAAACAAAAAACCCAGTGAGTGAAAAATCAATTAGATTTAATTGGTGAATGGGGGAGCGTGAATCTCAGACCTGATATATCAACACCAAATCTCTGACCAACTAAGCTAAGCTATCCATGTGAAATCAAACAATGAATCTATATTTCATCAATTTTTAACATCAGATGCTTTTATATTTTAATGAATTTGAGAAAACGTCCCCAATTCCTGCTTAATGTACTGACTCCAGCATGCGCATCACAAATAGAATGTGAGACATCACTCAGTACTATAACTATGAGAAAATATGTAAAAATGCGTGGTCAGTCTCAACTTTTCATGGAAAAACACAATCCAAGTAATATTTTAAGTGGTCTCTTCACATGGACCAGCCCCATGGATGGCAGGTGAGTTTGATTTCCCCACAAAATAAGTAAGTTGAATAGGAATCATTAAGCTTTTTGACTCAATGCCTCTGGTGGAATGTCGTGAAAAGATGTTTTTTTAATGTTTAATGCTTTTAAATGATGAAAGCATGATCTAGCATAGGCCTTGTAGTCAATCATAAAGAGGAACTATCACTGATGTTGAAGTTATGCTGTGTCAGGTACTATACCACTCCTCATATTGGACTCAGTTCTAACAGTAGAACTATGTGGTAGTATTATCTTTATTTTCTAGATAACAAATTAAATCTTGGAGTAAAAATTTGTCCCGGGTCAAAGATGGCAAAGATTGAATTTGGTTACAAAGACTTACTCTTAAGTCCATGATAACAAAAATATGACCAAACAGCTTGGCTAGAATTTATGTAATTTGTATTATTTATATTAATCAATGGGTATAAATACTTGACCTAAAAACTCAAGGGGCAGAACATGGATTTTTATATGACCATGATTTTTGACCAAGAGCTTTATAAATTTAGAACATATTGTCAGAAATATTCTATTTTCTCAGTTATTTTAGCTTTATCTTAAAGACTTTACTAAACTGGCAGAATTCATGGGTAGTTACAGCTTTCCAGTCATGCTAATGTTTTAAGAGATGGTTATAACCCAGAAAGTAAACATCTGTTGGGTTAAAAATTAAAGTATTTCTTTCATTAATTTATCTAAGACTTTTTAAATGCGATTCTCAGCGTGGCTTATCATGATCCCTATATTAAAGATAGTCCAATATCTATTAAGTTAAACTACATACTCCAAGGCCAATCAAAGCACTTCTAATTTACCATTCTTTATGGGTTTCTCTGTTTAAACAACTTGGGAACGTTATTTTAAAAAGTGTGCGGCAACCAAGAAAGTACATCTGCATACATACATAGATACTTTCAATCACTGATATGCATGCATGTAAATGAATCACGGTGAAACAATCATTTCAAAAGATAACTGAAAGGTTGCCTTAAAGTCTCTTCTTCCACATTGCCATGGCCTACTAAAAATTCTATCTTATTGACCATGTTGTATTGTCAATGCTTTCTTGCCCAATCAGAGTATGAGCTTTATATGGGCAGAGACTATATTTTTTTTCTCAATGATATCAGTGCATAACACAGTTCTGGCACTCACTGATTACTTATTGAACAAATAATTGAGTGGTGTAAAGTAAAATATCAAATTACGTAATAGCATCATAGGTTATAATCCACGTTCGTATCCATGAGTGGATCTGATTTTTTCCTGCATACTCTTGAATGCTTGAAAATGCATCTTTGGTTCATCCAGGCACAAATTTTATAGAAGAGAGTTCTATTTAATCATGTATAGATGAAATAGAATTATTACTCAAAAGCAACAGGAGCCTCCTATAGTGCCCATGACAGAAGCTGAAAGGAGTTGACTTTCCTTGAATTCTAAGCAATTGTTGCATGCTGGTCCCCGGACAATAATATAAAGCTGGTAAAGTTTGTATTTGAGATGACCTTCAACCTCCATTTTTTGAACTTGTTTGACCTTTTGCCTCTGTTCCCAGGCATCCAAAGCCTCTGGGATGTGTTCTGACTGTAAAAACTCTGATGTTGTGAAAAAAGCTTAAGCTTCGCCTCCACTCAAACCAGGTAACTGGCTTGGATGTGAGTTAATTTCTCTACACTTAGTCCTCTCAGTGTAAGTTTAGAATAATAGTGATCTTCACCTGAAAGGAATGGTGTAGGCCTATATGAAAGGATGTAAGTGAGAATGCTTAATAAACTGTGCAACCTTAAACAGGTATTTGATGTGACTCAAAAGAGCCTTAAAATGAGGGAACTTCTAAGGCCCTCTCTCCCCTGATGTATTTATGATCCAAATAACTCCATTTTCTCCCTTCTATAAATTCCCATCTCTTGTTGCAATTGTTGGGACAGAAAATAATCTGACTGTTCCCTAAATTTATTCACCTTAAGAAAAAATGCCTGACAAGGGTGGGTGCATTGGCTCATGCCTGTAATCCCAGCAAAGGTGGGCTGATGGCCTGAGCTCAGGAGTTTGAGTTCAGCCTGGGCAATGTGGTGAAACCCTGTCTCTACAAAAAACTACAAAAATTAGCAGGGCATGGTGTTGCATGCCTGTAGTCCCAGCTACTTGGGATGCTGAGGTGGGAGGATCGCTTAAGCCTGGGAAGCAGAGGTTGCAATGAACGGAGATCACGCCACTGCTCTCTAGCACAGGCAACAGAAAGAGACCCCATCTCAGAAAAAAAAGAAAAGAAAAAATGCCTTATGAACATAAAACCACCTTAGTTTGTTGATATTTTTTAAGAGAGTTGTGAATCTAATTATTCTGCAGCCTGCTGGGGACAAGTCCGTCTTTTGTCTAATCTGTTCATCTCTATCCTGAGAAACACAAGAGTCAGAAAGGTGGCATCCCAGAAACAAAAGCCTATTCATATCAATGTTAAGGCTCTGATACATAAAGGATGGTAATTTAATTTCCTGAAATTTGTTAGTCTGAAAGTTTAATTAAGAGAAACCAAGACACTAAAATAGTTTTGTATCAAATATGTAGAATAGTGGGACTTAACTACTAGATGACTTATGTTTCCATACTGATTGTTAAAATGATATTTATGAAAGAAACCAAGCATAACCATTTTAACAATTCTAGGCATACTCTAAGAGGTAAAATTAAAATTAGGGAAAATGAGACCATTTATAATGGGCCATTATGACTCTGAATAACGATGATTATTGGTTCTGCTTAATAAAACTGTCATCTAACAGAAAATAGATATTAAGCTAAATTACATTACATTATCATTCTATCATCCCACAGAATTAAATGCAAATCTTAAAAAATAGATCCACAAGGAAACAGACCCAATATTAACCTTTTTTACCTATTTCCAATTAGCTTTAATTAGTAAAAGAACCCATGTGAAGAAGTTAAAAAAGTATATGCTGCAAAAGCATATAATTTACTAGAGCAAATGACTAAATATTTATTACTTGTGTATTTTTAAAACAAGATAGCTTTGTTTTAGAACAGGAGGATTCCAAGGCAGCATCAGAACTTCTCAAACTTCCCTCCTATTATTTAACTTTTGCTCCTTCATTTCATAGCTTGTCCTTCCTGTCAGTCTCTTCCTGTCCTATCTGCTGACCAAGTCATGTAGAGGAATCTTTGCTTTACCTTTCTATTATTGCCATTTCTAAATCTGATTGCACTCAGACAGTATTTCTTTCAAGGTACTTCTTTGGCTCTCAGAATCAAAATTTATAGTTTACGTGACTTCACATGTTGTGAAAATACAGATATTTAGAACTCAGACCTAATTAATCAGAAACTCTATGGTGGGACCTATGGATCTACACTTTAGTGTTTTCCAGAGGTGATTTTTAATATCTCTGGTTTGAGAATTACTGTACTTGAACTACTGACAATTAAAGGCAACATATTAATATTAAGGTATATTGTTGTGAAGTTTAACATTTACTTGGTTTATATTTAATCCATTACTGAAAACATTTATTGAGAACATACTATTTGCCAGGCTGTTTACTGGGTAGTAGGGCTACCTAGATAATGAAACATCCTTTCTCTCGTGCATCTTACAGTCTTATCAGAGGCATTTGCTCTTTCAAATCACTTATAGCATTATCTCTTCAGAACACTATAGAATCCTGTGTTCCCTGCTCCCACTAGTGTAAGCCAAAAAGAGATTTCAGTCAAATAAAATCACAAATAATTGAAATAAAACAATAATAGAAAGTATGTAGACTAGATGTAGATGAAGAGAAAAATAAGTGAATAGGTAGATCGAAGCATATAAAAATGCAACAGAGAGAGAAAAAGAAAAGAAAAATATTAAAGGAAATTTAAAAGGCATGGAAAAAAAATATCAAGAAGCCCTGGCATATGTCTAATAAGAATTCCAGTAACAAATAATAGTATTGATAGGGAAGAGGAAATATTTGATATGATGGCTGAAACCTTTCTTGAAAACTGAAGAAAGCAATGAGTAATTATTTTGAAAATTTAAATAGACAAAAAAAAACCCAAATTATACCTAGTCACTTTGTAGTGAAATTGCAGAACATCAAGGACAAAGAGAGAATTTTGAAATCAAATAGAGATAAAAGGTAATTTACAAAGGAACAATCAAGTGGATGGAAGACCTCATCAGCATTAGGAAAGACCAAAAGAGAATGAAGGCGTAACTTCAATGTGCTGACGAGATAAATCTCAGTGAAAAGTTAAACATTTAAGAGAGAAGGTGGAATAAAGAAGTTTAAAGATGCACAATGACACAGAATTTCCTACTTTCACTTGAAAAAAAATACTAAAAGACGTATTTCATTAAGAAATAAATAAATCAAGAAGGAAGGAGTATGATTCAGGAAGAAACAGTGAGCAAATAAATCAGTAAAAAATATTTTTAAATCTAAGTAAGTTTTGGATATAAATGATATTTGTACTACAAACACTGTTATGCCTTAAGTAAAAACTACAATTAAGTTATAGATAACCTAAATGTTTATAAAAATAGATTGTCAACAGGCAATTTTATTTTTAACAAACTAATTTGGGGATATATCAAGAGGCACTTGAATTAATGTTAAATATGTAATCAAAATCAGTTTATTTTCCCTTTATATTATCACTTTAATGGCAACTTAAAACTCAGCTGACATGAAAACAGGTCTTATTTCCCCTAGAAGAGGTTTACCAATTTCCCCTAAAAGGATGTTTTCTATTATTTTAAGCAGCAATTTCGTTGTCTAGTTTTAGCTTGTCAAACTTGTCAAACATTTAATTGTTGAATGATTAGCTCTTCACAAACAATGAAAGCCCCATCTTAAAAGCTTTTTGTTTATCAGAGGCATCCTAACCTTGTATGCCTCGTTTTTCGAGTCATAGGTATTAGCAGTATTATAATGGTATTAACAAAGAGAAGAGGCTATATGTGACAGAAAATGAGCAACCTATTTATTATGTAATTTAGGAGTTGGATTGGTGTGCTGCAGATTAATAACTTTCATTTATATCGTAGCTATACTTAAAAAACATGATGGAGTCTTTCCATTTTTTCACTGCTTAGATTGATGGGTTTTTCCCTGAAAACAAAACAAAACAAAACAAAAACAAAAACAACTTTTGAATAACATGGCATCTGGTAAAGTCAAGGAGGTAAATTTGTTTTTTTCTTCCTCTTCAAGAGAGAGTTGGCATAGTTTGCAAGAATATTTTCAAGAAACAACAAGGAAACAAGTATGAACTTTCATATTTAATGAGAAATTGAAAGGTGGGTTTATAATAATCTCAGTTCAATGTTTTATCAAAAGTGTTGGCATCAGTAGGCTGGGCACGGTGGCTCACGCCTGTAATCCCAGCACTTTGGGAGGCCGAGGCAGGTGGATCACGAGGTCAGGATATCCAGACCATCCGGGCTAACATGGTGAAACCCTGTCTCTACTAAAAATACAAAAAATTAGCCGGGTGTGGTGGTGGGCACCTGTAGTCCCAGCTACTCCGGAAGTTGAGGCAGGAGAATGGCGTGAATCCAGGAGGCGGAGCTTGCAGTGAGCCAAGATCACACCACTGCACTCCAGCCTGGGCAACAGAGCAAGACTCCATCTCAAAAAAATAAAAAATAAAAAAAAGTGTTGGCATTAGTAATATCAATATATTGTCAACATCTGCTAAAAGTGATCAAACACTTGGTCAGTTCATGCAATCAGGAAAAAAAAAAGTTGTTTGATTCACTTAAAAAAATCAAATCATTTAAGTGTGGATAACGCTTTTTGAATCTTTTGGGGGTGTGTGAAAATAAACTGATGAATGGTTTAAAAAATGTTTATGTTAATTGCTACAGAAATATAAATTTTAGTCGTTTTTTAAGAATTTTTTTTCTTACTACATTTCCATGCAATTAAGAAAATTATCATATTGTTTCTTTTTTTAACTTTTAAGTTCAGGGGTATGAGTACAGGTTTGTTTTGCATAGGTAAACTTGTTATGTGAGGGCTTGTTGTACAGATTATTTCATCACCCAGGTATTAAGTCGAGTACCCATTAGTTATTTTTCCTGATCCTCTGCCTCCTCCCACCCTCCACCCTCTTAAAGGCCCCAGTGTGTGTTCCTCTCTATGTGTCCATGTGTTCTCAGCATTTAGCTCCCACTTATAAGAGAGAACATGTGGCTTTTGGTTTTCTGCTCTTGAGTTTGTTTGCTAAGGATAATGGCCTCCAGCTCCATCCATGTCCCTGCAAAGGACATGATCATGTTCTTTTCTATGCTGACCCACAATTAACCAGTGCATTCTTCCCTTGGATTCCCTAAGCTTGTGTGCCTGATGAGCTGCTCTCCAGTTATGGCACCATGATTTCCATTCCTGAGGGGAGGCTGTGACAAAGAGCCAGGAAAATAGGAGCACCCCTCCTACTCTCATAGTGCAGTGGTTGAGGATCCTTTTTTCTATACGATTTTAAAACTGGAAATACACAAAATGTGCCAACATAATTAAAGGTAAAACTACCATGAAATAGCACAAATATTCTGCACATGAAATGTTAAGAACTAAAACAAAAAAATCTGCTTTTAGTAGGACTACATAAACCTGAACAAAACCAGTCAATACAGAATTGGGCCTATGTACAATTATTCTTGAAGTAATCCAAACACAGTAAGTACTCTAAGATATCTAAAATAATCTATGACAAAGGAAATAATCTGAAAGAAAGAAAAGATAATTTTGGGAAATTCTTATGTGTTATACTTTTATGTGGAGATAAGCTGAATGGAAAAAGAATTATTGTAAAATATTGAGAAAAGATTCTAAGATACGAAATAATTAAGAAAAAGAGAATAGGTAAAAGGAGCCCACGGTGATGAAAAGGCACTGCTCATTTTCTTTTTAAAAAATTTCCTCAAATTATTAAATCCAGGCATTCCCAACTTTTTTTTTTTTAGATGGTGTTTCGCTCTTATTGCCCAGGCTGGAGTGCAATGACATGATCTTGGCTCACCACAGCCTCTGCATCCGGGATTCAAGCTATTCCCCTGCCTCGGCCTCCCAAAATGCTGGGATGACAGCGTGAGCCACCATGCCTGGCCAGCATTCCCAATTTTTAAAAATGAATGATTGGCACAAATCTTAGAAAGCCATTTTCTGTAGATTTGAAAGCTACGCTATTTACATTGTTACTACTTTCTTGTTAAATCTTGCATGTCTGCAGTATGTGTTGTAATAGAAACCTAAGATTATGGTCTGCCGTATTCATATTTTAAAAAGAAAATTTCAGACTGTATAATCAACGAGTTGATGATTCATATTTGCTTGTACAAAGTTAAAAGTGTAACTTGCCAGAAAAGAAGGAGGCCTGAAAAGTATTCTAAATACATTAATAAGAAGTGTTCTACATGAATTAATTTTTGTTTTACCATCTACAGAATTTCTGCCACATTCTAGGCACTTCATATTTGCTGCAACATTTATTCTGACGTTGACAGAACAAGAGAAAAGAAGTTCAATTTTAAGTACCATGGATTGAAATTAAACTTAGGGAAGATATCTTATAGTGTGAATTGTTAATCTGTATTTAACAAGATATTCATTTATTTTGGGTGATTTAAGGATGGTTCCTTCTGGAAACAGGATTACCAACATATGGACCTATTTAGTCAATTTCAACCTTGTGATTTTGAATCTGACAAGTTCTCAGCTGCTTTTACTAAATAATGGATTTTCTTAATAATTACTGTACTCAAACTTAGCAAAAAGCTCTCACGATTTATAGCCCAGTGTTTTAGTCACACATTATTGTGTCTTGTCAAATTGAAACCATATACTACATTCTTTACTTATTAAGATGGTCTTTCTTTGTAATAATTTTGGAGCAAATAGTTTACTTATCTAAACCTCTGATTTCTGATTTAGTAGATTTTTGAAGCATTTCTTTTCCTTACCATACATAAAAATTGTCAGTTGAGGACAAGGAAGGATTAACCTGGACTACGGTGAATAATTGTTCAGGTTGCTTACTGTGTAACTCCAGAGGAGCATTCATAGGGTAGAATATGCAGATTTAAGTATTTATTACAACCATTTTCTGGCAGATAACAGCGGAACACCCTGTTCTAATAAAATTAGTTTATTATGACAAATTGCCTACAGATGGACATAAAGTGTCTTGAGGAAGGGCACCTGCTTTGGACTGAATCCTGTCCCCCCAAAATCATATGCTGAAGCCTAATCTCTAATGTGATGGTATTTGGAGATGGGGCCTTTGGGAGATAACTAGGTTTAGATGAGGTCATGAGTGTGGGGCCTTCCTGATTAGTACCCTGAAAAGAGAAAACAACAGAGAGCTTGCCCTCTCTCTCTCTTACCCCACAGGCACACAAAGAGGTCATATGAGTACACAGTGAGATAATAACTACCTATGAGAAAAGAGAAGAGGCTTCAGAATGAAATCTACTTTGCTGGTACTGTAATCTTGGACATTATTCTCTAGAACGGTGAGATAATAAATTTATCTTATTTAAGCCACCCAGTCTATGGTATTTTGTTATGGCACCCTGAACTAAGACAAATTTTGTTACCAAGAAATGAGGGTGCTACTGTAACTAATACCTAAACATGGGGAAATGGCTTTGGAATTGGATAGTGAGTAGAGGCTCAAGAATTTTCAGGTGCATCCTAAACATATGAACAAACAGTAAAGGTGATTCTGGTGAGGGCTTAGATGGAATTGAGGAATATGTTACTGGAAACTGGAAGAAAGGTGATCCTTGTTATAAAGTGGTAAAAAACCGAGATGAACTGTATTCTAGTGTTTTGGGGAAGGTAGAACTTGTGAGTGATGAAATTAAATATTTGACTTTTCTAAGCAATGTGACGAAGGAGCAGCTGGTTTCCTCCTGACCATTTCTGCTGAAATGAAAAAAAAAAAAAAAACATAAGTTGAAGAAGAAATTGTTCAGCAAAAAGGAACCAGAACTTGAAGATTTGAGAAATTCTCAGCTTATCCACACTATTAAAAAATGACAAAAACTTGTTCTGAAAATAACACCAAGAGTGTGACTGGACAACCACTTGATAAAAGTTTATGAGATTATATGAGCAGAAATTCTTCCAGTTTGAACTGAAGGGGATGAAGATGGGACAAAAAGAATGAAGGCTTTGAGACTTCTGGGTTAGACATGATGGGCTGATTTGCTTATTTGGCTGTGAATCTGCACTATTTCTTTTTTCTTTTTTTTTTTTTATTATACTTTAGGTTTTAGGGTACATATGCACAATGTGCAGGTTTGTTACATATGTATCCATGTGCCATGTTGATTTCCTGCACCCATTAACTTGTCATTTAGCATTAGGTATATCTCCTAATGCTGTCCCTCCCCTCTACCCCCACCCCACAACAGTCCCCGGAATGTGATGTTCCCCTTCCTGTGTCCATGAGTTCTCATTGTTCAATTCCCACCTATGAGTGAGAACATGCAGTGTTTGGTTTTTTGTCCTTGCGATAGTTTACTGAGAATGATGTTTTCCAGTTTCACCCATGTCCCTACAAAGGACACGAACTCATCATTTTTTATGGCTGCATAGTATTCCATGGTGTATATGTGCCACATTTTCTTAATCCAGTCTATCGTTGTTGGACATTTGGGTTGGTTCCAACTCTTTGCTATTGTGAATAGTGCCGCAATAAACATACGTGTGCATGTGTCTTTATAGCAGCATGATTTATAGACCTTTGGGTATATACCCAGTAATGGGATGGCTGGGTCAAATGGTATTTTTTGAGAAGATCAACAAAATTGATAGACCGCTAGCAAGACTAATAAAGAAGAAAAGAGAGAAGAATCAAATAGATGCAATAAAAAATGAAAAAGGGGATATCACCAACGATCCCACAGAAATACAATCTACCATCAGAGAATACTACAAACACCTCTATGCAAATAAACTAGAAAATCTAGAAGAAATGGATAAATTCCTTGACAAATACACCCTCCCAAGACTAAATCAGGAAGAAGTCGAATCTCTGAATAGACCAATAACAGGTTCTGAAATTGTGGCAATAATCAATAGCTTACCAACCAAAAAGAGTCCAGGACCTGATGGATTCACAGCTGAATTCTACCAGAGGTACAAGAAGGAACTGGTACCATTCCTTCTGAAACTATTCCAATCGATAGAAAAAGAGGGAATCCTCCCTAACACATTTTATGAAGCCAGCATCGTCCTGATACCAAAGCCAGGCAGAGACACAACCAAAAAAGAGAATTTTAGACCAATATCCTTGATGAACATTGATGCAAAAATCCTCAATAAAATACTGGCAAACCGAATCCAGCAGCACATCAAAAAGCTTATCCACCATGATCAAGTGGGCTTCATCCCTGGGATGCGAGGCTGGTTCAACATACACAAATCAATAAATGTAATCCAGCATATAAACAGAACCAAAGACAAAAACCACATGATTATCTCAATAGATGCAGAAAAGGCCTTTGACAAAATTCAACAACCCTTCATGCTAAAAACTCTCAATAAATTAGGTATTGATGGGACGTATCTCAAAATAATAAGAGCTATATATGACAAACCCACAGCCAATATCATACTGAATGGGCAAAAACTGGAAGCATTCCCTCTGAAAACTGGCACAAGACAGGGATGCCCTCTCTCACCGCTCCTATTCAACATAGTGCTGGAAGTTCTGGCCAGAGCAATCAGGCAAGAGAAGGAAATAAAGGGTATTCAATTAGGAAAAGAGGAAGTCAAACTGTCCCTGTTTGCAGATGACATGATTGTATATCTAGAAAATCCCATTGTCTCAGCCCAAAATCTCCTTAAGCTGATTAGCAACTTCAGCAAAGTCTCGGGATACAAAATCAATGTACAAAAATCACAAGCATTCTTGTACACCAATCACAGACAAACAGAGAGCCAAATCATGAGTGAACTCCCATTCACAATTGCTTCAAAGAGAATAAAATACCTGGGAATCCAACTTACAAGGGATGTGAAGGACCTCTTCAAGGAGAACTACAAACCACTGCTCAATGAAATAAAAGAGGATACAAACAAATGGAAGAACATTCCATGCTCATGGGTTGGAAGAATCAATATCGTGAAAATGGCCATACTGCCCAAAGTAATTTATAGATTCAATGCCATCCCCATCAAGCTACCAATGACTTTCTTCACAGAATTGGAGAAAACTACTTTAAAGTTCATATGGAACCAAAAAAGAGCCCGCATCGCCAAGTCAATCCTAAGCCAAAAGAACAAAGCTGGAGGCATCATGCTACCTGACTTCAAACTATACTACAAGGCTACAGTAACCAAAACAGCATGGTACTGGTACCACAAAAGAGATATAGATCAATGGAACAGAACAGAGCCCTCAGAAATGATGCCGCATATCTACAACTATCTGATCTTTGACAAACCTGACAAAAACAAGCAATGGGGAAAGGATTCCCTATTTAATAAATGGTGCTGGGAAAACTGGCTAGCCATATGTAGAAAGCTGAAACTGGATCCCTTCCTTACACCTTATACAAAAATTAATTCAAGATGGATTAAAGACTTAAATGTTAGACCTAAAACCATTAAAATCCTACAAGAAAACCTAGGCAATACCATTCAGGCCATAGGCGTGGGCAAGGACTTCATGTCTAAAACACCAAAAACAATGGCAACAAAAGCCAAAATTGACAAATGGGATCTCATTAAACTAAAGAGCTTCTGCACAGCAAAAGAAACTACCATCAGAGTGAACAGGCAACCTACAGAATGGGAGAAAATTTTTGCAACCTACTCATCTGACAAAGGGCTAATATCCAGAATCTACAATGAACTCAAACAAATTTACAAGAAAAAACAAACAACCCCATCAAAAAGTGGGCAAAGGACATGAACAGACAGTTCTCAAAAGAAGACATTTATGCAGCCAAAAACCACATGAAGAAATGCTCCTCATCACTGGCCATCAGAGAAATGCAAATCAAAACCACAGTGAGATACCATCTCACACCAGTTAGAATGGCCATCATTAAAAAATCAGGAAACAACAGGTGCTGGAGAGGATGTGGAGAAATAGGAACACTTTTACACTGTTGGTGGGACTGTAAACTAGTTCAACCATTGTGGAAGTCAGTGTGGCGATTCCTCAGGGATCTAGAACTAGAAATACCATTTGAACCTGCACTATTTTTCAAGGAGAGGAAAAACGGGCCCCAAAGGCAATTCAGAGATAGCCAGAGCCACAGCCTCAGTTTCAACAGGCTGGACAGTCTCCACTCAGCTCTTTGGAGGCAGAACCACTCAGAGGACTCAAGCCCGTCAGAGCTAGGCGGTGGGGCTGGCAACCCCACGGGGTGGAGAGGGTGGGGCTATCCTGCAAATCCATGTGGGTGATGGCTTGGGTGGGATGCTCTGGATTGAACTGTCCTCCCATCCCCTGCTCAGATTCTGTGTTGAAGCCCTTACCTCCAGTGTTATGGTATTCGGGGATGGGGCCTTTGTGAGATAATTAGGTTTAGATGAGATCATGAGAGTGAGGCCCTCAGGATTAGCGCCCTTATAAGAAACCTCAGAAAGCTTGCGAGTTCTCTCTCTCTCTCTTTCTTTTTCTTTCTCTCTCTCTCCGTGCATGCGTGTGTGTGTGTGTGTGTGTGTGTCATGTGGAAACACAGCACAAAGGCAGCCTCTGCAAGCCAGGAAGAGGGCTCACCAGAACCCAATCAAGCTGGCACCCCGATCTCAAACTTCCACCCTCCAAAACTGTGAGAAAATAAATTTCTGTTGTTTATGCTACCTAGTCGACGGTATTTTGTGCTGAGCTGACTAATACAGTTCCTTTCCAGAGTGTACAAAAATGTCACATGAATCAGAGCTCACCAGCTCTGGTAGGTATGATTGTTCAGTGTTCAGCATATAGGAAACACTGGGGAAATGCTCATATGTTCAATGAAGAAAATACGCATAACAAGTGATTTAACAATAAAGTGATAGTTCATTGGATTACTCTAAAAAATATGAGTTTTTTTAATGGCAAACTCTCCACAACACACTTGATAATAGATTGAGAGGAAGATGGCTGTGTAAATAATTAAGCTGAAAAAATAAGTTACATTTGCTCTCACAGATCAGTGGTCAAAGAGAGACAAAATGCTGAGGGTGGGGTGGGGTGCACAGGACATTGAGGACCAAAAGCACTTGGGATCAGCTTCAAACTGAAGGTAATAACTGGAGTCTTAAACACAGATTTTTCCAGGAAAACAAAATGAGAGAAGTCAGATCAAGCAGAGGAAGTTGTATGAACAATCACTAAACTTTCTGACTTATTCTCCAAGTTTCTTATTCCTAAACTACAAATATCTTGATTGCATTCTGAGAACATGATGTGCCTCCCTCTATCTTAGCAGTCACTACTTCATATTAAAATATATTTTGATGCTTTCCTTTCCCATAGATTCTCCAAGTCATAAACAATACCCCCCGCACCTAGCACAGAGCCTGGTACCATGTTGTTTGTCAAATTAGACTGAGCTCTGCTATTGCCTTCTTCACCGGGTGGTCCATACTCTCTTCTACCTTCCTTTAATACACTGGCATATGTTTTGTAAGCCCTCGCCACATTGTATTCAATTGTTTGTTAATGTGTTTGTCTTCCTAATTAGACTGTGAAATTCTTGAAGGCAGAGATTAGGTCCTGTTCATCTTTGCATCATCAGTGTCTTGCCTAGCATATAGTAGGGTTCCCTTAGGGCTCCTTTTTTTATGAAATGAACGAACATTCAGTATTTCAAAATTACTGGAAATTAGTGTGCTTTAGGTAACGGTGAGCGGAAGGAAGATGGATAAGATATAAGACTGGGAAAATATGGGGAAAATCCATGTTTGAGGTTACTTGATTAAAAAGTAGGAGCCTTGAGTGACTTCTGTGCTTGGTGTGATGGTGATATTCACCAAGGTAAGTTATACTAGAATAATAAGTTAGGGAGATAACAGTGAGTTGAGATTTATGAAATATGCAGGTGTCTAGTAGAGTTGGATAATTAGGCCTGGAGCTTGAGAAATTCAGAACAAAGATAGTGATTTGGACATCATGAGAGGCAGTATACAGTAATAATGATAATAACTAGACAGGACATGGTGGCTCAGGCCTGTAATCCCAGCACTTTGAGAGGCCGAGGCAGGTGGATTGCCTGAGCTCAGGAGCTCAAGACAAGCCTGGGCAACATCGCGAAACCCCTTCTCTACAAAAAATACAAAAAATTAGCCGGGCATGGTGGCATGCGCCTGTGGTCCCAGCTACTTGGGAGGCTGAAGTGGGAGAATCGCTTGAGCCTGGGAGGTTGAGGCTGCAGTGAGCTCACATCATGCCACTGCACTCCAGCCTGGGTGACAGAGGGAGATCCTATCTCAAAAAAACAAAACAAAACAAAAACATAATAATAATAATAATAATAATAATAATAATAATAATAAATATTAAAGCACTTTCTAAGTGCTGGGTAATAATTGCTTAGGTAATACATGCTAGTACCCTTAATACTCACATAAACAAACTTTTGGAGATGTGCATAATTATCCCCATTTTACAAACTAGAAACCAAGCCACAGACCTCCTAAATATTTTATCTTAGGTCGTGCAGATCTCAAACCAAGCAGGATTCCCACCCAGACAGTGACTCTGCTTCTAAAATTCGTACTCACTATACACCAGTATAGGGACTGGGACTGTCAGTCTTTCCTTTGCTTTGTGACTTGATTATGTTACCCACCACTTCTGTGCCTCAGTTTCCTCATTTGCAAACTGAGGGAAATAATACTATATATCTCAAAACAGCGCTTGGCATATGGTAGCACTCAATCAACCTTAAATCATTATTTCCATTAGCCTATTTATGAATGTTGAAATCACAGAGGAAAAGGAGATTGGGTGAATGCAGAGAATAAGAAAACCAGAGGGTCCTTGATCCTTTAAGCAGTGGTTGGTTAGAAGAAATCTAGTATGGAGGCTGTGTGATCATCCCAAGGGGAAAAGTGAGGCTTCCAGACCTGGGGCCTGGGCAGAATCTGGGATGCCTGGTCCGGTGCAGAGGGCTGAGTATCAGTCATCCACAGCAAGCACTGCGGTGCTAGAATGATAAACTGAGAAGAAATATGCCAAATCAAAAGCCTAGTCAGCCATCCAAGTGTAAAGTCCATCTAAAGGGACTGAGCAAAGAAATATGAAAAAAAAAAAATAAAAACCAGCTGAGACAGTATGAGACAAAGCTTGAAGTTTCTTAAGCAGGTGTTAAGGACTTCATAGGATGCCATGACATTGAGAGTTGTCCAGAAGACAGCTTTTAAAGACAGTAGTCTTGCACAAGCTGAGTTTGAAGAATAATCAAAGGGGTAGGAGGGAATAAGGATGAGGCAGGATCATAAAAACCCAGGGAGGAAAAAATGTGAAGGATGTGGGGTGATGGGAGATTTGGTAAGATCCCATTTCTTTCCAGCACCCACAACTTAGTTAATCCCTACAACAATTTAATGAGGTGAGCAGTCCATTTATTCCCGTTTTTATAGTTTAGGAAAATTAGACAACAATAATAACTGGCTTTGGGTTACACAGCTGGTGAGCGTCAGAGCTGGGATTTTAACCCAGGCTGCCTGGCTCTCACGCCCATGCTTGCAACCATCTATTGCATAGTCCTTATTCTTGGCTGATTTCCTCTTTGTCGTGGCTCACTTTACTCCATCCCTTGTATGTTTCTAAAGACAGAGAACATGGCGTGAACCCGGGAGGCGAAGCTTGCAGTGAGCCGAGATCGCGCGCGCCACTGCACTCCAGCCTGGGCGACTGAGCGAGACTCCGTCTCAAAAAAAAAAAAAAGAGAGAGAGAGAAAGAGAGAGAACTTGTTTATAGCATTTTCCATCTCCATCTACCTACTCTACACTCAGCAAGACTGGGCGGGGGTAGGGGAGTGGTACACGTTTAGATTTTAAGGAATTGCCCTCTCAAATATTTACGTATAGTCTGTCTTTTCCATTCCTACAAGGCTTCAGATTTTTTTGAAACAGGTTTCAGAAAAAAAGAAAAAAACTAAATACTTTCTTCTTTCACTTCAGGAACCTATGAGGAAAAATAAATCAGTTAATATTCCAAAATGAATTAATGGATTGCTGAGTCAGCAAATTTGATATTAAAACCATTCAATTACTTTCTAAAACAAGAAGGACTAGTTAATATTGATTGGCTGTTTGGTGAGATGTAAAATGTAAAAAGTACTTTGAAATATGTGTTATATCTGTGTTTAAAGAGAGAGCGAGTCAAAATAATAAGAACATTAAAGTTAGAAATGTCTACTTCAATTGGATCCACTCCCTCAGTAAGTCAGTAAGTGCAGTGTAATGCTCTTTAAAGCATAGTTAGAGGATTCAAAATCCATAATGACCTTGAAGGTCTTACCAGGGTTCCAGATAATCAATACTGTTAATAATCACATAATGCGTATTAAGGATCAATACATTCTAAAATTTAAAATAGCCTGATTTGGAATCATGTTGGTACTAATTAAAATTCCAATTTTAACCAACAAAAACATAATTGAATATAAATGTTGGTTAAATGAATAGATAACTGCATGAATAGAATAAAAAACCCAGGCATAAATTATGATGGTTTGCTTTCTGGTCCTGTAACATATTCTTTTTGAATATTCTAATCTCAGATAATTACATACAGATTTTAAAAGTCAAATTTTCTATTAAGATCAGTTCTTTCTTCTATGTACATTATCCATTAGGTATTAAATTCCATTGCATAGAGACAGTGAGAAGATTAATTTGGGTGGATTTGATTGTTGGGGTAAATATAGTATATGAAAATTAATCTTAAACTAAATTAAAAATTCAAGTTTCCCCAGCCTACACTTACTCTGTAGCTCAAAAGTTTTTAACTTTGGGTGTACTTCAAATTGTCTGGGGGAACGTTTAAAAATACCATTTAGTGAATCCCACCCAGGGCAATTAAATCAGAATCTCTGTAGGTGGAGCATTAGTTTTCTCAGAATCCTCCCAGGGATTCCAGTGTGCATCCAGGGCTGAGAACCAACATTCTAGTCTTTTTATTAGCTTTATTAGCATTGATCTTAAGATCCCCTACTCTAGGATGTCAGAATTTCAGGGATAAAGAGATGGTTGGTAAAAGCTACCTTTGTCATTTGTTCATTCACCCTGACAACATATATATTAAGATGATGGAATGAAATGTTATATGAAGATCTCAGGAACACCAACCAATAACACAAAGCCCTAGTTCTCAAGTGACTGAGAGTCTAGTATAAGGGGGAAAAGACAGGTGAAATGCTATATTAAAAGATATACAAGAAAAAAATAAGGCCAACCTGATATCCCACCATCACCTCAAAAGCAACACATCCAAAAGCTTCTCTCTTCTCTCCACACATTTTCCTAGTCCTTAGATACTAGGACCACAATCCTAGAAAACTAGGCTTGGATATTAGCCTGGCACTGACTCCTTCCCACATGTCTTGAGTTGACAAATCGTGTGGGTTTTCCCTCAACAGTATTCCTTACATCTGCATCCTCCTCTGGATTCTCACTTTATGCCTATAGTCTTATTTAATGTTGGTCTAGAATACAAATACAGTGATATAACTTGACTCCCTATACATACTTCCTTATTGCAAAACATAACTCTGGTCATGTCTAAAAATCTCCAGTGATTTTTTTTATGTATAAGAATTTTAAATTACTGATTTTTCAAATTCTAATAACCTCCACTATTTGTCCAAACCATGTAAGTATTTATTCTGGTAGTTTATATGAATACTATTAAGAAGCAATGAAAAAAAGCTAACTAAATATTTTACAGGAACAGAAAACCAAACACTGCATGTTCTCATTCATAAGTGGGAGTTGAACAAGGAGAACACATGGACACAGAGAGGGAAACATCACACACCGGGGCCTGTTGGAGGGTGGGGGGTTAGGGGAGGGATAGCATTAGGAGAAATACCAATCATAGATGAAGGGTTGATGGGTGAAGCAAACCACAATGGCATGTGTATACCTATGTAACAAACCTGCACCTTCTGCACAGGTATCCCAGAACTTAAAGTATAATAAAAAATAAAAATAAATAAAGATTTCATATATGTCAAACACAAACGTTTATGAATATATTACAAGGAGGAATGCAAAAAGCAAAAATGTAAATTTACAGTACATAGTATGGGAATATTAAACATCGTTCCAATATAAATTATTCATAGATTCAATTAAAGTATTATTAAAATAGCAAACAAAATAGTAGATTAAGTGGAAAAAACAATTAAGATAATTGAAAGCAAAATAATATTCTTGGATTTTATAGATTTGTGATGTAAAGAAGCAAAGCTTCATTTGATCCATTTTGTTGTAATTTTTCTAACTGCTCCCAAAATTCTTTTAACATCTACACTACTCAGGGAAACGCTGTAGAGGACCCTGTAAACTATTTCTGCATATTTTCCTTTGATTCCTTCATCTTCAGATGATCCTACTTTTTTCATAAATGCAAGATCTTTGTTACTACCTTTTTTTCTTTTCAAGAACTGGAATATTTTTAATTAAGTTAGACCTATAATTTTTATTTCTTTTTTTTTTAACATTTCGTTTGTATTTGCCATCTTTTGTTTTTTGTACTTGGAGATACCTATGCAGAGTTACCGCTCTCCCTATCAACACTGTCTTAACACATGTGCCATCAGAGTAGGATTATTCCTGCAAAACAAGTTTGCAGCACCACAGTATGTTTGCTTATTATGTGTGAACCATTTGTCTGTCTTTTTTGTATAAATTGAACAATTAAACGATTGATTTTACTTGTATGATGTAATAAATGTCGGAATAATAAAACAATATTATACTAACAAAATTACCAGTACTTTGGACTTCAAATTAATATGACATTATTGAATGCTGAAATACTGAAAGCCTGTATTGAAATCCCTGGATTGCATTACTAATATCACAGTACTTCTTAAGATAATGGTATTTTTACTAGGTGGACTTTTCTAAGTGAGGCACTGTAGGTACAGTGGTCCAAATTTACATAATCCTCTGAAATATTCTGTAATTTAATTATTGTGACTCTATTGTAAAGTAATAAAATTGCTAAGATTATATAGTTTCCCATCAGAAGAAGCAATTCCTGTTATTTAGTTAGTGTTTTTGCATTAGATTGAAATGTCAGAAGGTCATTGGAAAGTTTGCTAATATTTTTTAAATTGTTTTTATTCTTTGCATTGTTTCTGAGATTAAAAAATCATTTAACATAATGTATTGTGTTTTATTTGGAGAAAATTCTTTGCTACATTACTGTTCATTTGCAACATTTACATTTTACATATATGACAGTAAATTTTATATATATATATATATATATATGCAAAAGGAATTTTATTTCAAGGAGCCCAGTTTTAATAACTTACTATCATACTATTGGTGGCAAAAAATTAAAAAAATAAATTTTCATTTTACAATATGATTTTTAGGATTTTAAATTTTATTTATATTTCTAATTTCATATACTTTCCGACATTTCTCTATCAGAACACACACAGACATATTCACACATATGTTTACATAGATGTTCTGACTTTTGCTTGAAAATTTTGTTCTACCCAGAATAACTCCATTCATCCTTTCCATCTTTCTAAATCTTATCCATTCTTCAAAACACTGTATAAATCCTGCCTATGCTTCTCTGGCCACGGTAGCATTAAATCTTCTTTCCTTCTTCTGGATACCTTTGGTCTTTAATATTTGTATCATTAATTTATTAAATATGTTCATTCTCTTAATAGTTCTTAGAGTTATGCTGCTTAATATTTTTTATTTAACTTTTATATGCAGTGATTTAACTGTAAACTTTTTGAGGACAGAGTGCTAAGTTCATCTTTATCAATTTGCTCTCTAATTGCCTTCTGTAAAAACTAGTAAATATAAGAGAAACAAGCAATAAAATCCACACTGCCCATATCTTACATTTTATATGGGAAAGCGATAAAATTTAAAATAAATATATTTATTATGATAATGTTGAGTAGGGATGTTAATTCTCCCATGTGACATGTATATGGGTATATATGTATGCTTGTATTTATAAAGAAACGATTATAACTTAATTCTCATTAGCCTCTTACAGCTTTTCAAAATTCATTCTACTGTGTCTTCTCATGACTGATAACTTGGAAAGGTGATTGACTGCCATTATAGCCCTTGTTTATTTAGGAGGAAACTGGTGTTCAGAGAATTATAACTTGATAATAAAGATTTGATCCTTATTAATTGGCTAAGGAGGTGCCATAATTAGAGTCTAGGAGTCTTCTAATCCAGTTTCTCTCAAAATATCTGCACTGAAAGACCAGCTCCCCACCCACCCCCAATATGCCGCTAACCATTATTTTTTAGTAATATAATTGAATTACTAGAAAAATAAAAAAATAAGTTAAACAAAACACAAGTCCAAATATTTTATTACTAAATTAAACCTCATTAAATTACTTTAACAAATAGCTCTAAGAGTTCCTAAATCATTCATCTCAATGCGCTTATTGTTTTGGTTGGATAACAAATAGCACATGGAACAGCTCCAGTATCTGGATCACACTTTGAGTATTGTTTGTGTCAATCATGACATATCCCTTCTAAAAGAATCATCCTCATCCAGAATATCTGCCATCTAAATTGCTGTTTACTCACACAGGATCTAACCCTAATGCTAACCCAACCCAAACACTAAATTTACAGCTGAATGGAGTGGGGCCAAAAAATAGATTGGCCAGCAATTTTTGAACTGTGTGGCCAGGCTGCAAAAGATGAGCTGGGTTCATCAGTATTTTTGTCTCTGGGCTTAGATATAATATGCGAAGAAAAAAATTTTCTGTGAAATTCCCAGGTTTGGGACATGGTTAAAATGTGAACGAGCAGAAACTTTGAGTAATCCGTGAAAGCTGGATGGGGCAGGGCAGAAAGAGGAATATGTGCAATGCAGCTGAGTCATATTAATAGTAGATCACTAAAGATTAAAGAACTGCTGGGCCAGTCACAGTGGCTCATGCCTGTAATCCCAGCACTTTGGGAGGCCGAGGCGGGTGGATCACGAGGTCAGGAGTTCGAGACCAGCCTGGTCAACATGGTGAAACCCCATCTCTACTAAAAATACAAAAGTTAACTGGGCGTGCAGGTGCACACCTGTAATCCCAGCTACTCGGGAGGCTGAGGCAGGAGAATCGCTTGCACCCAGGAGGTGGAGGTTACAGTGAGCCGAGATCATGCCATTGCACTCCAGCATGGGCAACAGGGCAAGACTCCATCTAAAACAACAACAACAACAACAACAACAAAGATTAAAGAACTGTGCTGAAGCTGAAATATATAAAGCTGCTAGAATTCTAGAATTACCCCCAATACCCCTTAGCCCAAGGAATGAAACATCATTTTCTTTGAATGTCCTAAGATACAGATCCCACACTTCTTACAATGTATGTCTATATCCTAGCTGGCACAAGTATGTCTCTGAATTATTCAAGAAGCTTAGCTTAACCAGGACATAGTCCCAGGCTTTTCTTATTATACCAAACAAGCTTATTTCAGAACCAATAGAAGCCATATTTGAAAGGCAAGTTATTGGCATCCACATCTCTGCAATGAGACTGTAAACCAAACTGTGTTGATCTGGTAGAACTATCTGTTTGCTACTAAAATCTGTCTCCTACATACCTACTTTTCTATTGCTTTGTTTTTAACTTAGTCACAAAAAAGAATAATTACAACATTTTTTATAGTTAATTATAGTCTGATTTTGCTCAAGGAGGAAATATCTTAAAATTTATACCAAATTATCTCAATAATGGATGAGCTCCCACAATTCATCTGCCCTCTGTATGTTCTCCGATTTGCAGAGCTTTTTAGAGCCAACCCCTACTCTTTAATAGGCCAGACATGTGCTTTTAGTTGTACTAACCCAGACACATATCATATATTAACGGCTTCTGGAATCACCCCAGAAATCAAAGGTGTAGGTATGAGATTGAGTGCACAGTGATTTTCAAAACGTGTTTTATTGCTTGATGCTTTTTTTTTTAAAAAAAGGAAAATGTTCAGATAGATTTTAATTCCTTAGCTATATTAAAATAGCATATTTGCTTCACAGTTTAAAAGTTTGTCTTAGTACAAAAATGAAATCATAGCTTCCTTTTTTATTCTTCAGTAAATTCTAAATTTTAAGTTACTGCTAAATTAAATGGTTTGTGTCAGATGTTAACAATATGCAGCTTTAGATTAAAACAAGCTCCATGTAATCTTACTGAGCCAGTAGGTCACAGAAATAAGAGAAAATGTGCTTGAATCACAGGAGAGAAGGGATGTTGGATAGATCTGTGAAATCTTTATGTTGTAGTATCAGCTGATTGATAGCAGTGATTCTCAGAAGGGTTCCAATATTATGCCTTTTAAAAGCTGGAGATTAGTGCAACCATGGTGAATACAGTGACATTCTGGCAAAGAAAAAAGGGTCAGGGCTGGCAAAATGTGGCAGGTGTCAAAATAAAAGGTTAGGCTCTATGCCTGGGGACCCATCTGTCAGATAAAAGTATGACAAGGCAATTAATGTGTTTATTTATGTTGCTTATGACAAACCATGCATTCCCTAAAAATGATCAATTTAAACATTATCAACTGTTTTCTGGAAATTAAAATTAATATAAAAATAAAATGCTTAAAATAAAAAGCATAGTGTAATATTGAAATGGGTTGTTTATATAACCAAATAAAGTTAACTTGGGGAATTATAGTAGTCTTCATTGAAGGATTAGAACTATTAAATATAACATCTTGACAATATAGAGGTTATATTAAGGATCCACAAAACTGATGTTTATGTTGCAAGATAATCTTGGTAGCACTTCTCATAAGTTCAGCATGTTTTATATTCATTGAGCTAAATTTGATAATTTCATAATAAAATGAAGCCAAGAAAACTATGAAGAAATAGAATTTAGATATCCAAGCTATGCGTCTTGCATTTTCTTTAAATGTTTTGTTCACAACCTTGTCATTATTAGAGCTTTCATTTTCACTTTGTGACTAATCCTGACTTCTCTTTAATTTATTTATTATTTATTTAGCTTTCTCACTACTTCTGTTTTACCATCTGTTTAAACTAGAATATGTTTAGATTTAATATTCATCGGTGATACATTTTCCTGCAGATAAAATAAACTACTACAAGCTCCTAAAATGTCATGTGTTTTACTGGTCAATAAAATCTAACCCAGAATTTTGAGAGAAACCATTTACTACAGTCTAAAGTTTTATGCAGAAACTGATCATCTCCACTGTTTCCTTGAATAAAGAAGCTGTCAATTACCATGCATTAATAAGTGAGGCTCACACCTTATAGTAACAACAAAATTAGAAGAGAAATAATATGTATGTCTAGTGTAATGTGATATGCAGAAGAAAAATTTAAATTCTTTAATTGTAAAGGAAAAAAGCCAATATGACAATGTTATTGCCAACGTGCACTTTCTGTCTGCTGAGCGATGAAATTAACAAGTAAAGCCGTTGGAATAGTCAATAAAATCATTTGGCTTTGGAAAGAACAGTGGTATTTTGTTCAATAGTTTTGTTTTCTTTAGGTTGAGGCAGCAATTATGCCATCATCATCACTTTCCATCTTTTAGAAGGGTATTGGTTAAATTTTGAGTTAATGATTTTTTTTTCTCCCCAAGATTCCTTTCTAGCCCCTAACATTACTATAGTCTTAAACTATCTTCTGTTTGCCATACGAAATAGCTTCTCATAGGACAACACCAATGTCAGGGTAGGAGTTGAGGAAGAAAAAGTAAATAAAAATACACAAAATCCAAACTTTGTTATATGTTCCATTCAGTGGCCTTATACATGATTTACAAATTTTGTTTGCAGTTTAATTATAATTAACCACTATTTAAATCAAATTCACTCCTGGCTGTATTTCCTGATTCAGAGTTCCATATTGCTTCTATTGCTGGTTTTAATTTATTTGAACCTCAATCTTCATTTCCTATCCATTTTTTTTTCATTTGCCTAGAGGTACTTGAAAATGCATTCAGAAAAAAAAAATTCTTACTCACCATTTTGTACAACTCTTCAAAACTCTAGGATATGCTACATAATCCACATAATAAAAGTAGTAATTTCAACAGAAAATCAAGATGCCACTCGATTTTGCCATGGATTTATAAAAATGACACATCAGACAACAGGTAAGTTTTTTTTTAACTTATTGACCACGGTAATAATCCATTATCAACTAGCTATTTCACAGGATATATTCTGTCTTTACATTGGAAGAAAATATACAATGAAACTCATTTTATAAAAAGAAAAACCAACTTAATTTATACCTTTATATTTTCACAGAAGCATATGAGAAAAATTTGCTGAGTATCTACTCACTTCAATTCAAACATTTGAAGAAATTATGAAAATTCCGATGAGTTTTTAAAGTCTGTGCTTGCTCTGGTGTAGTGTAGCCATGCATTGATCTATCATCACACAGGTATGCTTTCGTAAATTTACCCTCAACCAATCAGATAGAAATTCATACCAATTTGCAAAATTGTTTTTCTTATTTTTCAAAGCTTAACACATATAAGGTAATTTGGGAAAAATAGATTTTCTCGTTTATCATTCTTTCAATCCATGATAATGTTAAACGGTATTTTTGAGTACCTTTATTATTTAAGCAAAGGATAAAAATTCTTGGTGTAAAATCTGTTAAATGAAGAAAGTACCCAAGTACAATTTTATTTATGTTGTGAAAAAAATGCTATCAGTTTGAAAAGTTCAATTGTTTCCAAATTGTTAAAATGAGTCCCTATCAATCATCAAATGATTTTTTGTATCTGCATCAAATAATTTTGGATCTCATGCATTCTCAAGGTATCATCCCTATCTCAGGGCTTCCATATGTGTTTCTTGTATAGTCTATTGTTTCGTTTTATTTTAGTTGATCAACAACTCATATAGCACAAGGTAAGTATTATGTCATCCCCATTTGCAGATGAAAAATCTCTGATACAGAGTGGATAAATAATTTTTAAAATGTAAGCCCATCTGATATTAGTAATAGGGCTTCCTATCCATCTTCTTACTTGCTCAAACCAGAATGTTGAAGAACCAACAAGTCAAAATGTGAAAGTTGTGCCATAAGGTAAGAAAAAAATAAATAAATATGTGATAAAAAAGAAAAAAGAAAAGAAACAGCAGCAGCAAACAGTCTAAAACAGCAAAGAAATTTGTTGGGGGCCAAACATAAGAATTTTAAGATGAAATGTGGCAATAAAATGCAAATAAGAAATAACACAAAGAAATTGTGAAAGCTTAAGGAAAAAAAGAGGATAATGGAATGAAAGAAGCATAAAACTTTTCCTTGACCTCTATCATATAACTTGTATAATTCTGAAAAACCATTTCCTGTATTAATTTCCAAAATAGTGTAAAAAGATACCTGTGTTCTGAATTTAAAAATGTTATTGACATTCATAATTTTTATGATTTGTCAGGTGAGTAGTTTATTATGTTAGGAAGTCATCACTGTATGATGATTTAGAGGATGGGCTTTGTAGACAACTGGTAGCTCAAATCCTGGCTCTCCTGCTTCCTATTATATCTGTGATCTTGGCAGTCGTGTGTCAGAGCCACCTCCTACTGGTTTATGATAGCTGATTGTGTGCATCTCTTCCCAACATTGTGTTCAGTGACATAACTGGTAGTTTGAAATCAGCCAAGATGAGATTATTTACACCTCTAAAATTGGCACACTAAATCAGACAATCATGGTTTTATTCCCTATGTACCAGCTTACCAGAACACCACTGGACTTTGGGCAAGTTTCCTAACCTTTATGAACCTAAAGGGATTTTTTTTTTCATCTGAAAAGGAAAGTTAAATATGACAGGTTCACATAAGATTCTGAAAACCTTTCATGGGATGGTATATTTTACATGATTCCTGGTACATAGTAAACATCAATAATGGTGGCACTGTAGTATTTTAATTCAGCCTATTGTATATAGAACATAGAACAGTTTCACATTTCTAACATCCTAGAAAGCGTTTCAAATAGTTCGTCCAAATTCCAGGAGAGGACGACTTGTAAAAATGACTTTATAGATGAAACGGTTTCTCCTAAATATTATTGGATTTTTGTAAAGAAGATAAAGTTACTAATACTTGAATAGTAAATTCCTTCTGTATGATTAGTTTAGAAAAAAACTCTGTTTCCTACAGTGATATATATAAGCTTCTTTCTCTCTGTTTCTCTCTCTCTCTCTCTCTCTCTCTCTCTCTCTATATATATATATATATATATATATATATATATATACAGACACACACATATAGAAGCTCAAGGACACTTGAAGTTTTCACCCACTCCCCTGACTTAGATCAAATTCATGGCTTCAGTTTTTCAAAAGTTCTTGATAACTTAACATGAGGACTGATGCTAGCTATACGCCCCACTGTTCAGAAAGCTCTCATAGAAAATTCTGAGCCAGAGGCCACTGTGTCTATCATGATGACAGACAGTATGTGTAACTTGAAACTTTAAAGGTAGGCACTGCAGGAAATAAATTTAAGGAAAGATTAAACAGTCTAGAGATAACCCTGCTTAGTTGCCTACTTAAAAACTCTCATCTAGGTAGTCTTCAATATGAATTATTCTTAAGATCCTTTTTTCATTTCTGGCCTTGGAATTTAATTATTTGTAATATTTTAAAATATCATACATATGCATTTTCTGATATAGCTTATAAATTGTAAAGATCGTGTTATTGTTAAAAAGTATTTTAAGGATCCAAGTAATTTTCTAGTAGAGAAAAAAAAAACTACTGAAGTTGAATTGAAATGTAAGCCCTTTATTACTTCAAAGACTTTATGGTAGATTGTTTACAAAGATAATTGAAATAATTTCTCCTATCCCTGTATGCACACATCTTTGCAATAAGACTTTGCTGTTCCGCTCATCAAGAGCTAAACTTTATTTCTCTCCCCCTTCAATCTGGCTTTGCCAGCTGACTTGCTTTGGCCATATGACACTAGCAAACCTGATGAAAGCAGAGGTTTGACAAGCACGTGCACATTAGGGCTTGCTGTCCTTGCTGCCCTGAGACTGCCACGTGAAAAAGCTTGAGCTAGCTGCTGGGAGGAGAGACCACATTGGGTGGAGATGAACTACACCAGCTGAGGCTCCCTGGACCAAACACCAGACATATGAGCAAGGTCACTGTAGCCCATTCAACCCTGTATGACCTGTCTGCTAACTGGAGTACCAATTCATCACCCACACACTCATGAGCAAAAATAAAATAAAAATTGTGTTTGGAACTGCGGATTGGCAGCCCATGGACCAAATCCAGTCCACTACATGATTTTGTGTATTGTCTAAGGTTGTTTTCACACTACAGTGGCAGAGTTGAATAGTTACAACAGACCATGTGGCCTGGAAAGCCTAAAATATGTACTTCTTCCCCTTTACAGAAAATGTTTGCTGATTCCTGTTTTTGTTTGTTTGTTTGTTTAAGACGAAGTCCAGGCTGGAGTGCAGTGGCGCGATCTCCGCTCACTGTAAGCTCCGCCTCCCGGGTTCACGCCATTCTCCTGTCTCACCTTCCCGAGTAGCTGGGACTACAGGCGCCCGCCACCACGCCCGGCTAATTTTTCTGTATTTTTAGTAGAGATCAGGTTTCACTGTGTTAGCCAGGGTGGTCTGGATCTCCTGATCTCGTGATCCACCCGCCTCGGCCTCCCAAAGTGCTGGGATTACAGGCGTGAGCTACCGCACCCGGCCTGCTGATCCCTCTTTTAAGTCACTAAGATTTGAGGTGATTTGTTAAGCAGCAAGAGATAAATGGCACAGAACTATTTTCCAAAAGGGAATATGTCCCATTTTTTATTAAATGAATTAATTTCTATGCTCATAAAAAAATACAAGCCATACCCACCCTCCCCACCCGCCCCCCGCCCCCCGCCCCCTGCAGGGCCAATAATCCCTTCTATAGCTAAAGGATTACGATTCAGTTTGCACCTCTAAAGTACCGTTATGGAGACTGCTAGTTTTACACCACTATCTGTTTCTTCCCTTTTTCCACAATTGGAACTGGTCATGCACCCACCCAGTCAGGGAATACATTTCTGAGCTTCTATGTCAATTACGTGTGACCACAAGACTAGGTTTTCACTTCTAGAGTATGAATGGAAATCATGCATGGATTTCTTGGGCTTTATCCATGCTCTTCTTCCCCTCTTCACTAACTGGAATCTATAGCAACCTGACTTACAATTCAGAGAATTAGAGGAGCACCAATGAGAGGAACCTTGATCACTTAAAAACTGTGTAGAGCAAGGACTCTCCCCAACTTAAAACAGTATAATGTTGAATCTTCCTTAAGCCACTGAATTATCAATGGATGTCATTTTCATAGCAGGCTACTCTTATCCTAACTAAAGTAATGGTTTTATACAATATACTTTGGCATCAGAATGATTTAGTTGGTAAAACTTTGGATCTTGGGTCAAAAACTCTAGGGTACTTTGAAAAACTTTGCCCCAATTTTCTGAGTTGGCCAGAGGCTTGTTACTTACAGTAACTGTGATTTTATTTTCCTAGATAAAAATATACAACTCTAGGTAGGCGAAACAGGAATTTCGAACACTGACCTTTCTAATTCCTAATTCTCCCAAGTAAGAGGGCTACAATAACCGGTGATTGCCCTAGGCATGTGTCATTTTAGTCCCAAGAAATGCTTGTATACCAACATAGTGCCTTAGGGTAATGTAATGGGAAAATAATCAAGGTGAGTTTTTGGCATTTGGACAGCCACAGATAGCTTTCCCATGAAAGGGCAAATATACACCATTTTGAGACAATTAGAAGAAAATTGGGGAAGACTATTTTAGTTACATTCTGTATATACGTTCAATGATGGCAGCCAGTAAGTCTTAAACTTCAGTGTGTATGAAGGGAACTTGTTAATCATGCAAATTTGAGGACTCTCCCACATGCCCCAGAGATCATACTTCAGTGGAACTAGAGTGGACCCTATAATCTCAAGGTTAAATATTACTTTAAGTGATTCTTTTTTTTTTTTCTTTGAGACGGAGTGTCTGTCACCCAGGCTGGAGTGCAGTGGCGCCATCTCAGCTCACTGCAACCTCTGCCTCCCGGGTTCAAGTGATTCTCCTGCCTCAGCCTCCTGAGTAGCTGGGACTACAGGTGCGTGCCACCACGCCAGGCTAATTTTTTGTTTTCAGTAGAGGCACGGTTTCACTGTGTTAGCCAGGATGGTCTTGATCTCCTGACCTCGTGATCTGCCCGCCTCAGCCTCCCAAAGTGTTGGGATTACAGGCGAGAGCCACCGTGCCTGGCCTAAGTGATTTTTAGATAGTGACCCTTCTTTGAGAAACCACAGCCACAGCAGAAATTGAATTCAGATATTAAGATTCAGTTCAAGGAAATGCAGAAATTGAGATGTGGCAGCAAAATCCTGGTGCAAAAGACTTAACAGAGTTTCCAAATGAAAAGCTTCTAGATTTTAAAATGTTATTTTAGGAATGATTCTATTGAAAAATAAAGAATTTCAAAACAAAATTGTGAAAATGAAATTGGCCTGTTTTGCCTGTGAACTCCCTACTCAGCCTTCAGTATCCAATTTAAAAGTGACTTCCTCTGGAAGTTGTATTAGGTGTCACTGTTACGTGCTCTCATCATACTCCATAATTTCTGGTTCAGAGCAAATAGCACGTTGAGCTTAGTTATCTAATTGCCTGCCTTCCCTGTTGAACTAAATACTCTGTAAGGAAAGAAATTGTGTCTTTCTTGCTCACCAAAATATCCCCAGAGCTTATTAGGATGCCAGGAATACAAGAGGTGTTCAACAAATATTTGTTGAAGGAATGAATCTCTGAATGGGAAATAGCTAGCTGGTTTTACCAGCATAGGAAATGAACATGAACAATAATGAGACAAAGTGGAAACTGCCTAAAGGATGTGCTTATATCAAGCAGATGACTTAAGCAATATAGACCCAGAGGTGTATTCAGAAGATAATATTGGGCCATGTCCCCTTGTGGGCATTTTACTTTGAAGGAAAGAAAAGTGGTAGATTTTAGTGCAGGGACAAGGATTGGAAGGTAAAATCCTTATTCAGACCAGTCTTCCTGCAGGGACTATACATAGCTTTGGGAAAGGGACTTTGAAACACTTTGATTTTCTTTTCAGTAATATAATTATGGTACTCATTCTTTTATGATATTAAATATTCTTTTGGATAACACTGAGGAAGGGGTGCTTGTGAGAAATAGCACTGGTATTTAGATTTGCCAGCTATGAAGGAAATACTCTTCACAGGTATTAGAGTACAACTGACTTGAAAGAAAATTCATCTCTCCATGGTTATATTTCTACAAGAAGTTGTTTAAATTTAAGTAAAATATTAATATATGTTATTTGTCTAACAGTGAAAGATAAAAAATCAAGAACAATAAAACATTAGAGAAGAAAATAGAAAAATCCTGTGAAAAAGGTCCAAATGCAGGCTGCAAAGAGGGGAAGCCAGTCCTAGCAAGCAGCTAACCAGCTAAATGACCTGAAAAATGTCTGTCAGCCTTTATCTACCTGGATCTCATTAGTAAAATTAGGAGGCAGGATGAAATAATTTATAAGGTTGCTATTAGCTTTAAAATTTTTATGAGTTCAGAGCCTTTAAAAACATGGTGTCTTCAGCAGAAAACACCACTGTGAATTTTTTTCAATATTCTTTTTAACTATAATGGAAACAAATTAAAAATAATAGGTCTAATGTTCATAAATCCATTAAATATTTACTGGTCACTCTCTTGATGACTATTTTGATTTAATACATGGTATATATAAATCATCAATATTTTCAAGTTCAGAAATGCACAGGGAGTAATTTTATGACTTCTGTGATGGCTTTGAACTAAAGTGTAATTTACTTCCTTGTTTATGTAAGTGTTTATATACTGATCATTTGTCAGTAAGCCTGAGAATCTAAGCACAATATTATATATGCATGCTAAGTGCTTAGTTTATCATTATGATTTTCCCCTTGAATTGTAAATTGTGTAATGCAGATAATTTAACTTTTCTAGCGTTCCCGTTTATTTTTAAAATGTTAGTGTCCAGGTAACAACCAGAAAAAAAAAACAAAACTCTAAGCCACGTGGTATGCTAATACTGAAAATAAAATGAGGGTTATTTCCCTTGAGGGAAAAGTAATTAAAGATAAAGGGGAGAGATGCCTAGAATAATGACATTCACTATACATAACTAATAAGATAATACTGTTTTAAAATTCTGTAAATTTTTCTTATTTTACTTAATTCTATGTCCTTGCTGGTATTTTTGCTTTTTTCATAAAAATTATCATTTATTTTTCTTAACTGCATATTGCCATTTTCATTTTTTAATTTTCTCACATATTCATACAATTGTTCTCTGTAATAGATGCTGTACAGTAATTATTTGTTGATCGATTAACCTTTTCAATGCTGCTTCCAACACCTACTTCTCATCCTCCGTGTAACAGATACTGTCAGTTACCTACCCTTAACAGCCTTTCCACTCCCAACTTCTGTGAATGGACAAGAGATGCAATTGTGATCACTGAACATGAGGCAACATCTTCTAGGAAGATATTTCCATAGTCTTCAGACAAAAGGAAGAGATATCTTTTCAGACAATATTTGAACAATCCTATATGAAGCTTACCTGAAGTTGCTGTAGGCGTTTGGCAAGTCTGGGGAGACTAACAGACACACTGAGGATAGCAGAAAATAAAGATAGAAACAGCTCAGGTTTTTGGTGAAATTCATGAGCTTCTGAATAACGAACCCCATACCACCCTATCTCTATAAAAGAATTCTTAATATGTGACATAATAAAATTTCTTTATTATTTAAGGCACTTTTAGTTGGGTCTTCTGTTTCTTGCAGCTGAAACTCATACACTCATCATTCTTTTATTTATATTCTCCATATATATGAACTCTATATTCTTATAGAGTCTGGCTAGTCCGAAGTCTTAGGAAAAATAACAGACCAACACTGTTTCTTTTGAGCTAGAAGCTGGTCACGGATGTGAGCACTAACCCAACCATATAATGATGATGACAACAGCTTACTATTATTGAGTGCTCACAATGAATGAAAAGGACATCGTGCTATGAATTTTACATATATTACTTTATTTGATCTTCACTACAGACCTCTAAATTGGGGAGTCATAATACCACTTTTGTTAAAATGCAGAAAATATGTCAGAGCAATAATAAAACTGCCATGGTCCCACAGCTAATAAGTGAATAAATTCAAGTCTGTCGGGAACAAGCTAGTAATCGTTATATATCTCAACGCATGTGGATAATTGAGATATAGACTGTACATGGACATTTAGCTGTATGTAGCATTAAAATGAACAGAGTAGCAATTCATGTTCTCTAGGGTTATCACTTATATTGTCGCTCTGTGTGCTGACTATACTAACGGTTTGCAGGTTGAGGACTGGGGTATGTAACAGTATACAGTATATATACATAGCATATGGTAATTCAAGGAAGAATATTTAAATGACATCAAGTAATGCTGGCATTCCTCTATACTGATACATTTTTAGCACATTTTCACTGGTAGTTTCAAAATTATAGTTACATTTGTGACCACAATTAAATAAAACATGCCGAATTTCCCTGGACATTACCATAAAGCCCTTCCATATTGAAAAAAATCATGTAGTAAAATTGGAAAGCAGCTCATTAAACTGAATCAATGTTTATTGTTTTTGAAATTATGGTTCTTTTGACAGAGAATCTAGGAGACTCAGTGTAGTATGATCTTAGACCAAATTAAAGATCTGTAGTAAGTAAAGCTTGGTAACAAAATAGGTAAAACTCATTTTTTGTAAATAACTTTTTCAGTAATTAATGGTTTACCTTGCTCTACTTACTAGACATATATTTTAAAATCAGTTTTTAAATTTTACATATTATTTTATTTTATAATGTTTGATACATAAAAATAATATGTGCAACTTACATAAAAGTAATGAAGCATGAAAATAAAATAGTCACTAACCCTCCAACCAGCTTATGAGGTAGATATTACCAATATCACTGAGGCTGCATCTATGCTTTCCTCCAAGTCCCATCCCTCTGCCATCCCCAAAACACAATTAGTATCCTAGATGTTAGGTTTATTGTTCCTTTGCTTTTGAAAATAGTTTCTATTACAAATGTATTTATCTCTAGATTTTGCACTTCATAGTTTGGTATCATAGTCAATGTGTTCTGCAACATGCTTTTCTCACTCAAGACTGTGTTTCTTAGGTTCATCATGTTGTTGCACATAGCTGTAATTTGTTCATTTTCATGGCTACATAATACTTCTCTGAGTGACTATACAACTTTTCAAGTCATCAGTCGAATGATATTTTGATTCATTCTATGTTTTCAAAAATTGTTATTAGAAATATGTCAGTAATGTGTTTAAATTATCTATATTTCCCAATTCCTTCCTGGTTAACATATCAAAAATTTAAAAAAGTAAATTGAAGTCTCTCCCTGTGATTGAGAATTTGTCACTTTGTTATTGCTGTTTCAGTCATTTTTGCTGTATACATTTTGATGATATTTTATTAGCTGCACGCAAAATAATTATTAACTCTTTCTGGTAAATTTGTTTTATATAATTGAGTATTTATCCACCTCATTACTTATAGTTTTTATGCCTTAAAATCTATTTTATCTCTATTTAATAGAACTACAGTAGTTTTAAAAATTTACTATTTGCCTGCTATATATATTTTCATACTTCTTTCAAATTTTCCATATCCTTAGGTTTTAGTTGTCGTCATTTTAGAATAGCCAATGTAAAATATCATTTTTGCTGATAGTTAGCCCATCTTGCATAAGCTTCCTTGGAAAACAGACCTTGAGGCAAAAGTTCATGTGTTACAACTTTCTTGAGGATAGAATTTTAGGAAAGCGAGAGGAAAGGAAAAATTAAGGCTAAGGAGTATGTTCCTGAAGTTTTTTTCACAGCCTTGCATCACAGTTGATTGTTAATTGTTGTAGGAAGTCTCCAGAGAGGCTATGTGAAACTATTAGAGAAAACAATAATTACAGGAAGGGATGGCAAACATTTATTTGCTGCCCCCCTCTGTTTTCTCCCTTTTATTGGTTAAAGTCTATTCATTTAGCATTAATGCCGCCATATTCTGGGTTGTATTAGCTTGCCCCTTCAGATATATATTGGAGAAGTCAAAGCCTCCATGTGACCAATACAGCCAGTGGATAGATTCTGTGTCCCTACGTCAGTAGATGCAGTGTGTGGAGGCTCCTAAATCTGTGATGATGGAGGTGGCAGTACCAGTGGCAGTATCCAGGACATCACAGCTGTGGAAGGTGTGAATCTTCACTAGTGCCTCTCTTGCTCTACCAGAGAGGCAAGTGGCTGAGGTCTCGTGATGTAGGTGGTTTCAGGCAGAACTCAGGTAGCACATAGACTGAGCCTAGTACAGTCCATCTCTGCACCACCTGGATCTGCTTGTACTCAGTTTCATCTGAGTACAAGTGCTCTCACTTTTTATCTGAGAGCTGAGGTGCAAGTCCAATCTTTTTTAGGAGGTAGCCAGTTGCAGCAAACCAAGAAACTTAGAGTGTTAGCAAATCATAGTTACAGTCCGCACTACTGCAGCTGGTCTAGGGCTATAATTAAAGGATTTAAAGAAGAAAAAGTGCATAGAGAGAGAGAAATTCAGAGAGAAGAGAAGATGGCATTATGTTAGGTTTCGAATATTTAAAACTTGTAAGGATTCAGAAGTTATATCATCTCTAGTTTTTTTCTTATTTTCATCCCCCCTCCCACTAACCAGATGTCAAACATTTTCTCCTTATTATGGAATTGATCTTTTTAACATTTATCCCTTCATGAATACTTTTAGAATGAAAAATATATTTTTTAACCTCGCCTAAATTCAGTGAGAATGGATTTGTTGTGTAATTTCTAAAACTGATTCTCTTATGGGCGGTACATCATGCAGCAAAATGCCAATTAGGTAATGAAGTTTCTCACAGTTCTACTCTGAAGGGGGTGTGAAATGAAGCTACTGTAAAAAATGTAAAAAATAAAGGAAAGGAAAAAGAAAAACAACCAGAAAGCTAATTGTTCCAGATTTCGTATTTAATGTAAGAATTACTTTGAAATGTTAACCTTAAAAAAGTTTTATGGACACAGCTTGATGAGATGGAATTCAATAGTAGAAGAGAGAATAAAAGGGTTTTAAATATATTTTAAAACATGCTCAGTGGAAGGGGGTTGAGAATAGCATTGTATGTTATAAAGTTATGGGTATAAGTCGAAATTCTTGAACTTTGGAAAGGAACAAAGGGAATAGAGAAACAAGGGAAGGGGACAAAGGAAGTGAAACCATTGGAGGATTTTGTGAAGAGTTCAGATGACACTATTCTGATAAACATTACAAGACTACCACGAAGTTAAGGCATAGTGTTAAACAGGAATTTCAACAATCAGAACTTCCTCCCTTGGCAAAGTATCTGAAAATATGTTAATTATTTTGATAATAGATGCATGCCCAGAAGAATGCCAGGAGAGCAATATCTAGGATGCCAGGTGAGTATATCTAGGATCAGTTTTCACCAATGTGGGAAAAATGATTGTGATACAAAAGTGACAAGACAATTAGGACAATTAGAAAAGCAGTGGCCAGTTAACCAGTGGGGTTCTTCTCTGATTGCTGGTTTTCTGTCTGCTTCACAGACACCTTAGTGTTTCCTTTCTTCCAAGCAAAGGAGGGGCTCTGAGGGCACTTCCTGGGCTGGTGTTCTGGAAGAAAGCCTAGTTATAGGGATAGAGTGAAAGTTACTTAGAGATGTTAGAATATAGAGTAGAGAAAGATTAGAAAGTGAAGAATGCAAAGGTAAGCTTGGAATCAAGTAAAACAATCTCAACACGTCCATTTGATGGCTAAGATGCTGAAACTGGGACCAAGGCAACAGATCAGGAACCTGGGCCCTAGCTGGAGAGGTTTTTGAGAGCATTCCTGCACACTTTGCCTTGGAGGAAGTTACCTTAAAGCTATGAGTAGCAGCCAATTAAGATACTAAGAAACTCTTAAATTTGATTTTTTGTGTGTGTCTTTTTTTCTTCCCTTATTGTGAAAAACTAATTTCAATGGTTTTTCTTACCCATGCATGCTGATAGCTCTCAAATCTAAAATAAGAAAAGAGCTTAGGCAGGGCTTGGTGGCGCATGCCTGTAATCCCAGCACAGTGGGAAGCTGAGGCGGGCTGATCGCTTGAGACCAGCCTGGACAACATGGTAAAACCCCGTCTCTACAAAAAGTACAAAAAATTAGCTGGGTGTGGTGGTGCGTGTCTACGGTCCCAGCAACTTGCAAGGCTGAGGTGAGAGGATCACCTGAGCCCAGGGAGTTTCAGGCTGCAGTGAGCTGAGTTCATCCCACTGCTCCAGCCTGGGTGACAAAGCAAGACACTGTACAAAAAAAAAAAAGCCTCATCTCCTCTAGGTCATTTTTTGTTTTGTTTTGTTTTGTTTTGTTTTTTTTGAGACAGAGTCTCACTCTATCACCCAGGCTGGAGTGCAATGGTGCAATCTTGGCTCACTGCAACCTCTGCCTCCCAGGTTCAAGCGATTCTCCTGCCTCAGCCTCCCAAGTAGCTGGGACTACAAGTGTGTGCCACCACGCGTGGCTAATTTTTGTCTTTTTAGTAGAAGCGGGGTTTCACCATGTTGGCTAGGCTGGTCTTGAACTCCTAACCTCAGGTGAGCAGCCCACCTCGGCCTCCCAAATACTGGGATTACAGGCAAGAGCCACCATGCGTGGCCAAGTCATATTTTCATTTGGGCATCTGACAGGCAATTCAGAGGTAAATGCTACAAGGTTAGGGTCATTATCTTATAGCCCAAATCTCTCTCCTTTTATTTAAAATCTAGAGCTTTTAATATCAACATCTGCCAAACACTTCAAGATGGAATTATTCTTAATTACTCCTTCTCTCATGTTCTTCATATTTATTTGATCGCCGATTACACTTCCTGAAATTTTCACGGGTGTTTTACCACTCTTTATTCCTGCCACTCTTGGGCTCATCTCATGTGCTAGTCACATATTTTCTTTACATATTACAATTTGCTTCCATATTTAGTCTTTATTCATATCAATGTATTCATTTTATGACACTAATATGATTGGGTCAAATCCTGCATGAAAAGTTTTGATGGTTTATCCTTTTATTTATATAAGATAGCTGAAGGAAAAGAATTATTTCAATAGTGTGGATAAAATTCATGTGAAAAAATAAACACACGAGAATATAAGAAAATCATGAAGACTGATGAAGGAGTACTCTGAAAGTTGTCTATTTTAAAATCAACCAAAAATAAAACAAGATATTGAACAAAACTGGAAATATACGACTATAGAATATAATAGAAAGCCCTTTTATAAAAAATGATTAAAATATGTAAAGTATATGTTCAAACAGTAGAAAAGATTTATGATAAGTGCTGTATGGATAGCTACTTAACAGTTATATAACATCAGTTTAAATTCACATAGTACACAAAGAAAATTATGTAACAATTGAAATTATTTAAAACTAGTGGAATGAAGTATGTTATCAAGACTTTGGTGGGATACGTTTCTGAGAAATTTTTTTTTTCAATTCTTTAGTAATCTTTTGATGTATGTAACATATAAAATAAAAGCATAGTCATAAGTATCCTTCTTGATGAATTTTTACAAAGTAAACATGCTTGTGTACCCATCTTCCAGACCAAAAACTAGAACATCACCAGCACCCCAGAATTACTCTTCATGTTCTCTTCAAGGATTTAATAACCCCAAAGGTACTATCCCAAATTCTAAAATCATCCATAAGTTTTGCCTGGTTTTGATTTTTATATAATATAGTCATGCAGTGTTTATTAGTCTGGTTTCTTTTAGTCAACATTATGTCTTTGGGTATTATCCATGTTGGTGCAGGTAGCAATAGTTTGTTTATTTTCATAACTTTCTAGTATTAAATTATGTGATATACTACAGTTGATTTACTCATTCTACTGGTGATGAATATTTGGGTTGTTCCCAGCTTTTTGCTAAAATGAATATTCATAGTATATGTTGTGATCATTAGAATGTTTGTTTTTGAGGAAGGGTGAATATATTACTAATTTCTGTTGGATATACCAAGGAGTGGAATTGTTGGTAATGCATATATGCAGATTCAGAAGATACTGTTTAACCACTGTCTACAAGGTTAGGGTCATTATCTTATAGCCCAAGACTCTCTGTACCAGTTCATATTCTCACTAGCACTACAGAAGATTTTGGTTGCACCACATCCTCACCAACACTAGAATTATCTGTATATTTCATTTTATGTGAGTGGGTTAGTAGGCATGTCAATCTGGTTTTAATTTTCACTAACTTGATGATCACCGGAATTGAGCATCTTGTATCACAGCCATTGGTCATTTGGATGTCATATTTTGTGAATTGCCTATTCAAGTCCTTTGCCAATCTTTCCATTGGATTATATACTTTAAAAAAATTGATTTGAAGATGTTCTTAGTTTATTCTATATAAGTATTTGTTTTATGTGTGTCTGTGTGTGTAAATATTTTTTACCATTGTGTCTTGGTTTTGATTCTATGTTTTTGATTATTGAACATACTTAAGCCTACTGTAATAAAACTTATACACTTAACTCTATTATCAATTTTATAATTTTTCCTTTATGTAAAATTAGTGCGGACTGTGTCCTGATTAATAAATCATTGATTCTTCCAACAAAAAATCCATTATTTATATTCTTAATCTCTTTGTTTTCATTTTAAAATTTTGGCCCACAATTCTTCTGAGATTTACTTTTCTGTATAGCATGAGGTAGTTGTCAAAAATTGCAATTTTTCTATATGAATATTAAACAGAATCAGCAACATTTATTCCCTCTGGCCCTGCAATGTCATCTTTGTCATGTGGCCAAATGAATGTGGGTCTCTTTTTGGACTCTCATTTGTTTCTTTTGTCTATTTGTCTTTTTTTTTTTTGCCAATATCACACTGTCATATTTACTGCAGTTTGACAATAAGACATGATAACTGGTAATGAAAGTCCTTCTGCTTTATTCTTCCACAAGACTGCTTTGGCTATTCTTAGATCTTGGCATTTCTATACAAATTTTAGAATTGGATGATCAATTTCCACCAGAATAAAAACTTGTCTGGGATTTTGATTGGGAATGCATTGAATCTATAGATCATTCTGTGGAGAATGACCATCTTATACACTGTTATTTCTTACAACTCTTGAGCATGTTGTATTCTATCTTTTATTTATGCCTTCTATAATTTCTGTCAACAAAATTTTGTAGTTTCCCGGACACAGGGTTTGTACACATTTTATTAAATTATTTCTGAATAGCTTCTGTTTTATGCTGTTATAAAAGTTATATTTAAAATTTTTATATTATCTTTTCTCTTGCTACGATATAGATAAGCAATTGATTTTGGTGTATTGGCCTTGTATTTTGTGACCTTGTTATAGTCACTTATGAATCTCAATAATTTGTCTAGATATTCTTTTGGATTTGCTACATATGTAATCATATATTTCATAAATGATGGCTTTATTTCTGCCTATAACATCCTTCTCCCTTTCACTTCTTTTATCATGCCTTTTTGCACTAGTTGAGACCTCCAGACACTTTCGTCTCATTTTCAGTTTCTGAAAATGCTTTCAACAATTTACAATTAACTATGATGTCTGTAGACACTTTATCTGAAGCTCTTATGTAGAACAGAAGACCTCATCTGTTCCTGCCTTACTAATAGGGTTTTTAAAATAAATGATATTTAACTTTGTAATCTATTGATATAATTTTATGTATTATTCATCTTTTCTGTTCATGTCGATTATATTAATCTATTTTTTATTGGTAAAACACCATTACAATTCATGCAATAAAACCCATCATTTTAATATATTGTTCTATTTGATTTGCTAATATTTTGTTCAGGAACTTTTTTCACCTGTGTTCCTGAAACAGGTTGATTTAATGTGTGATATTAATTTTTTGTAGTATTTTGCCAGATTTTGACATCAAGATTATATTGGCCTCATAAAAAGAATGGAAAGTGTTTCACCTATTTTTTAACCCTCTGGATGGGTTTATGCTGGATTGGCATTATTTCTTCTTTAATATTTGGAAGAATTCACTGGCGAAGTCAACATGAAAGAGTGTTTCTTTGTGCAACAGACAGGACCTATAGACCTATTTTGTTCCTGATATTGGCAAGTGGCTTTTCTCTTATTTTACTTGATCAGCCCTGTAAGTGATTAGAAATTTTAATCTTCAAAAACAGAAAGTAATTTTGTATTTTGTTCAGTTTCTCTGTAGTGTGTTTGCTTTCTACTGTAATTCATCAGTTTCTGCTCTTTATTACTTCATTCAGTCCACTTTTTTGGGTGTAAGGTGCTGTTTATTTCTTTTGCTTCTTGAGATAGAATCTTAGATGTTGATAATCAGCTTTTTTTGTTTTTTATTGTAAGAATTTAAGGCTGTAAACAAGTCTTTAGAAACAATATTTGGTATTTCAAAAGTATTGATATACTGACTGTATCATACTCTAGCACATAAGGTTTTCTATATCCATTGTGACTTATTTCACTCATGTATTATTGAAAAGTATATTGCTTAACTTCCAAAAGTTGGAGATTTTATAGTTATTTATGCTATTATTTTACAATTTAATTCAGTAGTGGCCAAGTGTATATTCTCTGTATTATTCAGTTAGTTAACATTTGCTAATAATAGTTTTTAGTATACATTGAGTATGCATTTAAAGATATTATACATTTTATGATATTTGTATGCACTGGTCAATTTATGACAATAAGTTATTTGTTGTGTTTAGATATTCTTTATTCTTACTTTTTTTTGTTTTATTGTCTAGGAAGATTGGTGAGTTAAATTCTTTCCAGTGATTTTGGAATTCTTTCTCTTTTTTCTTCCACCAACTTTTCTCTGTCTGTCTATCTATCTATCTATCTATCATCTATCTATCTATCTATCTATCTATCTATCTATCTATCTATCTATCATCCATCTATCATCCATCTATAGTAACATGGTAAGTTACTGGGTATATACAAATCTATAATTTTATATGCTTCTTTTAGTTTGACCTTTTATCAGCATTTCTCTAGAAATTTAACTAGTCTTAAAAATCTAGTTTGTCTCACATTAATGTAACACCTAGCTTCTTTTTGAGTAGCGTTTTTATAGTATATCTTTTTCACATCTTTTTACAATTTGGCTTTCTGTGTTCTTATATTTAAGATATGTTCCCAATAAACAGCATAGTTAGGTTTTATTTTTTAATCTTTTACTCAATACTTAATCCCTTTTAATTTAACATAATTACTGATGGGGCTTTGATAGGTATTAGCATACTATTTGTTTTTCTATATAATCTACCTGTTTTATATTTTTTGTGTCTTTTCTTATCTTCTTTAGAATTAATCAATTATTTTTCACGATTCCATTTTCCCTCTACTACGTTGTTAGTTATATATTTCTTTTTTTGTCTTATTGTGGATAATTATTAAAACATGAGTATTTGAATATAAGTTATTACTTTCTCACTGCCCAGACGATGTAAGGATCTTGGAATAGTTTGACTCAGTTTATTCCACTTCTGCCTTTTGTGTTATTATGATACATTATAATTCTGTATACATTGTAAAGCCCCCAAGCCATAAGCATGATTGTTATCTAAGATGAATATTCATTTATATTTACTTGTATACTTATCCTTCTTTTATTCATTTTCTTCTTCATTTTTTTCCTTTGAGATAATTTTGCTTCTATTGGATTTTTTTTTTTTTTTTAGTTTAGTTCAGCTAGGAACAAATTCTCTCACCATTTGTTTATGTGAAAATTTGTATTTCGTCTTAATTTTCAAAAGGTATTTTCTCTGGGAATAGGATTCTCTTTGATCAGTTGGATATTGTTTCATTGTCTTTTGGTTTTATTGTTTCTTTTATGAATGTATTGATGCTCTTTTAAAGCAATGTTTTTATTATTGTGACTATTTGTATGATTGTATTTTTGTTTTTATATGAAGCAGCTTTACTATTGTATCTATCCTTCTCAGGTCTACCAGAACTTCTGAACTCAACAGTTGATGTGTTCCATCATTTTTGGAACATTTGTGGCAATTGTGTATTCCTATCCCATTCTCTCTGTATTTTTCTTATGAGATCCAATTATATGCTTATTAGATCTTTACACTGTCTTACATTTCTCTTCTGCTTTTCTGTATTTTCATTTTTTCTGTACCTCAGTTTGCCTGATTTCATTAACTCATTTTCCAGTTTATTATCCTCTGTTCCACTGTCTAGTCTTCTTTTAGACACATCTTTGAAGTTTTTCATTTCAATTATTATATTTCTCAGTTCTAAAATTATTATTTATTTATGTTTACATATTCTAATTTGCTGGTGAAATTCTCAATTTTTTCATCTGTTTTCTCTTTTCCTCTATTTCTTTTAATATATTAATTATATTTACTTAGACGTTCTTGCCTGTTAATTTCTAATGTATTTATCATCTGTTATTCTTTCTTTCAGTTTTTAATCTTATTTTAAAAATTCACGTATCCTTGTTTTTGCCTGTCTGGTAATTTACAACTGAATGTTTGTCATTCATAAATTTTTGTCACTCTGGCTTCTGCATATGATATTATCTTCTTGCAGAGAGGGTTCAACTTTACCTTTTTTTTTTTTTCTTTTTTGGCCAGGAAGACAGAGTGAGTAAAGTGAGGGCTTGATTTAATCAGGGGCTGAGCTAAGTTAGGATCAGTTACAGCTTTGATATGATTTTTTTTTTCTACTTCTGGCTTGTTCTCATTCAGTGTACCCACCTACAACTTTTGTAGTAAAACTTAGTTTACTCACTTAGATTATTCTCTCTGGTAGGCTGTGAGATGATTTGTTGTTGTTGTTGTTTACTCAATTAGGCAAGAGTGCAGAAATCTCCCATCTGTTTTTCAGAAGCTGTTCAGCTTCTTGGCTGTCACCTGTGTAGCTTCAGAAAATGGCAAATATCCGGTGAGGAAAATTTGTCAAGTGTCAGTGTCATTCTATCCCTCCCTTCTTGCCAGGATCTTATCCCCACAGGTCTCAAATTTCATATTTAAGCCTTGGAGTCTACCAAAGCTCTGCTCTTTTCTCTGTCCCTGGAGTTTGTTCTGCTGCAGGAGGAAAGCCTGGATTATCAGCTGCTTATCCTGAAACCAGAATTGGCAAATATCCTCAGGAAAAAACTATGATCAGTCTAAGAGCTGACCACTCTTAACTTTGTCTCCATCCAAAATCTTGAGTCTCCCTAGTCCTATTAATGCTTGCAGTTCACCAGTGCCTCCAGGCTGCTATAGCAAAATACCACAGACTGAGTGGTTTATAAACAACAAAAATTTATTTTTCACAATACTGGAGTCTGGGAAGTCCATGACCAAGGAAAAAGGTGTCTGGCTTATAGACAGTGTCTTTTCACTATGTCTTCACATGGTGGAAAGAAAGAAGGACCTTCCGTGGGTCTATTTGATAAGGGTACTAATCTCATTCATGAGGGTTCTGCCCTCAAGACCCAATCACCTCACAAAAGGCCTCATCTCCTAACACCATCACCTTTTGGGTGAGGACCTCAACATAAAAATTTTGATGAGGACACAAACATTCAGACCATAGAACACTTGTATATTTTTAATTAATAAACTTTATTTTAGAGCAATTTTAGGTTTATAAAAAAATTGAGCAGAAAATGCAGAGTTCATATGCACTTAAAAAAAATCACTGTTTACTGTTCTCAACAGGAATGTTGGTCGATTGCAAGGCATTCCACCATGCCAATAACTGAATTACATCTGATGAAATATCTCTCAAGGTGATCAATACATTCAAAAGGAAACACTTAAAATCTAACACAAGTTCTCCAAGTTGTAAATGTACACATATATTTAAATAAAAAACCAGGAAAATATTTTCAACAAAAGTAAAAAGGGTGAATATCTGTATATGGATATTGTACATAACTATACAAAGAGGTCATAGAAGCTAATAATTAAAATACTGATCTCTCAATAGCTAGTTGGATAATTTATTAAAAAGTTTTAATGAGGAGGTAAATTTAATAACTAAATATTTAAGAACCTGCTAGGCTGATGAGCTTATCAAAAATGAGAATGAAAATAAGGATTTTTTTTCCGATCAAATCAGCTCTGATGACTGCTAGACTCTGGACTAGACACTGTACTGTGATCTGTACTGCTAGCAATTAGCTGAATTTTGCTTTAAACGGAAAAACAGTGCCTTGAAATCTTGATGGTACCACCTACCTTACCACAGGAATTACTACCATCTTGAAATTGTTGCTGACTCTGTTCCAATCTACTAGCTTATACTTTGATACTCTCAGAACAAATCAAGCCTGAGTTTGCCATATCCTTTTCGACCGTGATTTGATTTGCTCACCACCATTCTTGGTGTTTACTCTGTGATCAAATGAATTCTTTATACTTTCCCTTCCCATTCCTGATTTTCTTCTCTTTCTATAATAAAATCCTATTATTACTAATATTAAAGTAAATATGGGTTATGATAGTATCCACCATAAATGTGTCAGTGGTAAAACTGGCAATTTCAAACATTGCTAGTGCCAAAGCAAACTAGTAAACTATGTTAGAAAAGCAGAAAAGTATAATGAAAGCAACTAAATATTCAAAAATAAGAGAGTGATTAGGAAAATTGTTTATCAGTTTTATATATTTTTATACACATTCACTTTTAAATGACATACAAAATATTCAGAATATCATGGATAAAATAAAGACGCAAAACGTCAAATAAAACATGTAGGGGGAAAATAAAATCAGAGCTAATATTAGCACAAAAAACATACATGGGATATTGTGTTACACGGTTTTAGAAATAAACTGGGCTCCACTTTTTTATCTTCCCACCAGCCAAGATGGGAGAAAAGCACAGTCAATTATAATGCTCACAAATGTCTGAAAGATAAAACAGACCAGCTGATTAGAAACAATACCGTTTGTCCTGAAACATGAGAGAAATTTCTGCATAGATAGGTTCCCTTCCACATAGATGCAACCATTTTTCAAAAATATTTTGTGAGAATCAAACTCCTTTTTCAAAAAAAGTCTCATACAAATCAAATTCCCATTATTTAAACCAGTAAAATAGATAAGATGGACATACTTGGATATAAGGAACTTGGTAGGATTTTCTTGGGAAAGAGAAGTCTAAAAAAAGAATGAAAAAGTGCAGAGGAAAGAACACCAACATTCAGATTAGGCAGACTAGTACAGACACCAACTCAATCATTTACTGTCTGAGACTGAACCTTTTTAAATCACAGCTTTCTAAGCTTTGAAATTTAGTATTCCTTCCTTACAGGGTTACAAAGCTTAAATAAAAGACAAAAATTATGTAAAACACCTGGTACATAGAATGTGCCAGAAAAAGATTGATTTCCTTTCTTCTTCTCTGCTTTGGTGGTTCATATCTCAACATTTTCTTAAGCTGATTTTGTTATTGTAATAGATTTCTATATTACAGGCAAGAGTTTTGTAGGCCAGAGTTTATTCAGTAATTAATTAAGTAATAATTAAGGTCCTAGTACTTATGTCAGGTACTCTGCCAGGCACTGTACTAGGTGTTGGTATGATTATTAATCTTATGATTATTAATTTTCTTTTACAGCTGTAGTTATATTCTCTTTTTCATATATAACGTTAAAGATATGCATCTTTTTTATTGATTTGTATTTTCTGCAGTTTATCTTTTTTAATGGTCTTTTGAAGAGCCCGTGTTCAAATTTAATAATTCAACTTGTTTTTCATTTATAAATTATTAAACTACATTTGTATCTTTATTAATTCTTCCTTGCTTTTCTTATACTCAGAAGAATTATTTCTAGCTCCTTAACTTGAATGATAAACTCATTCATTTTCATTCTTTCATGTTTAATATACATTCATTAAAGCATTCAATTTTCTTTGGAGTTAGGTCTGGCAATATTTTACCAGTTTTAAACCTTCTGTAATTATACTTTTGATTTCATCTTTTATCTGAGTTAAGAGAAACTTTCTGTTCAGCAGAAGCTACTGGTTGCTTCAGCACCTCAATATCAGTTAATCTCTTCTTATATGGTAACATATTTTTAGCTGAGCACACGACCACCAGCCTAAAGAGTGCTACTTCCCAGGTTCTCTTGTAGCTGGGTTTGCCATGTAACTAAATTCCATGAGGAGGTATGAGTGAAAGTGATGGAATGATGAAACGGTGCAAACTCTTACTCTGAAAGGAAAAGTGTGTCTTCCTCACCTTAATGCCTGAAATGCAGACGTGAAGGAGACAGGAGCTGAAGCAGCTACTTTGGACCCCAGGGTGGAGATGGCTGGTGGAGGTGTGTGGAATAAGCAAGTATTAATAGAAGAAGCCTGGGTGCCTGACACCAAGGAGCTGCCCTATGTTTATAAAATAATTGTTCGTGAGAAAGAAATAAATTTCTATCTCATTTAAAACCCTTTATTTTGAAACCCTGCATCAGCAACTGAAATTATAACTAATAACGGTTAATAATTTTTAGTTTCATTGCATTGTTATCAAATAATATATAATGTACGAAGTCTGCCTGGAATATATTGAGACATCTTAGGTTACCTCATAGATGATCAAGTTTTGTAAATAGTTCTTGTATTGTTGTTAGTTTTAAAAGTTATTTAACTGTGTGCATATGTGTAAGTTTCATATGTATTTACATGTGGTTCAATCTGTCTAATCAATCACCTTACTACTTTCCATACTATGCTCTCTAAAGCACTGCTTCTATGTAATATTAATAGATTCACTTCAAAATAAAAAGTTAAATGGTCCCCGTGTGCTCTACTTCCTGTTTTTATTGTAGTGGTAAATGACAGACTCTGGACCATACTGTCAAATCCTAGCTTCCTTAATGAACAGGCTGTGTGAACCAGACAAGTTATTTAATCTTGCTTTTCCTCAGTTTCTATGTATAATACAGAAAATAATAGTACTTATCTGATAGGATTGTTAGGAGGATTTAAGTGTGAAACACTTAGAACAATGCCTGGCAGAGAGTAAGCACATTTTGAAACAGCTATATATTGAGACATTGCCTATAAGAGGTTCTGAAAAGTAATGAAGTAATGGAATCTGCTTAGTATTACTTACCCTAGCATTTCCAAAACTTATTTGAGTGATCATGACCAGTTGGGGTAAAATGATATGTTCACGGGAGTATTGGTTTTGGAAATGTTAAACTAGATTATTCAGCTCCGCTGCATATTGGGAATTTTTCACCTAACATGGGATATATGAATGACATTTAGAAGTTCTTTAAATCCCTGGAAATTGATGAATTCTATGTGTATATGCTTGTTTATCTGTACACATTTTCTGAAGACAAGACCTATGGATTATATCTGACTCTCATATTTCTACATATGTGTTTTTATACTTTACTGAAATATCAGAGACAAAAAAATAGTGTAAATCTTCTACTGTTTTAATATTCTTTTCTTCTGTTTCTGGTTGATCTCCAAGTTCAGCCTGTACATTATTATTAGGATTTTTGGATTTTCATCCTTTTAATATAATTTTAAATTTCATCACCATCCTTTAATATTTTAAGTTACTCTCTTACCATTTCATATGAATATTCTCTTAACATAGTTTTATCCTCCTTTTATAAAAAATAATACTTTCTTGTATACTTTTGTGAGTGCTAATTTTTTTCTAATAGTATTTTTTTCTGGTTCCTGCAGCAAATTATTACAGAAACAAAATTCTTCTACTAAGTCATCCAGAAGCTCTTTCCTTTCTATTATTTTGTATTGTTTTCACATATTCAAGTTTGGCCTTTATTTTATTTATTTTCTTCATTCTTAAGAAGACAATAACTAATTACACTTACAGTGTGTCAGTTAAGATGGCGAGCAAACCATTTTGTCCCAGCACATTTTCCAACAGTGATTTTGGAAAACCTTTTCAGACGTAAATTTGACAGGGAGGATAATACATGTATATTTCCCATACATTTCACTTTCTATCAAGTTTTGCCTGTTCCCTTCCTCCTTTGAGAGGACATTTTTTTATGCTCTTGATTGATACTCTGATACTCCATAATAATGTAAATATCTTTGTATAACATGTAATTGACTAGGATGCATACTGACCAGAGTTTTTCTGGGTTCCACAACTTTCTGTTAGGACATACTCACAGATTTTATACATCTGAAAACCACTGTGCCATCTCCAAGATCCTATTTCTAATTGTGCGCTTCTTTAGAACTGAAGTCTGTACCTGAATATGGAAAGCTGTAGGTGGGAGGTAAACGAAACAATATTTAGTCCAATTCAATTAACGGTAGCTAAGAAATAGAAAATGGGAAGTGCCTTTCTTCTAAGAGCAGATTTCATGATGTTTCAAGGTATGAGCATTTAACCAGACAGCCCTTTTATTTCTCACATCAATAGCTCCAGCTCACCATAGGATAAAACAACTAACCTCCCCTCCAAAAAAAAAAAAATCTGTTTCTCTTTCTGTATTCAAAACTTTGGCTTATATATTCAACTTTCTTCAAGTCTTCCACACTTGAGAACTTGTAAAGTAGCCCACGAAGCCATGTGGTATAGTGTGAAGAGCAAGATACTTAGAAGCAAATTATCTGGTTTGAAAATCCAGATCTGAGTATTTGATTTGCCTGAATCTTCATTTCTAGAATGTTGTAATCTATATAATAATTATATCTTCCCTACCAAGGCCAAATAATTTTCATAGTGATTAAATGGGAACCAAAACTATTTTGAAATTACGAACTTTAGAAAACAAATACATCAAAATTTTCAGGGTGCAGCTAATACAGTTGTTAAAAGGAAATTAGGTCAGGCGTGGTGGCTCACGCCTGTAATCCCAGCACTTTGGGAGGCCGAGGCAGGCGAATTACGAGGTCAGGAGATCGAGACCATCCTGGCTAACAGAGTGAAACCCCATCTCTACCAAAAAATAGAAAAAATTAGCCAGGTGTGGTGGCAAGTGCCTGTAGTCCCAGCTACTCGGGAGGCTGAGGCAGGAGAATGGCATGAACCCGGGAGGCAGGTTTGCAGTGAGCCGAGATTGCACCACTGCACTCCAGCCTGGGCAACAGAGTGAGACTCCGTCTCAAAAAAAAAAAAAAAAAAAAGGAAATTAACAAATGTTTTTTATTAAAACTGAAAGGTCTCAAATTAATGTTATAAATTTCCACCTTAACAATATACAAAAAGAGGTACAATTTCAATTCAAAGAAAGCAAAAGAAAGGAAACAATACAGATAAAATCAGAAATCATTGAAATAGGAAACACAAAACCAATAGAGGAAAGTCAGTGAAATTGAAAGCTAATTATTTCATGAGATCCATAAAACTAATAAACTTCTTGCCAAACTGTTCAAGAAAAAAATAGAACAAACACACAAATCACCAACGTCAGAAATAGAGAATATAATGGCAAAGGCCATGAAAATAAAGGAAGAAGAAAAAATATTATGAAAAACTGTTGCCAATAGTTTTGATAAATCTATGAAATGGACAAATTCCTCGAAAGACAGAAACCTCCAAAGCTCACTCAAGAAGTAGTTCTATATCTATTAAAGAATTGAATTCTATTAGTGAATTCTACTGAATATTCAATGAAGAAATAGTAACAATTCTACACAAATCCTTGCAGGAAACATGAGATAGAAAGACATTTAAACTCAGTATTAGTTTGGCATTATCCTGCACCTACACCAGACAAGACATTAAAAGAAATCAAATTTCAGACAATATTATTCATGAATATAGATGTAAAAACCTGTAACGAATACTAGTTACTAAGATCTTTACCAATTTTATCTGTTCAAACATCTATTTGTATGTGCAATATTTTTATTTCAGTCTCTGCAACATTATCTACTTCTTGCTTTCCATTCATTCTGTTCTTGTCCTATTTCACAGTCTTAAAACGATCACCTGGATTATTAAAACTTTCCAACTTGTCTCCCACACCTTCACTCCATTCTTTTCACTGCCCTCTATCAGAGTTTCCTTCCTGAAACTCAACATCTCTTTTGAGAGTTTTACAGGATTATTTAACATAATTAGAATCCTTTAGTCCAATATTTGAAACTGTATCACTATACTGTTGTATACTCAGTCAGGGAAACTCCATCATCTTATTCCATCTTTCTAATATTAGTGCCTTTACTTCATTATATCCATTACATCAAATCTTAGACTGTTAAAATCTGACTTCTTCCCCAATTTTAATTTCTCCACCTTTAGGTTCCAATGCTACTTTCTTTGAACAATTATCATATTTCACCTTATATAATAGCTGAATATAGCATTTTTGTTTTTGTTTACACATATTTGGAACATAGCAGATGATACCAGAGTTTACTCTCTATGGGTGATGACTGGCTTTGTAATAAGACTATACAACTTAAGATTGCTGTACAGTATACTTAATGATACTCTGTCTTCTTGTCATTTAACATAGTATTGTATGCACATAAATGTTAGATTATTAATAAATACTTGTTGATGATGAGATCAGACAGATTTAGTGGTAGATTAGAATAAAGCTTGACATATCTGCCCCTTCTTTCAGATGCAAGCATCATTTGGGAATATTTGAGCTTGTTTCTGTCTCTATTTAGCAGCACCTCTTAAACTGAAACCACACGTCAGTATGTGAAGATTTTCCAAATGCCTGGTTCTGTAATTTTCTTGTCCAGTGAATAATAAAAGTGTTTTCATACTTGCGGTTAGTTAGTTCATGGCTATCCTTACTTATATCCTTAGTCATCCTTGATCCTATTTTTCCCTTCCCGACTCCAGGCTTGCATAAGCATGCTTCTTCCATACAGTGGAAGAATGTCCTTAATGCCTATAACTATAATACTGAGTTTGAATATTTAAAACATTCTTTTATCTAATACATACACAACTTGGGGCAATGAAGTTTCCACTCAACTACAAGAAGTATTTATTTTTCCCATTTATTGTAAAAGATACACATCACTAATGTAAATATATACCTGCTCACATGCACAGAAGGAACTCATTTTAGCATAATTTCTTATGCTGCCTAGAAAATTCTTACCTTCAGTTTGAGAGGATTAGCTTAAGAAATACCCCTCTAAATATTTAATTTAATAAGTAGGCACTTTCATTCTTTCTTCTATTGTTAAGGTTTACATTCAAAAACCACGTTTAAGGGGTACTATAAAAAAGATAAAAGCATTCGATATACAACAAATTACCCTTAATATTTCCCAGGAATCAGATATAATTTGTACACTAGAAATAGAAATGTTGAGTCAAAATATCGTAAATCACAAATTTAGAATTTAAATTTTAAATTTAATTTTTATTATTTATCTATTTTTATTTCAAAATAAAATCACCAAAAATGGCATTAACATTCATACCTTCCGACTGTGTCTAATCCATAAAATAGAAAAACTGGAAGCCATAATTTTCACCAAGTTCAAATAAGCAGCATGCCCAATAGACTTAAAATTAATGGACATATTGCACTTAGAATTAATTTAAAAATATTTATTGAGCACCTACTATGTGCCAACCATTATGCAGGAGGAGATGAGCATTTTCTTAGTAAAATATATAAACAAATTTAGTTTTAATTTTAAAAAGAACCCTTTACTGAGAAAATGTAATCAGTAATTTGTCTCTCAACCTCAGAACAATTAAGTTGTCCCTGTTTCCAAATATCCAATTGGAGAGTTCCCAACTTTCCTACATCTCTATTATATTATGAATAATGTTTCTAGCCCACTAATTTTGCTGCTAATCAAACACTAAAAAGAGATTCTTTATACTTTCAGATACGCTTTGAAAAAGGACCCCCCCAACATATGCACCAAGGAATTATAAGTTCATTAGTACACTGTTTTTCAAATCTTAGATTCACAGTTCATTATTCTAACTTAGAGATAAAAATACAATTTTACACTTATATGACACTAAAAAGAATTAGAATTAACATCTGATTATGAGTTTTAATTTTGAAATTAATCTACAGACAGCTCTAATTTAAATATTTCAAATCAAAAACTACCTTTAATATTTTGTCACAAACAATACTTCAAACCTAAATTATACCATTTAGAGTAATGCTTTTCAAAAACATGCAGCATCTCTGGATTTTAAAATAATTTCCATATTTTATAATAGAGTCTAATGTATACAAACCTAAAAATAAATACAGACTTTGCATTTCAGAAACATTCACCATGCTTCTTATTTGATTCATTCTTTACTCAGTTGAAGTTTGTGGCTACTTATTTCTTTTCTATTTTTTGTTTTCTTTTCTGTCTTTTTTTTTCTTTTTTCCTTTTTTCTTTCTTTCTTTTTTTTTTTTTTGAAACAGAGTCTTACACTATCACCTAGGCTGGAGTGCAGTGGCATGATCGAGGCTCATTGTAATCACGCCTCCCAGGAACAAGTGATTCTTGCACCTCAGACTCCGGAGTAGCCGAGACCACAGGTACGCGCCACCATGCCTGGCTAATTATTTTTAAATTTTTTAGTAGAGATAGGGTTTCGCCATGTTGGCCAGGTTGGTTTCATACTCCTGAGCTCAAGCAATCCACTCGCTTCGGCCTTCCAAAGAGCTGGCATTACACACATGAGCCACTGCGGTGGGTCATGACTACATATTTCAATGGAAAATGGATTACCTGTAATCCAGTGATATGACGTAACACTACAAATCACAGAAGCACATATAACATTAATTCTGGCCATAGAAAATGCCTGAAGTGGTTATCATATGCCACTAAATCATAGATCAGCACTGAGACCATTTCATGAAGTTTAAGCACTAAGCCTTTTAAAACACTTTACCTAATTTGGAAAGACTTCCCCCCAATTTGAGTAAAGTTTTACAGAACAATATATCCAAGTTACATGTTAGAAGGAATCCAAACCCAGCTCATCCTCCTAGAAATATAAGTTGAACCGACTTTATGGATCTGCTTTTCTCGCACTAACTCTGGCCATAACTGTTTACTAGGCACGGTGTCAGACCATTGGATAATATATTTCTGTATAAACAAATTATTTGCTTACAAAGCCTACAGTGGTAGTAAATCCCAAAAAGATATTTTCCCTTAGTTCTTGTGATACAGTCTATGCACCTGCAAATAACAATATGAAGTACATTGACATAAGATACTCTAAAAGAAATTTAGGGCTAAAATAAGAATTGGGGAGGATTTTTTCATTTTCTTTTTCATCCTGACTCAATTATTTCTTTAGTACCCAACTGATTTTTTTTTCTGAAAAATCTTTTCTCCTCACAAGGAAATACAGCTAAATACATAAGATAATGCTCTGCTATTTACTCTCTTGGCAAAATATTAAAAATCATGCTCAGAATAAAAAATTGAAAAGAGAAAAACATATAAACATATACATTCACAAAACTATTGCTAAGGAAAGTCATTATAAAATGTTTTTCAGGATATCAAAGGTCATGCAAGTAAAAAACTATACATCTCTTTATTTAATATATCATGGATGAGCTCAAGGGATCATCAAAGTTATTTGATTAAATAATTTGATTTTTGGTCAAGAAAATTTGATATTATTATGACATCATATGAAAGCATTTGACTAAACTGCAAAACAAGTGTACTTACTGCCATTTATTTAATTATTTTACATTTGAAAATATAAAATGTGAACTAAAAAAAATCTCTTTTGAATACTGGAGAAAGCTACTGAAAATACTGGATGTCAGTAAGTCTTTTAAAGATTTTGTCGAATCTTTCCCTCTTCTACTACGAATTGCTGCCAAATTCATAATTCTAAAACGTGACCTAACCATGTAATTTCCTTGTTATCTTTGAGTAATTTCATAAAAATCCTTTTCACCATCCAGTGTGATTATAAACCAAATCCTACGTACCCTTCTAACATGGCGGCTTCCTCCGTGTTTGTGTTGTTAAAAGAATGTTTGTGTTGTTCTTTTATGCCTGGCTCATTCTGACCATTTCCTTCCTATCAGTTCCTGAAACTGAGTATGTTGCATCTTTCTTGTACCACACAGGTAAGTCCAAATTTCTTTCTTGCTTGACTTATTGTAATAATTGGAAATTATTCCTTGAAAGATTGCATGTCATGATACCAGTAACACCTAGTAAATTAATATGTTCCCAAAGTTCAGTGATAAGTTACTTGTTGGAAGTTGAAGAATTCATTTGCCTAAAAAATGCTAATATAATTAATATTCCAGCCGTATTTTGGATAATCTGAAATGTAGCTGAAACATATTACTGATAAAAACATAATTTCCAAAATTCTTATGAAAAGATGTATACCTGTAATCCCAGCACTTTGGGAGGCCGAGGTGGGCGTATCATCAGGTCAAGAGATAGAGACCATCCTAGCCAACATGGTGGACCCCCCCACCGTCTGTACTAAAAAAAAAACAAAACCCACAAAAACTAGCTGGGCGTGGTGGCACGCACCTGTAGTCCCAGCTACTTGGGAGGCTGAGGCAGGAGAATCGCTTGAACCCGGGAGGCAAAGGTTGCAGTGAGCCGAGATCATGCCACTGCACTCCAGCCTGGCGACAGAGAGAGACTCCGTCTAAAAAAAAAAAAAAAGAAAGAAAGAAAGAAAAAAAGAAAAGATGTATACCATAATCCAGCTCAACAACTGGAAGTCAAACGATAATCCAGCTCAACAACTGGAAGTCAAACGTGCATCACTCCTTCATTTTCTATTTTTTGTGCTTCCTTGGCAAATTATGTAGTGCTGGATATACAGTAGGTGCCTTGGTTTTTTCATTGCTTCAAAACTAAATTCTCAAACTTACTGGCTTGAAACAACAACTATTTAATTTGTTTACAATTTTGCAGTCTGTGCTGGACTCAGCAACTGATTCTTCTGCTTGTCTTGCTGCTGGTCACTTCTGTTGGTGAATTCAACCAGTAACTCTGCTGTGGGCAGGTGGGGAAGTTGAGAGAGCTAGGCATCTTTCTTTTTTCATGTAGTCACATGTCCTCTCATTCTGCTTGGTGCTTCTCACATGCCATTTCCAGAAGCATAGCTGTATTTCTGCCTGGAGGCTCAGGGCTCCTATGAGTGCAAAAGTGAAAACTTCCAGACCTTTTAAAGCTTGGGCCTGGAACTGGCACTCTGACATGTTCTTTTGATTAAGCGCGTCATTGGTCCAGCCCAGATTCGATGGGGAAGAATTATACAAGGGGATGAATACCAGGAAACTTGTTCACTGGGGGCCATGAACGGAACAGACTGCCAGAAGGCTTAATCACTACTTACTGAGTTGGCTGCGAGAAATAGAGAACAATGTATTCTATTCTTTAATTGTTGGGGGAAAATGAATTTAGCATTTTGGTAACATGCAAAAATCAACTAAATGGAAATTAAACACTTTGGTATGTACAGAGTGTGACTTGGGTTTTTTGGTTTTTTTTTTTTTTGACAAAGTTCCACTTCACCACAATATCCTACCAATGGGAATTAAATTAAGAAATTTTCATTCTTTTTCTGTGTTAATTCCTGGTTTATAATGCTGAATAATACTTTAGAACACTATCCCACATACTTGGAATAAGGATGCAAAGCACTTGCTTCTTTCTCCTACCCAAATATTTGATTTTATGTTAGCTTCAATTTCATAATTTTATGTGACCTCAGAAAGCAATTCATTAGCATCACAAAGAAAAATAATTAATCAAAGAATCTCAAATAATGAGCTTGCCAGGTTAATGTTTAAAGATACCACAATTACTTGTCATTTTTTAACTACAATGCAAATATTAGTTCTAACAGCTTATAATGAATAACTTCAAAGTAAAGTGGGAACTTTAACACCTCCTTCAAATTCTACCCTGTCCATACCTTTATAGGAAAAAAAAAAAGTGTGCTGGTTAGCATCTTTTGACTGCAAAGGCCACTCAGTAAGGTAATCTAAATAATGTTAGTCAGGATGAAGATGCAAAATATAAATAAGAAAAACAGCAATCTCAAAGACTGTGACATATATAGGTCCCAGAGATTATTTAAGTCTCAAAATATTTCTAGGAAGGAGATCTTATCAGTCCCAGAAAGTTGTCAGTTAACCACTATTTCCTTTCCATACTTGTTTTTTCACTTACAAATTTTGAACTCTACCCTTTATCTTTTCTGTCTTTCGGTTTCTGTTGACTCCTACATTTGTCTATTAATTTCATCTGGGATGTTCAGTGACATTAGGAATAGAACATTTCTTAATTGTGCAAGACTCTTTCACACACTGCACAATATTGATTCATCCTCAGACACTAAATGCTTGTGGCACACATGATCATTGTGACACCTGAAAGTACCCCAGCACCTTGTCATCTCCCCTAGAAGGTGCAATAATCATTTGCACTCAGGGAAGAATAACATAGAGCAAAATGAGTTTTCTATTTCCTCTCTGGCTAACAACTAGGTAGCTATCATGGTTTGTAACAGATAAGAGTTCACAAATATTGGTTGTTTTAGATGATTACATTTATTTGATTGACTAAAAATGAAGAGAACATAATCTTAACACATAATCTAACAATAGTGCTTCTAGGTACTTACCAAACTTATTTGAAAACATGAACATACAGAAACCTGCATGTGAAGCACATGATCATTAGTCATTAGAGAAATGCAAATCAAAATCTTGAGATATCAAATCACACCCATTACATGGCTATAATAAAAAAGATGGACAATAACAAGTGTTAGTGAGGAGGTGGCAAAATTGAAACTCTGAAACATTGATGGAGGGAATGTAAAATAGTACTGCTGCTTTCAAAAATAGTTGGGGAACTATTCAAAGAGTTAAGCAAAGAGTTACCGTATGACCCAGCAATTACAGTCATAGATATATATCCATGAGAAATGAAAACATATGTTTATGCAAAAATGTGTACATAAATGATTATAGCAGCATTATTCTTAATAGCCAAAAGTGGAAACAATTCAAATGTCCAACAACTGATGAAAAGATGAAGTGTGGTATATCCATATAAAGGAATAATATGCAGACATAAAGTGGAATGATTGACACATGTTTACAACATGGATGAACCTTGACAACGCTATGTTAAGTTAAAGAAGCCAGACACAAAAGGTAATGTATCATATGATTCCATTTGTAGGAAATGTCCAGATAGGCAAAGCTATAGAGACAGAAAGTAGATTAGTGGGTCGGAGGCAAGGGAGAATGGGAAATAATTGTTGGGTACATGGTTTTGGGGTGCTGAAAATATTCTTGAATTAAATGGTGGTGATGGCTGCACAATATTGTGAATGTACTAAGAAACACTGAAACATATATTTTAAAAAGATGAATATTATGATATGTAAATTATATCTAAATTTTAAAAAATTAAATGATAAAGCTGCAAATCAAATCTGCACATGAGTTTTTAGAAGTCTTACATATAATAGCCAAAAACTGAAAGCAACCAAGATGTCTTTTGGTAGGTGAAAGGTTAAACAAACTGTTGTCTATCCAAACAATAGAATACTATTTAGTGATAAGAAGGAAGGAGCTATCAAGTTATGCAAAAATATGCATGAACCTTACATGCATGTTAGTAAGTGAAAGCAGTTAGTCTGAAAGGCTACATAACTTATAGTTCAATGTATACGACATTCGGAAAGGGCAAAACTACAGATTCAGTGAACAGACCGGTGGTTGCCAAGGGTTCCAGGAGAAGGCAGGTTTAAATAGATAAAATACAGAGGATATTTTGGTCAAGAAACTTTTCTGTATGATATTATACTGGTGGATACACGACAATTAAATTGTCAAAACCCATAGAACTTTATAGCCCCAACAGTAAAGCTTAACACATGTAAATTAAAACAAAATCATTTAGGAGATTAAGAAATCCCATGATGGAAGGCAATGTGTGACAGAAGAATCTAACTGTACTACAAGTGAATGAAATAACCTCACTGAAGAAAGTAGGGAAAAAGGTACTAATGGAAGCAACTTCTGAAGTTCGTGGAGTCCACAAAGCTAGAGACAAAAGACACGGTACCTAAACAATATAGTGTAGTTGACAAAGTTGCTTCCCACAGGGTTATGGCTTAACAATTCTGATACTACCATATATGTACACTGGAACTGAAGAATTAAGTAAATGGATGGTGGGAGCCAGGTTTCTCACTGTTGGAGTGGGAAGTTACAAAAACACTAGGGGTGGTTAGAATGCTCAATGTGGCAATGGGTTAAAGTTGGAGACATTAGTATGAACTCATGTTTAATTTAGCATATTATTTAATTTCCTCTATATATTACAGGTGGATTATGGAAATATTTACAGATAAGTGTACATACAAGGGTTAGTATACATAAATTTTTTTTTGCTCTGTCAGCTGAGAAGACCTAGAAAAATGACACTCCAGTAGCAATAAGCACACCTAGTGCCCAGATCTTGGTTTCTAATGTACTTTTCTCCAATTGAAGGAAGCAAGTTACCCTGGGAAAATGGTTGATTCCAAAACTGAGGCTGGGAATAAACAAGATAAACTTAGGGCATATTGTAGTGCCAAAAAGTAAGGAAGTGTTAAAACACACATACACACACAGAGACACAAACACAGACACATAATGATGAGTGAAGGGGGCATATCAAAGGGACATTGGAGCCAAATGAAAAAGCTCTCAATGTCAAATGCTAGAAAAATTTAAGCAACAATAAAAAAAAAAAGTAGTGTGGATTATAACTCAAAGTATAAAATAAACATCCATCAGTCCATATTAATACAAATAAATAACTGAATAAGTAAATAAATAACAGAGAATAAACAGAGCTTTCATGCAGAATTCCAAATAATCTATGTAGGTACTTGGCTATAAGGAGGGGGAGCATAACTCCCCATCCTCTGTCCCTACTACCTATCCAAACCCTACCTTTTTTTCAAAGCATAAATCAAACTCTACTTATTTTATATTATTCTCCAATCTGGTCACTCCTTCCTACCACCACAGACCTTTCTTATTATTTTTTTCTTTTTTTAAGACAGTGTCACTCTGTCACCCAAGCTGGACTAAAATGGCATGATCTTGGCTCACTGCAACCTCCACCTCCTGGCTTCAGGTGATTCTCCTGCCTCAGCCTCCCGAGTAGCTGGGATTACAGGCACACACCACCACGTCCAGCTAATTTTTTTCTATTTTTAGTGGAGGCGGGGTTTCGCCATGTTGCCCAGGCTGGTCTTGAACTCCTGAGCTCAGGCAATCCACCCATCTTGGCCTCCCTAAATGCTAGGATTACAGGCGTGAGCCACTGTGCCCCACTGATCTTTCTTATTTCTAATAATTATATGTGGTTTTCTCATAAGGGACTTCATTCTAAAAAATACACTATGAAAATAAGGAGAAGAAAAGAGTAATTTTACAGTGGAGAAACCTGACAAACAATATCTCAGCCAGGTGAACAAATTTAATATCAACAGTGATAAGTCATATTGCTATCACACACTTGTATTATGATGGGATAAAAATGGAACTTTCCTTCTGAAGTCTTCCTCCTAAAAATCTGTAGCCAATCTAATCATTAAGAAATACCAGACAAATCTAATTAAGGGATTCTACAAAATATCTGACCAGTACTACTCAAAGGTCATCAAAAACAAGGACAATCTGAGAAACTGCCACAGCGAAAAGGAACCTAAAGAGACATGTCCAGTAAATGTAGTATGGTACACTGGTGGGATCCTGCAAGAGTAAAAACTATTAGGTAAAAGCCAAGGAAACTTCAGTAAAGTAGGAACTTAGTTAATGATAATGGACTAACATTGGTTCATGAATGTAATGTTCGTACCATACTAATGTAAGAAGGTATAATAATGGAAAATGGGTGTGAGATGAACAGGACCTCTCTGTACTATCTTTGAAACTTTTCTCTATATCTAAAACTATTCTAAAATTAAAAGTCTATTAAAAGTAAAGAGATCGTCTAGGGATTATACGTTGTCACTATTAAACTTTACTCTTCCACTGCTTGTTCCACTCTTTCACTGCTCATTCCACTCTAACATTTTATGATGGCTGTGGCTCCCGTGGAAGATGAACTTCCTCTTTGCCTGGCTTAGTTGTGAGAGACACCAAGATCCTTGAAACAGCGAAATTGAGTGCTAAGTCTTTACAGGGACCCACAGAGCCTTCTCTTTCTATGAACCTACATATTCAGGGGGCCTCTACTCTGTGGAACTTGTACTTCTTTTCTCCTTTCCACTCCTTCCCATTTCCCAGTCAGGAAACTCTCTCATTACCCCCCACCCACTCCAACCGCCTCCCAAAACATAAGCCCTCCACTATCCTGGTCCTGTTCTCTCTCATAAAGTGGATTAATGTCTCAAGAAGAAGTGCTTATTGGGTTGAAAAACTATCCACAAAAACGAAAAAATAATCTATTCATCTATCTTCACTTGATGGGCAGCATGATTAAAAAGTGACTCATTAGAAACACAGTGGCAAGACTTCCTTCTTGGAAACTGTATGTAGAAAGAGCGGGAATTACATTCACAACTAGTGAGTCACCTTCCTCTAATGACAGATAAAATGGCTCTTCTAAAGCCACAGCTAACCAACAAATGACCATACAAATAATAATCCCCTATCCCATCACCACCCCTCTAAAATACATTTAAAGAATGTATTTCTGGGAACACCTAAGCCTCCAGGTAAAATACTAAGTTAAGAATATGATTGGGATGCATACTATTAAAGAAGAATTTTGGCTCTGGGATTGCAAATAAACACTGGATAGTCAGGTTTTATTAGATAATATAGTTGCATGGTGCAGAATATGACCACCTTACACACAGGAAACCTGAGTAGTTGGTCAGCAGGTTTGGCAATTTCTCCAAGAAAGGACTTATTAGTTTAGTAGGCACCATTATCTCTTTCAATGTGAACAACAACAACAAATACACACACACACACAAACACATATTTACATACACAAACATATACACGTATCTTTTTCATAGAATGATATTTTGATGAAAGGTATGTATTTTTCAACTTTTTTCCTCATTTTTGCCTCTACTCAGTCAGTGGGATTATAGCTTCAGCTGAGAGTTATTAAAACAGAAGACAAGTTTTAGAAAAGTCAAATTTTAGCCTCTTGATTTCAAAACCTGTACATCGTAACATTTGGGAGAATATGCAATCAGCCAATTTCTACACTTCCTATCCTCCCTATCAAGGGAGAAAAACCAGTCACTATTGGGACTCTGAGAAAAGAATCTGAGCCCTGATGTTTTACATCCCCTTGCCAGCACCCCATCTTTGACACATTCAGAGCAGAATATGAGGCTCACACTGGCACAGCAGTAACTGAGAGAGAACACAGTGCTTTGAGAGTCTTGTCTTTAGGAAATAGAAGCTTCTTGTACTCATGCAGATGGACCAGCTAATAGAATAGGTGATGCTCATCTCATCAGTCACCACACAGGAACATGCAAATGACTAGGGCCCAGGTGCCTCACTCTCCTTCCTGAAATATGGGCACTTTGCCATCCCCTAAATTTAGAAGAAACTCTAGGTGAATGGGAGAAGAAGTATTAGATTGGCTGAGATTTTGTTTTGCCACTTGGCTGATTAAGGATTCAAAATAGAAATTAACTTTTATTATAGAACACATAAGTTATATTTTGAGTGAACCTAAGTCTGAAGTCTAAAGGCTAGTAACTATTACAGATTTATTAATACTTGAAAAAAGGAAGGATGCATTTCTTTATACCCTGAACTTTGAGAAAACACTGCTAAATACAAAACTGAGGGACATCTATTAAGAAATAAATTGAGGAGGGTTAATTACATAAAATATCCCATGTGTTCCTTTACAGTCTGCAGACCCCTTACAATTAGGCACTGTAATGTAACTTGTTCTGGCCATTGAACTATGAGTAGAATTGACATATGTCATTTCTTATTTAAGTATTTTACTTTGAGGTAAGAAATTTCCGCATCTTTATAACCACTTGGACTGAGGAGGCCACATGTTCCTGAAGGTGTAATCAAAAGAAATTGCAACCTCTGGCAGCTCAAGTCCCTGTGCATCTGTATAGAGCAGAAGCTTTCTACCAGCCCACATGGGATATGTAACGTAAGTAAGACATACACCTTTGTCGCATTAAGCCTCTGAAATTTCTAGAGTAATTTGTTATTGTAGCATAACCTAGCCTACACATACTAATATATTAGGGAATATCCAAAACTTAGAATAATATGAATCTGCTAAAAATCACTTTTCAAGTTAAGTAAAAAAGATAACAAATCAAAATTTCCGTAAATTGATATAAATTCAAATGTTGATAGTACAATTACGAGTATTTTGTATTTCCCTCCTTTAATGTTTTGTTTTATGATTTTCTTATCACATATTCAGAAAAAAAAACATGTGAATGAAAGTGATCACATATCTCTTAAAACTTCACTACTAGAAAACCAGGATGTGTACTGTATACAGTCTTAGGTACTGTAATAGGAGCTAGGAAAAATTTTTCTTTCAATTTTAAACCAAGGGGTTCAAATCTCACATCCCTAAAAGCTATTGCACTAACTATGTCCTTACGGGTCCTTCAATTCTTCTTTAGGATTGCAACACTGTGGCAATTGAAAATAAAAGGAATAACAGGTTCCCATAATTTTATCAGAATATCAAATCAAAGTCACATGCATTTATTTGTTGAACATTTATTCAGTGCACCATGAGGTGTCATGCAATGTCAAGGACAAACAAGAAGTGCATATATCAATTACTGGAATATTACACTCAAAATCCGACCTAGCAACAAAAGACTTAAACAAGCAAGAGTTGGTGTACAATAGCATATAAACAGCCTTCCTTTTTTCCACTATATATGATAAAATACTGAGTTGAATGCATAAACATAATATTTTCTTGCAGCAAACTTGACATATTGAGGCAGAATCTCAGGCTTGGTCTTTATGTGCCTAACTAGGTAATGTCTTGAGTCAAGGAACTTAAACTCCTAGAGGCCCATTCTCCTGAACTGTAAAATAAACATAATAATATCTTCTGGATTGATAATTAAGTATTGTATGAGTGTGTATAATGTACATGAAGCACTTAAAGGAGTGTGTGGCATAACATAATCTCTTAATAAATGGTGGCTATTTTTATTACTCAGTCTCATCATATCGTTTTACTCATGGGGAAAAAAACATGCAAGTTCAAGGCTGGAAATTACACAAAGTCATAAGGCTAAATTAACTCACAGTATACTTGAAAAATAGTATTAGATGTACCAAGTACCTCCATAAACATATGAAAGTAATATATGTGGGAAATTGGTTGTGAAAGGTAATAGCTATTTAATTTTCCAACCAGAATGCACACTTAACACTTGGGTGTTTTGTTTTGTTTTGAGACAGGGTCTTGCTCTGTCACCCAGGCTGAAGTGCAGTGGCGATCATAGCTTACTGAAGCCTGGAACTCCTGGGGATAAACAATTCTCCTGCCTCAGTCTCTCCAGTGGCTAGGAATACAGACATGCACCACCACACCTGGCTTATTTATTTACTTTTTATAATTTTTAGTAGAGACAGGTCTCACTATGTTGTCCCAGCTGGTCTTGAATTCCTGGAAAATCCTCCCATCTCAGCCTCTCAAAGTGCTGAGATTACAGATGTGAGCTACCATGCCCAGCTGCACTTAACCCGTTTTGATCTCAACTAATGCCTGGCACTTTCTATCCACTTTCTCATCTGTCCATTTTATTGTCTCATGTGGGTAGGACTTACTTCCCTATACATTTTTTGTACCTTTCTTGGCATAGGGTGCTAGTCCAGCAAGTTAGGATAGGTTGTGGCCAAAGATGAATACCAGCATTGCAGGTTGTTAGCAGGTCGTGTTTCTAGGGTGAGAAGCCAGAGATTTCCAGGTGAGGAGCAGGATATGGTTTCATATGATGTGGTTAATTAACTGAGGTGAAAGCTGGAAAAAGAAAAAATGAAGAGAGAATAAGGACTGAGGAGTTTCAGAAGAGTTATGGGGACATTGATATTTATTCTTCTGGCTACCACAGTGTCCTTCTACCTACCAATCCTTCCAGCACTATTGACCTTATTACTTACTTGCACTGGTATTGTATCTAATTTCAGGTCGTTGGTACCAACTAAGTTCAAGAATGAGAGAAATCTACCAGTAACAGGAATAACTGGGAGAAGCTTCATGGAGAGGGAGAAGGAATGCATTAGATAATTTAAAGGACTAGATTAAGTATAGAGAAAAAAAATGGAGAGAATCTAGGTGAGGGCAACAGCATGAGATAATGAAGATTGGGGGAAAGGAGACTGGCCTGTGCTTGGGGTAACGAAGATACTGCACTAACTTTGTTCTTATCAGTCCTTCTATTCTCCTCTAGGATTGTCAACACTGTGGCAATTGAAAATAACAGGAATAACTGTTTTATGACAAATGGACCTGAACCCTATGAAATGAATTTGCGAGCACTGGCACAGTTCACATATGCTACAAACAACCATCTTCAGACAGTGTAGCCAACCAACTGTGCCAGACTTAAATTGATGACCCTGAGGTGAATCGTTCTATTGTCACAACATTTCTGATCCTCAAGGCTCTCCATGCTCCTAAACTCTTTTCTTTAATATTCTACAGTGTGTTTATTTTCACAGCTATAAAGTCATACTCAGATTTGCAATGATATTTACTACCATATTTCAGAGTGTTTTAACTGATGTTAGTTCAAATCAATTTTGGAGAAACTTTCCAGCCAAGGGAATTGCAAGCTAGCTGGTTGACATTGGAGGTCAAATACTCCAGGGTATGGGTCTCAAATCACTTAATTCTTCACAGCAAATTAGAAACGGGACTCCAGCTGGTGCTAAAGAATAAGACAGACTTGCTGTATAAGGACAAGCTGCTGCTTGGATTTTGAGTCTTTATATTCCCAAAATAAAAAATGTGAGACCCAATTCCCACCCCCCAATCTCATTCTTTCAGAGTAAAAGATTTCTTAACAACAGCAAAAATCTGGCCACCTGATTTCAATACATAAATCTTGCCAAGGTATAAAAATAAAATATGATTTAAACAGCAACCTGTAATCTCCTGTTGACGACCAGCTGTGCCTCCTATTAGTATTAATGGAAGTTACACAGGCATAATAAGCAGGAGGGGAAAATGCCACCTTATGCTTTTTGCACACCTTAACATTTTTATAGCAAGTCTGATTACAAGGGTTTACTTGAGCGGCAATTAAACAATGATTGATTACTTAGTACAATTTGTATTCCAGGCAACATGCAAATGGCAATGAAATTCTCAGATAAGGAATGGAATAAATTCTTCTTACATCAGAGAATCACATCTTTTTAACAGAAAATGTTTTCTTATATGGAGATAAGAACTTCAGTATGAGTTTCTTAAATAATACATGTTTACCGAAAGACAATAAGCCTTGATTTGGATTTAGAAAGGAATGGTAATGATTTTTGCAAATTGTACTTCCCACTTCACCTTTAGACTACAGCTCTCTTTCCATGATGACAAACCATATGGATGGAAAGTATAATATTCACTCACAAATACATTGACTTCAACTATAGTCACAACTATAAACAATATTTTTCATCATATTTTGACATTGCAGAAATAATATCTACTTTTAAATTGAAAGTGAAGTGAAAGGTTTATTTATTAAGTGTCTATCATGTGCCAGGCACCATTCTAGGTGTAGGCAACACAGCAAAGAACACACAATACTCATGGTAGAGAAGAAGAAGCTGACAATAAACAAGTATATAGATATAGATACAAAGTCAGTGTATACAAAATTAAAAAAATGATCAGGAGAAACTGATGGGCATTGATGTGTATATGTACCTATTCATATTCAGGGGAAAATGATGGAAAGGGAAGTCAATGACTTTGCACTTGCTTTTTCCTACTTAAGGAATATCCTGATCCAACATCATTGAATAGTTGCCTGCTCTGTACCATTTTGATATTCATCCAAGTACAAAGAACAGAAAGAGCTTACAATTAATATGCTGGATAAATAGTAAAGCCACAGTGTCTGATGTGGTATAAGCTGGAGTAAAATGGAGATGACATGAGATCACAGTGTCCTTCTACCTACCAATCCTTCCAGCACTATTGACCTTATTACACAGAGGTATAGTCATTGTAGGCCAATCTAAGCAATGTGTGCTTTACTTGAATTTTAATGAGAATCCATTGATAGGTTAACAGGGGAGTGTTATGACGTAAATATGTTTTTCAACCATCAGTCTAATTGCTGTACGTGTGTTATGGGATGTAATAGAAATGTGACCTACCTTGAAATCTGCATTTTTCCTGAAGAACTGGCTAATATATTACCATTTTCACTTATTGAAAATTTAATGTAAAAGAGAAATTGCAGTTAATATCTTATAGTCAGGTATGTTTAAAACTAAAAATCAGAAATCGCTCCTGCTTTAAGGTACTATTATCATAAAAGGCAGGGATATGTGAAAGGAAAGAGAAGAAAAAGTTATGATGGCTATAAAAACAAAATATTAGAAAAGACTATTAAGGATCACATTGTCCATCAGCTTGCTTTTTGCGGCTGGGATAAATGGCTGTTTATGTTCTTTGTTCAGATTTCCAGGATAAAGACTTCATATCATCCCTGGTAGTCCATGCTAATATTTTGTCTTTGACATAAAGAAGTTATTTTTTATATCCAATTACATTGTCTCAATTTATTAAACCTATTTCATGACCTGATGTCAAAATAGAAAACAACTGCTCACTATTCTGATAAAAACGATTTCAATAAAATAATTTCTTCAAGCTTAGCCAGCTTTGTCTTCTCTAAGCTAAAGGATCTGAAACTCTTTACTCATTCCCTATTTTTATCACTTTAGTCAAATTTTTCTTATGCCCAGAACAATCTAAAGTATGAATTGCTTCTTGTATCAAAGCACGTACAAGTTGATTAGAAATTTATGTTCTATGTTTAGCAATTTAGCTTAGTTAAAATGATGAGAGGAAGATGACAAAGTATTTAACACATTATATTTGTGTCAAAATCTGTAATACAACTCATCATCTAGGCATGGATTTACTATGCGTAACAACTACAACTATACATATTTATTTAGGATGTGGATGATATATGTAATCTATTTAGTCATATATAATAGGTATATACATATGTTTGTTTCTTACTGTAACAAGGAAAAACCATGAAATAGATATTATCATTCTTTAATGAGGATTCTTATAGGTCACAGATTAGACTAGAATAGAACAGAACAGCAAAATAGAAAAATTCTGTAAGGGAACACATTACTCTATTTCAAGGCACACATGTAAAATAGAAGGTATTGAGTGAAGGAGTCCTGGGCAAGAATCCAAGATCTGCCACCCATTAGCCTTGTGAAGATACAGCATTAACATTGTGAAGCCTCGATTTTCTTAACCATATGATAATTAATATACAAAGTCTAATAAATTGCTTAGCAAAATAGGAACTCTAAATGTTAGTTCCATGAATAAAACCAAAATAAAATCCATTTGGATGTTTATAAAACCAAAAAAAGTTCTTTATAAAGTATACTGCATTTAAAATAAATAAAATTCACGATATTGTGGTGGTGTTTCAATAACTCCTACCTACCACCTCCAAGAAAGAAATTAGGTATCAGAAACTCCAATAAAATACATAAGTGTCAGTTTCTATATTTTTAAATTCAGATTATTGTGGTAATTAAATCAAAGATTATGTGTAATGTCCTGGGCATACAGTAGATGATCAATAAAGTCAGCTATTTTTATTAGCTCTAAGTAAAATTAATGATTAAGCATGCATGGTTCAACAGAGGATGCAACACAGCAATCAATGGTAGTTAAAGCTAGTACAGATGGGAAGGTGGCTCTGTCCATATACTCTAGTCATTCATTATCCAGGAACAACAAGTGTGGGCCAGGAAAATCTTTCCCTAGAACAATAGTGGATGCCAAGATCCTAACCACTCAATACAATCTCTCAGAAAGAAACATTTGGTGGCCTTTAAATAGAAAGTATCATGCCAAAAGAATGTTTTTGGTTCTACACTTTTTAATCTCCAAATTGAAAATAGTTAAGTTGAAAAATGTTTCTCAATGGAAAGATGTATTATATTTTTCAGGGGGTCAAAGTCAATCCTGAAATATGTTAATGCTGTTATATCCTAAGGTGCTGCTGGTTTGGAAGATGGGCAAAAAAATAAAAAAATTTATAAAGCCTTTAAGAAACAAACGTGTGTGTGTGACACAGATGGCTGGAATAAATTATGGGACTCAAAAAGCAGTTCAATTTGCTTAGTTTTAAAATCCATTTGGACATTTATCAAAGTTCACGTTGTGAAATGTATTTGTGCTACTTGGAAGAGTGATAGTAATCAGCACCCCGCAACACCAACCCCCAGAAAAGAAAAATAAATTAAAAAAGGAAAAATCTATAAGCTCTTTTCACTGAAGCCTAAAACAAGATAGTTGAATTAATGAATTTAGTGATGACTCATTTTAAGCAACAATTGGAAAAAGTATGATGAATGATTTAAAATATACATACACACATACATGTATATATCTATATATACACAACACATACAATGGCATAAACACGTAATACATCAGTTCTTCCAAAAGATTGTCAAAATACTTTCAGAATGGTTATTCTGTTTAAGATACAAAGTACCAAATAATCTTTCCCTTAAATTCTGCAAATAAGATGTGAATATTCTTTAATATTTAATAAAATTTTTAATAAATGGAGAAGAAACTGCTCAGAATATTTAAAACAACAAAACAAATTAAACTATTTGAATGTGTTGAAAGATACAAGGAAATGGGAAATATTTTCAAATTTATTGGAAATACCAAGGTCCTTTGCACGAATGACTGTATTTATCAAATATTATCAAGTGAGTTAAGACAAGAAGAATGAGAAATGTGTTTCAGAGCAAGCTCTTAGCTTAGAGTTTCTCTGATTGACATACATGATAAATTTCAATTTTTGAATACCTAAAGATGCACTGAGGTGGGTGCTTTGGGGAAAGTACACAAACATGTTGATTTTTATTCCATTTGCTTGTTCAGTCAACATATATTTAGAGCACATCTACTTAAATCCAGACACTGTCTAAACTGAGTGATTCAAAGATTAATAAGATGTAGTCCTTGCCCTTGAACAGCTCTGTCTGGTGGATGAGACAGACACATAAATGTAGAATATTAAATGCTAATACATAAGTATGAAAAGAGACTATAACCTACAATCTGTTTCATGAGTTTTTTCAAAAACATTTATTGAGCATCTACAATATGCTAGGCACTGGTTCAGACACTGATGATACAGCAGTGAACAAAACAGCCTCAGGGAACTTACATTCTATTAGGAGAAGGCAGGCAATGAGCGCACACATCATTAAAACAAATAGAATGTCATTTGTATTCTATTGCTAGGGAGAAAAATAAAATAGGAAAAGGGGGATAGTGTATGTGAGAAATGTGAGCTGCAATTTTAAATATGGTATTCGAGAAGACCTTACTGAGAAGGTGGTCATTATGCAAATGCTTGAAGCTGATGAAGGGCTATCTGTTGAAATACCTAGTATGGAATATCAATGCAGACCGAGGGAAGAGCGAGTGGAAAAATCTCTGTGGGTGGAGCTGGAGTAAATAAGAATAGCAGGAATGAGAAGGCGAGAAGAAACAAAAAGCTAGATATATACATACATGACTTGCAGGCCATTGTACAATTTTCCTACTGAGTGAAATGGGAAGACGTGATGGGTTTGGAGGGAGAGACTGACAGGATTGCTGCTTCATAGATTAAATAAATCAAAACATTCAAACAACTATCTTATAATAGGACATTCTCCACATATTTAGATTATTTTGCCTAGTTAGATAAAGCTTAAGCAGTTGCCAATTTCTATAACTCTTAAAAATAATTTGCCCCAGACTGATGATAATTATTTTGCTAATAATGGACTATAGAATATAGACAAATTTGGTATTCAGCTTTTCATATAAAATACTTCATATAAAAAAATTACAGAATACCTAATATGTGTCTAGGGTGGGAGTAATGAGGTTTTTACCCTGCATGCACAAACACACATTTATAAAAGGTTTGTGTATTGGTCTATCTGCTCATAGTGCAACGGAGCTTGTAAAATAACTTTTACTTTTTTGTATAATTAACTAATATGTGTTTGTTACTTGTCCATGAATATTTAGATCTTATATCATGTTATTTGATTTATTGATATATATTCTTTATATATATTTATATATATAATTGCCCATTTTTTTCTGTTAATATTCTTCTACATCATTTCTAATGCCTGCATAAAGTTGAATTATGAATTCACCAGATTAATGTCAGTTATTTATTTATTTTTTATTGAGATGGAGTCTCGCTTTGTTGCCAGGCTGGAGTGGAGTGGCACAATCTCGGCTCACTGTAACCTCCACCTCCGGGGTTTAAGCAATTCTCCTGCCTCAGCCTCCCGAGTAGCTGAGACTACAGGCATGCAGCACCACGCCCAGCTAATTTTTGTATTTTTAGTAGAGAGAGGGTTTTACCCTGTTGGCCAGGATGGTCTTGATCTCTTGACCTCATGATCTGCCTGCCTTGGCCTCCCAAAGTGCCTGAATTACAGGTATGAGCCACCATGCCAGGCCAATGTCAGTTATCAATAATCAGTTATCAATCAGTCACCTGTTATAGGGCATATATATTGTTTTACTTTTGTATGAACAACTTCAGAATGAACACATTTTTGGATACATCTTGCAAAAAGAATATTGTTTTCTTAAAAAAATCAGAAATAAAGTTGATGACTCAGAGAATGCACATATTTACCGTTTGGCTACTGCTCTGGTTTGAATGTTTGTGTCCTTCCAAAATTTACATGTTAAAACCTAATCACCAATGTGAGGATATTATGAGGTGGGCCCTTTGAGGGGTGATTAGATCATGAGGGCAGAACTTTCATAAATGGGATTAGTGCCCTTATTAAAGCAACCTGGAGAGCTGCATTGTCCCTTCTGCCATCTGAGGACACAGCGAGAAGGCATCATCCATGAACTGGGGGGCGGGGTGCTCAACAGACACCAAATTTGCCAATGTTTTAATCTTGGACTTCCCAACCTCCAGAATTTGGAGCAGTAAATGTCTGCTGTTTATAAGCTAACCACTTCATGGTATTTTGTTATAGCAACCAAATAGACTAAGAAAGCTATGTATTGCTCAACTGCCCTGCCTATATACTATACTAAGTTTTTACTCATTATGAAATCTTATGAACCTGTTAATTTTATTACACCCTCATTTCCTTAAAAAATCTTTGCCAGTTTGATGTGTGAAAAACTCTATGTCATTATAATTTTTTGACATTGCTTTGATTACTGATTGGGTTGACTCAATTTTCACATTTTCATTAACTGCTTGTATTCCCTTTTTTGTGAGTTGGCCATTGATGCCCTTTATCTGTTTGTAAATCACTAGAAATCTTTTCCCCTTAGGCTTTCCATAGTCTCTGTCACGTTGAAAAAGAGTAATGCTAAATAATGATCTGCAATGAAGTTTTAAGATAAAAATAGGATAGTTTTTCATAATATTTATTTACCTGCTATGTACTAGGTACTATGTTAGGCATGGAGGACAAAAAGATAAGACCCACTAAAAATTATCAAGGATCTTACAGTGTAGGGGTAGTGTAGGGGTAAGGGTAGTGGAAATCACGAAAACAAACTGCAGAACAAGAACAGCACATCGTTCATTATTCAGATGATTAAAAATTGATGATTATAATTTTATGTAGGAAAATAGGACGAGAGACATTGACTGAGAGACGGAAATCCTTCTGAAGTGTAGGTTTTTCTTTCTGGCCTCCGATTAAAAACAGAGATCTGCCTTTTAAGTGCCACAACATGCTAAATAGCAATGGTGTTAATATATGGCAGAAATGCACTATTTTGGTTTCTAATGGCACTTATGATTATCACCCAGGCTAGCATGCACAGGAAATGACTGAGCCCATCTCCAGAAATCACTTGCCTTGGTTGATTTTCACACATTCAACCAAGTGAGTCTATGAATATGCAATTACACATACATTGCAATCAGAGTAATACTTCAAAATACACATTTGATCATACCATTCTTCTGCTTTAAAAAACTTCCATGGCTTCCCATTTCTTATAGAATAAAGTTCAAAACCCTAAACAAAGACTAAACAAAACATGGCATGCTTATCTTGCAGCTTCACCCTGGGTCACTCTCCCACTAGTTGCTTAAACTCCAGCCAACAGGGCCTTCTTTCCCTGTTTTCAGTATATCTCTGACCCTGGAGCTTTTACACTTTGCTCTCCTTTCCCGGAAGTCTTTTAATAACCTCCTTTTGCCTTTTTAACTGTTACATTGTCCTTTAGGTCTCAGCAGTAAGGTCATTACCTCAAGGACTCCATTGACTTCTCAGGGCCCTCCACTATAACAGCCTTTTGTTTTTCATTGATGTTGTTATTTGCCGTAAATATATTTTTGTGTGATTATTTTGCAAATGTCCATCTCCCTAACTCATCTGCATAGCGCAGGAGAATAAGAGTTCACTTTTATTTTGCTCATCATGGTACCTCTAGTGTTTTTCACTGAACCTAGCATGTGTTCGGCACATAATTATCAGTGATAAGAATGAATGAACAAATGCAGAAATACCTCAGAACAATGAAATAAATGATGAGATTTAAAAATATGAGTTAATTTTTATGTCCAGGCATGATGATAATTAAGCATGTACATTTTACATGCAGTATAGACTATTTGTTAATTAACATACAGAGGTAACAATGCAGCTTAGATTCACTAGGAAGCAGACTTTGCAATAGAAATGTGTGTGCAGGAAGTATATTCATTATTCAGTGCTGTCTGGATGAGGCCCAGTGAGAACAAGGAAATGAAGCAGGATGGGCAAAGGGAGAAGCTGAACTCTACAGAAGTCCCAACATATGTCCCAGCTAATCCCTTGAGGGACCTCTGAAGGTGGGATGGCCCCTAAAAGGTGTCTTGAATTGAGGCAAGGGCCCAGCCTTTAAATTCCCACATCAACTGTCATTGGATATCTGCTACCCCAGGAAAGGGCCTGAACTTTGAGTGAGATGGCTCTCTTAGCCAGGGGCAATTTCCAGAGAGGGACTCAGCAGACAGCTGTCAACCACTAACACTCCCAGGAGCTAGAGAGAATGAGTGCCTCAGTTTTGAATGGGTTGGGGGATGGGTGGTGATCTGTGAAGCACATCATAACATCTGCTACAGATAACCAAAAGGGAAAATACATACTTTAAGGCAAGGATATGAAGAACTTGCTCAAATGTAAATGAACTAGAAATTATAAAACAATAAAATTCCAGCAATAAAACAAGAAACCACTTTAAATGCCAGTTCTTGGAATTATGACAATATTTGATGGTGAGAGGAAACCAACAAGGCCAAGGAAAAGACCTCTAAGTAGTGAGGCAAATTATTTCAGGGGACATTCATTCTAAAGGATGTTTTCCCCCCACTTTAATTTAGATAAGTCTATAAACTTTCCACTTACACTGCATTTTACCCAAAATCTTTCATAGGCAATCATGCATTAATGGCATTTTTCTAGAACGTGGGAACGTGGGCATTGAAAGATTATATCTTTAAATTTGTAATATTTAATTTATATGACACTGTTCAATTTACAAAATACTATTGCATACATTTTGACATCTGACTCTCATAGTAATCCATTCAGTTAAACCACCCATTTAAAATCACTAAGCGGCAATTTTTGTTTTTCAGTTAGTGGCTAAAGGTTTGTGGTAACAGAGACAATGTCTCTATTGTCCAGTGAGATGGCACTAATGCTTATCACAGTGTCTTAAACAATTGCACTCAATAAATAATTGCTAAATAAATTTATGGGAGAGGTTTGTAGTTTCTCTGTGTTATCTGTGCTTTTTATGGCATTTACATAGTACATGCTGATATACTGCATATCAATATATACAATATGATAGACATGTAGTTGAGCACATTATACTGTTTGTTCCATGAAATATGAACCAACGTATTCCTTATGGTCTTTTTAACAGGAATGCTAGAAATATTTGGGCCTAACTGATCTTTAATCATTATCCTACTACTGGTCAATATGGGTAGGAGTTAATTTGGCCCTTGAAAATCAGACAGTGGAAAAAATGCATCTCATGATCATTCAGCCTCTGACTTTTCGGGAGGAAATCATTTTCAAAGACGTGTCCCCAACCAAAAAAAATTTCTTAATGCTAGACTGCAAAGAGAAATAAAGGCATATGGAAATCTGAATTTTTATTGTGTTTCTAAATTTGTAATATTGAATAACTTTTTAGATGTGAAATTAAAGATGACTCATAAGCCCTACTTCTGACTTTGGTAGTAATAATATTCATTTATGTACTGTAAACTATTAGGTTCAAACATAAGCTGTCTCTCCAAAGCCTACAAAAAATTAATGTGGAACACCTGATATTTCACTGTGCTTCCAGATGGAGGGACAGCTTGACAAACGCCATCATAATTTACAACTTTTAAAAAGTGTGGTGCAAATGCATTTGCAGTAAAAGCTTTAAACAGCTTGCATTATTTACAGGTACAACTGTGTTTAATGTGCAATTTCAATGAATTTAAAATATTAGATTCAATCACTGATCACAGAGCATAGGTGTGGCATGTGAGCAATGTGATTAGATGCCTTAATTAATATGTCAGAACAGGATACATCTGTTTGATGAAGTTGGGGGGGTGGTAAATAGCATTTAAATTTTATATTTGATTATTGACTATCACCGATGAAACTCTTATCTTTGGAAAACCAGCATATTTTGGACTTATCCTCTATGGTTGTTTAGGAGAAGTACAATAACAAAATGAATATGAAAATACACTGTATAACTCTTAAAGATAACTTGGATTCTTGTACACATAATTTAACTATCAATTGCTAACTGATAAGATGTATGTTAAAGTGTAACCTGAAAGAGCAATAAGCCTGTATCCCTGTAGGTTAAGAAATTGAACATTGAACCTGACTGATTAAATTGGAGAAGAAATCATATGTATTATAATTATATATATTATATTTGTAAATTTATATGTTTATGTGTATATATCTTTTCTCAATATATACATATGTGTGTATCTGTATGTATGTATTTGGGTGTTTATATATATAGATTGATAGATAAATAGATATAGATAGATGTATCTATCTATCTATATTTCCAAGAGGATCTAGAGTAAGTAGGTAAGGTGTGGTTGTAGGGAGATGCAGGAACATCTGACTTTGGAACATTACTCCATGAAAAGATAAATAGTTATTTTGACCCATTTTAACTACAAATTCATTGATAGATATTGTGACCTATTTCTCAGCAGTAAGTAGGACAATGAGAATACGTGATGCAGCGAAACTAAAGTTTCTAAAATGAACTGCTCAGTGTATAAACGAATGTACTCTGTTCATTCAATCACCAAGTGTTCTTGGTCTCTTATGTTTCAGTCCTGAGCTAGGAACTGAGTATCCAGTAAACAACAAAAGTAGACATGTGCTCCCTCTTCCTGGAGCTTCCTCTCTAAATAGAAGACATATATTAAATAAGTCACATTCAAATAAATATTTAAACAACATTTTAGAAGTTTATGAAGATGAAATAGAATGAAAAAGACAGTGGGTGTAACTTTGTTGGTAATGGGGATGGATCATAAAGGTTTCAGTGAGACCTAAATGATGAGTAGAAGGGGAAGAAGAGCTCCAAGTGGAGGGCAATGTGCAAAGGTAGAGAAGTGGATGGAGGATGAGAAGATTACCTTGTGGTTGGAATATAATGAGTCAGGGCAAGAGTGGCGGAGAAGCAGAGTAGAGCAGGTCATTCAGAGGTTACTAGGGAGTTTGTATTATATTCTGACTGCAATGGACTATTGAAGGATTTATACCATGGGTACCTGGGTGTGTGGATGTATCTTTGTATGGCATGAGCCAGTTAATACTTTTTAAAGCTCAATCTGGTGTGGAGATGAGGTAAGAATAGAAGCTAGAATACCAGTAGTTTGGACCATGGTGGATGCAGCAAAATGGAGAAATGAATGATTCAAAATCTATTTAGGAGGTTGACTCCTGAGAGTTTGGGCATAGATTAAATGAGGCAATAAGGATAAAGGAGTCAAAGATGATTCTAAGGTTTCCATTTTCTAGTGTCTCTTAATATTTGATTCAAGAAAAATGTATCTGTCTTTTAGTAAGTTCCAGGTTCTGGAAGGTAATCTGATGGTTTGTTCAGAGAAGACTTCTCAACCACTCGAGGTACCCATACCCTAGTTATTCTGTCCTATTCTTCTTTTATCTTACAAGCAGGCATCACATTTTGCTTACTTGCTTATTTTGAGTATAATCTCCATGAGATTGATGTGTATTCTTGAAGACTATATCCGGAGAACCTAGCACAGTGTCTGTGTCTGGCATATTGAAAATGCTCAATAAACATATTTGTTGAATAAAACGATGAATGGACTAATAAAAAAAACGATAAGGGAGAAATACTTGACTCCAAGGTGTCACTATCTAGCCAAGTGCATGAAGGAGTGCCACAAATGTCCTAACAGAAGTAGAAAGTGTTATGGTAGAAAAGAGGTGGGATGCATCTAACAGGGGTGGGGGTGGGGGGATGGGGCGGGGAGAAAAGGAGAGAGGTCTGGAGTACACATATCCTCAAAAAACGAGGTGAATGTTTTCTGGATTGGGACCAACTCTACAGAAAATCTCTCCCTTCTCCTCAGCAAGCTCTAGAGCAAAAACGAAGAGCAACTTTTCAAAAGAGTTTCACATTTTAGAATAAAAAATATTTTTAAAAATAACCATTAAAATGAGGCTTTCCTGCAAAAAGACAACCTTGATAATGTCCCACCTGCAGCACTTCCTGTATGCTGCTGCGGGCTGTGGATGTTTTTGCTCGCCTCCCTCCCCTCCCCGCAGGGGCTGTGAACTCTCAGAAGACCGGTGCTCTGGTATCCTCCACTGCAGCTCAAACCCCGTCCACCTACTTGGTGGATAGATGGAGGAACATCTACTATTTCATCCTTGAGGAGTTCCTGAAAAAGCAGTTGCCCCTCAAACAATGTATCTACATCTCGCGGGGTTTGTGTGGAAGAAAAGAAAAAGTGCAAGTTGTTGCTTGGAGCGCTGACAGCGTTTACCTTTAATCCCGGGGATCCCTCCTATCTGGCCCCGCCTGCCTAGCTCAGTTTTTAGCAGTTTAGAGAGTAAAGGCCAGTCCCCAGAGCGGGTGCTCTACTCCCTCCCTCCCTTCCGCTTGCAGAAGGAAAACAAGCTTGCAGGCTGGGACACGGAGCGGGCTGAACGCGGGAGGCCGGGCTGCGGCTGCTGTGCCTGGCGCGGGAGCCGCAGGACCCAGAGCGCAGCCCCGCCCCGGGGGCGTTGCCGCCCTGCGCCCGCTCCGCCCCCGCGCCGCCGGCCCTCGTCTGCCTGTTTTCCACTCGCACTCCGGCTGCTGTCACTTGGCTCTCTGGCTGGAGCTTGAGGACGCAAGGAGGGTCTGTCACTGGTAGACTCGAGACTGTAGGCACTGCCATGGCCCCTGTGCTCAGTAAGGACTCGGCGGACATCGAGGTACGGACTTCGCGCCGGCTCGTGTGGTGGCGGGGTGGTGGGGGGTGCTCTGCTGGTAGGTGCCGGGGAGGCCCCCGCGGCCCCCGCGCCCCGGAGAGTGAGAGACGCGGGAAAGTTTCCCCCGTGGGAGATATGCGGGGGAGGCGGAGGAGCGCGGAGCCAGAGACCCGCGTGGGCAGGCGGGGAGCGGAGGGGAGGACTTTTCCGCAACTGGAGGGGTTACCCTTTGCGTCGGGACCTGTTTACTTCAGAGGAGATTTCAGGAAGCCTGTCTTGTCCTGCTCTGAATGTCAGTGACTGAAGAAACACTGGAGTTCCAGAGAGGTGGACTCTAGGGGTAGGAGCGCCCATTTCCCACACATTCTACCCCTTCACCTCCTGTATGTCGTTTCTGGACCCCTCTCCACTGCCCCCATCTCCAATAGCTGAATCCTGCTATTTGCAAAGGTGAAGTATAGAAATAAAACATCTGTGTGTCAGCTGTAGCAGTCTCCTCTAGCCATAGTATAGTTTATGAAATAATTTAACATGGAGAGAATGGAACGAAGTATTCAGAACATGAAAAATGCAGTGCCCTCAGAAAAACAAACTGTATTTTTCTCTCCTCTCAACGGTTTTTGATTCCCTCTTGCACTCCGTTTCTGTTAAAAAAAAAAAAAAAATCTTTTTTTTTTTTTTTTTTTCTGTAAATAAGGTCCTACCTGAAACGACATGGGATTTCCTTTCTCTCTAGTATCTTAATATATGGGATGAAAAGGATTTAATTATAAACAGTGAGTTTACACATACTAAACCTAGGTCAGCACTTTTGAGCTAAGACAAACTGCTTTTTAGTTTTCTGTTTTGTTTGGGGCTTTTCTTTATTTGAGTCTTCTACTCTGGTAGAAAATTATGTGTGTGTGTGTTTTCTTTAGAAATAACAAAATTTTCCTTTCGTCGGTCCTTTTGGCGGTTTAAGTAAAAGTTTTGCAAACCACCTGTTTGCAAAATAGCTGCTTTTGCCACATTTTGCCTCTGTAATTGAAGAAACTTTATATTCTGGGAGGAGGTAGTCCTGTTTTCTCCAGGCTCCATAACTTGATTTGAAAAATCATTTTAGTAACAAGAGCCAAAGTGTATTATGTGGACATCTCTGGTTAGTTTACTTTTGGTTTCTGTTATGGAGAGTTGACTTTTTGATATTGAGCAATATGATATATTTAACAAATATTTGTTCATCTGTGTGCAGGATAAGAGATACTTGTCTTTTTCTATATTTCATTTAGGGTAGTCTATTCCTTTTTGGTCCTTGTGACTTTGACTTAACTTTTTTTAAAATTTTATTTACTAGGTCAAAAAACAAGCTTCTGACAGTATTAAGGCAGTATTGATTTCAGATGTCAGAGTTGTCTTAGGATGGGTGGCTTTTGGCTCTTTAATTTCAGAATGGTGTGTTATCTGCTTAACTGATTTCTTTCTCTGCAGTTGTCTTTGAAATCAGTTCTTACATTCTACTGAGGAGAAAGATGCCAGTGAAATATTGAATGCCAAGCTTGATTTCATGTATTGTTTCAACTAAGAACATTTAAGAAGCCCATCCTTTCCACTCCCTCCACTCAATTCAAACTTAGTCTATATGGCCAGTTTGCCTAATATTACTTTTAATCTAGATTGCTGGTGTTCAAACACCTTCAGCTCTTAAGTAGTTCATATGTGCAACACTTTAATCAGTAACATCTTTCATCACTCACAGCACCTTACTTTTCCCTCAAAGTAATACCCGTGATTCATGAGCTAAAATACCATGAAAGAACATGAAATTAATCATTAAAATATAATGCAGTGAGGAAAAATACATTAAGCCTAGGGGAGCACATTCAAGCATCAATGCCTCAGTTGATCCTATTGATTTACCAAAGTTCCTTTTTGTGTTGAAGAATTAGAATGAATTATAAAGGCTCAGTTTTCCATCAAATTTGAATGCTTTTCTTGAACAAATTCATTACAACCATTGTCTAGAGATTGATCTGATTGTGATCATTGTTTTAGCTTCAAATACATGGATAAGCAAGTAATATTTAAAAAATATTGGTATGAAGCAGTTAATGAATGTGATAAGAACACATTGATAAATGTGAAAACTGCTTGACAATTGTTAAAATAACAGAAGTTGATGATAACAACCTACTCTAATAGTAACTGACTTTTCCCTATGAGCTAACTACAGAACCTCAGGTTTCAGTGAAACAGCCAAGAAATATCTTTGTTTCTGGGGGAGAAGTTATTGAGGTATATATAAAGGTGCTTTGTGTGCCTGCTTCATAATTTCTAGTCTGAATCCAATATCACATCAGGATTTGAGGGTTAGGAACGTGGAAAACAATCAGATCACCAAACTCCATAGCTGGAATATCCCTAGGCTAGGAGACAGGCAAGGAAAGGATGTGTCACTTGGTAATAGGACCTAGCTCATCTACTCAGAATTGTTGTTGTAATCATAGAAGTTGCATGAGAAATCAAGTTCTTTTCAGATATATTAATGTGGTTCAGAGCCTGGCTTCTGAAACCAGCTGCCTTTGATTGAGGTCTAACTTTAAGCTGTGTGTTTGGGCAAGTTAGCCTCTCTGAATTGCACATGGAAAATCTGCTAAGGATAATAAACAAATGTCACAAGTTGACAGCATCTTGTTGGGAAAAAGGACAAAAATGTTAAAAAATAAAGATAACAGAAAAATATATATTATTCTCAGGAAAATCACTTCCAATGAAATGATTAGCATTTTAAAGTCCATTAATAGTAGTTATATGCTTTTAGAAGTTATTTTGCTTTGTGAGTTTACTGTTTGGATACAGTCTGAATTTTGTCAACGATGACTTTAATACAAACTCTGCTGGGATGATTTCAAAGAAGGTTAGTATTGGACATTGGTCACTTTCCCAGGCCTCAGCAGTAACTTAACAGCACTTCTTCATTTAGATTGAATTTACAGCCAGTATATTGTGAATATCTGCACATTTGAAAGGAAATGAGAATTATTTTCAAAGAGTTCTCTTTTGTTCAAGACCTTGTTCCCCTCCACTGGCAAGGATAATGAGAATAGACTTTGAAAGTACATATATCTAAACGAAAATGTATGCAGCTGCAGCAAGCTTTTAACTATTCGAATACTAGTACTTTTGATAAATATTTATAGCCAAACCAAGTTGCTATCTGTTACTGTACTGCTACCACAGTCACAATCACAAGGCCCATTCCTTGAATTATCAGTTAGTGAATGTTAAAGGGTTATAAACTTAATTCACATTTACCCTGAATGAAAAAGGGATTTTAGTCCATTGTCCACAAAATCAAATGCATTTTGAGTCAAACAGAAATGATTTCTGAATTACTGATACTATGACTTCTATTCATTTGAAAAGGTAATTGGGAATTTTCTGTATGATGAATTAGGAAAATGTGATTAAAAATAGCGAATTTGGAAAATAGAAGCATAATGGGAAAGACTTGGAGAAAGTGGACTTTACAAATTTTGAAACAAGGAAAGTCATGGGTTATGAATTGGCAGAGCTGGCAAAAAAATTTTCAGTACATCTTTTATCATAGTTGCCTTTGCTGCTGGGGAGGAAGGAGAATCATGGATCCAAAAAAGATAATAAAGATTCCACTTTATAGAAAGCCATGAGTTGTTTATTTATTTAAATGGATATATTTTTACTGAATGTGTAAGTAACAGTCATTTCTTTTCTTCTTCCTTTTATTGATTGGGCACTGCAGATCTTTTGGAAATGTATTCTTAAATAAATTAAGACTTTTAAAGCTTTAGCTTTTTAAACCTATTTTGAGAGTTAGAGTTGTTGAAAACATGTTTGTACTTCCTACTTTAAGCTGTTTTGTGGGCCATAGTTTTACTTTAAAGTGTTTCTCCTTTCTAAGGAGTTTAGCTGGATAGTAGAAATGTGTCTGATTATCTGATTTCAGGAGTCACTGATTCTAATGGTAGCTTCCTGTAGTTTTAAGGTACTGCATATTTCTGTAGTTGAGTGTGTTGATACGTGTTTCAGTGCAGTTTTTTAAAATAGAGATGGGGGTCTCAGTATATTCCCTGGGCTGGCCTTTTACTCTTGGGCTGAAGCGAACCTTTCAGCTTGGCCCACCAAAGTTCTGGGCAGTTTAAAGAAAAATTCTATCCTTTGCATATGAATTCAGATGAATAGTTTTGGTAGTTTAATTAAAATCTGGGAGATTAATGACTAATGATGGATCCTGATGGAGGGTGATTTTTAGATTGGATCTGCTTAACCTTAATGATAGCAAATGGTGTTGACTGATTGCTTAATTGTAAAGTGTGCTGGAATTTAGTAGCCTCCTTTGTTACATTCTAGAAGAAAAATTCACTTTTAAAAAGATGATGAGTTCATATCCTTTGTAGGGACATGGATGAAGCTGGAAACCATCATTCTTAGCAAACTATCGCAAGGACAAAAAACCAAACACCGCATGTTCTCACTCATAGGTGGGAATTGAACAATGAGAACAGGTGGACACAGGAAGGGGAACATCACACACTGAGGCCTGTTGTGGGGTTGGGGGGAGGGATAGCATTTGGAGATATACCTAATGTTAAATGACGAGTTACTGGGTGCAGCACACCAACATGGCACATGTATATATATATGTAACTAACGGGCACGTCGTACACATGTACCCTAAAACTTAAAGTATAATAATAAAAAAAGATGAATATTAACAGGAAGGAATTGATAAGGACACTAAGAAGATCTAGAGTCAAAATACTGATTCAGTTATGGAATATCTTTAAGCAATCATACCTTTCTTTAACTATTTGAATATAGCATCTTACTAAACTCTGTATAAACTGACAACAACACAAGGGATGAAAGCTGGAACCCCAGTAAAATAAAGATGTCTGATCACTGTGGGAGAATTCTAATAATTAGCATAAATGTAAGTAATAGTTTGGAACACTAAAAATAAAAGACAATGAGACTGAAGAAAGATTGTCATAAAATATCATGACAAAGAAAATCAGATGAGATTTGATATAATCCAGGCTTCAATACAGCTAAAGAGGAGATCAAAAAGTAGGATTGGCCAATTTATTTTTCTGCCTCTCAGCTGTATGAATGTATAACAAATATGTTGCAGAGCCCTTCAGTCCTTAAAACTGTAAAGAAAATTTTATTTTGTTTATATTCCACCTTAATTAAAAATATTTAATAAGGCATTGTAAGATTACACCTTTATCTATAATTGGGACTTTGATTTTAAATTGTGACATATTTACCTTCTGGACTTCATTTGCTCATAATCCTCCATATCAAGACAGAAGGTGTTTTTGGCCTCAAATATCAATCGTGTGGGTGCTCACTGATATCCTGGAGCCAATTATACTACTGAGATAACTCTTAATAGGATTATGTCCTTCCTGTGGTTTATAATTATTACTGCTTCCATTGCTTTTAATTAAAATGTTACACTAGTACATATGAAACATCTGCATTCAAACTCAACCTATAACTTTTAGCCAGTTCACCATGAATACATATTTATATGTTGAGTTTAAATGCAGATGTTTTAATTCCTCAATACATATATATTTATATAATATATTTATATAATATATTTATAAAATAATACACATATATTTATATGTATTGAGGAATTAAGTACTTTTTGTATGAAGTTATTTATTTTGTATTTCCCCAAATCAAGCTTCCTTTCATGGTTAGTACAAAAAGAAAACATTGTATTTAAACAGACCTGGGTTAAAATCCTGGCACTATTTTATTTTATTTGTGTGACTGTAGTCAGCTTCTTTCTTGGACTGTCATTTCTTCTTCCGTGAATTGAATTTAATCCTATGTATTTCATGCAATAGCTATAAGGATTAATTGGAGTCACATACACAAAATGCTTCAGACAGCATTTGTCACATAAATATATGCTTTTTAAATTGGTTACACTTATTTTAAATGTTATTACTGCGTCTATCATGTACATTATATAAACATCAATTGGCAAGAATTTGTTTTTACTCTAGTAATCAACTAGTGGTATTGAAGTCTTTTAGAATCTGTGAGAAAGGGAGGAGTCAATGAAGTTAAAAGAATTATGAAAGAGGTGCGTTATAGATTCATAAATGTTGCATATATCTATTATGAAAAAGTTACTGAATTAACATTTGTCAATATTATGAGGGAGATTGTGGAGTTTCTGAAATTCAGATCAATTTAAAGAGACCCATTTCATTTAATTTCTGTTTAAAAATATGTTTTTAGTACCTGTTGTACTGCCAGCCCATGGTGTAAGTTTCAGATGATACAAAGGAAGTATATGGCTTAGGTTTTGTTTATACATGACTATTCACATCTATTACATAGGTTAATAAGATTCAAATCCAGGCTGTCCCCTATCGTTTTTTTACTGCAACATATATGTGGATTGATTCTTCTGTGTTTTTCTGAGTGTTTTTGAGACTAGATCAGGGCTAATGCATAGGTGAAAATTATTTTTTGGCATTCTCATTGAAATGTAGAAGGCATTTGACATTAATTTTTTTCTGAAAAGAAATTCTTACATAATTAAAATACCCTTGTATTTCCATGTGCTAACTGGAGTAAACTTATCTTCTCTCTAAGAAAACATATTAGCTTCAAAAACAGTTTTTTTCTAAACTTTTAAGCAACCCTAAACACACTACATTTGCTTATAAGTAACTCTTTTAGCTCCTAGGAAACGGTTGGAGATAACCTGTTTTGCACCAGGAAAAGGTAAAGTGTGATCTTACTGAGAGATGACTCATATATTACACTTTTTATACTAGCTATAATAATTTCATTTCTTTGAGAATTTTGCCTTGGCTGTGTAACAGCATTTTTGCTAGACTTTACCTCCATCATAATAATTAAAGAGAATCTGTGTCCCTACCTCCCAGGTGCTTGGAAATTGATATTATAAGCACTTATGAATGTCCCCTTGAGGCACTCTTGACTGGGCCACTTTGAAGAAAAATCTCTTCATCAATAATTAATCCCTGAGGGCCACTTCTCAGGGGACCCACACAAAATTACATGTCAACTCCAGGCCTGATTTATACAGGAGGCGATCATGGATGGAGCCCTGACTGCACTTCCTCCTCCCGCGGTGTTTTATTCCTCACCTCTCTCTGCTGGTTCTCCTCCACCTCAACCCCTCAAAGCCCCCAGCACTTTTACTTCTCTCCCAAAACTTTATCCGCCAATTTACAAGTCAGTGTACCTACACAGAATTGACTCACCAGGTAGATCTTAATCTTTATGAAATTCTTTAAGACTGACTTGAAAAATCGTAGGATGTTAAAATTTATAGAAACATTACCATGCCTAATGAAAAGGTCGTGTGAAAATTGCCAGCAAAATAGTAGAATGTATATTTACTATTTGTTAATTAAAATAAGTACATTTCCCAAGATACAGGATAAGCCTGGGGATAATTTTGCATTTTGCCATAGATCCCTTGCTCTCTGACGTTGTGGGAATCATTCAGCCACTGTGAAGAGTTTTCTGATCTTCAGTGAGTTTGCTATTGATCGTCTTTTAAGGATGGTTTGAAATAAAATATGGCAATGGTGAAATTGTTTGGAAATGTGACCTGGTGTGTGATCATATTAAGGAAATGCAGAGATCTTGGCTCCTCGATTTACATACTTGGTAGGATTGAGTGTGCTATTTATACCAGCTATATGAATTTGATGTACTTATTCACCTGATTTTAAACTTTTTTAATGTCTGCTTGCTGCCTTTTCTTTTTTAATCTGATGAACGAGCTAAATCTAAATTTTGCCTAAGAATACAAGAAAAGTTCAATCCTACTATATATGGCTGGAGTTGTGTGTAAGGGTGATCTGGAATTAACAAATTTACATTTTGTATGTTTTTAATAATGCTGTCTTTAACTAGAAATTAAGACTAGAGATTCAAAAAAGGAGATGGGACTCTTTATGCCAATTTCTTCAGTGTGTTTGTTGATTGATGATTGTAGGTGAAAACCATGGCATAAGCAATGGGGTCCCCAGAATTCAAGCTATGCTAATCTGACTCCTTGTGCCACAGTGACCTGAGAGCTTTGAGGGACTTCTTTCAGATATTTCTCTATGCCAAATATTGAGGAGTGCTGGGGTAAAAGTTTAAACTTCTCCACAGTTCAAAGATGAAAGGCATTCAGTTCCCCTCACAGATCCCTAGGGGTAACGCATGTTACCGTTCACCACAAAATGTTCATTCCTGTAAACTTTTAGTGTAACCTTAGTGTAATAAAAGTGTTAACTTTTATTACACTTTATTTCCCCGATTTGATTTTTAAATTATTTTTCATGATTATTACAGAAGATTTAAAACATACAAAAAACTAAAATCAAAAGATGACCCCAAAGGTACATAGTCATCCCACTCAAGTAATCCATGTAATATTGATGTAGTACATTTCTTTCCTGTGCACAAGTTAATCTTTCCCTAAATACTTTTAGTCATATGTAATTCGATATTTGTTTTCTTGTCCTATCAAAAGCATTTCTTCACATTCTTATTAACTTCAGTTTTAAGTCACGGCGTAACATTCCTTGTGAGTGGAGATATCAAAATGTATTCAAGCCTCTCTCATTATCATACATTTACCTTGTTTTTTAGTAGTCAGTTATTAAGAACAGTGTTTCGGCACAATTTTTTTTTATTTGCTTAAAGCATTGTGCTGGAAATACACTTGAGAGTGTTGGTTCAATGATATATAGTGCATTTTGGCTTTGCCCTTCTTGTTTGCATGCTTCAACTGAATTTAGTGTCTTTAAAAATACGTTTTAAAAAAGGAAAAGCGGACCATTTTGGGGTGCAAAGACAGAAGGGGCAAAATGGAAATGGAACCAGTTTAACTGTTTGCCTCATCTTCCTAACACTGATTCTAGGTAACAAAACAGGCAGGCATCTGGATGTAGTTCCCTTTGATGTGGATGTGACTTCCTTTTAACTCAGTGCTGTTAATAGCGTTTCTTTCTGGAGAATGGCTTGACAGCCTGCATGGTTCCTTATTTTTTCTGCCCTGGGAGAAAAGGAAGAGTAAGGTTGGGCCTCAGGTTGTTATCTTGGATGGAACATTCATAAATCTCAGATTGTTGTCGTGAATGGATAAATCTCAGGTTGTTATCTAGAATGAGTAAATGTAATACTAACTGCAGCTGTCTCATCATGTGATGGAAACTTTTATATTATCCCAGCCTTCCCACCCTCACCCCAAGAACAAACCACTCTGGCAGACCAGATTCTCAAATAATTATTTTATCCTAGCCTGCCTTTACTTTGAAGTATGGGTTGTCATGTGTGTGCATGTGCATATGCACTAGCACGTGTGTGTACATTTTCTTTTTTTTTCCTTCCTGATACTCAGAGAAGAAAGGGTCCATGAGTGTAACTACTTTTGACTCAACACATTTTTCTCCCACATACAAATTAAATGAAGCAAAACATACTTCTTCCTTGAGTGTGCTAACCAAAATGACTCTTGATTTTTGCTACATTTTAAAGCTAAAGTTTACTTGCAACCCAAACTCCAGACATTGGTATGCTTTAGGCTCTGTCTTTTCCAAAAGAGATAAAAACATTTGCAGAGAAAAATTTGTATGTAGCTCATGAAAATTACTGCCCATCACCGCTTTCATTCCAAGACTGGACAGTAAGAAACAAAACTTAAACATCCTTTATGCTTAAGATCACAATATTATAGGATCCTAGAAGGGAATCATCAATGGTAGGTATGACTACTTTAAGGATTTGAAATATTTTCAAGTTGATGTCTACATGGTACTACTAATTCGTATAGCTGCCAGCAGCTGTATGAGTATGTATAAAATGATACCCTTTCAAGTGTTAATAAAAGTTATTTTATAAATAAACAATTAGGTGAAACTTTTGTGTGATTGGTTTAACTTGTATTTGTTTGAATATTGGTAAATTTTAAACATTTTTCCACATTTTAAAATATTTTGGGTTTTATTTTAAACAAATTATTTTAACAACATTTTAATGTAAAATAAAAAAAGTAAATAAGAATACAAATAAGAAAAGTAGAAGTATAACAAATTTTAAGGAAACTAGATGCTAATGTATTATAAAATCACAACAAAATGAATGTTATTTTGGAAAGATAAAATCTCCCCAAACCTCAGATAAATTCAGAAACAGCAGTAGACTGATGACCTCAGTCCTTTATAATATTTATTGATAATGAGTAACAGATAATTAATATTTATTCTGATTATAGTGAAAGGACAGCATAGATTTGTGGTTAAGAGTATAGGCTCTGGAATTAGAGTGCTAATGTTCACATCCTAGCTCTGCCACTTACTAGTTTTGACCTTGGCAAATAACTTAAACATTTTATGTTTCAGTTTCCTCATTGTAAAAGTGGGGATAGAAATCATACTTACATTACAGGATTGTTGTGTGGTTGAAGAAAATACTACAGATTGGTCCTTTTTAATAGTTCCAGCATGTGGCAAGTATGCAATTAATATTAAGTATTAAATTATTTATAATGGCTACCACCTATTTTGACTTCAGTGACTTATCTCCTTGACAATATGTTATTTTAGTCTTCTTTAAAACACAGGAATTTACTCTCTTTTTTAAAATCTAAAATATTAATTTTTTCCTAATGTGCTAAGCACTGGTCTAGATGTTGGAAACACATTTTCAAACAAGACAGAAAAAAATTCTGCAGTCAATAAAATTGCATTCTAATGGAGGAACAATAGTCAGTAAAAAAATTTTCTTTAATGTACAGTAATTTCAGATAATATCATGAGCTTTTGTAAAAATAAACCAAGAAAATGTGATGCAGAATGGCCAGTAGGGTCTTCTTTACCTGGTAGTCAGAGAAGGCCTCCTGTAGAGGTGACATTTGAACTGAAACCTAGAAGATCATAAGAAGTCCGCTAGGGGCTTTTGAGGAAAAATTAAAGCAAATCAAAGAGGTGGGACTGTACTTAGTTTGGTAAACAAAAAGAAGTAACAGATGTGAGGGACACAAATATAGTATGTAATGGCATTCAGTTTGAAATCACTATTAGATAGCACAGTAAAGATACCACATAGGCAGCTGAAAGTAAGCTTTTGGACGTCTGTAAAGAAGCCATAGCTGGAGATAGAAATTGAGGAATTATTGACATAAAGATGTTATTTAAAGTCTTGGGACTGAGTAAGATTACTTAAAGACAGCGTAGCTCGACAAGGAACTGAGGACTTTAGGCATTGAGAAGAGGAGAAGATAGCCAAGAAACCAAGGAGGGAGGAAGGATGTGTATGTAGACAACTTTCTTGTCTGCTGTGGGGAGGGTAAGTTGAGGGCATAAAGATTTCTTTTAACTTGGTAACATTGAAAAAGTGTGAGCTTGACAATAGCCATTGGGGAAAGAAGCCTAATAAAAATGGTTTGAGAAGGAAATAGAATGTGAGGAAGTAAGACAATGGCATTGGGAAATGCTGGAGAAAAGTCTTGCTGTAAAGGGGAACAGAAAACAGGGAAGTAGCTGGAGAGGGATAACAGAGCATGCACGTGTGTTAAGGGAAGAGGTGCTGTAGGGAAGCTAGAGTTGAAAGACATAGAGGGGATAATTACTTGTATAAAGGGATTCTTTTGGTGAGAGGGAATAGGATTGATAATATAAGGTTTAGAATAGGTGGTGAGACAGAGAGGTGGCACATTGGGTGGCGGAACAAAAAATAAGTTCCCTCTTCTGATGGATGGTCTTAATTTTCTCAATAAGAGTATGAGGCAGGAGTACCAACTGAGGATGAGAGGAAAACAGGCTATAAAAGTTTGAAGAACAGGTAAAAGTATGAATAGATTTTCTGGAAAGTAGGATAATGAAAATAATAAGTATAGTAGGATTGTTAGGCAGTATTTGTTTTCTACTTGATACCTGCAGTCAAGAATTGAACATGAGAGCAGTGAACATAATTGTGGATTGTTCTCCATCCACTCTTAACTGCTTGGATTCAGGCAAAGAAAATGTAAAGAGATAAGTTTAAGTGGATTAGTTTTGCTTGGGCAATAAAGTTGGAGTGAGAGAAGAGTAGGGAATTAAGGATGTTGTGAAGAAGTCATAATAGTGTATCATGGAAGCTGATCTGAGGGACGTCAGCATAGGAGAATGAGATGACTACTGAAAACACCAGTGATACGCTCCATAGATTGATGGTTTCAGTAAGGTCAGATAATTCTTGGAAAGTGGAATGTTGTCAGAGGTAAAGATTGGAGTGATATGTTTGAAATAAAGCTTTTAGAGATAGTGTGATAATCACGGTAAAGTCAAGACTATAACCAAGGGTGATGGTGGCTGCAATGGGGTGGAAGAACAAGAATTATTGGTGGTGAGATGGCGAGTAAAAAGAGGCAGGTGCTAAATGAGCCGAGAGTCTGTTGAAGTCACTAAGACTGGTGTAAAAAATAGAGTGGAGTTGAAGACATAGAGAATTAGATGTTAAATTCTCATTGAATCTGGGTAGAGGGTGTGGCGGCAACCCCCTGGGGTTGGTAGATGACAGAAGCACTGAGTTATAGGGAGTAGAACACAGAGGAAATACGATGGGAAGATACATAAGAAAGGACAGCCAGGCCAGGTACAATGACTTATGCCTGTAATCCCAGCACTCTGGGAGGCCAAGTGGTGTGGATTGTTTGAGCTCAGGAGTTCAAGACCAGCCTGGGCAATAGGGCAAAACCCCATCTCTACAACACATACCAAAATTAGATTGGTGTGCTGGTGCGTGCCTGTAATCCTAGCTACTTGGGAGGCTGAGGTGGGAGGATTTGCTTGAGCCTGAGAGATGGAAGCTGCAGTAAGCCATGATTGCACCACTGTACTCCAGCTTGGGCAACAGAGTGATGCCTTGTCTCCAAAAAGAAAGGGGAAAAAAAATGAAAAGATAGCCATATGGCTATGGAGACAGTGATTGGAGTGATGCATCAACAGCCAGAGGACAACAAGGACTGCCAGAACCTAGAAGAGGCAACAAAGAATTCTCCCCTACAGATTTCAGAGGCAATATGACAAGGTTGACACCTTTACTTTAGACTTCTAGACTTGAGAATGGGTGCGGCAATACATTTCTGTTTTAAGCCACTAAGTTTGTGTAATTTTTTTAATGGCAGCCCAAGAAAATGAATACAAATTTTGATGTGAACTGCAAAGGAGCTGGGATATTTGTGGAAGGAAGAAAGGAAGGAAGGAAAGAGGAAGGACAAAGAACGTAAGGAAGGCAGGGAGGAGGAAGCAGGGGAGGACCTCAGATACTTTGATAGTAGGAATAAATGAGACTGGGGATAACTAACATTTGTAAGAGACAGTATTTATTAAATTCAAATTCGTAGTTGAAGAAAGTAATTGGGGTTGACTATTCCTAAATACGAAGAGTCTTAAATATGCTATTAAGGTCCCAGTTCTGGCACTTTTGAGCTTTGTGAACTTAAGCTAATTTCCCCATCTATAAAATCGAGATCGTGATCCTTGTTCTGTTTATCTTATAATGTTGTTGTTTGGAAGAAATAAATTAAGAACAAATGCAAATGTAAGCTGTTATTATCATGAAGTTGCTTAATTTACAGATATGCATAGTCCTTATATGAAGGGAAAAGATGTTTGTTATCAAATATGGAAAAGAACCAGGTAGATAATTTTTAAAAACCCACACTAAAAATTAAACACAGCAGTTCCCCTTCATCCAATTTTTGCTTTTTGTAGTTTTAGGTCTGAAAATATTAAATGTGAAATTCCAGAAATAAATAATTCATAAGTTTTAAATTGCACGATTTTGGGTAATGTGATGAAATCTTGCATTGTCCTGCTCCTTCCTGCCCAGCCCATGACTCATCACTTTGTCCAGCCAGGGTCTCCACGCTTTCTAAGCTCCCTGCCTGCTAGTCACTTAGTAACCATCCTAGTTGTCAGATGACTGTGGCAATATTGGAGTCCTTTGTATTCAAGAAACACATATTTTACTTAATAATGGCTCTAGAGTGCATTAGTAGTGATGGAGACAATTCATATATGCCAGAGAGAAGCAGTAAAGTGCCTCCTCAAGTGAAAAGGTGAAAATTCTTGACTTAAGGAAAGATACTGAGATTACTAAGATCTATGGTAAAAATGAATCTTCTGTCCCTGAAGTTGTGAAGAAGGAAAAAGAAATTCTTGCTAGTTTTGCAGTTGCACCACAGGCTGTAAAAGTTATAGCTACAGTTCATGAGAAGTGCTCAGTTACAATGGAAAAGGCATTGTAAACAAATATATATGTAGGGTTCAATACTATCTGCAGTTTCAGACATCCACTGGGGGAGTCCTGGAACATATCCCTGTGGATTAGGGTGGACTCCTGTATATATTTTTCGAAAGCTTAAGTTACCAACAAAACATATTATTCCATGGTTCCATTTTATAAGTAATTTTTAAGTACTTGCTGTTTCTTGGGAACTACATTAAGTACCATTTAGAGTCTGGTTAGAAAGATCTCCTCTAAATGTGCTTTTGATACAGAACAGAAGATGAGGCAAATTCACCAATAATTATATATCAAGACAGAAAGTCATAAGTACTTGGGGATGATGGTTCAGAATTATGGTGTAAGAGTTAAAATATGCATGTTGTAAGTTCACATTCATGCAACTTAATAATTTAGTTTTACACCATTATTTAGATTATATTTAATAAATGATAAAGAGATTCATATAAGTTTTGTTACAGTTTCCCTTCACCTTCACCTCAATATCCAGTAATTTAGGGGCCAGAAAATGAATTAGGTGATCATTTTCCAAGGACAGGTGGAGGAAGGCTGTCCTGGCTGAAATGGCGCAGGTGTGAGGCAGGTGTAAGTATAGGAGCTGGCAGAGCTAGAGTTAATAGGGATCACTGTGGATCTATGCACTCAGAGCATTTTTTTTCTTGTTCCCTACTTAAGAACATGTTTCCAGTCTTAAGAAGATGTATCCGTTTCAGAAATGGTGAAACCAAGGACATAGAAAGGTTAAATGGTTTGATTAAAGTCAGTAGTGAACTGGAAACTAAAATCTATGAATATGAGCTCAGTTTTACATTGCTGTTTATTCAGACATTAAAATACATGACATGAAAATTAGGAATCATAGAGGTATAGAACATTAACTTTTGAAGTCCTTCAAAAGTTACCTCATTTTTCCTGCCCATATGTATTCACTGAGTTTCTCAATAAGATGTTTAATATTCGGTTCTTCAAGGAGTCCTTCACATGTGTAAATGAAGCAAGGTATGAATGGCGTCTAATCCACAGGCCAGATGGTTGCAGTGGAGGGAGCTGATGAGATATCATCAATCACTTCTCTACGTCATGTCAAATGACCAGTTTTGTCCTTTGCCGGCCACTTTGGCGGCTGACAGGATAGAATCTTTATTTGTTGGGGAAATTTGGAAAAAGAAATAGGCAAACTGGATTACCGGACTGGAATTGGTTTTGGGATTCTATATCGTGTTTTCTTTTCTTTAAAGTCTGTATACATTTAGATGTGTTATAAAACTGATTCACTGGAGCCCTTGACTGAAGGACATTTTTCTTTTAGTTCTACTTTATAATGATAATGATGTCACTGTCAAGAAAACCAGTTCATATTGAGGACTGAAAAAGTATAATGACAAGGATATGATCTAAGGTTAATTTTATATTAGCCTAACCCTTGCTCCCTTTGCATCTTTAGTCCTGTATAATTTTGAATTAATTATGCTACAGGAGAGAATAGTTAGAGGTGAATATTGGGTAATTATAATTTGCACTACAGTGTTCAAAACAAAGCAATTCTAGTCTAGTTTTCAGTTAATCTGAAAGTGAAATAAATCCAGAATCTATGAAATTCTTTATAAATTCTAAAATAGTATACTTCCATAAATACATATATTGGGCTTAAAAATAAATATAAATGTAGGTTTGGTAATTTTAATTGTGTAAGTCAACTTTCCGGGAGAAATTAGATTACATTGACTATGCAGGTGCCCATGCTATTACTCAAGATCAGTAGTGCCTTTTAATACCCATGGCGACTGATTTGGATTGATATGGAATTTTGAGTACAAACTGTAAGGGAGTAATAACTTTCAATAGGTTCTTAGTTGGAACATACCCCTATTATGAAAGATGGATTAACAAGAGAAAAGTAAACAAATTGATTAACATGTATATTTCACAAGTACATGGGAGATTCCCAGAGAATGAGTAGTTTTCCCAGAAGTGGTTTTGAAATAGCACCTTCAACAAAGAACAGTACATTTTTAGAGAACTGAAAAGACAAAGGATGGCAACTTGAGGAGAAGGCAAATGCATGGCAGACAAAAGTTAGTAAAACTTGTTAATATAAATTCCTCTGGTACTGTTGCTAGGCTGATAAGGGTCTAAAGCTGTCTTTGGTGGTTAACCTTTTTTCTTTTTGGTAGAGAGGGGGGCAGGATACCATTTTCTTTGTAAATCTATCTACTGCTTTTAGGCAAATAAAGGGAGGGCAGAGAGCTCTCCTGTGTTTCTTCTTAACTGCCTTCAGTGCAATAACCCTTCATATTTTGGGAAGGTATATTCTGGTCTCCCACACTTCCATTATGATTAAGATATTGTCACTGAAATGTTATGATTACCTTGCCACCCAGTGGATCCTGTGTAATCGTTTCTGAATTATTCCATTGTTTTAATAATGACATCTTTAAATGCGTTTGATTTCCATCATGATAGTACATGCATATCATAAACATTTAAAAATAAATAAACAACTTTATGGAATAGTAGTTCTATTCCTCCCAGTGATATGATGGTAAACTAGTAAATGGGAGTTGGGGGAGGGATGGTGCAGAGAAGGGACATCCTGATGTGTAGCCCTTCCTGATTACCCTGGGGTAAATGCAGCCTCTGTTGCTGATTGTAAGCCCTCCCTAAGAATATGGAGTTGGAAATAGATGTTAGCTATCCTCTCTCCAGTGCCCACTGCGTCTAGCTTTCTCCTCACCCCTCTCCATCTTCTCCCATTTCCCTTTCTAGAAGCAACACTTTAGCTGTTTCTCTTTTAATTCATTTGCTAGTAAAATTCAAATTTTTATTCAGCTGTCAGATTTTTGGACAGTTAAAATGTTGTTGTTGGCCATTTGCCTAGCAGTCTTGGAAAGGCAGCTTTTTAAAAGGCTGCCTAAAGTTTGAATTAACATTTTAAAACTCTAGATATTTGGATTTCTTAGTTCCTCTAGTATAGTTTGAAGTAATTTAAAATTACCAAATAATGGGCCTGAACGTGAAAAAAGATGAATTGTAAGACAGTATCAAGAAAAATTTTCCAAGGAATAGTTTTAAAAGATACTGTTGATACTAAACATACTTATATGTTAATATATAATTAACTTAATAACCAAAGACACTTACTTAGCGTTGTCCATGTTAGATATTGATTTGCTAGACCAACATGTTTTGATCATTTCGAGATTCTGGTTATGGCAAAAACTCGTTTGGAATTGATAGACAGAACTGATCCATAAATTGTGAGAAACACCATTTACATACATTTCTAAAAATTTTCACATGCTTCATCCAGCTCTATAATCTGCATTTTAGGGGGTTATCATTCATTCAGATTAAAACCTTTAAAAATAAAAATGTATTATGTTCAGTAAAACAAATTTTAAAGCAAAAGAAATCGGAGCTATTTCATTCTTTGTGATATTCTTAAATATAGATTGTTTCTAGTTTTCAAGTTTTAATTTTGCTTCATAGTAAATACTATAAGAGATGTATTATCAAGCCTTTTCTTACTTAAGTCTTAACAAGTGTGTAAATAGTATGAATGTTGCTCACAACCCACACTGTAATTAATTGGCAAACTTGTTAATTTCCATCACAGAAGTCTCCCATTAAGTCAAATTCTCTTCTATGCCAGCCCAATAACCTTAATTACGATGTAATATTTATCATCCTTTGGAATAATGTTTATATCTTTGAGTAAGTTTAAGTGTTAGGAAGGTTTAAAGAAAGCGTGGAACTATATAGTGATGGGAGGTACCTCTTTCTAAACACCTGGAAGTTATTGCAGTTATTTAGATTGAAATGAAAAATAATAGCTGTTGGTTTCCTAGTGGTATGCTCCATTTAAGAAAAGTCTTAAAAGTCTTAAAAGGTAGATTGTATGCTCCTTTTGCAAAATATTCTATGTATAAAATAATCTCATTAGAATCTGAATGTTACTAATTTGATGAAATTACCACTTATTATATAGCAACATACCCATGCTTTTAATTTATTTTCAGTCTGAATCTTTAAAATGACAGAGAAAGTGTAGGAAGCATTGTATTAAAGTGATGGTGATAATTTACATATCTTTGAGATGAATAATATTTCAATGGAAACAGCAAACTTAATGATTAAAGAATTACTTGACATATAGGGATCCTGTAATCTTTCCTGTGGAAATTAAAGAAATCCAGTTTTACCCAGTAAATCTGAAACACTGAACTTCTGACCTCTTATGCCTCTCACTGGTCTATATTATTTATACATCTTCTAATTCTTGCTCTTATGCTACTTTCAAATATGGTTTCTTATCAGAAGTAGGCTCATAGGCAATGTAAAGTCATGGATAATTCAAAATATTTGGGAGCCTCGTTGTAGTGATATTTTTGTATGAGTGTGGTGATGTGATAGAGTTAGGAGACTTGGTTCTAATCTTCACTCAGTCTTTAATACGGGTTGTTCTTTTACTTCACTAGGTACATCTGTAAATAGAGGTCCCTTGTGGCTCTTACACTCCAAGGAGATACAATTCAATTTATTGCAAGTCTCTGTATTTATGCCTTATATAAGTTCCTGGAGATACTGAGAAGGATAATAGCCAGTCATCACACTCAGTAAGCTGAAAGGCTAGTGGGGCAGACAGGCATATAAGCAGAGAATTTTAGACTATGTGGATTTCAATTGGAATACAAGAATTTGAGGGTTTAATAATAGATGTAAACTATTTTATAAATTGATAAATATTAAACCCAGAATTTCTATTTTAATGGAAGTAACATTACCTGACATTTCTGAATGGTAAATGTATTTTTGATACCAGAGCATCTGTGATTTTTTTACAATTAAAGAAAAATCTTAGCTTTTTAGACAAGATGTCTGAACTTAATTGAAATCCAACAATTAATTGAAAGGCACTGGAGAAATGATGTATTTCACTGGCAGTTTGTTGTTACTGTTGCTGCTTATATGTCATTTGTAAGATGACACCATTATTCAAGTGATGAGCCAAACAGTACTAAATATTTTTTTCCTAAGCCAGTTTTCTATCCCAACTTTTATTTTCTGTGGATACTATTCCCTTATAATCACAAATTGTTAATATGGGAGGTGTGTTTACTTTTCTGTCTCTTTACAACCTATACTCATTGTTATCAAGTCCTGTTAGAGCTTCCTTAACAATATTTCTGAGGTTTGCGTCTTTCATTTCAAGTAACACTATATAAGCAATGTGTACCAGGAAGTTTGATATATATTGTGGCTTAATCAGCAGATAATAGACTTTTCTTTAAGTCTGACTTATTTCAGGTCTTGTTTCTGTAGCTGCACCAGCGCAAAATTGATTTCAGTATTTACAGTGAATATGCAGCAATCTTTGAGTTATACATTAAAAGTAAAATGAAACTAATATTAGCTGCCCATAGATGAAGTACAGAGTAGTGAATAACAGTCCATAATCTGAAGCCAAAATATGTGGGTTAAGAATCTCTGTTACTTCCTGGGGAAGTTACTCAATCTCCTTGTGATTTTATTTTCTCATCTGTACTTGAAAAACACTTGATGGGATGCCTGGCATACTGTAAGCTCTCATTCAACATCAGGTATTACCAAACAGTCATATAAGAACATTAAAAAATGTTCTTATATCTTTTTTAATATAACTTTTTTCAAATGAAAGACATTATAAAATTTTGATAAAAAGTAGCTAAACTGTTATATTGTGGAAGTATATATTAGACTGAGAACACATCCAGAAATCAAGTTAGAATATTGATAGAGATAGGGTGTTTTGCATGGTGTATCTTGGGAGCACAGAAATGTGTTATCTACTACGGCTTGATAGGAGGGATTTAACAGACTGGTTGGAAGTGTGGATTTTGGGGAGGAAGTTGTGTGCATGGGAGATTTTCAAAAAACAGTTTGCAAAGGAGCATTGGATATATTTTATTCACATCATTATGCTATATTGTAAAAATTTATGTCAGTTAAAATGGAGAAACCTATTAGCAGTCGATGAATGGAGATGAAAATGAATTACTTTTTTTGTGCTGGCACAATAAAATTTCCATTGATCATTCTTTGAAATGAGTAATTTTTGGTTTAGGATTTTTGACATATGATGGATTTCAAGAAAAATACTTAAGCTGATGTGATTTCCCACTTGTCTTTTAAGTACATAAGCCAAATGCTTTTATTTTGAAGTTTCCATGCACCCTGGTTTTGAATATTTTGCCTTGTTGATTGGACTATCAGTGCTTCCCATACCTAGTTGGCCACCAGAATCACCTTGGGCACTGTACAAACCAGGTGTTGCGGTATAACATGGGAAAAATTGCTAAAAGCGGCTTAAAGAAGACAGAACTTTATTTATTCCTCATGTAAAAGAAGTCCAGAGATACATACTAGAGTACGTATAGCACCTTTTTGTTGTCAAAAGGTTTCTATCTTTCCATTCTGTTATCCTCAAGTTCACCTCTTTGTTGAAGTTAGAAGCCAGAGCTCCAAAAGCAGAGAAGAACAGGAAAAACAAGGTATACCTCTCCCTTTAATGAGACTCCCTAAAAGATACACACTTCTAAATACATATTATTTCCTGGTACTTAGCGGAATGGCTTGTCAAAGCCTGGGAATTATAGTCTGTAGCTGAGAACTATGGCTCCCAAAATGTAACAGGGGTTTGCTACTAAGAAGGAAGGATGGAGTGCATACTGAGGCAGGAGAGCTGCAAAGTCTGCCACAGACATTTGTTAAACTGATTGATTCCCAAGGCCTATCCATGTATAATTGATAGATGTGTAGGGAAATCTGAGATATTCTGATATTCAGGAGTATCTGTGATAAGTTAACTTTTTCTACTTTAAAGCCCATGGTCCCATGACCACGTATCAATCTCTAATATATTTACCTAAGATTCCTATATAAAAGTGAGTAAAGAAATTACTTATTGCCATTTTGAAAATTTTTTCTGTATTGTTTGTCCAGGTGCTCTATAAAATTAAGCCATGTGAAGGAGTGGCCACTAAAGTATGATACTCTTACTGGAATTCTGCATACACTCAAGGTGGGACACTAGGGAATAGATGTACATTTTGTATTGGGGGTTTCAAGACCACCTTCAGGCACAATTGATTTACTATAAATACCCTCAGGATATAGAAGTTGTTGTATTCATGGTTATAGTTTATTATGGTGAAAGAATAAATTAAAAGAAACAAAGGGAAAAGCACATTTGTCAAAGTTCAGAGGAAGTCACCCAAAAGCTTTCAGTTGTCCTCTCCCAATGGAGTTACACGGCACACATTTAATTCTTCCAGCAAATGATGTGTGACAACATGTGAAGTGTTGCCAACCAGGGAAGCTCACCCAAACCTTAGTATCCAGGGTTTTTAATTGCGTGTTAGTCATGTATACATATAGTGCTGTGTGACTGACTTCAGTTATTCAAGGTTCAGACCACCAGAGTAAAAGCAGATACTCATTGTTAATCACACTGTTAATGCAAACTAGCCAACTGTTACAACGTGGCCCAAGGCCTTTGGCATTAAAAAAAAAAAAAAAAAAAAACACTCTTGTCTGACAGAATAGTCACAGCTTGGTTCCTAGGAGTGAGCTGAGGGCCACTTCTTCTGAAAACAAGCCTTTCTTGGGAATGCTTAGTGTATTAGTCTGTTCTCACGTTGCTGATTAAGACATACCTGAAACTGGATAATTTATAAAGGAGAGAGGTTTGATGGATTCAGAGTTCCACATGGCTGGGGTGGCTTCACAATCATGGTAGAAGGCAAAGGAGGAGCAAAGGCACATCTTACATGGTGGCAGGCAAGAAAGCTTATGCAGAGGAACCACCATGTAGAAAACCATCAAATCTCATGAGACTTATTCACTACCATGAAAACAGTATGGGGAAACCTCCCTGATGATTCAGTTATCTTCACCTAGGCCCACCCTTGTGACATGGGGATTATTACAATTCAAGGTGGGTTTAGTTGGGGACACAGTCAAACCATATCGCTCAGGATTTGAACAACTCAGGCCTATCAGGTTCTTTCCTGTACATGTTTCCACCTGAAACAATAAAAAAGAAACAAAATATATGAAACAATTATTTTTAAGATACTGGCTATCAGGCAATGAAATACAGTGTTCCCTGAGAAACATAAACAAATGAAGGGAACCCTAATATTTTTCTAGTTTATCCTCTTGAGAGAGTTTATAGGCTGCAGCTCAGAAGGGGGAAACCACACAAAGCCTGGTGGAATCCCTCAATTGGAGAGACAGAGCTGAAAGTCTAGGGAGACCAAGGAAGCTAGAGTTTGTAGAACAGAACAACAGAGAGGCTAGAGCTGCTCAGAGAGAAACCTGCAGATCAGCCAAGGGTTCCCCTTGAGTACTCCACAGAGTAATGATTAGCATACGCATGTGGGAAAATGACCCATGGCTGCATAAAGAACAGTCCAACAGAACTAGCACTCACATGGGTCTGGGAATAATGCCTCCTCCCACCAGCCAGACTGGAAAACTTCATGATTCATAGGACATTGGATATTCAGAAGTTTTTTTCCTCAGTATTGGGAAATAATTAGCCCCAGAGCAAATGCTGCTTGATTCCCACCTCACAAAGCTTAAAACCAAGACCTGAGAGGATCAAATTGTTTTCAAATAATTCAACTATGTCCTAGAACAAAACTCAAAAACATTTATAGGAATGCAAAAATATCATGTACCCAACATGGTAAAATTCACAATGTCTATCATCCATTTAAAAATAACTAGGCATGAAAGGATGTAGGAAAATACCACCCATAATGAGGATAAAAATTAATGTATCGAGACAAATCCAAAGCTGACACAGATGTTAAATTAGCAGAGAAGAACATTAAAACTGTCATTATAACTGTATTCTATATGTTCAAAAAATGAAGTAGAGGTGTGCAAGATAGATAGGAGACCCAAATTGAACTTTTAAAGATGGCAACTGTAAGGAGATGAAAAACACACTGGATAATATTGAAGACAGATTAGACTTTGCAGAAGAAAAGATAGTTAACTTGAGGACATAGCAATAAAAACTCTAAAATGAAACACAGAGAGAGAAAAAAAAATGAAAAGACTATCAGTGAGCTGTGGAACAACTTCGAGTGGCCTCATATACATGTAAATGGAATTTCCCCAAAGAGATGAGAGTGAAGCAGTGGGAGGACAGAAGAAGAAAATATTTGTAAAAATGAATTTGTAAATCCAAGAAGCCCAGTGAAACCTAAGCAGAAGAAATATGAAGAAAACAACACCGAGGCACATCATAATCAAATTGGTCAAAACTAGTGATAAGGAGTTTATTTTCAGAGCAGCCAGAGGAAAAAAAACAGGTGTACTGGATACAGAAGAACAAAGATAAAGCAATAGCAGATTTATTGTTGGAAATAATGCAAGTGAGAAGACGTTTAAAGTGTCAGGGAACAAAAACTTTCAGTGTAGAATTCTATTACCCAGTGAAATTAGAGTTCAAAAACCAGGCCAAAGTAGAGACTTTTTCAGGCATACACAAGTTGCAAATATTTATAAGCAGCAGACCCACATTACAAGAAATATTGAAATCATATCCTTCCGGCAAAACGAAACGATAGTAGGTAAAAATAGGGGTTTGCACCAAGGATTACATAATTGCAAAAATGGTAACTACATAGGTAGATATATGATTTTTACTTACTATTTAAATCTCATTGAGAGAATTGGTCATTTAAATTAAACAGTAAAGTATGGGGTTTATAACACATATACAAGTAAAATGCTATATGGATAATCTTTGAAGACATTATGCTAAGTGAAAGAAGCCATTTACAAAAAACCCACATATTGTATGATTCCATTTATATGACATGTCCAAAACAGAGGAATCCAAAGAGTTAGAAAGTAGATTAATGGTGCTTAAATCTGGGGGTTTGGGAAAAACTGGAAGTGACTGCTAATGGGTACATGTTTTTGGCAGGGATATACCTGATGAAATGTTTTAAAATTGACTCTGGTGATGGTTGCACAGCTCTGTAGATATACTAAAATTCATGAATTATATACTTAAAATAGGTGAATCGTGTAAGTGAATTATATCTCAATAAAGCTATTGTAAAAAAGTAATACTTTACCTATAAAGAAAAAAATAAAGTCACTTAAATATGAGACAGGGACAAGTAAAACATGACAGTGCACAAAGAGTGTTGGGTAACATGCACATCATCGGTGAGACTTGACAAGAGCATTTGCAATAGTGGTAGGAAAGTGAAGACTCAGTGGGTAGTTGAATGTTTCTCTTTTTCACTTTAAATTGGAGATACGTATGCATTCTTCTGTGATCTGTTCATGCCCTTTTCCTGCTTATCTGATAATATTTTCCTGTTTTCTTATCAATTTGTGTGAGCTTTATATAAGAGACTAACACTATGTCATTTTTGATGAATTTGATTGATACAGTTCAATGAATGTTTGGAACAGGATTTCTAAATAGGACGTGAAATCAAATGTTAATCTCTAAGAGTCCATTCCAACTCTAATATACTAAATCCTAGGGACCCAAAAAAGATGCCGAGTTAATTTTATTAATCCCTGGAAAGAAGCTAGATTAGGTCAAATAGTATGTAATTACAGTGTAAGATTGGGCATTACATTTTTATATCTTGCTTTAGGTATAAACTTAAATTATTTTAAGTGAGATATTTGTTCTCTTAAATTGGAATTCCTAGGTTGTTTTTGGTAAAAAATTGGGATATCTTGATGTGACTCCATACTGCATATACTAGCTAATACTACTGTTTAAATGGAAAGCATTCTCTCTAGGCATTGAAACAAAGTGTATTAATTAAGAATACAAAATATTACTTATTAAGAAAATAAAAGTAGCTTAAATAGTAATTGTAAGCATGAATTTTACATTATTTAAAAATTTATTTAATACATTAAATTGTTTCTAATAGAACTGATCTTATTTTAGATATAAATCTGATTTCTCCTCGTTCTAAAGATTACAATAGAAGTCCTTGTAAAAATACACATCCTTTAAATCTGTCCTTTCAAAACTTCACTTCTGGGCTCATGTGGCACCTATGTATTACTCTATGAACATACTTAAGCCACTTTGTTTTTATTGTTATGACTGCCTCCTGCAGCTTCTTTTGTTGCAGGGACCATGTCTTTCATAAGTTGAAGGTATGGGTGTTGTACAATAAAGTCCAATTTTTTTTTTTTTTTTTTTTTTGAGACAGTCTCACTCTGACACCTAGGCTGGAGTGCAGTGGCGCGATCTAGGCTCACTGTAGCCTTCGCTGCCTCCTGGGTTGGAGTGATTCTCCCATCTCAGCCTCCCAAGTAGCTAGGATTACAGGCACATGCCACCACACCGGGCTAATTTTTGTATTTTTAGTAGAGACGGGGTTTTGCTCTGTTGGCCAGGCTGGTCTCGAACTCCTGGCCTCAAATAATCTGCCCGCCTCAGCCTCCCAAAATGCTGGGATTACAGGCGTGAGCCACCACGCCTGGCCTAAAGTTTGAAATTTTGATCCTGTAACACTTTAAGAGTGGATAATACGTGACTCATTTGTGTTCTTGTCAGAACTTGTTGCTGATGTTATATTATCACAGATTACAAAGTTCAGTTTGAAGTGTTTCACTGCTGCTTCAGCAAGTCAGTTGCATGATTAAACCTCCGAATGAAACTGAGGAAAACACTGACCTCATATTTTTGAGTAGTTAATGGTTATATGGCTTGAAATCTTTGTAACTACTGACAAGTACTGCATGATGTGCCCTTTGTCCTCTGATACAGAAAGAACACCAAGAAGAAAACAGAATTCTATTTGTACTGCTGCCATGACAGTCCTTTTACTCTCCAACAGAGGTTTCTTGCTGTTTTTTGAATGTTTTGCTAAGGAATTTTTCTCATTAACAACCTTAAAAAAATTTTCTCTAGGAAAGTATTTTGCTTGGTTTTGAGCATAGGAGCATATATAAAATACGTACTTGCTTTTGAGAGTTTTACTGACCAGTTTGATGGGAAAGGACATATGTATTAATAATTATTTGATATCATATCCTATATGTCAAATGAATGGCAGTGGCAAGAACTTCTCTAAAAGTTCCTGGGTACAATCTAACATAGAGGAAGAGCCACTTCGTAACTTCTGGATGAAATGTTTTTTATTTACAGCTTAAGGAAAACTAGCATTTAGACTGACATAGAGTGATTGGATCCTGGACATAGGGCATGATGCAAACAAAGGTATAGAAATAGAAGTGTACATAGATTTAACAAACAACAAATAGATCAGGGTAGAGGTAGGTTGGAGTGGCAGGTGGGTACCAGATTGCACTGCAAGATGATGACTTTTATTAGTATGATGTATTTAATGGGGAGCCATTTCAGCTTTGTGTACGTGTGCAGGTGTGTGTGTGTATGCACATGTGTGCATTTATGAAGGATATCTGTCAAATAAGAGAGAGAAAGCACAGACTTGAAGTGAGTAGTCTAATTAGGAGAGTACTATTGTATTATGATCCTGGCGTACTGCAAGAAGGATCTTCCATAGGTTAGAGAAGTAGGGAATACAAAGGACCAGCCAGATGTGACTAACATGGACTATTATGTGGGTTTACAGAACAAAGGAGAAGTAATAGATACAGATTGACCACAATATGAGACCCAGTTTGTCAGAGAAGTGGTGGTATCATTGACAGAAATCAAGAAGAGTTAAAAGTTTGGGGTGTGTTAAGAGTTAAAAGATCAAGATGGAACACACTGAAGTAGGTTATGTATTTGGCCTTCAATGACGTGGATGACAGTAGATCAAGGAAAGTATCTTGAGGTTTGGGATATAGATATAAAAGTTAACTGCAGAAAGGTAATCATGAATGCCAAGCACTGACTGTTTCCAATGAAGAAGAGCAGAGGGTCATGCAGTAAAGATTCAAGAACCCGGAAATGTGATTGAGAGGGTTAGTGGAAGTCACAACAGTAAAGCCAGTGAAGAGGAAGAGGAGTCTTAATGCCATGATGATAGGGAAACCAAAGCTGGTGAGTTTCTGGATAGAAGGAATAATGAGCAGTATTGAATACTGCATTAAAATAATGGAGAGTTGTTAATTAAACTAAGATTTAATAGCATAATAATAGCACCTGTTTTAAAATATGGCATTTTCATGATTTTAAATAGTCCAACTCCTCAACTCACCCAATTCCCCAACCCCTCAGCTCCTTGCTCTACTCTGATCCTTCTCAAAAAATAGGTATCTTATGATAATCCTTCAATTAATAAAATCCAGAAATGAAAACTCATTTTTATCATATCAGTTCTTATTTTTAACATAAGTCACTTTCCAGCCCATATATATATATATTTCCTTTTAGCTGTTAACCATATAGATGAAGGGCAACTAGTCACGCTATGATTTATTACAGTTTTGTGAACCTGAAAATCATGCTACTTCCTCTATTTACTTAATTTGTAAAACATTTAAACTCAATTAGCCCAGGCCCTGCTTTCATCTTTCCCTTGAAGTCCTGTTTTCCAGCATCTCTATTTGTTGACTGGTATTAAATAATTTTAGCATGCTGGTGTACACTTAGCTTCTTTTGAACTAAAATAACCCTTGGTCTTGTGAGCAGTGTCTTTTGTAAATGAGAGTATTTTATACACAAAAGGTATTAGATTAAAGGTAAATCATAATACGTTTCATACTACTTGAAAAGGCCCTCTAAGGCCAGTTTTACATAGGAGTCAGGCAATTTCTGTAAAGCAAGTTTTGAGGTATATTGACTAATTTGTTTTGAATGAAGAAAAGTATAAATGCTAAAATATAGATTTGCTTACCCAATGAACTGGTGAATTTTTTTGGTAACGTAATAATCCCTGTCAACGTTCTTTTCACAGAATTTTGTCTTGGGATTTTGTATATATTTATACATATGTTCAACTTTGGCAAACGCAAGATATTCCAACATGTATTTTCATAGTTACACATTTTCTACATATTGGTTTTAATTTAAATATGTAATACATGGATGCTTTGCCACATTATATTAAATTGAAAATAGTTTATAATTAAAGTAATAAATTTCAAAATAAAATACAGTATAGGTTATCCTATTTTATATATTTTTGATATCTCTTTATAAGTGTTTGCATTTGACACTTTATTTCTCAATTCCTATAATAAAAATATACAAACAGTATATATAAATATATATGTTATTAATGTTTTGCTATTTAAATTGTTTAAAGAGTAAAGATATATAATTAATAGCTAGTGTTAAATTATTTGGTGATATTGTTTTCCTTTTCTTTTCTTAAATTAAGCAATACTTTAAAATATCTCCTTTGGTTATTCTGAAGTTTCTTCTTGATAAAATAAAATGGTACAGTCAACGTGGTACCATTTGAACTCTTAGGCTAAAGGTGTCTTTAAGTTGATGCCCAATATTAATAGTATTTGCATACTTCCACAGGTGGTAGAATCCTTTCCTTGTCTGTTATGAACTGTTTATGTCCCCTCAAAATTCGTATGTTGAAGACTTAACTTCCAATGTGTGGTATTTGAAGATGGAGCCTTTAGAAGGTAACTAGGTGTGGATGAGGTCATGAGGGTGGGACCCTCATAATGGGATTAGTGCTTCTTATAAGAAGAGACTACAGAGAGCTTTCTCTCATTCTCATTCTCTCTCTCTGCAACATGATCTGCAAAAAGGTGGCTGTCAGTGAGTCAGAAGAGGGAAAAGGATTCTTACCTGGAACCAAATTGTCAGGCACCTTGATCTTAGACTTTCCAGCCTCTCTAACTGTGAGAAATAAAGATCTGTTGTTTAAGCCAGCCAGCTTATGGTATTCTGTTATAAAAGCCTGAACAGAGTAAATTGTCTATGTCAGAATTAGTCACTACCTTTGGCATGTTCTGTTCTGTATTAAGAATTGTGAGGTTAATATCAGATGTTATTATTCTTGTGTTTGAATTATCAATCTTTTCTGAAAGACAATAAAAAGACTTTTTTTTTCTCTTAGAGATCATTTGGGCATCTGTTGTGTGGTATGTATTTTAGAAGTGAAGGAGAGTCACACACTGGGCCTTGCAAAGACAGACAAAGAGCTTCCTGTGGCTGATCTTACCTTGTTGAGTGTGAGAGTGACATAATAGACATGATATTTTAAAATGTATAAACTATTTGTGTTAACTCTATGCTCAGTAGAAATGAATCAAATATTCCAGGTGATATGATGAGCATTCTGAAGGGATTCATTTATTTTCAGTTGATAACATTTTTTGATGTTTTACAAATTCATCATTTTTCTTTTTTTTTTTTTTGAGACGGTGTCTCGCTCTGTCGCCCAGGCTGGAGTGCAGTGGCGCAATCTCGGCTCACTGCAAGCTTCGCCTCCTGGGTTCAAGCCATTCTCCTGCCTCAGCCTCTCCGAGTAGCTGGGACTACAGGCGCCCGCCATCACGCCCAGCTAATTTTTTGTATTTTTTAGTAGAGACGGGGTTTCATCGTGGTCTCGATCTCCTGACCTCGTGATCCGCCCGCTTCGGCCTCCCAAAGTGCTGGGATTACAAGCGTGAGCCACCGCGCCCGGCCACATTCATCATTTTTCATCTGACATACCCTTCCTGGGAAGGAAATGTAATGTAAATTTACCTAAACATGTTGGGACCAAAGACCCATGAGTTATATACAGTTCTATGGATTATAAAATGATATCTCCATTGCTATATATATATGCGATGGATATTAAAATGTGTTTTTGAATTTCATGACCCTTCCACACTGACATATTAATTTGTAAAAGGCATATTGTATTTTCAGGCAGCCTGCCTTTGAAATTGCAGGGCTTAGGGCAATGATAAGTTCAGAGACCCATGACTCAGTCAGTGATTTGGTTTCCTCTGAGATACATCTCTATTTTTTGTACTACCTTATTTATAGATATTTTCTCACCTGTTGTCTTCATCCTTTTTCTATATTCCTGTACTTAAAAACATGATTCCCATGTATACATTCAGAATTGACAATATAGGAATATGAATATACATTGGGTTAATAGTGGCTAAAACCTAGTTCTATTACATACATGGATAACATGTGGTAAGCACTTACTGCATGCACCACTCCAAACATCTTTTGCATTAACTTATTTAATCATCACAACAACCCTATGGGGTAAGTACTATTACTAATCACCATTTTACAGTTGAGGGAGTGTAGAGCTTGAGAGTTTAAATAACCAGCAAGGATAGTAGAGCTAAGACAGAAACCCAAATTTAATCTCAAACACTGTGCATATTGCTTAGTGAATACTTAACAAAATGAAAGTTGTAAGATTTAGGACGATCAGAGATTCTTTCCTTCATAAATTTTTAATCAACTGCAGTGAGTTACCCACTGTGCATAAAGGGAAAATTGGCCTTTGTACAGAGCTAGTAAAATGGTAAAAAAAATAAGAGAAGTTACTTGGAAAAGTAGAACAACCTAGGGGCTTAGAAACCTGTGTCTGGGCAAAGAATGGAAGTACATTAAAAAAATTATTAGGTAAATGTAAGTCTTTGACCAGGACTGATTATCATGGGTTTCTGAAATTTTCAGACTCTAAGGTTGATTGTATCTCAAGTGTGAACCTAGGATGCAGAATAAAGCTGCATTCTCTCCTCTTCTGTTCCCTACCTAGCAGGAGATGGGCCGTATCAGTTCTGAGCTTATTCAAGAACCAAAGGTACCTTTGTGAATTTCTAAGATATTAATGAAATCACTCTATAACTATGACTAATGAGAGACATGGAGAAGGGTGGGATAACTGGCTGAGACTGGGGCTTTTAAACAAGAGACTGTTGAGGAAATAAACTGAAAATTTTAGTTCTCCACTGACCAGCCTTGGTTAGATTGTTACCTGGATAAGGCAACAAATACTCGTCAAAAGCATTAATCAATAGCTATTTCTGTTTTTCTGTTAGCTGAGAATATTTATTGATAAAAAATTGGCACCACAGTAGAATGTTATATTGAAATCAAAGTGTTTATGCCCAATTATGAAATAAATGAGAAAAACATGTTTATTATTATTATTTGTTTACTTGATGCATTGGAAAGTAGTAGATACTTATAGAGAACTCAGAATAAGCCATTACAGAAAAATGTAAGCATAATTTAAATAAGACAAAGCTTAGTTTATCATCTTAAGCATGTAAGTACAAAATGTCAGCAACATGTGTATCATTTTAATGGCTCAGAATTATAGTAAGTAATTACCAGTATTGAATAGGAAAAATTTGTTTATAACTTCAAATGCAAAGGGTAAAGGAAGCTTAATGGTACACTATGTTTGGATAATTACTATTGTGATATAAAACAATACCACATGTTAAGAAAGAGGACATGTTGGTCAAGTAGCTTCCTGCAATTGGAATTCAAGCTCTTGAATAATACTGAAGCTCCAATGTTTTAGGCCTAAGATTTAGTGATTTTATTTGTGACATGAGGGCCTGTGATTGTAATCAATACAGGCTTCTCTTTTTTGCCCTCAGTGGTAATACAGAAAAACTCTCTTTAGATGTATAATTCTAGTTTGTATGTTTCCGCATTCCACTGCTTCACAGAATAGTGTTAACAGACCAAACAGTGACAATATATAACTCTTACTTGATTTCACTTATACTTGGCCCTGGATAATATTCTATCATTTCTTAATCTAGGTAAAATTAGTACAATTAAATTTTTTCTAATTTTGTTCTTCTGCGTCTGGAATAACCAGTATATCTTTATTGTGTTACTGAAAATGTTTGGTAAAGCCAAACAAGTCAAATTCTTTGATGAGAGAAAAATCTCCCTGTATAAGTAATGTACCCTGTATCTGAAAGGGTTAATGGTCTTCTTAAAGTGCTCAATTCATCCAGAGAGGGGACCCTGTGACCTGTTGGAACCTGGCTTTGGCCATTTCTTAGGAAAAATGCAATTTAGAACTCTCCTGTATTATCTGCCAGCTGCTTAGTTATTGATGATATTGACTTTTAGTTTTTTAAAGTCTTGCTTTGGAAAATTATTTTTAACAGCTCTGAACCACTCATGTCATGTATTTTTATTTTATATCACATTTCATTTGGGATATTATTAAGCCAAATCCTTGGTAACCATTTTCCACAATCCAATTTATTTTTACCCAAGATCCATTGAATTCAACTCACTGCCTTTTTGCAAAAGGTTAACCCAATATTTCATGTTATGTTATGCTTTCTACTTATGCTATGTGAAAGAAAAGTAGCTGTGATAAGTAGCCAATAAATTACATTCAGAATGTTTATTCTCAAAAGTTATATTACTATGCTGACATAGATAAACATGATCATTTATCACAATATGGATTATGGAAATAAAAACTAAAATAAATGCAGCCATCTTTCTTGCATGTTACCTGGTTGGTTTGCTTTAAATGTTAGAATAACTACTTTAAAAAAATGTGTCTTTTTATTTCTCAGTTTGAATTAATGGATGAGATTAGTAATGGTTGAAAGCTGAATAGATAAGCAAACATTATATTCTGGAATAAGAAAATGTTTTCACTTTTTTTCTATAAGCATGAGATTACTTGGATCTTCTAATATTGGCTTGGTAAAATAGGTTGTGTTAGTATTATTTCATCATAAGGAATACACCACTTAAAATTAAAGCTTTATTGTATATTTTTCTTCAAAAATACACAGATGTCTAACTTGAGAGACTGAAGAAATATGATTTCTGTAATATTTAGGAGTTACTAAAAATAATCTTGTTACATTTATATTGAGCTAATAAAAGAAGTTTTAGTGGTATTTATTAGAGTGAATAAAGTATATGGCTAAATCAACTGAATGTAGAATTTAATAGGGTTTTATTTTTGTTAACAGCTTTATTGATATACAGTTCACAGATCAACAATTAACCAATGTAAATTATAGAATTCAAAGTATTTTTTAGTGTATTCAGAGTTATGCCAATATAACCATCATCAGGTTTCTTCACTCCGAAAAGAAATCACATATCCTTTTTATAGTAACCATCTCATTTCTCCCTAATCCGCCAGCCTGAGCGACCACTAATATACTTTTTATCTCTATAGATTTGCTTATTCTGGACATTTTATATAAATGGTATCAACAATATGTCATATTTGTAGCTGACATCTTTCACTTAGCATAATGTTTACAGTATTCATCATATTCTTGAATTTTCCAAATTTCTTTCTGTTACTGATATCTAATTCCATTTCATTGAAGAGGGAGAACTATTTTGTATGATTTATTAAGTTAGTAGAGGCTTTTTTTCATCTGGCATACAATATATCCTAGAGAAGATTCCATATAGAGTTGAGAAGAATGTGTATTTTGCTCTTTTAGAGTGTTATATGGATGTCTGTTAGGTCTTGTTGATTTATAGTTGTTGTTCAAGTCTTCTGTTTCCTTTTTGGTCTTCTGCCTGGTTGTTCTATCCACTGTTTAATGTGGAGTATTGAAGTCTTTAGTATTGTTTAAAGGTTTGTTTCCTTTCAAATTTGTTTGTATTTTGGGCCTTGTTGTTAGGCACATATATGTTTATAATTGTTATATTTTCCTGGTAGATTGAGCCTTTATGATGATAAAATGTTCCTCTTTATTTCTAGTAAATTTTTTTGTTTCTTTAAAAGTTTGTTGTTCTGATATTAGTATGGGCACTGCAGCTTTCATGATGCTGCTATTTGCATGATATGTCATTTTCCATCTTTTACTTTCAACATATTTATGTCATTGAATTTAAAGTGTGTCTCCTAAAGACAGCACATAGTTGCATCTTGCTTTTTATCTAGTCTGACAGTGTACATTTATACTGTCTATTATAATTTCATAATTACCTATACTTTACTGTTGACTCTTGTTTTTTTCATGTGAATAGAAGGTTATGGTTACTTACTTTCTGCCTGAAGAACTTCCTTTAATTTTATTTTTTTCACTTTTTATTTTTATTTTTATTTATTTATTTTGAGATGGAATTTCACTCTTTTTGCCTAGGCTGGAGTGCAGTGGCATGATCTTGGCTCATTGTAACCTCCACCCCGGAGTTCAAGTGATTCTCCTGCCTCAGCCTCCTGAGTAGCTGGGATTACAGGCACCCACGACTGTGCCTGGCTAATTTTTGTATTTTTAGTAGAGACAGGGTTTCACCATGTTGGCCAGGCTGGTCTTGAACTCCTGACCTTGGTGATCCACCTGGCTTGGACTCCCAAAGTGTTGGGATTTCAGGCATGAGCCATCATGCCTGGCCAAGAACTTCCTTTAGTAATTCTTATAAGTCACATCTGCTAATAACAAATTCTCTTATTGTTTGTTTTTCTGGGAATGTCTTTATTTTACCTTTATTTTTTGAAAGATAGTTTTGTTGGGTATAGGAGTCATGGTTCACATTTTTTTTTCTTTTAGTACTTTGTATGTCTTATCCCACTTCTTTCTGGTCTCTCTGGTTGTTAATGAGAAATTCACTGTTAAACTTACTGAAATTATTTGTACATGATGAATTACTTTTCTTTTGTTACATTCAAGATTTTCTTTTTGTTATTGACTTTCAGCTCAGCCCTTTTACTGATGTTCTTTGTGTGGATCTCTTTACATTTAGCATACTTCACATTCATTGAGCTTACTGAAGGTATAGTTCAATATACCTTGTTATACTTTATAAAAAAATTAAATTGGGCAAATTTTAAGCCAGTATAACTTCTGTATTTTCTCCTGCTTTGTCTTTTCTTTTTCAGGTAATCCCATTACAGTATTTTGGTTTGCTCAGTGGTGTATCACATATCATTGAGGCTCTGTTAATTTTTCTTTATTCTTTTTCTCTTTGGTCTTCTGATTGTGTAATCTTTCTTGATCTGTCTTTAAGTTTGCTGATTCTTTCTTCTGCTAGTTCAAATCTACTATTGAACTCTAGTGAATGTTTTATATCAGCTATTGTATTTTTCAAGACCAGAATGCCTGCTTGTTGTTTTTGTTAAAATAATTTAAATGATTTACATCTGTATATGGATATTCTGTACTCTCTAAGACATTGTCATCATACTTTCCTTGTAATGGCTGCTTTGAAGTGTGTATTAGTCAGTTCTCATGTTGCTGTAAAGAACTGCCTGAGACTGGGTAATTTATAAAGGAAAGTGGTTTAACTGACTCACAGTTGTGCATGTCTGGGGAGGCCTGAGGAAACTTACAATCACGGCAGAAGGGGAAGAAACACGTCCTCCTTCACATGACAGCAGGAAGAAGTGCTTAGCAAAGATGGAAAAGTCACTTATAAAACCATCATATATCGCAAGAATTCACTCACTATCATGAGAACAGCAGCATGGGGGTAACTGGCCCCATGATTCAATTATCGCCCACTGGGTCCCTCCCGTGACCACGTGGGGATTATGGGAACTACAATTCAAGATGAGATTTGGGTGGGGAAGCAGCTAAACCATATCAAAGTGTTAAATTTGACACATGGGCCCTCTTAATGGGAGTTTCTGTTGTCTGCTTTTTTTGTGTGTCTATATGGATCACACAGTCCTGTTTCTTTGCATGGCTCATACTTTTTTAAATTGAAGACTGAACATCTTACATAATGTAGCTACCCTTGCTGGACACTAACCCCCCTCTAGAGGAGGGCAACTTGTTACTGGTGACTGGATATACTTTTTTTTTTTTATGCAAAGTCTCACTTTGTCACCCAGGCTGGAGTAAAGTGGCCTGGTCACAGCTCACTGCATCTTTGACCTCCCAGGCTCAAGTGATCCTCCTGCTTCAGCCTTCTGAGTAGCTGAGACCACAGGCATATGCCACCATGCCTGGCTAATTTTTGTATTTTTTGTAGCGATGGGGATTCACTGTGTTGCCCAGGCTGGTCTTGAATTCCTCAAGCAATCCACTTGCCTCAGCCTCCCAAAGTGCTGGCATTAAAGACATGACCCATTATGCCTGGCCTGGATATACTTTTTAGGGATGTACATTTTCCTCCGTGTGAACCGCTGATGTCATTCTCACAGGGTGCAGGCTTGGGTATGTGCAGTCATTCTTGGGTGTCCATGGTTTTATCAGGTGTCTCTTTGCCTTTTTCTCTGATCTCTCTCTTAAGTTGTCTGCCTGTAGTAATGTCACACCCAGGTTTTAGTTCCAATGGCTTCTGGCTGATTTCTTTATTACTTTTGCTGTGGAATATGAATTGTTCCACAGTGTGATTCAGTTAAATTTGGGCCTTTTTTCAGTGGTAGTTTTTGAGGTGAGTCCTTGAGGTTTTTTGTAACTCCAAGAGAACTCATCTTATGTTTCCTTCCCTGGGTTTCCCTTGTGAACTATCTGCCTTATGGTTTAGTTTTTTGTTTTCAGGAAGCTACCTCCCTCTTCTTAATTGTTTGACATGAACATTTTTATTGTTTATAAGAGTACTCTTAGGTTTGAACTTCCCTGCATACAGGTTCAAATAAAGTCAGTTTCTTTTGGGGGACTTCTCTGTTCTTATGGCTTATGTCTTCTGGGAAAAATTTCTGGGCCACCACTCCGGAGCTGAGGGTAGTGACAATGGCCCACTTCTCTCAGAGTTAAATCTCTGCTTTATGAGCAAGGTACTAGGTATAGGCAATAGCCTCTAGTCCTCTCAGCTTGCTATTCCTTGTGTGCAAACTCTACCCAGTAAGTGAGGTGAGTCAAGGATAATCAGGGCCGTGGTGTTATTGGCATGATATTCCTGAGGTAGAACCTTGGCTCTATGAGTGGGGGCTGGATGGAGTAACAGAACTCCTGACCTGTCAGCTGCACTTTAGTCTCAGCTGCACTCAGTTGCAGTTTTGTCTCTGTGTAGCATGGGGGAGAGAGAAAATGAGAAATGCTGGCATCTTACCCCTCTCTGGGAGATACCATAGCCCTCAACTGGTGGCTGGGGTAGAGCGAGCTCTGTGTTTTGAGCAATACCCATCTGAGGTAGAATGACTGTCACCTGGACTGAAGTGGTGTGGGTTATACTTCAAATGCCATAGACCTTCACTCCTCTTACCAGTTTTAGTAGATTTTCATGTATTATTGTTTCTTCATTTGCTGTTTGCCTTAAGGCAAATTTCCAGAGACTTTAAAGAGTTTTCATTTTTACTATTTTTGCAGTTATATGTTTATTTTTATGGGAGTCAGTCTGCAGAGGTCCTTACTCTGCCATTCCAGAGGTGACCTCTTAATGGTCATGTTTACTGGCTTGCTCAAGACAGGGTTTGAAATTAATTTTTCATTGAGCTACTCAGGTGCAAATTGATATTATTTAAAGATGTGGTTAAAAATGTTTCCTACCTTATATCTCAAAAAGTGACTTTTAAATATAGCCCTCATCTTTGGATCAGGTTCAATATAAGTCCCATACTCAGAAAAACAGAGTTCCAATTCAATTCTTTTTGCATATTAACTGTGAGATCTTAAGCAGGTTACTTAACCACCCTCAATTTATTTGCTCATCCTAAGTATTGAGATAGTAGTAGCTGTTTGTAAGTTAAATTACATAATGGATGTGAAAGCTTTTGAACTTTTAAACTCTAAAAACTTAAAACACAAAGGATTGTTATTATCACTTTAAATCAAACGCAGAATGAAATGAAGTGACTTTTTCTGATTTTATTCTTGTTGAAGAATACTAAGTATAACATTTATTTTAGAAAGTCATTTATGATTTTTAAATTCTTCATATTAGCATGTGATACTCTTATAAAATCAGCTAAGATATCACCTAGAAAATGATTACTTTATATATGTTGATTGTGGAATTACATTAGTAGAGGTGGAAAATAACATTTTTAGCTTGTGTCTGTTATTAATAGTATAATAATTCTTTTATCTGTTCATTTATTGTGGTCTTTTTGATAGTTCTCTGTGGATCTCAATAAGAGTACATTTTTATATGTGAAAATGGTGAACATGACCCAATAATTTTTAAAGAATCATGGAATCTAGATTTGGAAGGTGATCTTGGATTTGGTTGAATCTAGTAGGAATTGCATTCTCAGGTCCCCTGTCAAATTCTTACTTGGCCACTACATGAACAAATCATGGACAGAGGATTACTGTTGCACATAGCCTCTGGATTCCATTTTCACTACACTTCAATTTTTAGGATGTTTGTAGTTTAGAAAACATGTTGTATCATGCATTTCATTTATTCTTTACTTCTGATTCAGGTGTTGCCCTATTTTGCATGTGAGGAAATCAAAGATCAAAAAGATCAATGGTTTACTCAAAGTTATAAGAGTACTAGGAATTAAAAATTAGATTCATAATTTTTGAATCACTATTTTACAGGAATAAGCATATGCTACCTACCTGGTACTGTATATCATAAACTGAAAGATTTTTAAAAAGTCAGGAATCCCGCAACTCAAAACTTTCACAGTTTAGAAGGGAAGAAAATTCTTAAAGCAGCAGTTACTGTTTAGACTGGAATACTGTGGTAGAGATGTTTCAGTGATCTGGAACAGAAAAATGGATCTAGATTAGTTAGGGGTAACTTCACGGAAGAAGATGACTTTTGAAATGAACATCATTTAAAATGACTGCAGTAATGTCAGCTGGAATGATTTCTAATACAATCTCAGCTGCCACTTTTTAATTTATATCTGAATCCAAATCTTCCTCCATTAATTTCCACAGCCTTGGTTCTGTGTTAATATAAAACAAATTAAATTTCTCTTCCATGTGAAAATTCTTCACCTACTGAAATACACTGTGTCTCTCCCAGATCTTTTCTCCAGGCTTTTCTTCAGCTGTTACATCTAACTTTTCAACACATAATCATTATTGAAACATGGTAGGTAATGTTAATTTGGTTAAACAGAAGCATTTGCTGCTACCATGTTTTCCTCCTCTCTGGTGAAATAATAGTATGTTGTTCATTAATGATTATATTTATTTGTTTTCCGTGAAGTTTTTTTTCTGGTCAAGAATTGCTTCTGGCTAATTAGTAGAAAATACAATAGCAATTACTCGATTCATATTTTGCCCAGTATTAGTCTATTAATGTAAGCTGTTTGAGAGCCATGCAACATTTTAAACATATATTTTAGCTTTTTGTCAATGTATAATGATGTACATTGATATAATGATGTCATTATATCAATGATAACATTATTCGATTTTTTTCTAAGACAAGTATATCTTCTCAGTTTTTCCATATAAATGTCCGTTGTATTAGGATTTTCCCATACTGAACTTTTTTTTGGAAAACCAAATATAGGATTCCTCACTTGATTTTATTAAACATAATCTTGCAAATTTGGGGTCATTCCTCTGATTTACATGTAATCTTTTTTCTTTTTTTTTTGTGATTCCTAAGTTTTCTTTCCTAGCTAACTCTTTCTTTAGGGGCCTGTAGGAGGAAATCCTAGATAAAGTTTGATTTCTAAAAATGCCACCAGACGTGGTGGCTCACGCCTGTAACCCCAGCACTTTGGGAGGTTGAGGCAGGTGGATCACTTGAGCCCAGGAGTTCAAGACCAGCCTGGGCAACATGGCAACACCTCATCTCTACTAAAAATATAAAAATTAGCCAGGCATGGTAGCGTACGCCTGTAGTCCGAGCTACTCGGGAGACTAAGGTGGGAGGATCGCCTGAGCCTGGAAGGCAGAGGTTGCAGTGAGCTGAGATTGTACCACTGCACTCCAGCCTGGGTGACAAAGTGAGAGAGACCCTGTCTCAAAATAAATAAAAATAAAATAAAAATAAGTTTAAACAAATGCCAACATATTTCCATATATTTACACATTGTTTATGCTGTCTTTAGAGTATCCTGGCTTTAAATCCTCGAACACAAACTCATGCAACTCTGCGTTCCACTTCGGCCAAGAAATTAGACAAGAAACATTGGAAAAGAAATCCTGATAAGAACTGCTTTGTAAGTACCACTGATACACTATTTCATGCTGAAAATTATCTCACTCCACACATTATAAGACAAGAGTTTACATACACTTAGAAATACAATTAGGTATTAAAGTACAGCTGTGATTTAAAAAATATTTTAAATATTTAATATTTGAATAAATTCGAAAGTGTATTTTTAATTACACTGCTTTAAAAAATCTCCTGAAATACAAATTATATACAGGTTGAGTAACCCAAATCTGAAAATTCAAAATACCCAAATCTGAAACAAATCTGGTGTCAAGCATTTTTGATAAGGGATATGCAACCTGTAAATTTAGTTTGGTGCCAAAATTTCTTTTTTCAAAATCTTTAAAATTTGTCTTAAAATTGTTTTGCCTAATGACACAATGATACAGAAGAGTTTTCATATTAAAGATATAGTCTAAATGAAGAAAGTTATAGACACACTGGTATCTGTGGACTTTAAAAATACACCCTCACAGAATAAATGAACATTAGATGTTCTATGAACACCTAATATTTCCAGGTGAGGTGTAGGAGCAAAACAGCATTTCTCTGAGATTATTGCTAGAACTTTGTTTAACTGTATATAGGAGATGATTATAGAGCCGGAACTGTGATACCATAGATGGGATGTAAGTACAACCTTAAAGGCGATGTTAGAAATTTTATCTTAAGGTTATATACATTTTTAAATTTTGAAAGAAATGCCTTTTTACCTGATTTCCCCAAATTACCCCAAATTAATATTCCCAAAGTAATGAGTGAGACAGTAGTATTAGCTTAACATTAGCTCTGTTGGAACTTCGTATATACTTTCTTATAGAATGTATGATTTTAGTTGATGTACTTCTTTCCTCCTTCTTACATTATGAACTCTTTGAGGATGGGAATTGAGGGTGTGTGCTCATGTGTGCTTGTATTTATCTAATTTTTAGTTTTTCTATCACCAGCCACTGGGCAAATTTTTTTGAATGAAAAAAGAAATAGAAACAGAGAAACAATGTTATGTGAAAAGATCCCATAGTCACTTAATTACAGACATGGATTTTGAATTCAGTTTTTCTTGGTGCAGTTTTGGGAGCTTTGTTTTCTATCATGATGCTTCTAGTAGAGGTCTCTAAAAGGAAACCAGTGTGATTCAGATTGTTCAAGGAATAGGCCACTTACAAGCCATGACCCAGTTTAATGATAAGAACAATTGAATAACACTGAAAAAAGAATCATAGAATTTTAAACTTAGAAAGCCCTTAAAGACTATTGAGCCTAAATCTCTAATTTTTAAAGGTCTGAGAACTATGATCAGGAGACACTATGTGACTTCCCTAATGTCTTGCATTTATAAGTTTTCAAAGTATTTATGCTCAGGACTTTATTTTGAAACGGAGACTTTATTTCGATGGCTGTTGTTGTTATTTTATGGAAATTAGCATTTGTATCTTATAATGTGATACTATAAATTGAGTTTATTTTATCATTTTAAAAATAATGACCAAGGTGCAGTGAGGTCTGCTTTCTCCGTCAAATATATATTGACCCAAATATTTATAAAAGCAGTTTGACAATATATTTGACAATATTCATTTGGACCTGTGATGCTATACCTAGGGATGCTGTTTATGCTTACGGATGCTATAAGAAGATACCACAGACTAGGTGGCTTAAACAACAGAGACATATTTTCTCACAGTTCTGGAGGTTAGGAGTCCCAGATCAAGGTGATTTCTTCCAAGACCTCTCTCCTTGGCTTGTAGATGGTGTCTTCTCCCTGAATTTTTCACTTTGGGTTTGCTTGTGTCCAAATAAGGACATCGGCTATATTGGATTAGGACATACCCTAATAAACTCATTTTAACTTAATTACCTCTTTAAAGACTCTCTCTCCAAATACAGCTACATTTTGAGATAGTGGGAGTTAGGAATTCAGCATAAGATTTTTGGGGAAATATAGTTCAGTTCATAACAATACTTTTAAATTATCAAACACTTACACCAGTAATTTATTTTCTAATAACATATCTGAAGGAAAGAATTAGGAATATAGGTAAAGAATTAAGCACAAAGAGGATTATCTTAGGCATTATTTACTCAGTGGAGACAAACATAGGGGAAATCCCACTGAATTCCAACCAGTGGGTCATGGTTAAGCAAATTAGAGTAAATTAATTCAGTGGTATATTGTGCAGTTTTTAAGATGTTTTTGAAATAATAATCTGGATAAATTCTATCTGCAATGCATGGAAAGAGGATTTAACATCACTGTATTCAATAGTGATTGTGTACACTTACACATAACCATACTTTTATATATATATATATATATATATATATGCACAAAAGAACAAAAAAAGGAAATATTAATATTGATTATATTTTTTGGCACTTTTGTATATTTCAGTTCTTCTATAATGAGTATTAGTAGAAAAATAAAATGAAAGCTTTAGATCTATGTTAAAATGGTGATCTCAGTTTATAAGATCAGATTTATTGCACTGATGTCTATTAGTTTGAAGACTGTCTGTGACATTCATGAATTTCTCAGAGCAGTGAGGTTTATTCCCAAAAGTGAAATATAAAGCTGGGGTTGAAAGTTATTCTCAATGTGGTTAAATAATGCTACTCCTTACCTATTTGTTATTATCCTCTTCATGCTGGCATAAATAATTGAATGAAAGTGTCACCAAAACATATGGTTTGTTTTTCAATTCATAAAGACCCAAGTAGGATGCTGGAACTTTTATCCCCACTAGCTAGCCAGTAGCCAGTAACTGATGAGATATGAAAAAGTTTTCTTCTTACCTCAGTGACATCTCGTTCTTGTTTTTCTTCACTTCTTTGTTGATTATTTCTCCTCTTATCCCTAGATATTTCAGTGCCCAGAGCTCAAACTCTCTTTCTTTCTTTTAAAATAGTCACTACATTGGTTATCTCGTTATCTCCTTACAGTTAATACTATCTTTAGATTGAAGATTCCTTTATATTTCTAGCCTGCATTACTCTCAATCTATATATTGATATATATATGTATATCTCTATATATAGATATCTGTCTATATATGGGCTATATGTTTCTTATGTTCACTTACCCAAAACAGAGTTATAACTGGACTCAACAATTAGAGAAGTTTTTCTTGAGGCATTATATAGTCCTCTCTTACTATCTGCCTTCTTCCTTTTTTCTATTTCTTTGGTGCTCGAAGCATCTTATTTCAGGCACTGTATTGAATGCTACTCAGAGGTGAATAAAATCTAGCAAAATAAGTAGTCTAAAATCGTTTATTAAAATAAATACAAATTTTGTTTAATAAGTAAATCATAGGCTTCTTAGAAAATAAGCATCTGTTTGACCTGTAAAAGTGCCTTAAGAATGGCAGTTCTGAAATTATTGCCCAGGAATATCTTCACTTGGTAGTTTAATACTCTTCTAGTACTAATTGGAAATTCTGACTTCAGTAGGGGATTTAAACTGGCAAACATGTTTATACTGGTTAATGAAGCACGAAGCAGTTATTTCCAGTATATTTTAAGCAGGTGTTCCGTAACTGCTGTTTATTTTTGCCATTTTTGAAAATGTTGAACTATCCTAATTACATAAATATTTTGCGCTCATTTTTCCTGAGCAATTTTTGAAGACCAGAAAATATTAAAAATAAGAAAACTTATGCTAGGTGAAAATTGAAAGGCAGTTAAAGACAGCCAATTAGCCAATTATTAGACATGTTTTTAAGAATTGTAGCAAATTTGTTCTAAATGCATGACATATACAGGGTGCTTACCATAAATAAATACAATGAGAATAAGCTATAATGCATATTAAGAATTTGCAATGCTTTTTGTGAAGTAATTTATTTAAGCTTCAGAAGCACCCTGTCAGGTATATATTATATTTTATCATCCATTCATAGATGAGGGAACTGAGGCACATGGAAGCATAAGAAACCTATTCACAGTTCCACAACTGAATGGTAGAACTAAAGAATGAACCCATGCAATTTCCAGAGAGCTCTTTTAGTAGAATTGTTTTGAATAAGGAAATAAAATCATTGACTTATTTTCCTTGTAGACAATGAAAATAACTAAATACTATATGGGTTTTGATAATTTTTTTTTCTTGCATGAGCTTCACAATCTCAGTCACTCGTTTGTTTCACATTTATTATCTGTGCCACGTGCCACATTGAAATTCATGTGACATAGGCCTTGCCAAGAAGTTCTCACATTGTTTTGAAGAAGACTGAAATACCGATAAATAATAATAATACTCTTTCGAAGGAAGAACAGTTAAGGAGTTTTAATGATCAGTGTGAGTTGATCATATTTGCCTTTAGGTGAATCAGTCTAGCTTTCAGTGTGGACGATGGATTTAATGAAAAGATGGGAGGCAAGGTCTCTGGGACTGGGTTTAGAAAGCTGGAAGACAAATGATGAAGACTAGGAGGGAGGATGAGCTTGAATTGATTTAGGAGATAAAACACATATGATTTGGGAGTTGACTTTATGTGTATGTTTACTTGTTTATAGCATAAGTTGAGGGTAAATACTAAACTCACTTTTGGGTTATTTGAGGTCTTGTGCCTGTGGATCATTGCAAAAGCTGAAGATTAATAAAGGGTCTGGGATGGAGATAAAGAATTTTCGAATCATCAGGATATATGTAAATAAATAAAAGCCTAGGGGGAGAGTTACCCAGGAAGAGTGTGTAAAGTGGGAAGAGGGTGCAGGTTAGACCTTTGGGATTAGGGCAGAAATTAGAGTGAGGCAAGTGAGGCACTGGCCTGAGGTGCAAAATATAAGGGGCTAACAAAGACTCAGTAATCTAGAAAAACAATAATAATAATGTATATAGGCATACACCTTTTTCCTTTTGCCTCAGGCTCCAGTGTGGCTCAGCATGGCACTGAACATAGCACGGAAAAGGCAGTCAGAGATGAGAATTTAGCTATAAGCACTATGAGAGGTGAGATGAGAACCACAAGAGCATAGTGGGGGACTTCCATGGAAGAAGGATAAGTTAATATGTTTTTCTAATAATATATTATTTCTTATGTTCCAAATACGTTTAATTTATATACTTTTGGAAATTATGCTTAAGGTTTGTCTTGTCTGCTGGCACCATTTTTCCTTCTCAAGTTTACATGGCTATTAAGAGATGAAATCCACTTAGTTAACTACAACTAGCTGTCAGTCTCATTCACGTTTTCATAGATAGCCAGCTACTAGGATCTGTTAAATTTGATGGAGAATATATGTCCCTCCATTGACATATCAAATTCACAATATGAATTTTTATTTTTCTTTTTCTTTTTTTTTTTTTTTGAGACGGAGTCTCGCTCTGTCGCCCAGGCTGGAGTGCGGTGGCGCAATCTCGGCTCACTGCAAGCTCTGCCTCCCGGGTTCACGCCATTCTCCTGCCTCAGCCTCTCCGAGTAGCTGGGACTACAGGCGCCCGCCACCACGCCCGGCTAATTTTTTGTATTTTTAGTAGAGACGGGGTTTCACCGTGGTCTCGATCTTCTGACCTCGTGATCCGCCTGCCTCGGCCTCCCAAAGTGCCGGGATTACAAGTGTGAGCCACCATGCCCGGCCTATGAATTTTTATTTTTAAGCTCCAAAGAAAATAAACTTTTCACCAGATACCCAGTAAGAAAGCAATACCTGTTCTACCCTTGCCTCTTGTTATATGATATTTGAAAATACTTTCTCAAGCATGAGCTTGCTTTTTTGATTGTTGACAATTATTTTCTTCCAAAAATAGACAGTAGTTGAGTTTCTGAAATAAATAAAAACAGATTCTTCGCAACTAAATACCTCTTTCAGTGTGTGAAAAATGCAGTGTTTGTGTAGAGCATGCAGATATCCAACTAGAAACTCAGGCATGCAGGTTGCATGACCTCTTTTATTTTCTTGTAACTGAACTTAATTCTACTGTAAGTATCTGCGAGAGTGGAAACCTGTGTGTCACTTGTAGTATTCATTTTTCCCTGCTTGTGCCCCTTAGCTGATACCTAAGTTTTATGAGGGTTGGTGGCAAGTGTGGGCTGTGAGGTAAGCCCAGCTGATTTTTCATGCCATCTTCCCACTGGTCACCATCATGGGGACTTTGGAGTCATCTTTCATTTTCATTCATTAGAACCCTTTCTATCCCTTGCTTCTCTACTACTTTGAAGTCATTCTTGAAAAGATGACAGTCATTCTGATGTTCCACTCAACACTGGGGCTCAGAGAAGTTCATGGTTCGTTCAATCTACTCTCCCAGGGCTTCATTTGTCGATGAGTCACAGATTCTCCATCTTTCATTTACCCACACCTGGTATTTGTCAGCCCTCTGAGAATAGCCTAAGGAGCTGGGCATTGATCCTCTTTCTCCAAGATCTGCCAATATCTCTGGACCTTCACTTTGCTTTTGGTCCTCATTTTGTCTCTCTGTCTATTAAATATTTATATAGACTGGGTGGGAAGGATGGGAGTGGAGGAAAAAAGTTACTTTTAACTTATCACCCATTTCCTTCTAAATCCACTGTCAATCACTGAAGTCCTTTCAATTTTTCTGAAAACATGACTTCTAAAATTCTAAGCCCAAAAGAAACACCCTTTGTTTCTCTGCTTTCTGTAGTTATATTATTTCCTTCAAGAAATGAAAACCCAGTGGTCTCTCTGCCTAATAGGTATACATTTCTAGGTGGAATGGGAAGGGATGGTAGCAAAACTACAACCACCCCGTAAAGACTGATTTTGAATTTGAATTTATCACGATTGATGATCATCTCCTGCCCTCTATCCAGCAAGTTCTCAAATGAAGACTGTTGGAGTGGGGAGAGATGGCAGAGTAAGTTCCTATTTGGGATGGGAAAGGTTATAGAAAGGTAGGTGAGGGCAGGCAATGCCAGAGGAACCCCATGTTGAGAAGCTGGGACATTACTAGCGTGATCCTAAAACTGAGTGCCAACTTAAATGTAGTGCCACAGTGCCTCACTTACTTCACCCTGTTACTGGCCCAAAGGGCTTCCACTGTCCTGAAGGTACCAGCCAGCCTCAGGACCCAGTAGTGTCTCCACAGGTGTTTAAACTTCAGTAGCAACTGCAAAACCGCAGTAGCAACCCAGATGGATTTGGATGTCCAGGTTGAGTCAGAAGTACTTGCTGGCTCACTCTGTGGGATTTCCTGGTCATTACATTAACTTCTGAATTGCACTACCAGTCATGACACATTATTGAGTGTTTTGAAACACTTGATAATGGTATGATTTTACTGTTAATAATATATTACTAAATATATTATTATTTTCCTATCCCCAAATTAATTTAACTCAAAATTGGTAGACACTTGAATAAAGAGATCAGTTTGCCTATGACATCTTGATTTGAGAAAAACCCTGTATTCAACTAGTTCCGCAAGTAAATTATGTAAACATAAATGGCATACATACATTTTAAAAACAATTTTCCTGTGGCATTTGTTGAGAACATTGCAATGAATTAGAAAAATAAAAGTTTACTTTGAAGTAAGTATATTTTAAGTGATCATTACTGGGCAATAGCTTTCTTATTTCTAACAAATGTTAGATATTATTAATGTGTAAAGTTAATAATTCTGCATGTATGTGTTAGGAAAATTAAAGAAAATAACACTTTAAAGAAAATGCGAGCTTAAAATTTCAGCAGAGGGAAAAAATTAGAGAGGGAAAAATATACTGTGAAATGTGACTACCTAGAAATCCCTTCAGAGTATAAAGCCCATTTACACATACTGTAGACCTTGTAATTTTGAAGTTGAGGTGGAGTCTTTCATTGTATGAATTCTGACATACAACTAGTATTTATTTTAAAATAATAACTGGCTCCTTATGCAAAGGCATTTTGGGTAGAAAGTTTAGAGTCTAGTTGTAGATTTCAAGATGGGAACAGTGGAAAATCTCAATTATGCCTCTCTTGATAGCTACATTCACTCCATAGTTTTAATGCCCATCTATGTGTTTATTAACAGCCAAATGAATATCTCCATCCAAGATCCTGTCTGTATCCAGATGCTTCTTAAGATAGTTCCACCTAGATATTGTATTGGTTTCTGACTATTACTATGTCAAAAACCGAATTATTCATGCCTATTCCTGCCCGGCTTTTCTTTTGCTATGTCGGTAGCAAAAATAATCACTTTGTCATCTAGGCAAGAAAACTTGGGGCAATTCTTGACACTAAAAAAGCTATTATCAACAACACTGTATTATAACTAACATAGAATAAAAGAAGATTCATATAACATACATTCATTTAATATTTTTATGCCATTTGATTTTCATTTCTGTATGGAACAATGAATCAGTATGTCATTGTGGAACTTGCCATATTTGCCATGTTTAGTCAATTCTCTGATGCATATTTTATCACAGTTTCACATCTCTGGAATTAAGATTCATTTTATAGTTAATCTGATAAGAAAGTTTGTATCAGTTTAATTAGCAGTTTTTTGTTGTTGTTAGTATATAAAAATAACATCTTAAAAATATGTGTTGTCTTTGGCACTATAAAATAAAGCATGTACGGAGAGAAGGCAGAAAATATTTTGACTGAAGCAAATGTTCTCCAGTTTTTATTAATGTTGTTGGTAGATGTGATAGCTTTCCATAGCACTGGAAATTCATGAAAAGGAAACTCACTGAAAATAAAAACATAGGTATATGGACAATGGTCCTAGTAACTGCAAGATTGCAGTTCAACTTAGTTTAGGATAATTTTGTCTTGTATTTCCAGAATAAAAAGCAATTCCTCTGAGTGTCTGAATCACATCATTTTTAAGGATTCTCAAATATATTATTTTCCTGTCCCAAATTAATTTAACTGAAAATTGGTAGACATTTGTATAGAGAGATCAATTTGCTTATGGCATCTTGATTTGAGAAAAACCATGTATGCACCTAGTTCTGCAAGTAAATTATGTAAACATAAGTGGCATAAATGTTGATGATCTGTAAAATATTTGTAGTTCTCCTTCCTTATGAATGTATGATATATTTAATATACACAAACCATTTTTGAGTATCTGATACAAATGCCTAATTTAGATTATATGATTCAGTTTCTCATATATTCTTTCCATCTCTGTGCTGAGAAGCAAATACATTTCACTTATTTTTTTCTGAAGTTCTATGATTTAGGGAGTGCATCTAACAAAGGATTTAGCTGTGTGACACAGTGCCATTCTCTGTAATAGTATCTCAAATAATAGTGGTGATAATGGTGATGATGAAGACAATGAGGATGGTGGATAGTGAACCAGGCTGTTTATAATACTAAATTAGTTGATGAACAACTCTATGAAGCAAATATTACTTCATGCATTTACTCCTTATACTCCCTTTCCTGCTTTATTTTTCTTCATAGAACATATTGCCATCTAACATACTATTTTTCATATTGTACTTGTTTGGTTGTTTAGTTATTTTCTCCCCATGAGAATGTAAGGTCTATGAAGACCTATTTTGTTCACAACTGTATCTTCAGGTCCTGAAATAGTGCCAGACATGCAGTAAGTATGCAATAAATAATAATTAATTGAATATTTACTGAAATCTCAGTGTGTGTTAAACACTGCTTTTAGTGCTGAGAATACAACTGTGTACTTTATTCTTCCAGAACTTATATTCTGGTGGATGAGAATTATTACTGTTATTTTGTTAATTATTATGATTATAATCCTCTTTTTATTAATGGGAAATATGAAGCTTGGTGAAGATAAGTGAATTGCTCAATCTACACGTATATAAAAATGTATTTTGATATTCTTTTGAAGAATTTTTTTATAGTAAGTTTTATCTACTAACATACACCTAGATTTCTATAAGAATACAAAGTATACCCTGAAACAGCAAGTAAAATATGAAGCTATTGATTGGTTTCCATTGTTTATATATGTATATGTGAAGTATAAACTCTGAGTATCATCTCCTGAATATTTTTGGGCATTAATTCAATTGCTGGAAATAAGTTACCTTCCGGAGTAATGAACCCACTTAAAGAATTAATTTATTGCATCACACTTTTCAGTATTTCTATAACACCACTATATATAAATTATTTCACTTTGAGACTTATATAGTATAAATATTTGAATCTAAATTGTACATATTTATTAATTACTAAATATTAATGGAAGATCTAACATGTTCCAGCCACTGTGATAAGTGATGGGAAAGGGACAAAACGGTTTTTGCCCAGACAGCTAAGTGGGCATTTGCACAGGTGTTAACCTCATTTCATAATCAAGTTTTGTCAGTACAGCCTTCCATGGGAATTACAGCTGAAGTACCATAGCCTGGTCTCAGAATTCAAGGTTGGCCTCCCTGAGGAACCAGAATTTAAACTGAAAATAAAGATGAAGGAGGGAAGGAAGGAAGGAAAAAGAGGAATTTCACGAGAGTAGAAAACTTGTATCTGAAAGTCCGAAGATGGGGGAGCATACTGATTGAAGTTAAGGGATTGAAACAGTTTCAGTACTGCATGGCTAAAGTCATAGACCGGGGCATATAGAAAAGTACCAAGAGATGATGCTGAGGACCTCTCCACAGAGTAGTGACAATGATGATGATGACAAATATTTTTTTCTCGAAAAGTTCTATAGTCTGGTTATTTCATTGAGAAGCGCATGTTATATGTTAAAAAGTCACATTCTTTGTTTGTGATATGCTGTAATTTAGAGTTTTGATATATATTAGTATCCCTCTTTAAAAGTATGTGTTTTCCTAGTGCTTCATTCCACACATGGACTAGTATTGTCAGAGATTTATTTTCCAGGCAAAAATATGTAATAAGATGGTAATTGACTAAAAGGAAGAAAAGTGTTAACTCTTAATTTCCTGAGGCTGTTACAAAAATGCTTTGCTTTAATTATTTATTTCAGACTGATTGCAACTTTCTCCACATCCATGTGACACACAAATTAAACTCGTTTGTAATTGTCAGCCATCAGCCTCGTTACTTTTATTTTGTCCGTCACTGGTTTGAAGTTTTAATAATGGTTAAGCAGGGTGCTCTTTATTTTTTTAAAACAACTTTATGGTTAATGGAATATAGTTATCTACTCAGGGTTTAAACTGATCTGGAAAAAACTTTCCCCTAAGTAAGGTATATTTCAATTAGCTTTATTTGCAAAAGAAGGAAAATTTTCCCTTCACAGCTTCCTTATCTTTGAGGTTGGGTGTTTATGAGGGAAGACAGTGGAACCTAAAGAGTTCAGTTGTCAGTAGAGAGTTTGGTTAAGAGAGTAAGTGCTAGAGATAATCTGCTTAGCTCCAATTATTGGTTTTGCCATTTACTAGACTATGACCTTGAGTAAATTTCTAATTCCATTACTGCCTCCATTTCCTCATCTCTAAATGAAGAGAATAATATCTACCTGATAGAGTAAATGAGTCAATGTTCATAGTATTCTTAAAATCGTGGTTGGCGTATATATATATGTATATATATATTACCTTATATAAGTATTATTGCCTATCATTATCAGCATTTATAAGGGGGATGCTCCGAGGTTTCTGTTACTACATATGGAAGCCCATCATGATAGTGGATAGAGAACAATGTATATGGAAAAACCATAGAGAAGTACTGAGCAGCAAGATACTGAGGATGGTAATGAAGACAGAATATTTCCTCTATTGCCCAGAAATTTCCTAGTAGCATATTTCTACAGAAACAGAAAGAAGAGAGAGAGAAACAGCCACAAAATTTTTTTGAACACTGTCTTATATGTGCATATGGATGGATTCTTTTTCTGTGATTTTTTTTTTTTTTTTTTTTTTTTTGCCTGTATTTCTCCCTTCTCCAAAAAGCCTCAACATGATGCCTTGGTCTTGGAGAGTTTTTATCATAGGATAAAGGTTTGTATTATTGTGAGGAATTCCACTCTGGCCGAAGCTCTCTTGTGTGAGCTCCTGCGGGGCTCCTGACTGCTAACCTGAAATGTGTTCCCTCTCTTAGAATGGCCCTAGAGTGAAATATTTATTCTCCGTGTCTGACAAGGAAATTTCTCTTGGGAGAAGAAGTTGTTCTTATAGACTACGTATTAGTCCAAGAATATTGAGAAGGGATCCAAAAGATCTGGAACCAAATAGATTGAATTTGTTTACACAAAAATTCTTTGCATAATCATAAATATTAAACTGGAATTGTATGATGTATTATAGGTCAATAAGTAGTATATAATAAAGCAGATGTGTGTTAAGACTATTTCTATAAAAACAAAATATGTATATTTTAAAAGATATTAATGAAGCATATTACTGTATTTACAAATAAGAAATATCTTTGCATATGGGAAAATACAGTGCTCTGAACAAAAGAAATCAGCAAAATTGTCTTTAGAGTCTAATGGTATATTTTACCTTTGCAAAACATTTATTTGGTGCTCATAGCAAATAAATATGTGAGTTTTGCTGTTTTCCCGAATGGGCATACAATGGCAGCTGTCTTTCTAATCGTTCCCCTATTCAAACACTAATCGGTGGAACCCACGTAGAATGCTAGACGCCTGAATAGGTAGACAATGGCAGCAGCGTTTTTAATCACAGTCCCATTCATGCACTAATCGGAGTGATGATTAAAGGACATTAGAGGGAGCACTTTGACATCTGATCCTTTGAACTGACGTCTGTGCAGGCTGCACTCCATAGAGCTCACTTGGCTAAACTGATTTCCTTAAATAAAGTGCTGTGATTTCCAGTGTAGGAAATATTACATTAGAGCCTATTGAAATGATTAGGAATTGAGGAGCTTTTCTTTAGGTGGGAATGTGGTGTATGCTGTATACTCACAAAAGTGAGATCATTAATATTGCATGTACTACTTTGAATATCAGGGACCATAGAGAAATAGCATGAGAAACACCTTCCTGCAGTCATGCACTTAAAATGAATATGAACAAAAATGTGGAACTCTGCTGTCATAGCTCTCCATTACTGAATTTTATGAATTTTAAAATATTTGTATTTTTATATAACACGATAAAGATCCACACATCCTAACTGCATTTCATATTTTTGTTTTCATTAAGCCAGGATATTTTTAATGTTACCTATCTTGAAGTTGCTTTAATTACAAAAAAAATGTGTTATACCCTATTTGCATGGTCATGCTTTGATTCCTTAGTCGTTAGTGAGACAGAATGGAATATTTTATTTTCTCTTTTCTTTCAAATTTCTAATATCTATTTAGATTTTACTAACCTGTTCCCCAGAATATTTCATGTGATTTATCCTAAAAATGTTAATATCTATTCAGCATTTGCAAGTTGAATCAGTAGTTAAAATTCCAACATCAATATTTGAATATGGAGCTCCAAATATCAGTAACTGTATATACTACATTTATGTGTAATGTATGTAGGGGAAGAAAAAGCTTTTCCTTTAACCTCTTATGTTCAGTGGCTGGGGCATGTGAATTAAACTGACAAAAGACAGATTAACAGGAGAACATGCATACACATTTTATTTGATGTTCATATTTTAATTTATATGTGCACAAGGCCTTCACGTGCAAGAAACGAAGACAGAAAGAAGCAGTTAAACCCAGGGGCTTACATACCATTTTAATAAAGGGAGATAAATCGTGCAGAAGTGATAACACAAAGCAAAAGGGGTTTGGGATTCTAGGGGTGATAAATTGTGGGAAGATAAATATATGAGGGATACTAATGGAAGATAAGGGCTATTTTAGCAAGGTTTGTTTGTGCAAATCCATCTTGGTGCCAACTTTCTGTATCCGGTGATAAGGATTTTTCTCCTCCTGGTATGGAAGAAGGGAGGGGAACACCTTCACAAAAGGAAATTTATGTCTGCTTTTAGGCAGATAGGGAGAGAGCAAAGAGCACAGAGCTCTTTCTGCAGTTTGTTGTTTCTTAAGTGCTTTCAGCTCAAAATGGTCTTTATGCCAAGGTGGCATATTTTGGGGTGACATTCTGACCCCCTCATGTACAGCCTCTTTGGATTGTTTCCTTTGTTTATTATATTTCTTATTTATAGGATTCTTTCCTAGAAGATAGGTATATTTATCACAAATCCTGGATAAATTTGACTGTGATGTATACTTCTGAAGGTAGCTGCCACACAAATCCACAAGTTTATTGGCATAGACCCTCGAAGCTTTCTTTGTACCACCTAACTCTGGCCCTCATTCTGGCCACTTGAATCTGATGCAGAGAACTGACCGAGGCTAGGGAAATCAGGTTCTCTCCTAGATATCTAGGACAAGAGATCCTTTTTCATTCTGGGCTGTTTGAGCAGGAAAAAAATGAAAGCTTGGTGCTGCAGGGTGACCATTTTCCACTTGCAACTTGTACTGAAAATGAGAAAAGGCCAGGCTGAGGAGAGAGAAGATAGAGGCAGTCATAGAAAAAGAAGCTGCGCAGGTTTCTCATGGCTTTGTGTAGGGAGAGTTTTGCAACTTCGTGTTTTGTGAGATACTCTTGGATAGACTCTTTTTATTGGCTTAAACTATGTAAATGATGTTTGAGATATAGACAACCAAAAAATCCTAAGGAGCACAGTGCTGTATGTCAAGTCTTAATGACCTAGATAGAGCTGTTTTATTTTTATAGAATACGTTAAAATTACGATTAAGTTGTGCGAGGCAGTAGGGTATAATATAATCAGCTCTGGCTCAGAGACACATGCCCAAACTGAAATCTTCTCTACATTTACTAACTTGACCTTGGGTGTGATTCTTCACCGTAACTAGCTAGCTCTAGTTTCTTTCACTGTTAAATAGAAATATTGATAATTATGGAAATCTAACTACATTATTTTGAGAGTTAAATGAACTAAGGAATTTTAAAAGGGTATAATACAAAGTTTAGCACATGGTAAATGCTCACTAAGTAGCACTTTTTATTATTAATATTTTAGTTTTACCTAAATATTGGTAATGACTTCTGGTTCAGATGATTAATCATTTAGCTTGGATTTCTTCAAATAATATTTTTCTTTTAGTAAGAAATTACAGATATTCTTTGAAGTCTTTTGTGATAGTTCTTGTTATCAAGAGAGTATCTTGTTATTAAGAGTGTGTGTGAGAACCCTTCCTTTATGGCCTAGTCTGACCCCATTTGTCAAGATATTTAATGCCGTTGACTCCATTTAGATTTTGACAACTTTTACACTTTTTGTTTCTCTTCTTCAATTGTTTTCTTCAAAGATTTATAGTTTTCATGATGTAAATAGTTTAACTCCTTGGATACATTTATTCTTAATTATATATTTTTTAGCTACTTGTAAATGGGATTGTTTTCTTGATTTCTTTTTTTTGGATGGTTTATTGTTAATGTATAGATATGTTACTGAATTTAGTATGTTGATTTTGTATCTTGTAAATTTACAGGATTTGTTTATTAGTTTGAACTGATTTTTGGTGTTGGCTTTCGGGTTTTCTATACATAAGACCATGTCACCTGCAAACACACAATTTAACCTTTTCCTTTATGTTTTGGATGCCTTTTATTTCTTTCTCTTGCCTAATTGCTCTGGCTAAGACTTTCAGTACTATGTAAAATAGAAATGGTAAAAGTGGGTATCCTTGTCTTGTTCCTGATCTGAGAGGAAAAGCTTTCAGCTCTTCACCATTGAATATGATGTTAGTTGTGAGCTTGTGATACATGGCTTTTATTGTGTTGACATACATTTTTTCTACACCTAATGTTTACAGTGTTTTTATAATGAAAGGATATTCAGTTTTGTCCAATGTTTTTTTCTGCATCAATTGAGATGATCCTATGGTTTTTGTCCTTTATTCTGTTAATGTGGTGTATCACACTTACTGATTTGTGTATGCTGAACCATCCTTGCATCCTGGGGGTAAATAATGCTTGATTATGGTGAATGATCCTTTTAATGTGCTGTTGAGTTTGGTTTGTTAGTGTTTTGCTGAGTAGTTAATTTTGCTTTTTCATTTACCTAAAGGCTTCTACAACTCAAATCTTTCCTTCATTTCAAAGCAGTTTTCTTCTCGTGTCAACAGTGGCATAACCCACAATTATTCATATGGTTCTTCCTTTTTTGAGTACAGAAAACAGAAGATGTAGAGGAGTGTTCACTGCAGACTGAACGGCTGGTTATGAGAACTGAGGTCCAGAATTAGGACAGAACTCGTGCTCTGCACGAGCCCTCATGGGGCATCTCTCAACTGAACCAAAAGTCTTCCACTTCAAAGTCTATGGCAAGGTGGTTAGGAGAGTGAATGGAAAATAAAGGTTTATTTTAGATATACTTTTGGAATTAGTTTTTGAGGATTTATCCCAATGCTAAGTAAGGAAGTTATCTGTCTGTGGCCATGTAACTGCATGCATTTCCATCTCTTCTATTATCAAATTAGAGAAAACCTCACAATGTAGTAAACTTTTCTTAATTCAAAGATAATTTGAGTTACCAGAGGGTAGGGAATTGTGTCTTAGTCTTCTTTGCTTTACCTATGTGTATAAAACCACTTGTAGCTCAATAGTTTAATGAATAAATGAAAAAGTAGAAGTTGTCTTGTATATATTAATTTCGAATGTATGCCAGTGTTGATATTTTCAATTCATTTAGGTACTTGTTTGTATTACGCTTCTTTTAAAAGCCTAGGGTTTTAGGCAGAGACATTTAGGGCATAGGTCCATCAGAATTGCTGTTGCTCAGAGTCTTCATGGTCTGCCCATACAGTTCTGCCAATTACATATTCATAGTATAATTGGCATATAATTGTTATTGATCTTTATGCTCATTTGAGATCTACCTCTTATACTGTTAAACACACACATTTACTGTTATTTTTAGAAAAAAATTTACTGCCTACATATTGTGAAAAGAATGGAACTATGTGGTTAATCAGAGGGTGAAGGAGGATGGCTTGAAGGAACAGAACAAGATGGAATAAGAAAATGTAGATGGAAAGTCTATGGTAGCTTTTCCATCACATAAATGAATGAATACCCAGTATTGAATAAATCATGGATTTTAGGTCCTAACATTCCATATTCTTTTAAATAAATTATTTTCAAATATCCCCAGAGATATTTCCATATTTTCAGAAATATTATCTTAGAACAACCACAAGCACAGAGTATATAGAAACTTGAGAACACCTGTGGTGAGAAAAATTAAATGCGTCTCATGTGGTTCAGTCAACAAGCTTACTCTGCTTGTTAGAGCTGTTTATTTTAAATTTCCTATAAAATCCAAATAATAGGCAGACAAGTCTTTACCTGACCAACTTGTGTAGGTTGTCTTATACTGTTTGATTCTCAAACCCCCTGGTGAAAACGTCCCAAAGCCTGTGGAAGAAGCAGACATATACAAGGCAGTAGACATTTTTTCCCTCTACTTCTGCAGCAATATTTCCTCCTCCACAAACACATAGCCTAGGTTTGTTACTTCAAAAAAAATCAGTGAAAGTATGTTATTACAACTAGAAGCATTCACAGATATAACCAGCTAAATAAATCTCTTGCCCTCACCTAGAATCAGGCTTCAAAAACAACTATCCATTCTCTAGAAACGCCAGGCTCTCATATCTTACTCTTAAACCCACCATAATGTGGCTTTCACATCCTCTGCTCTGGTGAAACTGCCGTTATGAAGGTTTCAAATGACCTCTTTGTTTCTATTAATAAATCCTGCGAACATATTTCCAGGTGTTTCCTTATCAGAACTTCGTATAATTTGGCACTGTGGATACCCTCCTTCTCGAAGTATTTTTCTTCTTAGAACAGCTTCTCGAGTCACCATCCTCACTATTGAATATTCCTTCTGCCCATCTCTTCTTTGGCCTCAGTTTTTGTCTAACATCTGTCTTAAGCTTTCTCTTATCAAGATTTATCTACAGAGGTGGTGGGGGGGAGAGAGAGAGAAAAGAGAGAGAAGCCTACTGGACTTCTTTCAGATGTAACTTCATTTCTTCCAAATTAGTTCCACTCCTTAGTGGCCCTGAGTCATCTCTTTGACTCAGGCCTGAAAACAATCACCGTTCAAATATGTTTACTGAATCCAATCTTGACCTTCAGGCTTCAACTAAGATTTCATACCTTCTGGAAAATGAATCTTTCCCAGGCCCCCAGCCCCCTGAGCCTCCCTCTAATATAGCCCGCTCTGTCCCCTTCTGCTTTTCTTTCTCCTTTTTTCTTTCAATTAAGCGATCTCTGTTGAGGGCTTATTAAGTGCCTAGCACTGCCTTAGCATTTGGAAAACAACAAAACAGACCAAAAGTTTTGCTTCATGGGACTCTCATTCTAGTCACGGAAAGACAGACAACAGACACTTATAAATAATTACATTATACAGTTTTAAAACTTACTTACATTGTATTAATATTGCTCGTTTACTTGTCTTTCTTCCCAAGGATATAAGTTCCTTTACCTACTAAGTGCCTGGCATTTTATTGTATGCTTAAAAATATTTATTGACTCTGGAATCTGCCTTTGACACTAATCAGTGAGTGCTCTTGCCAAATTAGGCTGGTCTGTATTCCAGGGTTTTATATAAATTAGCTTTAGTCCAATGTCACCTTCATGCTTTATTAAGACTCTAGAGATAAGTTGCCCCTGGACAGATCCATATTACTGTGTTACATGCATTAATTATTTTATTTTTATTCTGGTTTTCAGGGTATTTTAATTGGTTGCTCTCCAATATTATATATAATTATATGTCACATTGTAACAGTATTATAATGAATTGTTCATCATATAAAGACTTCTAGAAAAGTCTTCTGCTAGTTGTTACATAGAAGGCAGAATTTAACTGATTTGTGGGCAGTACATATTGACCTATTCCATTAATTTTAATGACTGCATAATCTATAATATACATATGTAATTATATATTTAATCATCTTTTTATAAGGACATTTAATACTTCCAAGTCTTTACCATTGCAAACCACGTGACCGTAAACTTCTCTGTATATAGCTTCTTATGTATATGTCTGCATGGTTCTCTAATATGGCTTCCTAGAAGTGGAACTGTTGGTTTCAGCAGTGAATGCTGACAAATTATTCTCTAGAAAGGCATTACCAATTTATAATCTCCCAAATAGTAACTGCTGTTTCCCTTCCCTTTTTCAGACCTTTACTTTATAGATATAAATGCTGTTATGTGTGTGTAATTTTCTCATATTCTGATGATCATATGGCATTTCTTTATCAAAGAAAGGGGAGGTTAACCTCTGAATCTGTGGCCTAGGTCATGTTCCTCTGCTGGATGCCCTCAATGCATACCATATCACATTTTATCCTAATTACCAATATCATTATTATTATATTTCACTATTATCATTTCTTGCTTTAACAGTCATAACTTCTTGAGTAAAATACATTACTAAGATTAAAAAAATAGTTTACTGAGAATGATGTTTTCCAGTTTCATCCATGTCCCTACAAAGGACACGAACTCATCATTTTTTATGGCTGCATAGTATTCCATGGTGTATATGTGCCACATTTTCTTAATCCAGTCTATCGTTGTTGGACATTTGGGTTGGTTCCAACTCTTTGCTATTGTGAATAGTGCCGCAATAAACATACGTGTGCATGTGTCTTTATAGCAGCATGATTTACCCTAAAACCCTAAAGTATAATAAAAAAAAAAAAAAAAAAAGATTAAAAAAATAATGATTACAGCTTGGATAGGTCTTGGGTGTAAACATTTTCTCATTTTATTTTTTTGAAAAGTATTTTTATTATTACAATTTTGCCTAGTAGATATTCGAGAGTAATGTAATGATTTTGTCCAAATGGGCGTATTTTTCCCGTTGTTATATCTGTTATCATTTTCTCATTCACTTACATGGTAGTGAGAACGTATAGAATAATTGCCTTTTTTGAATTGACTATAAAATGTTTGTAATTTGATATAATATTAGGTCATTATTTTTTAATGTTCTATTGTTGATTGAGAGTAAAGTATATCCCCTAACTGTGGGATATTATGTTTGACATATACCAATTAATTTGAATTTTTGAGTTATATTGTTTAAACAATACTGTCAGGCCTCTGAACAAGTCATATCACACAGTGTGCACAGTCTAGATAAGGAAGATGAACAATAAAGAAATAAACAAATAGACAAAATTTTAGATACTGGTGAATATAAAGTAGGGAGAAGTAAGAGTTGTTGACTGGTCAGGGAATTTAGGTTGGATGGTCTCCAAAGAGGTATCTTTTTTCATACTTAAGTAGTATATTATTGTGGCTTTTGTTTTTGTTTGCTTATTTAATATTTTTTTTCTATGGTTTTCTCTTTAATTTGATTTCTCAGCTTGTGTCTGGCTTGTTTCTCCTTAGTGTATGTTTGAATTTAAATATAATTCAAGGTGAAAAATGTAGTCTATTATTGATGACTGGATACCATTTAAATGTATAATTATAAATGATAAATTTGTTTTCTATCAAGTGTTAAATGCTTTTATGAGTTTGTTTTTAAATCTTTTTACTGTTTTCTATTTTGTCGTACACATACTCTGGTATATTTTATTGTCTTCTGTAGTGATTTAGGAGGAAAAAATAATAGTGGTTATCTTTAAGACTTTATTAACTATATTTAAACTGAGATTGTTCTAATTTTCTAGGTCAGTAATTAAATAATAGTAAGGATTTTAGTATCTACACTTCTATTCATGAATATTTTCATTGTTTTGCATTTCTTACTTTATGACATCTTTGTTTTATTTACGTTTATACATTTCTCCTGGTACATATGTGGAAAAGAGTCTTTAGAGTGTACAGGGTCATAGAGGCTGCAAATGTAGAACACTGTAGCAGAATGTCAAATTGTTTATGCTATTTATACTTCCACAGCAACATTTTAGAAATAATCTTAATCCCTTTCCGCATTGTCTCCAACAATTAATATTGTCAACCTCTAAATTTTGGTTCACATTGGGGTGTAAAATTATATCTCAATACATTCCTAATTTGACTTTTCCTATATTACTAGTAAGAGATGAATCTAATGAGTTTGAACATCGTTTTATGCTTAGGGCTTTGCATGTTTCTCTTGTGTGCCTTAACTCCATGTCTTTTGTCCATTTTTTTGTTGTTATATTGCCTTTTTTATTACTTATATTGAAGAGCATTTTATATAACATAAATTATATAATTTTTACCTTGTGTTGCAAATATCTTCCCTCAGTTTGTGGCGTATCTTTTCACTCTTTTTAAATTTTGATGAATAAATGTTCTTATTTTTAATTTGGTTGAATGTATCACCCTTTCATTTTACAGTTATTATTTCTTGTTTAAAATTCATTGAAGTTGTATCTCAAAATGATATTTTCCCACTAATTTTGTGTAAAACTTAAGTCTTTACAATGATACAAAGTCTTTTTTTCCTCCTGAGTTAAGGAGCATCTTCTTTTGCTATACTCAGCTTACTGTTTCTGCATCATTTGTTATGTTTTATTCTTTTAAGATATCCACTATCCATATATTGAATTTCTTTTACTAGTACAAAATAGTTATCATTTTCCCTTAGTTTATTTTATGTCTATTTTTGCAGTGTATTTTGAGAAATGATCTCAAATTGATCTGTGATACTAGTAAATTGTCTTTCTGTCTGTAACGTCAGTTCTATTTTCTAATGCTTACAAAGGATTTGTGTTTCTATTATTGCATTTTAGTTTTCTGTAAGTGCCTTTCTCTCATCCCATCCCCACCTTGTTTAGCTAGATTTTATCTCAAAAGATATATAAACCTTAAAAAATGTTATCCTTATCTCTTTTTTAAGTTCCTCCTTTTTTTTTTTTTACCCTGTAGCTTTTTGTCGTTTGAGAAGACAAAACATTTTCTTTGTGTATTAAATATCTTTAGAGTAATGCTTTCCAATGATTCATATAATGTGATTTTTTTTATTGCTCGAGTTGTTTTTATATGGCTTTTGTTTGCAGTATTTTAGGTTAGAAATAGTTTTACCCATTTTTTTGTTAACTGACTTTGTATCTGTTATTTCAGTTGCAAATTTCAGTTTCTGGTTTGTCATTTGTATGGAATGTCATTGTGCATTGAGAATGTAACTGGTTATATTTTATTTTTAACTTAAAGATTTGTCCAGTACTCAGGTGCTTCATATTTACTGTAATTTATGTGTTTAATTTTTTACTTTGTGCATAATTCTCTGCTATGTGTTGGTTTCCACTATAGATATGTTTTATTTCATTTGTTTTAGAAAATTTCATAATACCTTATGTCCCACAGTAAGCTAACTTTGTTTTTCTCTTTTATACTTTTTAGTACAAATATGGTTTACATCTCTTTGTAATTGTTTTCCTGTAGTAAATAAGATATGTTTAAATGTGATCTCAAAAAAATGTTTAGAATTTTATTTATCTGTGTAGAGACAGGGTCTTCTTCTTGGGCTCCAGTGATCCTCCCATCTCAGCCTCTGGAGCAGCTGGGACTATAGGAGTGCATCACCACACCCAGCTAGTTTTTGTATTTTTAGTAGAGACAGGGTTTCATTATGTTGCCCAGACTGGTCTCAAACTCTTGGACTCAAGTGATCCATCTCCCTTGGCCTCCCAAAGTGCTGGGATTATAGCTGTGAGCCACCGCACCCACCCAGCCTAATATTTAGAATTTTTATCTCCCATACTTATGAAAATCTGAAGTATCTTATTTGATCTATCAGAGAAAAATATGGAAAAATATTAAATTGTTACAAATATTTATGTTCATAATGAGCCACCACACCCAGCCTAATATTTAGAATTTTTATCTCCCATACTTATGAAAATCTGAGGAAAAATTATTAAATTGTTACAAATATTTATATTCATAGTGGAACATATCTTTGTCATTTATATCTTTGTTTACATTTATAATGAGTAAATACACAGTAAAAGAAAGGTTTTGCATACTAGTATACTGAAGAGACTTAGAGAAAGGAATCCTTATTGTTGTTTGTCTTGTTGGAGCCTGTTGACTTCAGTAGTGATAGCACCATGTTCAAGAGACCAAAGAAGAGACCTGGATCCAGTGAAGGACACGTAGGGTTTACCAGGAGAACTTACATGTAGGGTGGTCCAGTGGTGGTGGGCTGGACAGGAGAACTGCTACTGCTTGTAAAAAACATGCAGTTTATATAGCATTTTCACTTAACGTTCTCCCCGTAGCATCCTCCATCTGACAATCTTTAACCTGAAACAAAGGGCGTTGATTCCCTGTACAGCCCATGTTCCCCGTGAGGGGCCAGGTTCAGATGTTCTTTATAGATAAGGAATGAATCTCCAGGTTGATCATTCCTGGATTCCTTAGCTCGGAACTCCAAATAAACATTAGTTATTGCTTTCAGATGCGTCTGCCATACGCTGCTCTTTATTGAAAAGGGTGGTGAATGGTGTTGCTAGACAACACAATCCTACCATAGAGATTCTTTTTTTTAAGCTTACATATTTTATATTTAAAAAGAGTATTGCTTAGAGTTATTTGTGTAATAGGCAAACAGATAGAAATCTTAAAGCTGAAGAATAAAACGACACAAAAAATCACTTATTTTTAAGAACAAAGAAGGAAATGATTCAAAAAGGAGGAAAATTATAAAAAATTACCACTAGAAATAACAGAGGAGAAAAAGTTGGGTAAAAATTCGAAAACCAAGTAAAATTAAGTAGTAGATATAAAACATTGTAAATTCATAGAACTGTAACATAACATGTTATGTTGAATCAAAATTAAGTACTACTGCTACATAATATTTGTCAAGCACATTCTGCATTTGGGATTAAAGATTTCATGTATATATTCATTAAGCATATATTATGACTACTATTAAAATTGTTTTGACAGTAGCAAAGATTTGATAATACTTAATTGAATGAAGTACTAGATAGTAATGCCTATTTTTTCCCCAAAGGCTTGTATGTTTACGTAGTTTCATTTTTTTTAAGACAGTTTATTTTGGTAAATATATTAGTCTCATAACTTGATTAAATTGTCTTTGGTATATAGAAATAAAGTTTGAGTTTCAAGTGTCTTAACTGAAGACTTCCCTGAGAAAATTCTTATTGCAGCCAGTGTTAATGGGACTAGTCAAACAGCAAAAACAGATGTACTATCTTTATAATATCTGGAAGTAGAAGAAAGGAAGCAATTTATTCATGAAATTCACTTTTAAATAAGCTGCATTTATTAAAACACTATCCTAGAATTGTAATCCTATCAAGTTTTCATAATCACTTAAATAGCCATAACACAAAAAAACAAAAAATCATAATTAATTTTGAAGACACTGGTTGTGTTTCTGGATTATTTTAGCAGACTTAACAAAAACACTTGAATTCGTGGCCTACAAATCAAATAAGATTGAAGCAATTTAGTTATACACTTCATATATAAATAATCATCCAAAGTTATAAAATATTATCTTACAGATTCCAATCCTGTCAAGCTTCCATTTGAGCCACTGTATCATCACTTAATAGGAGAAGAAATAAAAGGGAAGAAGTTAAAATTCCTTAAGTAAATAAAGGAGAAAAGCATTTTGCTATAATTCTGAATCATTAGAAACAGACTCATTGGAAGAGGATCAACTTATGTTTCAGAAAAACTCCCAAACCAACGTTTGTTTTTCCTCTGCTCTCATACAACACAGCAGTCATCCACACAGAAGACTTGTTTTACCAAGAAGCCCCATACACCAAGCAGTAGACACCAGCTGAGTCTCTTCCTAGTCAGACTGACATTATTTACCTGGAGATAGTGTTAGATTCCACAAGCTAAAGGCTCAGGCCTCGAGACTGCACCCCTTTCAGACACTAGTATCAAGTTGGGTCTCCAGAACTTCAGCCCAGCTAGCTTCAAATTGGGATTCCCATGACCACCTCTTTGGGTTTGACTAATTTGTTGAAGCAGCTCACAGGACTCAGAGAAACACTTGTTTACATTTGCCTGTTTCTTGTAAATGATATTACAAAGGACACAGATGAAGAGATGCATAGGGTGAGCTACGGAAGAAGGGGTGTGGAGCTTCCATGCCCTCCCTGGGAATACCACCCTCCATGAAACTGCATGTGGTCAGCTATGTAGAAGCTCTCTGAATCCTCTCGTTTTGGGTTTTTATGGAGGCTTCATTACATAGGCGTGACTGATTAAGCCATGGCCATTGGTAATCAGCTTGTCCTTCAGCTCCTTTTCCCATCCTTGGAAGTTGGGGGGTGGGGCTGAAAGTTCCAATCCTTTAATCATGGCTTGGTCTTTTTGGTAACCAGCCTTATCCTGACGCTATCAGTCAACATTAGTATACAAAAAGAAAGCACTTTGGAGATTCCAAGGATTTTAGGAGTTGTATGCCAGGAAACATGGAGGAAGGTATATACTCCATGATAGCTAGGAAATTGACTCACTTCTATTTTCAGTGTATGTCTGTTAAGACATGTACTCCATGATAGCTAGGAAATTGACTCACTTCTATTTTTCAGGCTATGGGGTCTGAAGACAAAATCCAGTGCTGGTATTGAGACCCTTCTTGTTGTCAGGGGAAGATGTACTGGGCGAGGCAAGTTTCTGGGAAATAGGGTTCTTGGAAAGGTTCATCTTTATAGAATAGGAGGTTGGGGAGAGGATTGTCTTCTCAGTACCTGCCACTGGGGATCTCTTTGTAATAGCTACCATTTAACAGAATGAATGATAGGATAGATTCAGAGCACCAGAACCTGAACCAGAAACTCCACATCAGTGGGACAGTTGAGCCCAAAGGAGGTCTGCAGCATCTGCCAATGCCAGAGATACCAGGAGAAACTCAGTTTTGCGCTTATGGAGGACCTCCTATGTCAGGAGGGAGTGGTCTGTTGGAAGGACCCTACTTATGCAGTCCTGAGCCTGGGCTGGGTAACGGGTGGCATCTGGTCCATATCATGCATGAGGCCTTGCATTTGCACACCTTCACAACTTGATACTCCTCCTTCGTCAGAGATCTGGTTAGCCAGAGTGTGCCCTGGTGGTCCTCAGAAGTCTCTGCTAAATGTTTCACTTGGAATATCAAGGATATTAGGATATTTTTTGAAACATGTAAATTGTTAATAATTTGTCTTATGTGCAGGCATTTTGTTTTCTTACATGATTAAGGTTTCACTTAGACAACAGAACTGTCAACCTGTTATTTGAGTATTTTGTTCATTGAAAAAAATCTGGCTTTGATAATAAGCCAATGACCTTTTTTTTCTAAAAACTTTTAGGCTTATATTTTATAGGTGTCCATCTCTTCACATGCATGACTGATCTTTTCACCTCCCTTGGGAAAATTTTCCTCTATCTTTATGGGGTAAACACAGTCTAAATAGGATATTTTGTGAAAATATATTTCATTTCTGTGATTCAGTTCAAGAAGGACTTGAAATTTCCACCAGCAATTTTGCCTCTCCTTTCTGTGTGCGTTTTCCTGTTAGTTTGTTTCTGAGTGTGATGAAGCTTTCCCAGTTTGCAGACTTTTAATATGACCTTCCCTCTTTCAGTTAATTTAGTGAGCATTCATGTTTTTTGAATCAAGATTTTCTAAATAACTCAGCTGCATTAGTAAGATTCTTCAAAATTTTGATTCATCTTCTAAGATGTCTCCGTTTTCTGTTGCATTTTGATATCCAAGTTCCTACCATCCATGTTGTCATCTCCAAGAACAGTAGCCCAGTCTCTCACCTTTAACTAGTGTTCACACAGAAGCTTGATCAGACTTGTCATATTTTAGAACTTGTTTCCTACACATTTTAGAATTTTCTAGCATTTTATTCTGCTTAGTGTGTTTGCTCCCTGTTCCCTTTTCCGCTCTTCAGCTTCTTGTGAAAGCAGCTCTGTGTTTCCCTGAAGATTGGAATTTTTATCCAAAGTGTATTTCAGTGCTGTCTGAAGTTGTTCTTCATTGTTCTGATGTATTTTGAAGGCTGTTTTGGTTGCAGCTATGTGAATTGTGTTTCGATGAATCTCCTAAACACTGAAACATTCTGTCTTTAAGCTACCAACCTAAGTTGTTCTAAACATTTAGATTTTTTTTTGGTCCTTTTCTGAGAGTCTTTAATATAAGCCCAAATAAAGAGTTGGGGCTTTCTAGTGCTTTATTAAAGATTTCCAGTTTGTGAATTTCTAATAATTTGTTCTTAAGTTGTCTTCTACCAAAGTTGATTTAAGGCCATTTTTTTTTTGAATGAGACAAATATTCTCATAAATATGTTTTTTCTTCCAAAGTGACAAAAACTCCAGTAGTCTGTTATTGGTCCCTACTTGCATCCAGCAATCTGCAGGGACCTGTGTCTGGGCTTAGGGCCCCTGGCAGCACTACCGTCACCTGTCATAGCAGTTCCAGGACCAGCTTGACACAGAGCACCATGGCCAACAACACGTTCTCTGTGACTCCCGAGGCCACTGCTGAGCTATCTCAGGTCGCCAGAAGCCTGCCTACCACTATGAACTTTTGAGAACACATGTATACAATTCTTCCCTGAACCAAACAAGTGCCTGGCAATGAGGACAGACCTCAGTGGAGGTGGGGAAGGGGAAGCAAGCAGTAGAACACAGCTTTCCCACCTCCTTCACATCCTGACACTCAGAGACTATAATAGAATCACCTGGCCCCTGAGATATGCAGGAGGCTGAGGTGATGGGCTTAGCTGATGGGATCAAGGTCTTGTCATACCCATAAAGTATTCATGGGTTCTCTGTTGGGAAGCTTAAACTACGTTGGATTTGCAGCCCCTAGGCTTGGCCAGTGCTCCTCCATCTCTTAATAACCTTTTCATTCTGTGGCCATGGACATCTCACCCTGCTCATGATGGATACAGGAATCTCCTGACCCTGTACGCTCTTTTGTCTGTATTTGGCTGGCCTTGAATGTACATAAGCAGGGGGTATGGGAGTGGTTTGGAAGACTGAACCAAGAGTTTCAACTTACTTCACTAATACCAGCTTTCAAAACTAAGGAAGAGAAGTATTCAGTAGAATTTTCAAACTTTTCACATATCAGCAATGTGCTAAGTTGATTTTAAACTCTTCCTGAATGTGATAAAATGTTTTCTGACACAAAAGCCTTTCTACATGCTAGTGTTCAGAATCTTAAACTCCGGGCATTTGATACTGAATAGAACTCTCTCTGCTCCCATGGTAGGAGTGTTGGGGCACCTGAGCTTCTTCCCAGTGTAGCGGATGGCCCTTTGAACTATAACCATGTATTGCATAAATGTATTATATGTTATTTTTAGCTACTCTTGAGTATCAGACAGATTGGAGAATATGCAATAAGCTAAATAAACTTTTGACAATTGATATATGATATTAAAGATGCTGCTTATTAAAGTCTCAACATCTGTAAAAAAAATCTGTGAATACAGATATTTTCATGAATTCCACTGCAGAAATCTCTTGTGTTTCTAAATTTATCAGAGAATCTTGTACATCTCTGTCTTTGCTCCAAAATTTATTTGCATAGAGTCTTGAAAAATCAAGAAAAAAAGGCAAACAATTAAATGACATGAATGTTTTCTTTTTATGTACATATTTTCTGGATAATAGAAATGGTGAATTGGTATTTCCTTTTTATTCTGAAGAGTTAACAATATAATCAGCAGTCAAATGTGTGAGCAACAGACAAGAAGATGAGACAAAGCAATATTTTAATTCTGTTCCTATAAGAAATGTCTTTTCATTTTTTTTCTTATATGAGATTCTTTTTTGGCCATAAGTATTTTTTGCAAGGATGAGACAGATTTGCCTCCACATGGACTGGTTTATTATAACATTTTCCTTTAATTGTCTGAGTATAGTTTTGTAAAGCAAAACAATACTGGAAAGTGGGAGAACACTATTTATGTTAACTACGCAATCTTAGACAGGTCACTTGACTTCTGTGCGTTATCTGATGATCTCTTGTTATCTGATCATGTCCTTCATGTCTACTTCCTAGTAAAAGTGTTAGTCTGAAGATAATTGAAGATGATGTGTAAAACATTTTGGAAAATACTAAATTTTAAATAAACCGTAGCTGTTAATTTATTCATATGGTTTAATAGATTTACTGAAAATCTTCGTTTGGGTAATATTCTACTTATAGACTCTAGGCCACATGTAGTGTAATATGTGTCACACTTGGTTAGGAACAAAATCAGCCTTAAGGTTGTGCTCAGCAATATCATTAAGACTGATGCTCATCAAGTAAGCCCACATTTGGCAACACAAGCTTAATTGTTTTTATCAGAGCAGTTCACCTGCTACAGAAACTTAGTATGACAATACCCAGGGAGTTTATTGAATGAAGATATGCTTAAGACTGTGCATAACTAAACTAACAGCATAGAAGTTTCTGAAGGATTGACTTAAGTATAAATCAATCATTAATTCAGTACATTGATACTGAGCATTAATTCAGGAAACTGATATTACCATATAATAAACTACGATAGAACAAGCACTGGGTTATGCAACAGACATTTATACATAGAGGACAGTTCCTGCCCTCATAATGTTTAGTGCAGGAGGGAGACCTACAGAATGCTACAGTAAAACAAGAGAAACAACTTGACAGATGCCCAAGTGCTAGGGTGCCCTTCTGTGCAACTATTACTCAGAATGGGCTCCCTGGGTATCAGGGGAGATTTCTGCCTAGAAGTGATGTCATGATACAAAGGGGTTTGGATATTGACAGCCAATTGATTTTCAATAATAAATTGGTGAAGTATCCCTGAGGGAAATATATCTGAATAGGTCTTGCTAAAATAGCTTCCAGTGTGCCAGCTTGCCAATTTATAATGAGGAAAATATGTATGAGTATTTGAATTGCGATGAACGTCATTTTCTGCCCGTGTTTCAGCTTTATGGGGTAACACATCATCATTATAAGTATGTTGTTGATTTAACCTGAGAAGTCATCATCCCTGAAAAAGAAAATCTATTGGGAGTCAAATTGTATTCAGAAAGTTGCTATACGAGCATCAGATCAGTTGAATTTGAGTAAGATGAAAAGTAGTTGGCATTATACAAAGCAGTTTAACAATGGAAATCACTGATAAAAATGCAATGTTCATTGCTCAATGCCCACACTCCACTTGTACAATTTGGATAACATCATCATTAATACAATAAGAATTATTGTAATAGATTCCATGTTATTATGTTTTATTCTTCAGTTTAAAGATGGGAAAACTGAATTTTGGAAAACTACCAGCTCTGTGATACTGGGGAGGTTACTTCAACTGTCTAGTCCTCAATTTCCTCATTTATAAAATGAGGATGAAAGTAATATATACTAATATTAGTAATAACAGTAAATAATAATAGTTATGTATGTGACTCCGTATGTCTGGCACATAATAAGCATTATTAAGTTATAATAGCACTTATCAGGTATGATTATCCCACCTAAGAGAAAATAGAAAGTAAATTAAAACAGAATTCAAATGATTAGTTTTTAATGTAAGGATTTCTGATTTTAAAAATCTAGGTAATAGCTACTTGAAATTTCCTAGTGCTGGTCCTTGAATGCTTGTGAAAACTGGCTTAATTTCCACATTCTTTCATTTGTTTTCCTTCAGGCATCATGTAGCTGCACTTTCTTTTTCTTTCTTTTCTTTTCTTTCTTTTTTTTTTTTTTGGAAATCGCCCAGTCTCTGGTATGTCTTTTTTTTTTCTTCTATACTTTAAACTCTAGGGTACATGTGCACAACATGCAGGTTTGATACATAGGTGTACATGTGTCATGTTGGTTTGCTGCACCTTCTGCCTGGTTCAAAGATGCAAGCTTTAAGCATTTTCTTTTTTACAGTCCTGGTTTCCCTGAATTGGACACAAACACAAACATGTAGACATACGTAGACAGAAAATCCTCTTGTATAGTGCATTATAATTGATAGAAACCTTTCACATATATTTGTTTAGAGCCTAGAGTCCAGTTTCTTTTTTTTTCTTTGCTACTGTCACCATTAGCCAAGGTAGAAATTTGAAAAGTTGGCCTGGTATTTGCCGAGTTTGGAGGACTAGGGTTAAATATCATATTTGGACTTCGGGACAGAAACTTTCTGTAAAATGTTACGATTATGTAGAGATTTGAAAAGACTACATAGGGGAGGTCCGAATGCCCCTGCATATTTAAATTATAACTATATTTTCTTGAATTTCCATGATGCTGTATGCCATTCATGTGTTTTCCCTTTATTTGACTTTGACCTTATTTGCAGTATGTGCATCTAGGAGATTTAATACATATAGTTGGTGAAAGGAATAAAGAATGAAGTGACATATTACACTAACATAAAAATAAGGAGAATCCTAATCTGACCTCATCATAAGCAATACTTTCCACTTACTTATTTGAATAAGAGTATTAAATAAAGGCAACAGAAGTGACATATATGGTAATTAGACAATGATAATTTATGTTCCAAAATTATAAATTGTTTGAGACTTATCATAGTGTATGAAAGTCTAAATGAAAATGTCCTTCCATATATATTTTTGTATTAATAGAGATTATGGCTATCCCTTCTTCAAATAGTATCTCCTTGAGCATCATTGCTTTGTGAAATGATAAAATATTATGACATATTTAACTTATGAAAGACACTAAAGTTCTGTTTTGCCCTCAGCTTTTCATAGTATGTGTTACTGTGTTTTATTACATAGACAATTTAAGAAACCAGAAGACAATTCATTTTTTTCTGTGAATTAGCAAATTGGTAAGGAATCATGGGAGATAATATATCATATTCTTAAAAAGGACATGTGTTTTAAAAATCACCATTGATATGATTTTTAATATATCATTTATAGAACAGATGGTGGAGTTATAGTTATAAGCAATGAAATACAAAAATCACCTTGCTGGATGGTTTTTTGTAGGCAATTTGCTGGATCAAATTAAGTTGGAAAAAATAGGTGACCGAATTCTATAGATGACACTATTGGTAGTTTTATTTTTACTGTGATCTCCTGTGTTTTTATCTGTCATGATTGTACAGCACCTTTATGTTCTTCTTCTCATTTTTCCTTCTATTCTGTCACTCTGGTATTCTGAGGCTGATATTTTAGATATTTAAAACCAGATTCTGCTCCAGAAAATCCATTTGTTTCAAAGAATTCATATGACATAAAAGGACTGTTGAATCAAAGGACCAAATAGTTCATTAAGAAGCATTGTAAAAGTGAATAATGTCCCAATAAAAAGTTTTATACTTCATTTTCATATCTAAGAATTTAGTTAAGCATATCTTAATTTACTTCTTTAATTAATACCTACTTTAGAAGTTAAGTAACAGAGAAAATTGGAGATTTAACCTACATTTTACCATTTGCAAGAAAGGTACAAAAATATTCTATACCAGCTGTAATCATGCATGACTTTAATCAGATATTTGGAGACCTATTTCAATTGCCTGCGGTGTTAGCTATTCAAACTCAAAATATTCTGTAAGATTCCCTTATAACTTGAGAAACAGATGACTCATTTCCCTTAGACAGCTCAGCTTGTGCAATTTTAGCTGTGGAGAATGAGCTGTCCATTACTTTTTATCACCATTCTCTGCTGAATGCATTTGCTCTTTCTTCCTTTCCATTGCTTGTGTTTGTTTATCTAATTTGGATTATTAGCATGCCATAATGGTCTATAATTTTTTTCCCCTCAGTCATTTGCTTCTCAGGCAGGAAATTTCTTAGTGCTCCTGAGGACAACAACACAACAACATGTGATATTTTGTTTTTGTTAAAGTCACAAAATTAAAAGTTTAGAAGACACTCATGTCTTTAGGAAAAGCTCTATTCAAACACTGCTGAGGAATATTGGCCAGTATTGTTTCCTGTAATTTTGTAGAAATAAAATTTGTAAATTTGTGGGAATAAAGATAGAACTGATCTTTGTTATGAATGGCAAGTGTGGCAAACTTAAAATTAATCAAATATTTTCCTTTATTTTTATCATTATTATTAAGATTCTTTGGAAATTATGAAAGATAGTACAGTTCTTATTTGTGGAGTGCTTGGAGTGTGCTGGTTCTGGTGCCAAACTTCTAAGATTCACATCTAGGCTCTGTCAGTTTCTACTCAGGAAACCTAAGCAAGTCATTTAAGCTCCGGGCTTCAGTTTTCTCAGCTGGCAAATAAAAAAATGAATGTAGAAATGGCTCTTTTACAGGGCTGTTGAAGTGTTTACAAATTAAGACATATAAAGCACTTGCTTAGAACAATGCCATATATAGAGTAAGAACTCAGTAAGAGTTAACTGCTAAGGGATTTTTATTGTACAGAATTTAGGAAATACATATACATAGAACAAAAGCAAATAGAATCACTTGAAATCCTACCACCTAGAAATGAGTCAATAACATTTTGAAATGTGTTCATTTAATCTTATTCTATATGTCTAGATTTTTATTTAAAAATGAGATTGTAGTGTATATTCCTAGTTTATAACTTTGTTCATTTAAAATAATATGCAAATGTTTTGTGTAATCTTGTATTATACTACACATTATTTAAGTGACTTCAGTATCACAATAATATGGTAATTTAGTTATCTGATGCTCTAGAGCTGATCATTAAATTTTTATACAGGGCTTTTTTTGTTTGTTTTGTTTTTTGCTGTCATAACCAATGCCTCAGTTGGTGTAATTGTAATCACTATCATTTCACGTATTTAAGAGTATTTCCTTAAGATATATATAGGTTTGCTTTCTAATATTTAGACTTCAGTTATTACTTACAACTCAAACCATCTGAAATTGATCCAATTTCAAATGTTTGGAGACATATGACTCCTAATCTCCTTATAATACACAGAAAAAAATCCCGAAACCTTTCTTCATTATTTTCCTCTGAAAACCTTTGTTCTTTATTTGAGCTTCTCTAAAACAAGTGTAATACTCAAGATGCTGGTTAATGGTGCCATGCAGAGGGAGATTCTGCTTATACTTAATTATACAACATAGTCTTTCCTTTATAAGTGTGATGCAATAGCACTGGTTCATATCAAATTAAGCATTATTGTATATCATAATTGTGCTTGATATTTACATGCTAGATATACATAAAACTTCTAATACATCTGTTGCCCTAATAACATAAAATATAATTGCATTTCACAGTCCAACTTCCTGAATCCTCTAAAGTAACACTTTCACATCCTCTTAAAAGATGAACTGAATTTAATTTACTTCACTCAATATGACATTTTTGGAAAATAGTCACTAAAAGTCTCTTAAATGTTTTTAAATAGAAGTAGTATTTGTGCAGCCTGTAATCCCAGCACTTTTGGAGGCTGAGGTGGGTGGATCACGAGGTCAGGAGATTGAGACCATCCTGGCTAACACAGTGAAACCCTATCTCTACTAAAAATACAAAAAGTTAGCTGGGCGTGGTGGTGGGCACCTATAGACTGAGGTACTAGGGAGGCTGAGGCAGGAGAATGGCGTGAACCCAGGAGGCGGAGCTTGCAGTGAGCCAAGATCATGCCACTGCACTCCAGCCTGGGCGATAGAGCGAGACTGAGTCTCAAAAAAAAAAAAAGAAGTGATGTTTTCTCTTGTTTGTTAGAGGGGTATAACAATTTTCATTGACATTGAATATTTTAATATTTTAAATGCTGTATTTTCACCTCAGTTTCCTATTATTGTATGTTCTTTGTGGGTTTCACCATTTATGAATATAAAACAATCATGTGCTTTGCATTCACATAGCCCATCCTTTTATTTTTAAATTCTGGCATTTGATATAGAGGTATAGCTTGTATATGACAGAGTAAGCCTTATTTGCTTATTTTTGATTCTGAGAATCTTTTCCTTTAATAGAAAAGTTTAACCTTATTTTTAATTTACATATTTGGACTTGCATTCAAATGCTGTATTAACTCCCAGGCCCACCCCTACCATGTCTATGGTATTTCTTTCTTTTGTTGTTTTTGCTGAAATTTTAAGTTTTTCTCCTGATTAATGTCATACACTATATTTTGATTCTGTAAGTACTTAATACTAACTTTTAAACATAATTGAATTGTTTTTTATAATTGTCAATAAGTATCAGAGTCAATAAATAGAGTCAGGCTCCATTGAGTCCTTTCATTTAAGCAGATAAATTTAGCATGCCTTTATTCCCTGCCTGACAATACCTTCTGTTATTTTGTTAGAATTGCCTGTGTTTGAAATCTGTTCTACTTTTTATTTTTTGGCACTAGGAATCCTTTTTCAAAGAATGATTTTAAATATTTTTATTAAGCTTCATAGGTATGTTGAAGACATAATACCATTTGCTTAAGTTTGTAACACTTTTATTTTTCATTTATTTTCAGTTTGTATATTACATATTCCTGCTATTTAAGAAATTATGTAAATGGAGAGAGTTTTTGTTTGAGTAATTATTTGATGTGTTTTTGTAGAGATTATATTCTTATTTTTTAGCAGTCACTATATTCCAAATGTATTTTGTGGTTCCTGGGAGGAAAGACAATTATTTTGAGGAAAAATATAAAACTCCATGTCCAGTTCTAAATTCACATAGTCCAGTTCTAAATTCATGGCTGTCCGTTGGAAACAAATGACTGATTCCTAGGTAAGAGTTCCCAAGTGTAAGTGGGATTTGAGGGTGAATAGCTAAAAATGATACCTGGGGCAGCCATCCCTTCCTCCACTTCATGGTTTTGAATTTCACAACTGAAAAGTGCTGTTTTTTTGAAGATATGTACTTCTTACTGAATATTTCTGTTATGAAAACATACGATGAACTAATGTTTTATTCTATATTTTGAGAAGTTAAAAATAGGTGAACAAATAATAGTCATTAAAAAATAGAAAGTATGATGTGATTATTTTCCTGTGATTTTAAGACAATGATGCTACATAACTATTTCCCTGTAAAGACTTCATATTGTAATTTGAATAAATGCAAACATTATCATTGTTGAACAAAATAAACAAATATTGTTTCTTCTTTATATTCATACCAATCTCAGTACTTCACTTCTAACACCAGATGTGTAGGATTTTCCCACCCCAAGTAATTCTCCAGTTCTCTGAGGACACCAACTAGGTGTTCTGCAACTTAATTCTGACACTGTCTACCTGGATTTAGCATCACATCCTGTGGGTTATGGGCTCAGTCCCACAAGACGTCCCCCGAGTCAGATGCCAAACACAAGTCCAGGCTGTCTCTGAACAACTGTCTATAAATCAGATGTTGCAACAGCACCCTCCTTGGGTTCAATCATTTGCTAGAATGGCTCAGAGAACTCAGGAAAACAGTTTATTTATTAGATTCCCAGTTTTTTTAAAATAAAGGAATGCAACATGGGAACAACCAATTGGAGGAGATGCATAGAGCAAGGTATGGGGAAGAAAGACATGGAGCTTCCATGTCCTGTCTTGGTTGTACCACCATCCCAGTGTCATGTGATCCTTGAGTTGTCACTTCACCAGCCAGAAACCTCTGTTCAACAACGCCTTCTGCCTGAGTATTGCCCATGCCACCTGGGCTCATTCTGCCCACTCGGCCCAGCAGGCTGTTCTTGGCTCACACCACCAGTCTGGATCCCATACCTGTGAAGGGCAAGCCAGTTGCAGCAGAGTGGCAAGAGGTGTGTGAGTGTGTGAGTGTGGGGTCCACCCATTGCACACAGCCAGGGATGCTGGCTGCTGCGGCAGGGTGGGCAGCTCCAGGCACTGGCACAGGTCCTGGCTCCATGTGAGGCTGCAGCTGGACCAGATGTACCACACGCGGCTTCTGCTGTATGCACCCACATGTGGATGAGGGGAATGTGATGGTGCCTGGAAGCTTGGAGACGTCAGGAGCCACAGAGCCCCAAAGAGGATGTGACAGCCCTGGCTCAGGTAACCCTAGGTCTGGCCTCCCTGAAGGGCCACAGCTCTCCTCTCCTTCGTGTCTCCTACAACATGGCAAGCAGTAGGAGGGTTCTGTTTCAGCCGTGTTTTTGTTACTGCTCTTTCAGTCCCACCATTTGGCGGGTGCTGAGTTCTTGTCCCATGTCCAGGAAGAATGAGGTACGGGGGCTACTGGAGGGAGAGCAAGGTAGAAAGGAGCTTCACTGTGTGACAGAACAGCACTCAAGAGACCCATAGTGGTTAGCTTCTTTCCACAGGCAGGGCATCCTAATGAGTGTCCAGCTCTCAGCAGAAAGGAGACCTGGAGTGGGTAGCTTCTTTCTGCAGGCAGGTCATCCCAACTAGTGGTGAAGACCCAAATTGGCTAGCTCCTTTCCACAGCTGGTTGTCCTGATGTCTGTGAGTCTGGCTGAGTCCAGAGGTTTTATGGGCTTCAGAAGGGAGTGTGTGCTGATTGGTCCATAGGTGGCTGTGGGCAGGCCCAGAAAAAGCACCGTAAGTTCTAACTCCAGGGACTCTACCTGGAACTGACAGTCCATCCCCCATGCTTCAGGAAGTCCCTGGCTTGAAGGTGGGGCTTCACTGGGGACCTGCCCCTTTCCATGCTTGAGGCTGTCTGCGTACTGCTGCCATTGATCATGTAATCTACAGTGCCCAGGCTATTTGTGCCAAGAGTGCCTGTAGGCCCATGCTGAGCAGCCCTCAGCACCCCCTGCTTTCCACTCTTGCTCATCGGTACCCAAAGTCCAGAGGGGCACAAGGTGAGAGACAGCTGGCCTGTCAGCACTGCTGCAAATGTATGCACACCCAGCCAGGTTGCGACAGCTCCTGGGCTCAGCCACAGCTTTGCTCCAAAATCAGAGCAGGTGCCGGGGTGGGGAGAGACCAGGTAGTGGGAGCAGGCACTTCTGAGCCTGCAGGGACGGTAGGGGGTTTCCCAGGCCCCTGAGAAGGCAGGGTTGCCCAGGTCTGGAGCCACAGCTGGGTGGCTGCAGCTGCACCCAAGAGGGCAAGGCTCCCACCCTGCCAATTCAGAAGGGAGTGGGGCTCCCACCTGTACCCGGCTCCTGCTGGCCCTATGGAGGGTGTAGTGCTGGCCACGCTTCCTTCAGCCATACCTCCCCTGCTGCAGCTGGTGTCTTCACAGTGGCCACTCCAGATAGACCACTGCTGTTATCACCAGCACCTCCACATGTTCACTGACCCAAAGTCTGTGAGCCCCTTTCTTTTGTTTTTATAAGGGTTACATTATGTAGGCATGATTGATCAAATTATTGGTCATTTTTAACTCAAACTTCAGCCCCTCTCCCTTCTCCTAGGATAGGGGATGGGGCTAAAAGTTCCATCTGTCTAATCACATGGTTGATTGACTGGCAACCAGCCCCCATTCTGAAGCTGTACAGGAGCCTCCAGGCATCAGTCATCTCATCAACATACAAAAAGACACTTACGATTTCTGAGATTCCAAAGCTTGTAGGAGCTGTGTGCCAGAAAACAGGGATATGTATTTTTTATTATATTGCAGTATATGTATTTTTTATTATATTGCAGTATCACAGTGGTTTGGCAAGATTCTCTGTGATCTGAAACCTGTCTCCTATTTTTCCTTCCACCGTTATGTACCTTATTATCATATTTTAGGCATACTGACTCTCTTTTAGGGTATTTGCAGTTCCTTTTCCTTTGTTAAGATCTTGAAAATGTCTTCCCTGACCATTCTGTTTGTAGTAGATCTTTATTTCCCTATCACTTTATTCTCCTTTCTTTCCCTGTAGTGTTTAACACTATCTGATAAACTCTGATAGTATCTGAGATTATCACATAGTGTTAAATGTAGACATTTGAAGTATGTATATTTTTCATATTTTAAAAAGATATTTTAAGTATATATTTGTATCATCTCTCTCCTGTTCATTAAAATGTAAGCTTATGAGGGCAGATGGCTAGAATATTTAGAATATTTAATAAACTCTAAAAGTATTGTAAACTTTTTTCTAGGAAATTCATACAGATCAAATTCATACAAATGCTGTACATATGAAAATAATTATGGAGTGTTTAGAGTATTGCTTACTAAATTAATGAACATTTGACTTCTTAGGGAAAGAAACATGACTATCCTTTAATCTAGGTATTCCATCAAACAAGGTCAGTCTGATTGTATGCTATAAATAAGCGTTAAAGAAAACCAAGTTCACATTTC